>NW_004567102.1:45240199-45331036 GCF_000260355.1 Condylura cristata
CGGAGCTGCAGGGCTGGGCGCGCCGGGCGGGCTCCGCGCCTCCAGGCGGCACGGCCTGGAACGGCTTGCCGCGCTAGGGTGAGGGCTGCGGAGGAGGCTGGAAATGCGGTTCCATCGCGAGGAAGCTGCAGTCAGGACCCGGATCTCGGCTCCCCCCACCCCCGGCCCGCCCTCCGCCTTCACGCCAGCCCCTCCCGCGGCAGCAGAGCGGGATGCGCAGCTCGGGACTCACCTGGGGGCTGCGCGGGCTGGAACGCCACCGGGCGGGGGCTGGTCACCGGGGCGCGGATTCAGACGGAGAATTAGCTTGTTCTGGCCCTCAGGAAAATGCTGTGTGTCTGCATAACTTATAAAAATGCTCATTACATTACACGATCACCTAGGTCTTGGGCAGGCCATCACAGAGATATCTAATATGATAAACAACAAGCTTGTACGCTGCAGAAATTTCTCCTCTCAGACCTACCGCACGTCTTTCCCCTTTGACATCCTTGTCACCGAACTAACAGTGTTTGGTTTGGTTTTGGCTTGCTTTCTTTTTCTTTTTCTTTTTTTCTTTTCATTCTCAGTGCATAAAATCTGCCAAACGTGTATCTGTGTATCTATGTGTGTGTGTATTTGATCAATTATTTCAAGTTCATCAGTACAAAGAGTAGAACGGTGTTTCGCAGGAGTTTATGGTATACACATGAAACTAAGCAAGAGCATGGATAGTATAAACTTGGAAGAAGTGAAAGAATTTCGAAGTGGGGGAGGGGGGTAATTGCTCTTCGGAGGAAAGGACAGATATCAAATCCATCCAGGCTTTTGTGAAGAAGCCAGAGATTGGCGCGATAGGGAACTCCCCTTGCTCACACTTCCGCAGCTACGCAGTTCCTACGACAGGCAGTGAGTGCGGGCATTTTATTAAAATACGGACTTGTGGCCAACGCCATGGAGATAAGGCAAGGGTGGAGCCAGGCTGCTTCCCAAACACTAACACGTGCGTAGTCCCAAACTGTGTATATGTGAGGCCTCCCAAACACTGGGATACGTGTATATAACCCCTCAGGAAGTGGTGTGGGTGAGCTTGGAAGTCATCATTCTATGAACAGGTAAAGGAACGGAGCACAAGGGCCTGCTGGAGTGACAGCGGTTGTCGCCAGAGTGTTGCAGGGATGGGAGCCAAGAAGCTGCAGGACCTTGTTCACGGGAAGCAGAGTGGGCAAGTTTGGGATCATAGCAGAAATGTTTCGTGCTGAGAGGGGAAGGGGAGCAGGTTCACGGTGATCCTCTGTGCTTTCTATGTGCTTCCCTCATAGCACTGTCTTTGCTCAGTCAGTAAATGCTGAGCCAACATTAAAGGAATATCAGATTGGTATTTGTTATCAAATTATTTACCTGGGTGTCTACGTTCGGCCATGGGGAAGGGCACTAGGAGAAATATAAACGCAGGGTAAAAGCTGGGAGAATATAGATGAACACAGAAGGCAAATGGGAGAATCAAGACTGACAAACCCTGTGCTCACAAAATCAGTTAGAAATCAGGTAAACTAGTGTTTGGTCCCAGAGAGTGCCCCACTGCATTTCACTCTCTCAACTTCCCTGACAGGCCGACCTAACCTCTCTTTCATGGAGACCAGCGTGGCCACTGCTACTTCCAGGGGTTATCAAATTATTACTGAGCATTTTCTGATCTTTGATACAAATATGGTTTAATTCTCAGAGACACATTGAAGTGAGCATATTTAAGGAGCAGGTATAGGTAAAATGAGAGAAAATAATATAAATCCTATGAGAGAAAATAAAATATAACCTTAAACAATCTGATGCAGATTAAAATTTAGCCTGTGGACCCATAGTATAGAAGACAAAGATTATGAGAATCCAGGTTTCTGTGCCTCCTTAGTGGTGCAGGGGTTAAAGTGCAGAACTATCAAGTTATCTGCAGCCACTGCAGCATGAGTTCGATCCCTGGCCAGGGAGGCGACCCACATTGCGTGGCAGACCTCTCCTGACCCACCTGCTTCTCCCCTTAGCAGTGTATTTCAGTACATCTGCCTGTTCTGTTTCCCACTCTGTCTCTGGTGAATCCTTTCACCCCGCACCTCTTGTCCATACCCCAGTTCTTATATGCATTAATAAATAATAATAAAACTTAAAAAAATCCAGGCTTGTATAAAGACAAAAGGACATAGAGTGGTATTTAGGTGTCAACAAACCTGAAGGGTGGGCAAGAGTCTGGTATGAGAATGTCAGAACAAAACTTTGGGGAAGGAGGAAGGCAGCTAAGCTGTGAAGGCATTGCAGTGAGTGATACAAGACTTAGCCAGCTTTTTTGTGCAAGATTAGACTAAGCCCTGCATGGAAAAGCTGTACCACAACCTGGTGCAATTCAATCACAGAAGACAGAGACTTGGCCCTGGAGGAGTGACAGTGACATAGTTAACTCAGCCTGAGGGAATATAACAGGGTGGGGTTACATGACTTGCTAAGGACACTAGTCCTTCAAAGAACAGCTTTTTCAGATGCTGTGTAGAATGTGATCCCACGTTCACACACACCCCCACCCCCCCGTGACTGGGTAGGACCTCTACCCAACAGGGTAAAGGTGTAGCTAAGATTAGCTTGTCTGCCATTCCACTCTCTCCACAGGTCCCTTCAGTTAGTGAGATGGTATAGAGAGACCTTGGAAGCCAGAACAAGCCTCTTTACTCCACCCCTCCCACCATCTACACTTCTGTCAGCCAAGGCATCATTACTGTGGACACTAGCTAGAGGCATATTGCATTTTTCTACTTACTTAATGATTTTTTTCCAGTAGTTTTTCAAAACCACCTGCATTAGATAAGTATTGTCATCTCTCTTTTACAAATGAGGAAACTGAGGTTTGGGGAGGCTAACTAGTCCAATTCCCATAGCTGCCTTAAGCTCAAAATTCAAGCTCAGTGTGTCACAGCAGGTGGGGCTTTCCACCACCAGCACCCAGGGCCCAGCTGGGGCGCTGTCCGTGGTATTCTGCTTTCGGCCTTTAGTCTGTGACTCAGTTCGCAACTGAATCCAGTGATGATAAACTCCCCAATGCCTGCCAGTGACACTGTCACCTTTGGAGAAAGGTAGATTCAGACTGTTGTTTATGCAGATATTGTTATGCCTGTGTAGTGTGATTCTGCAGCCTGGTCCGGACTATGTGACAAGGGGACAGTTAATCAGTTCTTTTCAGTCTTTAAAGTGCATGTGTCAACTGGCATTCTGCCCTGATGATCAAGAGACAATTACATCAGTGCTTCCCAAACATTACTATGCATGTGAATCACTGGGCATCTTGTAAACATTCAAATTCCTGTAGGAGGGCTGGTGGGGTGGGGGGAGAGAGCTCCTTCATTTCTGAATGTCTAACAAGCTTCCAGGTGAGACCAGACCTCAGTTTGATTAACAATGGGCTAATCCACTGTTTATGAAGAGAATCAAAAACTCTGCTCCAAAGGGACACTCCATGTTGGATGGTTCCTACCCAAACTAATCAAGGCACCTTTTCTGGCAGAGTCATGGCATCAGGCAATTCTCCACATCAGTACCCTCCATGGGTTTCAGAAAATAAGGTTCACATTTTTTCCTTCAGCAGGAGGGGTGGTAATGACTTCCTGCTGTTCTAGCCCCAGGGCTTTACACTTTTGTAAATAAAACTTTTACTAAAAGTTCCTCAAAAATATCCAGTTAGAGTGTACATTCACTCTCTTGCTGGAGCTCCAGGGGACACACTCTACCCCTAACTGTTCCCCAGTTTTCCTCCACAGAGAAAATAGTCATCTACTCCTGTGTTTATTTCAAGTTCTTCTGTTCATTATAATAGCATTCCATATTTATTTACTTATTTATACCTGCACATTTGTACATATATAGTTCTAAATGTTTGTAGCATTTAACCGCCTATCCTGCACCTCACTTTTTTTTTATCTTAAAAGGAACCTCCAATTTCCCTCTTTCTTTTTCTAACACTGCATAGAAGACAGCTGTTATGCATATATACACATATGTATGTACATAAGCATAAAACATATATGCATTTACTTATTTCTGGAAGTGGAAGTGTATGACCTATGCATTGTAATTGTAGTAGATTTTGCCATACTGCTCTCCATGGAAGTCAGTTTACACTCTCAGTAGTTTTGAAAGTCTCTTTCCTTATACATACACTTACCTCACATATTTTTTTTTTAAGATTTATTTATTTGTGCATACAGAACTGGGGTACAAGCCAGAGATGCGGTGCGAGGATTCACCAGAGACAGAGTGGGGACAGAATAGGCAGATCAACAAAGTACACGCTGAGGGGAGCAGTGGGGAGGTCAGGAGAGGTCTGCCATGCCATGTGGGTCAGCTCTGGGGCAGGGATCCAACTCATGCAGAAGTGGCTTTAGTGCTTTAGTGGCTTCAGCTTTTTAGTGCTGTGCTTTAACCCGATGTGCCACAAAGAAGGGCCCAACATATTCTTAAATATCTGGATTCTTCCTTCTTTGATAATGATAAAATAGTGTCTCCTTCTAGTTTTAAATTTGTGTTTCTCTTATTATGTGTTTGAGTGCATTTTTTAAGTGCAATTCTTTGTAGGTAGGATACAAACCACCCACCTAGACATTACTCAAGAAGATGAGAGACCTTTGAGAAATAAAGAACACAGACACCGAGGGAAGTGACTAGAAGTGGGGCTTTACAACAGAGTACAGAGAAGGAGCTGTGAGGCTTGGAGAAGCAAGGGCTTTTACACAAGAGAAATCGTAACTGGGCGGTCCCCAGGAAAAGGGTTGGTTCCACGTTTCTTGCCCACCCAAGGGAGGGTGAAGCTGAGCAGGGAGGAGAAGCTGGATAGGAGAGTAGAGAAGGAAGGAAGCAGAATGGAGAGTGAGAAGGAGACCTAGAAGAGGCACAAGGAACAGAGAGAAGTGAAGAAGCAGGTCTTGTTTCCTGGTCCTGGGCTGGTTGAAACGGATGTGGGTGAGAGACCAGTGGAAAGATTAACAATGGCAGCTTTTATCCTGATTTTAATTTTGCTCTTTCCCTCCGAGAATTATCTGGCTGTGTTTGACCCTTTTCCATTGGTCTCTGACAAAAGGTGCTTTAGAATTGCCACAGGCTTGTCAGAACTTGCTTTGGGTCAATCCTGTTTGGCTGAACTTTTACCCACAAGGGGATGGGTAACTTCAGGCACTTCACTTTGAAACTATATTCTTTGTCTTCTCTGTATTGCATACTAATTGTATTAAACTTCCATTCCATTAAAGGTATATATGTTTTGTCTTGATGTGGCAGATCCTATTTAGAGCAAGCAAGTTGAGGGTTCTGGCATGCCCCTCTCCCTGCCCTGTAACATGACAATAAGTCAAGGGAACCCAACGTCCAAACTCTGAGGTTCATAGAAAATGTAAAACTTTTCAAAACGACATGATAATGAGACTATCTTCAGAGAATGGTCAACTTTTCAGTTAAGGCAGGAAATAAAGGAAACTTTGATAAAGACTTGAAAAGTAGGGTAATTGGTAAAATGTGAAATGAAGCTTATAAAAGTCGCAGCAGATGTTTTATTTACAATAGGAAAGACATGCCTAGAAGTAGATGACTGGATTAAAAAGGTGTGGTACATATATACAATGGACTATTACTCAGTGATCAAAAAAGATAAACACATGCCTTTTGCAGCAACATGGATGGAACTGGAAGGAATTATGCTTGGTGAAATAAGCCAGAAAGAAAAAGAAAAGTACCAGATAGTTTCACTCATAGCAGGAGCATAAAGGACAGGGGAAAAAATAATAATGAACAACTATATACCAGAGACATTTTATGGGGGTTGAGTGAGGAATGGCATCAAAAATGTGGAGGGAGGAGGGGGTAGTGTATGAGACTATTGTGATGGCACACAGGTGAACTGGTGATGGGAAGTCCACAGGGATTACAACTGAGATGGAAAAAGGCACAAAATGATGGAAAAATAAACTATTACAATAAAAAAAACTTTTTTAGAAGTGTGGGAGAAGGAAGCAGTGGGAGGTAAAGTTAGGAAAGATGAATGCAAAAAAACAGAACTGGGGACAGATTAAATGAGAGAACTGGTATGGGGTGTTTAAATCCTGGACAATGGCAAAGAATAGATGTTATCCTTACTAGGCTACAAGAATGTCATAAATATGTGACTTCAGCAAGTCCCTAAGTGCCAGTCACCTGGCACTAGTTGACTTCAGAGGAAGACTTTTAAGAAGCAAACAGAAAGATTGCCTCTGACAGAGTTCATTTCAGTCTTCACAATTTCGCTTTCAGAGAAAGTTCTAGGTGCAAAATTTCCAGACTTGTGAAAAAGCAGAGGCCTGACAGGGCAAAGACCTCTACACTGTGTGTTGGCATCCAAGTCACACTTGTGAGAGGGTGTGAGTGGTTGGGATGGGGAGTTGAGGTACACACTTAGTCTGGATTAAAACAGTTCCCTTGGATTTTGACAATATCGTGGTAGAATATCAATCATCCATCCTTCCAACCCCCACCAACACCCATCCATCCATCCACACATCTATCCATCTGGTCATCTATCTATTTACCTATCTTGTATGTACTTAAAATCAGCAGTTTTTTATGAATTGAAGTTCTTGAAACATGTATAAATCTGTTAATTAATCCAGACTGGCCCATTCCAACCTAAAAAAAAAAAAAACAAAACAGATTCTTAAAAAGTCCTTCCAAGTAAATATAACTAAGAATGACCAAAAAGGGTAATTAAATCTTGCTGCAGATTTTGCCTTTTATGACTTTTGGTAGGTTTCATGTTCACTTTTACAGAATATAGGAAAAGTGACTATCTTTTTCTAACAAATTCTGTGAAGGCTTTTTCCACCCTGTAGTATTTTAGCACTAGTTTTAAATAAATATAAGTAGATAGATATTTCTATTTCTCATCTTTTGGGGAATCACAAACACTTTTGTCTCAAGCTATGGGACATTCTCAGAAAAAAAAAATTAAACACACTTAGTTTTGCTATTTTTGTAAGGGTTGCTTGGGCCCCAGAAACCTGACTATGGGCCCAGGAAAGACAGGTGGGGATCAATGAGGGTCCAGTCAGCATGAAACAAAAATTCAAATGAGTGGAATGAAGTGGAAACATCCAGTGGCCATATTTACCTTGTCACGCTCCACTCCCATCTCAGCTCCATAGCCACATCATCTTGAGAACATATTTTTTCCCCTTGGATCCAATGGGAGCCTTTTTAGCACCAGAACAGTGACTGGTTTATATGCACTGCATCTTCTTCTCATTGGGATACAATCAGCTTATTGATTTCACAAATTCTTTTGCTTGATTTTCATGCAGCTGTCAGTGTCAGGATTTTTGTGGCTGGCAGAGAAGACTTAAGTGTTATTTGCATCTCATTAGGAAAAGTCAATAAAGATTTCCTAATGGAGTGACACTGTAAGTTAATAAAAGGATTATGTGTTGGCTATATTAATACATTAGTACTGTTTCCTTTGGACTTGTTCCCATCTTTATTTGTGCAATAACATTTTCTAGTTTTTTAGACTTATTTCTGTAATTTATAATCCTGCAAGTGTGCTTTATGGAATTGTACAGACCTCATATATTCATGTTCAAATTTTATTTTTCCTTAAGTATGACTGCCTCTGTACCTGGCTGCCAAGCAGTCTCTAAATCTGTATTCAATGCCTCTCAATGTTGTATGTGTTCTAATTCAATGATAGCACAGAATCCCATATGAGTGTTCTTAGCATACATCAAAAAGAGGTTTCAAATGGTGTCAAATTATTTTACTTTTTTTTTTTTTTAAGATTTATTCATTTATGCATACAAGAACTGGGATACAGGCCAGAGGTGTGGGAGGGTGAGCGGATTCACCAGAGACAGAGTGGGAAACAGAACAGACAGATGTACTGAAATACACTGCTGAGGGGAGCTGCAGGTGGGTCAGGAGAGGTCTGCCGCACCATGTGGGTCAGCTCCCTGGCAAGGAGCAAACCCAGACCCCCATGGTGGGCCTTTACCATGGTAGTGTTGAGATTCAGTCCCTAGGCAACCAGGGAGGCACCTGAATTTCTTGCTTTTAATGTCTGAATCCAAATCCAGGAAATGTTTAACAATTCCTTTGCTTGTTTTAAAAGGAGAAACAGAAACAAAAGTTTTGACAAAACTTTTTGGTCCATGGATAATCTCTGGAAAATAGTATTAGAAGAAACAACAAAAGCTTTCCTCCAAGCTTTTAGTCCTTTTTATTGATTTTCTTTTCTTTATGATCTTCTCTCAGAGGATAAATTCTATATTTTTACATTTGAAAGCATCAAAATTTCAAGTAATATTACTATTCCTTACAAGTAATTCATTTCTTCAGCTTTTCATGCACATCTGGATTGGCTGAGGCTTCAGTCTGGAATTCTTCTGTTTTTTCTTTTAAAACAAGATCAGCAGATACCTGGTTTTCTTGATCCCAGGATTTTACAGCATGAGCTGCATAGTTAAGACTGGTGTTTTCAGTCCAATGCCAATATCCTGAGAAGGGGTTGTACAGCATTCCTGCCACAATTTGGACTGAAAGACCATCTGAAAAAATAAATCACAAAGAGGAAATTTCATAAGTTGTTAATCTTCCAACTACTGAGAATCTCTTGGTAACTTTCCATATTAAAAAGAATTCCTATGTAATAGGAAACAAATATTTTTAACTATATACATATCTCTCTTTACCTTAGAACAGACAAAATCTATAAGAAGACTGCTTGAGTTAAAATCCCAACTGATACCTATCATATGGTAATATTTTAAAATCTTGGTTTTCTCAAATGTACAAAAGATAGTGAGCTGTTATAATTAGATACATGTATAAAATAACACTGTACTTTGAATTTGGTAAACATTTAATAAATGTTGTCCTCTTACTAGTAAATACCTGCCAACAAGTGATTATTCCAATAAAGCATCTTTTCTATTTTTCATTCTGTTCTATTCTCAACAAGGTTACTTTCAAAAGTCTTTACAACATGGCTATGGGCTGATAACATTCCAAATAGAATCAAGTTTAGTGATATAAACACATATGAAACAAAGCATATGACAAAGGTTAATCTAAATGGGAATGTCAAATAAATGGTATTACTTGAGAAGAATTTAACATACACATTAAGTGATCATGATGTACAAAGCAGATCTAGACATTGTAGGAAGTACAAAACACAAAACTCAGTTGCCTTCTTTTATGTGAACATTGAGCTAGAAGAAGAAGAATTAAGGAAATAATCCCGGGCTCTCCCTGGTGGCACAAGGGGTTAAGGTGCTGCATTATGAAGTGCTCTGAAGCCCCTGCAGCATGAGTTCGATCCCTGGCCAGGGAGGTGACCCACATGGCATGGCAGACCTCTCCTTACCCGCCCTCTGCTCCCCTCAGCAGTGTATTTTGATGCATCTACCTGTTTTTTCCCATTCTGTCTGTACCCCAGTTCTGTAAGCATAAATAAATAAATATTTAAGAAAAAAAAAAAAACATAAGCAACAACTGCTAGCCTGGATGTGGAGAAAAAGGAAATCTCTTATACTGTTGGTGGGAATACAGACTGGCCCAGCCTATATATGGAAAATAGGGGCTCAAAAGATTAAAAAGGGATTTTGCATTCAACTCAACAATTCACTCTTAGATATCTATCCAAAGAATACAAAACCAAAATACTAATTTGAAGGAAAACATATACTCCATTTTCACTGCAGCACTGTTTACAATAATAGCCAAGCTATGGAAATAACATAAGTACCCAAATACAGGTGAGTGGATCAGAAGGATGAGGTATTAGAATACCACACACATATATACACATACGTGTGTGTATGTATGTGTGGAATACCTCTCAGTAGTCAAAAATGGTAAACTCTTGCCAATTGCAACAATATGTATAGAGGGAATTATGATAAGCTAAATAAGTCAGGAAGAGAAAGACAAATATTAAATGGTGCCACTTTTATATGAAATATAGAGAAACAAAAGAGATAAAGTCAAATGAACAACAAACCCTAAAAGCTGACTATGGAACTGAGAGTAGCAGAGGAGGAGAGGAGGGGACTGAATAAAGTGGGGAAAGAGAACAACAGACTACTGTGGTGGGCTCTGGATACTCTGGTGGTGGATGCAATGTTCTAACACATGCAAGGAAAGATCCCATACTTTGAAAACGCAACTAATGATTTAAACTGTTACCACAATAATTTTTTTAAATTGAAACAACAACAAATGAAATAAAGTAAAAATTAAAAAGTGCAAAATGAACATAGTCTTACCTTTAAGGAGCTCTGAGGCCAGAAAGGGACATGTATAAGTTATGCTATATGTAGCATAAAATACATAAAAAATGACAAGGCAGCTCAAAATATATTTAAATATGGAAAAATTAGGGGAAAATAGTATGTAAGCTAACCTATACATGCTAAGCCCTCCACACGGTAAAGTGAGAATGTGTACATACTAGATAGACATTTGTACTTCATCCTTAAACAAATGAGGAGTAAGAGTCAAAAAGTATTAATTGATCATCTATGATTTGCATGAGGAGGTGCCACAGGTGAGAGAGAAGTGGTATCTAATATGTAATACTAACATCAAGGAGTTTTTGACCTAGGTGAAGAGATGAAACCAACATCCAAGCAGTGGTCTATTTAATCAAGTGCTAGGTTATTATGTAATTAATAACTATAGATATTTAAAAGTTCAGTTAGGCCTTGAAAATTGGAAAAATTCTTAATACTTACTAGATTCCAGAATGCTCTCTAGCTTTTCAGGTGAAACAAACTTCTCCCAGGTATGAGTACCTTTTGGTACAATACCTGCAATTTGCTCTGAAAAAACAATTCCCAAGACATAGGACAGCTGTGTTTTGTTGATTGTAGTAATGAATAAAGAACCACCAGGCTAAAAAAAAATATGTTAGAGAAATAGAAATGTCAGGGATATCATTTTTTTTTTTAGGTAAATGTTAACTCCTAACTCCTTCCAAATAACTTAATTTGTAATTAAGATAATACATGCAGCAGTAACACATAATTTACCCAGCTCATATTTTTTCTCTTGGATACTTCACCATTAAAAAGACAGTCCATTACAGTGCCAACCCTGGTGGCGCAGCGGGTTAAAGCACAGCACTAAGAAGTTAAAGCCACTTCAGCATGAGTTCGATCCCCACCCCGGAGGTGATATATGGCGCAGCAGACCTCTCCAGACCCACCCACTGCTCCCTCAGCAGTGTACTTCATTGATCTGCCTGTACTGCTCCCCACTCTGTCTCTGGTGAATCCTTTCACCACCCCTGCACCTCTGTTCTGTATGCACAAATAAATCTTTAAAGAGAAAAAGGCAGTCCACTACAGATGCATTTACGCAAGTGCTTATAATTCCTAAAAATCACAAATTATTATGAACTACTTATATACATTCTTTTGTACATATCAAATAATAAAAAATAAGATCAGACTCTTTCCCTTGTTTGATGTCCACATTTACGTTCTAATATGTCACTGCTGTTTCTCTCTGGTGCAGCATCTAATTTGCCTGTCATAGGGTACAGCTACAGAGCTTGTGCTGGCGAGCACAGCCAAGAAGTTGTCTCTGACAAAAAACATCAATGAATTGAGGTTTGAGAGGTTCTGTTTAATATTTATTTCATAAAAAATCTATGGACTATTAATATGTATACAGAATATGAAGAGAGAAAGTACCTAAATGAAAGTACCATTCATGGGGCTGTTTTACTGACTATAGTTATTTTGTTTCCTTTATTTACTACAGCGAGGATAATAATGTCCCTGTCCTCTTTTATGCATTCTTAGTAGCCTAATAAGGATAACATGCTAGTGACTCCTCCACAAACAACATAAGATATACACACACACACACACGTCTATACACACATATATATATGTTATGTGTGTTATATATGCAAAAACATATGCATAAAGACAAAGAGACAGAGAGAAAATGTAACCTGAATACAACCCTAAACCAAAAATTAAGAAGAGGAAACTCTGAAATTCTGAATATTCCTTTAAATTAAAAGCTAAAACATCAGATACTACTTCATTACACATAGTAACTTTCATTTGTAAAAACCAAGTATTTTTAAATATCTTTTTAAGAATCACTTTTGTGTCAATTATATCTCAATAGAATGGGGGGGGGAATCACTCATGAATATCTAATCTGTGCTCTACAAAATCTTATTCTAAGGAATTAATGGTGACCAGTGGTCATTTATTTTTTAAAAATATTCCCCATTAAAGTAAAAATTAGTTTCAAAGTCCTCAATCCCAGCAATCCCAGTATGTGTGAAATAACCTCCATTCACATACACTAGCTGGCATATAAGACACAAAACAATAATTAAGAGGTTCTGCTTGGAAAATAGGGGATAAGCCTAATAAAACTCATTTAAGAGGAAATATCAAGTAATTGTTGCAGGCTGAAGGAGACTAAGGAGACATGTCCACTAAATGTAATATGGAATCCTAGAGTAGATCCTGCAACAGGAAAAATTACATTAGTGGGAAAAGTAATGAAATTTAGCAAGGTCTGTAGTTTAGTTAATAGCATAAAGTCAAGGTTAATATCTGAGTTGTGGGAAAGGCTCCATGGCTTCTGCACAGGGCGAGGACTGTGGTGAGGCCAGGGTGGTAAGCAGGGCAGGCAGTGGAAGGAGGCACTCAGTCCCCAGGGCACACAGGTGTGTGGCTGGCACCAAACAACAAGATCCTCCTTTGATTCTTGTTTCTGGTGCCTCAATGGCCTCACCCTAGTTCCTTAAGGTATCACCTATTAAATATATAAACAACAACCAACACAGTGGTAACAATAATGCTTTAGAGATAGATTTATTTTTAAACATATGAAGCTACCTTCAGAGGACTAAATCTGTGGCAAATTATATAGACATAATAGCATAATGGGGAGAATCAAGAGTTGGAATCAAAAGATGTAGCTGTAAGCCCCATTTAAATGCCTAGTTACCTTTTACTTAAAAACTCAGTAAGTTTTGACAGCTCTTAAATGCTGATCTTTATTGGTCAAGAGATGCCATAATAACACCTGCCTTACCTTCCTTATCTGATCTAATCAAGTAAAATCATACGTTTGGAATACACCTCCATAAACTGAAAATTATCATACACATTACATAAGAGAAAATACCAAATTAAGTTTTGTTCATAATGATTTTTATGTTTTTAGGTATTAATCCAATCAATTTCTTAGCAGCTGTGACTCAATGTCTATTATTTAATCCAGGCTATAGTGATGAAAAAATACTGCTATAAATCTATTGTTTGCCTTATAATGTTCAAAATCAACATCTTCCAAGAAACCTAGACATCAAGATAGTGAATCTGTAAAACCTCACTGTTGAGAGCAAACTGAGAGGCAGAAGTAATCTCCAGCAGAGATGTTTCCCAATCCTGATTTCCTAGTTTCAAGAATTATGAAACAATTTATGGCTATGCATCCATACACTCAGTAGAAAAAACAAACAAGTAAACTCCTAAGTCTTACTTTTAATACTTGACAGCAGCACTGTATAAATGTTTCTAGGTCAATCACATGTTCTACAACTTCAGAAGCTACTACAGCATCAAATGTCTCTGTAGTCTCTTCTACAATCTCTTCCAGGGAACACACTCTGTACTCTATCCTCTTATCCAGGACTGGGTCAAATGATTTATGGCACTGTGCTGTTTTAATGTTCTCATCCACAGGATCAATTCCAATAACCGAAGCCCCAAGTCTACCTAGAGGCTAAGGACATTAAAAAAAAAAAATTACCCTCAAGAAGAAATTAGAACACATTAGCAATAAAAAGTTTATCAAAAAAGAAACAAGATTATCCACATGGGATAATTATTGGAGATCACTTATAGGTTCAGGAAGATTCATGACATCATTTAGTTTGTGTGTTTTAAATATTCCATGATAGAAAGCTTAACAGATAGATCTCTATAATAACTTAATAGTGAAAAAAATTATATTCTGTAGGTATATTTATATGTAAAATATAGCATTAACAGAATAAATATAATTGCAGTATAATAGATATACCATTGAAACAATAGCAAAAAATTTCTGAGCTATTCAAATTTTCTAACAAATGATTTTTTTGAGTTTTTTCTGTCAGTAAAATGATTTGTCATTGCTAATTCTTCTTTCGACTTTTACATTCAATCACATCCCATGACTTGATGGAGTTTTGAAACACAACCTAATTTTGATCAAAACTTGCACAGCATTTAAGTGAGAATTAGTCTATAAAAGTATAAATGAAATTATTTTAACTTCAGAGACATAAGGTCTGCAATATTACACCAAGAAGACACAGAAAAAGCTTACTCATTTACAATTCCATACACCACACATTTTCAATTTTAAGGGGTATCTTTCACATATTTTACTTTTCATGAAATATTATATTTGATTAAATTTAAAGCCCATGTCATAGAAACAACACATTTTCTATGCATGTGGAAACTCAGCTGCGTGTCACAGGCCTCTGTTTACCTCACTGTCACTATGGCTGTAACGGTCCTTGAGAGTGCCACATTACACTGAACCTTAATTTACATTTGTACCCTATGCTGTTTCTTAATATATGTTTCAAAAATCTTATTATGATCAGCATTTAAATGAAAAGCTATGTTGATAGAAGTATACAAAACAGAGCTGTAGGGCATCAACTTATTACAAGCTAAAGCAAATGTTCATCACAGGAAGAATGAGTACGCTTCCACTTGCTCAAAAGCACTAAAGAGGGAAGAGGCCCATCTGCAGGTAAAACTGCTAAGTTTTGATACTAAAGCATATGCAAAGGGATGGCTTATTGTATTTAAGCTACTGGAAACTGCCTAACCTCTTGGAATACAAAAATCAAAATTTTCAAAGCTATTAATTTTCTCATTTATTTTTTTATATTTTAAAAAGCAAAACACTTGTATTACTTTAATAATCACAAAAGTATTTTCAAAGCTGTAAATCACTTACTTCAGTTAACAATCCACCACCACAGCCAACATCAAGAATCTTCATCCCAGACAAGGGTTTTCCTGGTTGGTGATTGGCAACTGTTTTTAAAAGATTGTCTCTTTTTCAAAAATTCAAAACATATAAAATCAAATGATTAAATTTTTAAAAAGTATATTTTTAAAGGAAATATAAAACATTAAATAATTTTCAATGGATTAATGATGTTTTTGTAAATAAATATTTTATTTTAGGCATTAAATGGCATTTATTATACTTACTTATAAAACATTTTACTAATTAAAAACAGAAGGCTTAAAATTCTGAGATAATCTAGTAGTAATTATACTTAGTAACCTTAGTATATATCCAAAGAAAAACATTAAAAAACAATCTAGTTTAGATTAACCTAATTTTATTTGAGATATTGTATCACCTGAGACACCTATTGGTGGTCTTGCCAGGACTTTCTATAACCATTTCATGCAGGCAACAAATAGGTGTTTTGTTTTTTTTAAAAAGATTTATTTACTTATGCATACAAAAATATGGGTTCTAGATCAGAGGTGCAGGGGGTAAGAAGATTCACCAGACAGAATGGGGACCAGAACAGGTGATGTACTGAAATACACAGCTGAGGGGAGAAATGGATAAGAGAGGAGAGGTCTGCTGTGCCATGTGGGTCAGCTCCCAGCCCAGGGATTGAACTCATGTTGCAGTGGCTGGCAATTACTTAATAGCACTGAGACTTTAACTCCTGTGCCCAAACAAATAGGTCATTTTACCTCTTTGTGTAGAAGGCTTAGATGTACACTGAAGACCTGTATTTTCAGAAACTGCCCAATTCCTAACCTTTAATCTTCTAAGTTAGTGATGTTTGCATATATGGTCATGTAAACAGCAAATACAACTCTTCACTATAAACTTATTTCTAAGATAATCAGTAACACTTTATCACATAAACAAAAGTAAGTGTATGTATATACATACACACACACACACACACACAGTTATACCTAACAATGTAAACTAAACTTTTAAAGTGGACTATCTATGAGTTTTAACTATGCTTATATTAAAACAATATACATAATGAGAATTTCTTAGAATATCTTTTGTTGCAGTCAAAATTAATTAACTTCTGTGAATATCCTAGATAATGGTTTTAATGCAATGTTACAATATACAGAATACCCGTTTCAAATGAAATACAACCCATTCTTCACACAATGGCCAAAATGATGCCTTTTTATCATAAATTAGCTCATATGGTTCCCCTTCAATAGGTTTACACTATGTTCAGAATAAATGTAAACTTTTAACCATGATTTGCACTGCCATGAGATATGTGTTTTAGGATGATGTGCAAAATAATAGTGTTACAGTTGTTTGAACCGTGTGGTTCTCAAGCTGAGTGTGCATCAGAATCACCTGAACATTGGCTGAAACATAGACAGCTGATCCTGCGGAGTAGATGCTGGGTGAGAGCTGAGAAATCATCATTTTTAATGAGCTTCTACTTGATAATGATATTGTTAATCCTGAGCCTATGCTGAACTATAACAGCCTAACAGAATAAAACTTCTTTCTTCTGCCTTAGTATTTCGATGGTCCACTAATTCAAGGGAAATAAAACGATGCCAACATTTCTCTTTTGCTTCTCTGATTCTGGACAAATGAGTAAAAACCAATCAGAATGTCCCTTGAGGACAGAGTCTAAATGTGATATTCTGTGCCTACTGCCCACACTGGCTGCTTGAAAATGTCTTAGTGAATAAATAAATGAACGTAAGACCAAATGAACAATTTCTTGGTAAACAGCTCATGAACCGTGCCTTTATCTCTGAAGTATATGGACTATGTTTTGAATGCTTCCAGGTAGCTTTTACAGAGTTAAGACCTCAGTATCTATACAAGGTAAGTTCTCAATAAATATTTGCTGAATTGGACTGTCTCATCATATTCCTTTTATTAGGACTGCCCAAAGGTGAAATTCACTATACAATGACCTTGATGCCAGGGGATCTTTGTTCCTTTTCATAAGGATTTTTTAATTAATCTAGTAATTTTCCAGAAATTTTCAGGTTGATTTATGAAAACAGCCTAGAAGTTGGGTGATTAGCAGTTTCAAACAATGAACTCAAAAGAAGATGAATTACTGAGAAGGGGTGTACTTTAAAAGCTTAGAATTTACAAAATGTTACCTAATAAATGGTACCCTCAGGTCATTCATAGAATGAAGAGGTGCATATGCTCCTTGCTCATCCCACCACTTGTGAGCCAGAGTAAGGAAGGTTTTAACCTCATTGCTGTCCACAGTAGTTTGAGAAGTACTGTACTGTCTTGTCCAAGGGTACCTAAGAGGTCAAAATGGAGATCCAGATAAAAACTACCATTTAGAAAAATGTAACATGGGATTTATGATGTAGAAAGATATTTGAATTCAAAATTATTCAATTTATTAGAATAATACACTGGAAGGATATATATGTATGTGCATATATATTTACAGATGAGGGAAAATTAATTTGCTTTTGCAGTAAGTTACAATTAAATGGAACTTTATAAAACTTGGCCTTCTGGGTCACACATCATCATCACTGCCATATATTGAGTACTTACTAAATGTCAAATACTACTTAAGAGCCCCACATATATCATCTCATTTAATCCTCCCAAAATCTCTATAAGTTCTATTATTATTTTACTATACAGATAAGAAAAGGGGGCTCAGAGAGAGTAAGTATGTAAGTGGTAGAACCACAATTTGAAACCATATCTATTACTACCATCCCAGTCCAAGCTCCTATTATATCTTGTTTGAACTATTATCCAAATTTAAAAGTTGTTAGAAAAATAAGATTATTTAAGTCAGTAAAAGCTACCTAAATGAAATCACTTGATTTGTTACATACTGACAAGGTTTATTAAACATAGTGAATATTAAATTATTATTATTTCACATAATTATATAATTATTTGCCACAGCGATAAATAAATAAACCTACCTGTAATTTTTCAGCCTACTCAAGCAGGTAAAAGTCATCCTATAGGATTTGAACCACATGATGCTGTATTCACTGGTTTTACTGGTAGAGTCCTACTGAGATGGTTCTCTAATAAAATAAGAAAAAAAATTAAATGTCTACAGAAAGCACTATGTGGTATGAATCTCTCATATATGCATGAAATTGAAAAAAAAGTTTTATATCATTTTTTGAGCAGAAGAATAATTTAATCACTGAGCTTCTCAGTATTACATGGCAATCTTACATGACAATTTGGTAAACAAAAGGGTTTTTCCACCATTTTGAATTTTATTCTAAAAAATAAAGGTCTTGAATTCTGCCATCTAACTCTAAGTAGGTATTTCTGAAATCACAAGTAGCAAAAATAAAGAATGTGTATATAAACTTTTGTGCCATTAGTTTTTGCATTTACATTATGCTGCTAAGTGTATAGAAAAGATACTCAAATAAAAATTACACTAACTTTTAAGTTAAGGTAATATTAATTCTGTGACTATTTGTCAAAACTAGCTCAAATTCTGTCATTTATATGTTAGCTGCATGAAATGGATTTATTCGTAGCTCAATACCCTTTACATAAAAAAATGTTCACATTAATCTATACATTTAATACAAGTCTATAAAAATTTCACCTGCTTTTCTTTTGTATATATAAACAAAATAATTCAAAATTTAAATGAAAAAGCAAAAGAAATTAAATAACTAGAGCAATATTTAAAAAAGACGAAAACTGCAGGAATGACAATACCCAACTTTAGGACTTACCATCGAACTATAGTAATCAAGGCAGTATAGTACTGGAGGACAGATATAGCAATGGAATAGAAGTCCAGAGACATAAAAAAATTCACCCAACGGATATTTTGAAAATGGCACAAAACAGTTCAATAGAGGAACTTTTCAAGAAATAGTGTTAAAACTACTGAAATGTCATAAACAAAAAAGAAAACATCAATCTAAATCTCACTTATACAGAAGTAAACTGGAAATAGACCATTAATCTAAAAGCAAAACTAAAAAACTTTAGACAATACATGACATTTTCATGACTTCAAACTAGGTATAAAGGTCTTACATCTGACACAAAAACACAATCTATAAAAGAATATTTGGTTAAATTGAGTTTAATCAAAAAAAATTTTTTTTTCTCTGTGGAAGACCCTGTTAAGAAAATACTAATTATCAACAGCAGCTTGAGAAGAACTATTTGCAAAACACATAATGTATGCAGGACTTGTATCTAAAATATATATGGATACTATTTAAACTTAACAGTACAAAACAACTCCCATTTAAAAAAAAAAGTCAACCCCATTATAAAATACAAAAACATTATGAAAAGACATCAGTTCGTCAAAGAGGATACACAGGTGTAAATAAGCTCAATGAATAGATGTTAAATGTCAAAATGCAAATAAATGTTATTTAACACTTGAAATAACAAAATTATAGTAAAAAGAGACTAGATGATATTAAATTTGTAGGATAAAAAAAAAGAGAGAGAGACTAGGTGAGTTGATTGTCAAGGGTTCAGGCTTGGGGAGATTCTGATAACAGGGAGTAGTCACAGGCAGTTTCTTTGTTATTATGGAATAGTTCCCTATCCTGATTGTGGCGGGGATTATACAAATCTCTAGATGTGATATCACACAAAATGAGTACGCGCGTAAAGGTGGTAAAATCCAAACAGTTAACAGTAACTGCTAGCAATGTCAATTTCCAAGGACATAAGGAAAGGTACTATTTTTGCAACTTCCTGTGAATCTAAAGTAAAACTTCTTGAGTCAAAATATTTTTTATCAAAAAACCCAAAGGGTACACTATAAAATATGTCTTCTACTTCTGACTCCAGCTATCCAGTTTCCGTCCTTGAAGATAACCAGTGCTACTAAATTTATATGTAGGCTTTCAGAGAACCAGTGCTACTAAATTTATATGTAGGCTTTCAGAGATACTTTAAACAAATGCCTTTTGTGTCAATTTTTTTCTATTTTACATGAAATAGCACAATACAGTCCCCCCCCCTTTTTTTTTTAAAGATTTATTTGTGCATACAGAACAGGCCAGAGGCTCAGGTGCGGTGAGAGGCTTCAACAGAGACAGAGTGAGGAATGGAACAGGCAGATCGACTAAGTACACTGCTGAGGGGAGCAGCGGGTGGGTCAAGAGAGGTCTGCTACACCATGTGGTCACTTCTGGGGCAGGCGGGAATCGAACTCATGCCGAAGCGGCTTTAGAATCTCAATGCTGTGCTTTAACCTGCTGCGCCACCAGGGAAGGCCATACAGTCCCCTTTTATCTGTATTTCCATGACTTCAGCTATGGCTGTCCAAAAATATCTACAATAAGGTATTTTGAGAGAGATCACATATAACTTTTATTATTATATGGCTATAACTATCCTGTTATTGTTAGAATTCTCTTACTGTGCTCCATTTATAAATGAAATTTTAATAGGGATACATAATAAAAAGAGTTAGTGTCAATGCTGTCCTTGGTTTCAGGCATCCACTGTAGATCCTGGAACACATGGCTATCCTGCATGCGTAAGGGGGACTATTGTGTATATATTCTTCTGTACCTTGCTTTTTCAATCTGTTACTGTATTATGGAGATTTTTTCGTAACAGCATAAAGAACTTTCCTTTTATTTTTATTTTTTATTTATTTTTTTTTTTAAAGATTTATTTATTTGTGCATACAGAACTGGGGTACAGGCCAGAGGCTCAGGGGCGGTGAGAGGCTTCACCAGAGACAGAGTGAGGAACAGAACAGGCAGATCGACGAAATGCACTGCTGAGGGGAGCAGCGGGCGGGTCAGGAGAGGTCTGCCACGCCATGTGGTCACCTCCGGGGCAGGCGGGAATTGAACTCATGCGGAAGCAGCTTTAGATTCTCAGTGCAGTGCTTTAACCCGCTGCGCCACCAGGGAGGGCCCGAACTTTCCTTTTATTTTATGACTGCATGGAATCTCATAATTTATTTAAGCAGAGCCCTATTTACTCTGGGACAGGAGTTTGATCCCTGGCCAGGGAACTGGGAAACCAGCACTAGAAACCTTCATATGAGACTGCAAAGTAGTTCAGCATCTATGAGTGACTATTACAAATGTATAAAAGCAAATGCCATTTAAGAAGATCTTAGTGTTTTACCTATAGACACTCAAAAATACATGAAATAACTATACAATAAATACTGAAAGAAGCTGATTAAGTTTTTTTTTTTTTTTAAGATTTATTTATTTATGCTTACAAGAGCTGGGATACAGGCCAGAGGTGGGAGGAGAGGATTCACCAGAGACAGTGGGGAAGAGAAGAGGTGGAATGGTTGAAATACACTGCTGAGGGGAGCAGCAGGTGAGACAGAAGAGGTCTGCTGTGCTATGTGAGTCCATATAGGGCATCATCAAAAGTTTTTATCTTGGCTAATAGATGAAAAATAGTATTTCAGTGTATTTGTCATGAGTGAAGTTAAGCGTTATTTCTTAAGCTTAATGGTGTTTGGTTTGAATGCTTGTGTTGCCTTAAATTCATGTGTTGAAATCCTACCCCTCAAAGTGATGGTATTAGAAGATAGGGCCTTTAGGAAGTGATTAAGCCATGAAGGCAAAGTTCTCAAGATTAGGCTTGGTCCCCTTTTAAAGGCCCCCAGAGAGCTAGCTCATGCCTGCTATTAGGCAAAGACACAGCAAAAAGATTCACTTTTTGAAAAATGTTATTTATTTATTTATGCATACAAAAACTGGGGTATAGGGCAGAGGTGTGCATGGTGAGAGGATTCACCAGAGACAGACTGAGAAGCAGAATAGGAGAATCCACTGAGATACACTGCTGAGGAGAGCAGCAGGCAAGGAGTGGTCTTCTGTGCCATGTGGGTGACTTCCCTGGCCAGGGATCACACTGATGCATGCTGCAGTGGCTGGCCACAGCTTGACAGAGCTGAGACTTTAACTTCTGTGCCAGCAGAGGCCCAAAGATGGATTATTTTTGAATCAGGAAGTGGGTTATTCCCTGACAATCGAATTTTAAACATATCAAACTCCAGAACTGTGAGAAATATATTTTTGTTCATAAACCACCCAGTCTGTAGTATTTTATTACAGCAGTTTGATTGTTCTAAGTGGATAAAGAGATTGCATTTCATATCTTTCTTTAGATTCTGAACATTTTTTCTCCTGAGCTTTGTCTTTTAAATTTTTCATTTGTTTTTTAACAGGCCATTCAGAGTCTAGCCTAAATCTATTTCAACATTCTCAAAAAACATGCTATTCCCTCTTTCACCATTTTTTTTCTGTACTACCTTTTAACACTCAGTTCAAATATTACTTCCTTTATGAATTTAGAAATATTAGAAATTATATAAGTTGTGACAGATAAGGATATTGAAGGTATTATTAGGAATATGAGCCTCAGAGAGGTTAACAGTCCTCACTGTGGTAACATCTATTTCCATCTCACCTCCCCTATTTCCAGAAAATTAATTGCATGATCATCAGTATTGCAGGAATTCTCAAGAGTTTGAAACAACACCTCACAACTATGAAATACTGAGGTTATATTAATAAACAGAATGCTACTGGTTCCTTCTTTATCTTGAAACTGTGGTCATTCTGGTATTTGAGATTTTAAAGAAATATGGAGAAATTCTCACTTAATTCATTAAAAAGTTCATCTACACAGTGCCTAATAGGTATCATGCTGACAGAGAACAAAATCTCTAATCTGCCACCATCATTTACTGTCTGGATTACTCTAAGGTCCTCAAGTCTAATTTTTGCCCACCTTGGTCCTACTTTCTATACAGCTGAAAATGTTATTTCTTAAAGACAAGGCAGATTGTATTTTTCCTTCAGTAATTTCCCCACTGCACTCAGGATACCAAGTAAGTTTCAGGTGTAGGTAGCACTTATTTCATGGAATTGTCATAACCTAAAATAACCTCATCTCTTGCCTTCCATTCATCCTCAGGTTACTTTTCAAGGAACACTCCTCAGACAACGCTACAGACACTCCTTTGGCCACTCCAACTGCAGTAAAATTGGCCAATTCCTTCAAGACAGTTCTGTAATTACCTCCTTGTTCAAGGAGTTTTCTTCATTTCATTCATGTGCAGAATCTAATTGAAGAAAACAAACTTGCAAAAATACAAGAAAAATAACTCTTAACCTCTGAAAAATATAGTGGGGAAGGAAGAAGTTAGTAGGGGCCATAGAGTGAGTACTGGCTCTGAGCTTTGGTGGAGGATAAGTGCACATGTCGTATGTGTACGGTTGTACTGTGACAAGTATAGTTTTTTAAGGGAATGGTAAAATTGTATTTATTATAATCAAAATTTTATTTTTAAAACGTTTCCTTGATCTCAATGTGTATTAGATGTTCCTTTTATGTCTACCGTTGAAATCTGGCAATAGTTCTTTTTCTAAATTTCTGATTATGAAACTTGTTTACTGAAGCTTCAAAAAGTACATTAAAATGATAGCTCACCAACTCTACCACAGATAATCATTAAAATTATGTATCTCTATCCATATCTTTAAGTTCATAATGCATACTGTGCTGATTTGTAACTCACTCTCTTAACACTATTATCCTTGCCATTTTTCCCAGTAACTTTACAGACTTTACGGGCTGTACTATTTTTAACTGTACAAGTACTTAACTCTATTTGTGGGAGTTTAAGTTTCTCATTTCTTGCTTATTATATCTTCTTTCTATCTTAGCATTTAAAATAAAAGACAAAACCTTTGAGATGTCATTTGTTTAAATACTCACAGTGCCTAGCATAAGGTCTTTGTTAAATAAGTTTCATGTAAAGGATGAATTTCACTTCCTGGTTAATACTGGGGGGGAGGGGAGCAGTTAAGTAACCGGGCGTGTATAGAAGTATTAGGTTCAGTGACTTGTTCATCCTGTTTACCAAAACAATGTGCTGAACTTCTTAATCCAACAGCATTAGGTGCCTTAAATTCTTTCTGAAAAAAAAACAAAACAAACAAAAAAAAAAACAAAAGGACGCGCAAACAGAACACAAACACAACGCCATCAATGCTCTGAACCACCGGTGTCCTTTCCTTCCCGCAGAGGAAACACACGACCTTGAGCTTCCCGCAGGAGCAGAGTGGTCTCAGGCTCCAAAAGCAAGCAGCGCACCCAGAAGGAAACAAAGATCGCTGGATACGTGGCGGCGTCCTGCCAGCTGCACTCATTAGCCAGGACCACTAGCCTTCCGCCACTTTTCCTGGCCTTTGGGTAGGGACAAGCAATAACCCAGAAGCAGCATGTTCAAGCGACCAAGCCAACAGGTACCTACCGCGCTTGCCTCGCACGGATCCTACGCAGAGCCCAGCCGTAAAACGCCGCCCTTTCTCGCGCCTGCGCAAAACAGCCAGTCTCACGGTGAGCTGCGTGCCACCGGCCGTACACACAATTCACCCGCCGACAATTTATGTGCGGGATGTCATCTTGCGTGCCCCGGATTCCAGACCTAAGGACTCCTAAAAAGCGACCCCAGAGCAGTTCGGCTTACGACCTCCCAACATCGTCCCAAAGGATCCTGCTCCTTTTCCGGTCCCCACTGCAATAAGATCCCCAACATAAAGGTTCCGACGTCACTCTCGCCCGGCCTAAAACCGAATACGGTTGCATTAATAGCTGTTACTTATGTGTGGTATATTAACTCAACGTTTTTCACGCACATTTAGCACACTGAGCATGCATTTAATGTTTCTATTATCATACAAGACTCTTGTTATGCCTGTTTCTACAAGAGCATCTCAAACTTCAAGGTTAAAGTAGCTACCACACTAGTAAGACTTCCTACTATGTAACCCAACTTTTACCCCTGAGCTTTATCATCCTAGGTAGCTCTGTCTTCCATCACATTTAACAGATATTTCTCTGGGACATTTTTATCCCCTTACGATACTGCCTTTAAGCCTAAATCACATGAAGATGAAAGCACTTCTTCCCTAAAGAAAATTGCTACCCTTTTCAAGGCACACAGATATCTCACAGTTAATCAGGCTAAGCAACTTCAAGAATAATGATTGATAATGCTTTACTTGTAAAATGTCTTTCTTAGTGAAGAAAAATGTTATTTCCAACATTAAAGACCTCCCACCCCCCAAAAAAATCACATTTTCAACAAGCAGGAAGTTGGAAAAAGGGATCGTTGAATTAGTGAAATTTACTGTTCAGTAATGGTTTCTCTTATAGCTTCTTAGCTATAATATTGACCTCTTCCTAAAAGTTGCAGATTTTCAGTTGCTATGTCCTCCTCAGAGCGCCTCTCAAGATACATGACCATCTCTCCAACTGAAGGCAGAAAGCTCTGCACAAAAGAACATTTAGCATGAGTTATATTTGTTGGAGTGACAGATCCAAGGAAAAAAGCAAAGTGCAAGAATGATTAAAATTCTAAGAGCTTTATTTAAATGTATTTTCTGTGAATGAAGGACCTAACAAGGCCTCAACGCCTTCCAACTACAATTTCATTTCCACAAAAAGGCAATCAGTGATTGGCCTTGACAACCACAGTAAACAAAACTTGCTTGAATACCCACTAGTTTGACCTACATAAGCTAACCTAACACTCAATATTCTTCGATACAAATTATCAACAAAAGGCTTTTTTCCAGTGATGGTTAAACCTGAGTTTGTGTTAGAGGGACCAGCAATTGTAATGCCGTCTATGGCCTGTTATTTATCTCCCAGGTTACTGCTGCCATCTTATCCAAAAATGTGATTATAAGTCTACAATTTCTTTTGTTATGAAACAAAAACCTATGTAGCATTTTGAAAATCAGTTCTATGTTATTTTTCATTCAAGTTAAAAGCGCTCTTTTTTACGGAGTTTTTATGTTTGAAATTACATACTACTATAACCACTTGTAGGTTTAACTGCTAAGTTTTTATATTTACAAAATTCCATATAAATGGTAATTATAATCAGAATGTGGTAGATTTAAGCTATGTGTTTACAGGAAAATACTATGAATGACAATAAGCCTTTATAACTGTAACTTGTAACACATGAGGTAAGGGCTAGTAAACCCAACTTCTCACCTCAGTTTAGACATTACAAATTCTACTTAAAACTGAACAACTAAGTGCTAGGGGGAAAATATCTAATTATTTCTTTATACAGTTGAAGAAATTTAAGGCCAACAGCAATTAAGTAATTTGCCCAAAATACATCAAATAGAAGGCAGACCCAGACAATTCAATGAATCTAATACTATCTCCATTAAAACATGCTTAATACATTCTAGAAAATTCAATAAAAGACATTTGATGTATTAAGAGAAAACTCAATATAAATGTAAACATTTCCATAAGATAAAATGACAGGAACTTTGGATGTTATGTAATTCCTGGATAAAAATTCTAATATCAAATTAAAATTAAAAAAAAAAAAAAAACCTCACCTACTAATTATATATACTTCATGTGTTTCTTTCAAGAAACTGAGTAAATCAGAATGTTTTGGAGAAGTTCTCCTATTGTGTATTGCACCATTAGAAACAAACTAAAATAGACTTTTTACAATGGCAGAAAACATATACAATGAGACTCCACACCAATCTTTATTTGTACTTTGGGGCCTGAAACAAATCTTGTAATTTCCTTTTCAAATTACACTTTATTCTCTTAATGGTGTGGTTTACCCGCATTCCACAAAAACAACTAGAAATATTTTTAAAGAGGATCTCTTAAGACAATTTTTATTAACCAACCCAGACCAATGAATGTCTCAAAAATGGAATCTGTTAATTTTCCGATGGTGTCATAACCAAATGATTACAACTAATTAAGATATATGTAAGTTTTAGCATTCACATGCCAAATCATGGAAGCCCAGTTTTAGAAAATCTTACCACCAATTATGTACCCAAGGGGAACATAATTCATGACATGTCAAAGAAATGAATTCTCTGAATTTATGCACAAAAACCTGAAAAACCCAAATATCTAGTTATAACACTGAAGCATCTACTAATAATCAAACCATGACTATGTTTTAAAAAATATCTACACACTTAAATGATATGAAACTTACATATTATGGCAGAGTAATAAAACTCTCAAACACTACTTTTGGCTCTAGGTCATATGTTGCCCAAAAATGTGTATATCATAACCAACAGAACTTTTCTGTAGAGTTTTATTTTGAAAATATTATTTCACTAGAAGATTAATCTAAAAAACATTTTAAGATATGAAAATGTTATACAACTTATCTATTACAAATTATTCAGGTAATTCTGAAACTAGATAAACTATTTAGCTTACCTACATAAAAAATATTGCACATTTTCCTTTATTTTGTCTCCAGATGTGAATGATGCTTAAGCCATATAGAATTCCAAACTATTTAAAAGTTGTAAAATGTCAATTTTATAAATACCAAAACTAAATGCACTGTAAAACAACTGTTTTGGTAAACATGCATTTATTCACAGTTGATTTATTTCCTCTAGATAAATGCATAACTACTCAAATTATTTAAGAACTTATGGAGAGTTACAAGAGCACACTATACAAATCTATTTCTATCTAACATTTTTGAGGAAACACTGATCTTGGTAAAGATCTGGCTTATTTTAAAATGAACTATTGCTGGTAAGAAGGCATACTTTTCATTTTCTTTGACCTGCATCTTGTCTTTTTAAATTGAAATTTAAAAGCAGTTGTTTTCAGAGATTATCTACTGCCACATACGTGAACTTTAATATGCAAATAGACCCTGAAAGCAGATGAGTTTTTAAATGCCTACAGAGCCCTCTTTTACTCATAAGTAGTATCGACACCTTAAATTGTTAGATCACTCACCAATCATAATTTTAAAAACTGACAAAACCAGACCACTTTAATGTTATGAAACTGACACAAACCTGCATAATACAGCGTTCCTCCACTGAGTTGAGGTCATATTATACTTTAAAAATATAAATATATTGAACTGTGAGTCTTATTTCTATAATAATCCCAAAATGTTTAAAATATGCTTTTAAAACAGAAGCGGATTACTGCAGAATGTAGTTCCAGACTTGACTGTTATGTCAAACACAATCGTTCCTCATAAATAATTCCTAATGGTGCACTGGCTTGATTGATTTCAGCAATTTCATTTTACAGGAGTGAACCATACTTTATACACACAGAAAATATATAATTTAAAAATCCCCAAAAAGTTTAGAAAGTTGTCATCTGCTTCCAAATGAAAAGGTCTATTTCTGGCCCTCATCCATATCCTTAACGTTGGAGTTTGACAAAAATCCATGGGTACAATTACAAACTTTGACAAACTATTAAGTTAAAACCATTTTCTTTGGGGGGAGATGAGCGGAAGTACTTTTAAAACCTATTATACAAAATTCCAGCTGCCTTTTTATAAAAGTACGTTCCTTAGTTTAAAATCGTAAAATTAAGGTGCAAGAGGTTAACAAAAATGAACTAAAGAGCTTTATTGACATCACAGTACATTCAAGAGTAATTTTAAGAACATTACAGCTGAAAGAGAATGGCATGTTTATAGTCTTATGCACTATTTTGAAAAGAAAAATGTAATACAAAGAAATCCTATTAAGTAACTTGGAGCAGCATTTGGAAAAAGTACACCTATTTACAGATTAAAAAAAAAAAAAAAGATTCTGGTTTCACCTACACAGCCACAATGTGCCTCTATAATGAGACAAGCCCTTAAAACTCATGGAATTTTTTAAACATCATGGCATTCTTGCCACATCATTCCTCAGCGTTTACGACGGGGAGGGGTTGTTGATCTGAAAAAGAAGGGAAAAGAAAAAATTTAAAAATAAAAATGCATTTTAAATTAAAGAATCTGCATTTTTTAAATAAATAATATTATATAGGATTTCTAAAATTACTTAAGGTTATGATCAATTATCAAGTACCAAACTGAGTTTATAAAAGAGAGAGAGAGAAAGGACACTTTCAACTTTGAATAAATTCAGTCAAATTTTTTTTAAAAATCAGACAAAATACTTTAAAAAGTATACTACCTTGATCGGGACTTAGACTTGTGTTTGCGGCTTGCCTTCTTACCAGACCTTTGAGATTTCTCCATGGATCGCGATCGACTATGTTTAGGCTTCTTAGCCTTCTTTTCTTTGCTACTTCCTGGAGATTCAGAACTGCTCCTTCCACTAGAATCAGAGCCTGAATGTTTTTTACTATCTTTGGTAGTACTTTTCTTACTATCCTGTCTAGAGTCATGTCTTATGATTTTTACGGATATAGAACCACTCCTAGAGAATGTTCTTTCACTTTCTCGTTTCCTTTTTAACCTATCGTCTTGATTACTGAATTTAAAATCTTTTTCCTCCCTTTTTTGTTTCTCTTTTCTTTTATCTTGTTCACGTTCCCTTTCTTTGTCTTTCTTTTTCCTATCTTTATCTATACTCCGACTCCTCTCCTTTTTCCTCTCTTGTTCTTTAGCCTCACCTTTATGCTTATGACTCCCACTAAGATTTCCACGTTGTTCATCAATTTTACGTCTATCTCGACTCCTACTGCGACTGGCACGATTAGTTCGCCTATCCCTTGAGCGACTTCTACTTCTACGTCTCTCTCGGGAAGGACTTCGATTTCTTCTTCTTTCTCTTTCAATGCTATTTCTATTAGATCTCCTCCTATCTCTAATCTTTACTCTAGTCCTATTACTCTCTATTTTAATTCTACGAGAGTAACTTCTACTCCTACTACGTCTACCTTTAATTGTTGGAGATCTACTCCTACTATGTCTCTTTTTCCTTTTAGGAGAAGATGATCTAGAAGAAGTGCGGCTACTACCTGAGCTAGAACTGTATGAAGAGCTAGAAACAGTACTGCTAGTACTACTTGTTCTGCTATTGCTACTGGAACTACCACTACTAGAACTTCCTGATCTACTCCTTCCTTGTTTTTCTTTTTCTTTATGCTCTTTTTTAGGTTCTAAAATTGATGTAGTTTCATTTGAAGTTCTTTTCTTTTCATTAACCGCATCACCGCCTGCTTCTCTTCCTTCTAGTAGTAATAGACTATTTTGCTCTTTATGGATAAATTCATTCATTTCTTTTGTGACCCTTTCTGTTTGCTGCTTTTCTTCTGAAACAGAAAAAAAAAATTCTAAGTCAAATCTACAATGAAAAAAACTCCCACACTATCAAATTTTAAGCTATCATACTTAAGAGCAATAGTGTTCAATAGAAATAAAGTACAAGTCACACAAGAAAATTTGAAATTTTCTAATAGACAGATTTTTAAGGGAAATTAATTTTAATATTCTGTTAATAGATACATAAAAAATTATCACTTCAACTGTACCCAATGAAAAGGAATATCAAGATATTCTACATTTTTTAATGTAAAATCTTTAAAGTCTAATGTATCTTTTTTTAATCTATAACATAGCTCAAAATGACCTCAGCAGCCTTATCTAGTTAGCTAGCTACCCACCTAGACATGACAGCAACAGTCATGTCCAAAACACAAAATTACAGAATGGAGCAAGTAAGAAAAGATTTTCTTTTGCTCATAAAGCAACTTACAATTAAATAAGCAATTTATTGGAAATTTTGGGTTGCTCTTGATCATCTGTTATTACTTATATAAGTTTTTCAGAAAAGAAATTCTAAATAGATATTATCCCATTATTTCTCATACCATTATGCAAACTGTTTAAGAATTGCATTTGTATACAGTATTTTCTATAAAAAATTTCCAAAATGACATGTTATCCTTAGATTTACTAAACACAATTTAAGTATCTTAGCTACAAATTACTTCTCAATAATTTGACAAATATATTTCAAAAGGATCCTTTTTCATTTTAAGAATTTTAACAGGAAATAAAAATATATTAAATAGCTTAACTTATAGCCACTATAATGAATAGCCTTCCCAAAAACCAATAAAAATACACCTTTTATAAATATTTTTCTAATTTGCTATTATTTTTTCATATGTGCATCATTAAAAATAAAATACATATAAAAAAAATAAATAAAATACATATTTTGAATATTACTATTTGTTTTGAGTAAGTTTCATAAAAATTGCAAAAGAGCTAAAATCTTTTGGTTTCAGTTGTATCATTATACTACTTACAATCTAGCTTTGCTTCTATCCCTTGATATTTTTAAAATTGAAGCTAAAAAAAAATACTGGAAAAAAACTGAGTGTAAAAAATATACCTTCCATCTGTTTATCATGCAACAGCTGCTGTTCTTTTTCTTTTCTCCAAAAAGCTTCCTGTTTTTGCCGGATTCGGTGTCGTAATTCCTCATCATCAGTGTCAGATGACTCAGAACCTCTGTCACTCCTCTCATCTTCACTGTCTCCTGATCCATAGCCACCCAGTCCACCTGTGTACATAAAGCCCAGTCTATCATATGGAAAAATTATTCTATGCACTAAACACTTTTCATGGGCCGAGAAGAAAGGTCAATTCTTTTTTTCATTTCCTTTTCTTGGAAGAATATGCTGATTCGGGGTGGGGAGGAGTATAAATTCCAATGGTAAAGGAGTTCAAAGAACCCTCATGGAAATCAATACACAGTATCTCACTCTTTTTCTTAAATATGTCACATATTTCCCACAATAAAGGAATCATGAAAATGGTCTTGTTTTACTGTCACGCTAACCAACAAAACCATTTAACAGGGCAGTAACAAAGCCTCACTAAAGCATAATCAATTTAACTAGCTTAAAAAAAAGTTAAATATCCTGAAAATATCTCTAAAATTAATTCTTTCATTGTTCCAAAACTTAAGAGATGCCAGGTAGTAAGCTAAGTTTTTCCCCTAAAAAACAGAATACTGCAGCTAGTTCTCACTAGTACAGAAATGGTACGGAGCTAAAACTACTCCCCACCCTGAAGTGATCTAAATGGTAATAACAAAATCATATGGGCATTTGATTCTATCCATTTCTGTTGATCCTCTCTATGATTAATTTGAAATGAAGAGGAAGAAAAGGCAAATTTAAGCTTTTAATTCTTGGTAATGTATCATGCAAGTAGCAAGTTATGAGCATATTACTATATACCATGATCAAGAGAAACCCTTTCCTTTATGTTAAATTTTGACTTGCTGCAACATAATCTAAATAAAGACTATTTTGGCATTGGTGGATAGACTCTTTCCTAAGGGATGTATGCAGTAGTTTTTGAAATGAGCTTATATACTACCATAGATATATGATTTATTACAATCTACCCTAGTAAACTATGAGTTACCACGTTTATAACAGTCCCACTGTGAATGCTTTCATTTAAAAAAGAAAAAAAAAGGCAAACCTTTTAGAGACTGCGATAACCCTAACACTTAAGCTTTATAAACTGAGTAGGAAAAGTACAGTTTCAAAATAGAACATGTGAGAGACAAGGTCAGTGTGATTTTTCCCATAAGGCCCTCTCAGAAATAAGGAGAACACTTACCAAGTCCAGTGAGGGAAGCCAGTGCACTGGACTGTGCCAGCTGTTTTGCAGGAGCTTTGTATCACATCAACAACAGGAACAACATGTTAACACAAATAGCCACGATTTCATAGTCATGAGTCTATGGTATTGTTAAATCTACTACTATTGCTGCTTTTTGGGGAGAGAAGAAACATTAAAAAACATAGCATTCATTTAAACTAGTAGCACGTCTGGCCTTGAAAAACTGTAATTCTGATGTGAGCTGCTACTGTTTTATAATGAAGAAAAAAGGTTGACCAGTACATCACGAATTTTATATTTGAGGTATGGTCCATAATTAAAATTTGGTTTCAAAACATTTTTTAAAGTGTTACTAAAAGTATGGAAGGGTAGGTGACTCATTTGCTTCTATAAGAATTATAACTGGTAAATTGTGAAAACTCTGAAGTCACAATAAATTATATTAGCAGTCATACACCAGTACCATGGTATCTATAGAAAAAGTCAAGTGAAATAAATTGAACATCAAGAATTTTCCACAATACACTTTATAGAACAACAGCATAATTGCTAATATTTGCTCAGGCAGTTTGGGTAAAACAAAAATATTTGTAAAAGTTGAAGATATAGTGTCTTCAAATCTAACCTTTCCCAAAGAGTTAAAAACATGCACAAAGAGAATATTCAAATATCTGCTAGTCATTCAACAAGGACAACAAAAAAAAAGTCCAAAATAACCACTAAAACCAAAATACCCCCAGAAAAACAAAAAACGAGAGCACCCACAATATACCTTTCGTTGCTTTCCGGTGTGCATCTTTGGCTACATAATAAATTTCTTCATCTGTGACATCCAGTAGAATCTCAGTCAGAAGCATTTTTGTCAATAACATCTAAGTAATGATATTTTATATATTGTTTATAATTTAATTATGATCTTTAATACAATTTGAATTTTCAAAAAAATCCAAAGGCTACCCAATCTACAAAACATTTTTAGATGAGAGAGCAAATCCAAGAAATAAAATATCTTGAAAATATTCTAAAGTATCAAAGCTTAAAAAATTCAAAATCATACCGAATAAGAAGAATGTTATCTTTGGAGTAGATACAGAACTATAATTCTAGAAAAACATTTTTTAAATGTCCCTACTAATAAAAATTTCCATAAATGTTTTAGATTGAAGAAATTATCTCTTCATTTAACAATATTATTAGTAAGCCACATGTTTTTTTAAACTACTTAGTAATTTAAATAAACCCTCAGCTCAACATAAAATCTGGGAAGGAAAACATGAAAATGACAGTGGTTCCATTCTATCAGAAAAAGGTGTTTTGTTTATCTGTTTTTTTGACTATTTTAATATAGACCTGAAATAAGGGCTAGATTCTAGCTGGCTACCAACAGCGGTTTAACATATAGTCTGCTTAGACTCTGGCAGCTACAGATTACTCCTATTAAAATGATAATACAGTGAAATCAGCATATTGATCACTGGTCTTTCATGTGAGAAATGTAACATGTTTCCCAATCTCAGAAAATCACAGTATACCTTACAGATGTTAAAGGCTTTGTAAAGTCTCACAATGAAGAAAAATTTTCAACCCGATGCTTCTAAATTTTATTTTCTACAGTGTTTTTATATTTCTCAGTATTCAAAACACTTCAGATAAAAACAGAGTAAAAAACATTCTCTTGGTAAAACAGTTTAATTACTATAACAATATCAGGAAACATACTTACTACTTTATGAATTTTAATATTAGCATACATTTTAAAACTGGTCCCTGAGTTCTCACTTTAAAGGTGTGAAGAGAGCCACCAAGAGTATTCTAGAAATTATAAACAAAATGAATTCTGTGCATGAAAAGAAATTTAACATTTTACCATTTGATACTCTTTCTCTTCTTCAGTCATCTCTGGTTCACTTTGCTCTTCTTGAGGAAGAGGAGATGGGCTTCTGGTAACTTTTCCACTGCTTGCAGCCTCAACATTTTCTGTGTCTTCATCTTCCTCATCACTGTCCTAAAAAAGTATGCTTAGTCCAAATCATGTTTATAATGTAAAATCATTATCATAAATGTATTTTTATCCCCCCAAATTAAAGTCTAAGAAACAAATATACAGAAAAGAAGTTTCTCTTAAAATGAGATATTTGTACTACAGACTTCAATTGCTAAAAGAAAAAAAGGTATTGAAGAAAAAGCAAATCCAAAAAAAAAAAAAGTACTACCTTAGAGGAAATGTAAGGTTACAAAATGGCTTTTGAAAATTAGTTTTCTTTTCTTTTCTTTTTTTTCCCTTTGTCAACCTTCTTAAGTAAATAACCAGAAACTCACCATGCTCAGAAACTGACTTTATCAGTACTTAGTGTATAAGATGGTCCTGAAATGAGTTATAGAACTTTGGACATAAGAACCACACGTAGTGTAACTTTTACAGCTCGAAATTAAGCTATTCAACTAAAATTTTGTGACTTCAAATGAAAAACATTTAATTTCCGGATGTCAGCTGGCCTTGAAACTTAGTGAAATTTGATTCTTTTTTACCTAAATGATAGATTAAGAAATTAAATCTATTTCAGATAGAGATCAGCATTTTATCTCTGTAGGATTTTATGTTTTCAGTAGACAACATACCTTAAAAAGGGGGATGTTTCCTTAGGCAATGAAGTGTTCCAAGTTATATCCTACTATGGAAAGACTTTTATTTTAACAAGGGGGAAGAACACAAGGCTAAGGCTAAGAACATATGTAACACAAGCTAAAGGCATGTAGGAAGAGAGAGAAGATAATCTCCAATTTTTTTTTGACACTTTAACATCAAACCTGGAAACACACTGTTTAATGTAAGGACTGAAAAAAAGGGTAAACTTCAATGGTGGTAGTAGGTTGTTTCTTAACACCTAAAACAAAAACTTAACTTTGGCATGGTTCTTTTGCTACAAAATAAGTTATTTATGGAATTTAAGCAAAACCAACATCTCCCTAAATCTAATCACCATGTTGTCCTTGAGGTTTATTTCTGAAATGGAAAATGGCCTTGGAATGAAGACTATTTTCCTGAGTTGCACACAGGTCAATGCTGTGGTTGTCATACCATCTTTATCATATACACACCATTATTTGACAAAACACTGCTAAATAAAAAAACATCTAAGCCACTCATGTAAGACTTATAGATTACAACTTTATGCTAATATTAGTGTTCATATCACAAACTATGGAAGTTTTATACTACTAGGTATAGCATATACTTAAGTATTCATAAAGGGCAGATTTCTCAATTGCCATTTTAATTTAGTTTTGTTTTATAAACTACTAGCCAACACGAGAATACAAATTTGTTTGTCAAAGTGATCTATCAATCACCCCACTGAATAATGTCTCTCTGGAATAAAATGTTTTATAAGCTCAGTGTCCCCATGACATAGGGTATATGGGCAAGAGTGGTTTGATGGAGGGAAATAAAGTAAAAGGTACTCAGGGGACCTTCCCTGGTGGCTCAAGGAATTAGGTCTCAGTACTAGAAAGCTATTGGCAGCCACTGCAGCAAGAGTTCAATTTCCCACCAGGTTGCTGACCCACATGATGCATTTATTAGACCTCTCCTGTCCTGCCTGCAACCCAGCTCTTGTATGCATAAATAAATCTTCAAACAAACATACGTAGAGCCAAAAAGAGAGAGAAAGAAAAAAGATATCATCAAAAGCCTATCTCATCAAAACTTAGTTTAAAAAATTAATAAACACAGCACCCCACTTTTCCTTCATTTTACCTTTAATACCACATACCAAAAACCCACAACTCCCACATATTTACTAGAAAGTAATTTCAGGAACATTTAATACTTTTCCAGAAGCTAAAATGACTATTTCATAAGCTTCATATAGAAATCATATGAAGATTCATGTCAGCAGATTTTACTTACAAATTTACTTCTCTGAGGTAAGCGAGGGCCATCTCCACCTTCAGCATCTTCTGTGGCCTTCTTTTCTTTTTTTGACAATTGTGAACGTTGTTGTTCCATTCTTTCTTTCTCCAACTTCTTCTGCTTTTCACGTTCCATTTTTTCAAGACCTTCACGAATCCAAGCTGGAAGAGTCCTGCGTTTTACTGCATCTGTTTTAAACACAAAAAAAAATTTATAAATAAGTAATAATTGCTAATAAATGCTTGAGTTCCTTATTCTTGAATTTCTACAAACTTTGCGAATAAATCAAACGATCACCTCACTGTATCAAAAACATACTAAGATCTTTTTTACTCAGTCTCCTGCAAGTGAGAAAGCTGAGACTCAAAGAGTGATTAAGTGATATGCTTAACGTTACTAAGCTCATAAGTACTGAGACAGGCTAACTGAGAGCCAAACTTATGCTGCTTCTTAAAACAGGAAAATCGAACAGAGTCAAAAGCACAAGTTCATTGTTACACTGAGAATTCATGTGAACAAGTTTAATGTCAGGAGTTAAAAAAGAAGTTAAAGATTTCTATAAAATTGTATATTTTTTTTAAAAAAAAGATTTATTTATACATACAGAACTGGGGTACAGGCCAGAGGTGGGGGGTGAGGAGGTGTAAGAGGATCCACCAGAGACAGAGTGGGGAGAAGAACAGGCAGATATACTGAAATGCATTGCTAAGGGGAGCAGTGGGCAGATCAGGAGAGGTCTGCCACACTATGTGGATCATCTCCCTAGCCATAGATTGAAATCATGCTGCAGTGGCTGTGCCAGCTTCACAGTGCTGTGCTTTAACCTGTTGTACTACCATGGAGGGCCCAAAATTATATAAATTTCTTTAAAATTCTATTTTGTGATAAAAAGAAGACTTAAGTGAGATGGTTCATTAAGTGTTGGATTTGAGGCTTTCCCAATATAAAGTAACATAAGTATATAACTTGTCAATGGAAATAAGTTCTAATAGGGTATTTCAAAATTGAACTTTTCTATCAAATATTTATGGACAGTATATAGAAATAATCTAATGAAAATTAATTTGGCAGCAATGACCAAATAAACAATAGAAAAAGACCAGACACAAAGAATTAACTAGGAGGTTTTAAAAAGGATGAAAAGTTCATATACTGGAATAACATCAAATTGTCAACAATGAAGAAAATGTGAAGATGCTCTGGCCATCATAAAATTACCTTTCACCATAAAAACTGGAGGTTAAGGTATAAAGATTTTTAAAAATTATTTAAAACCTTGTATTTCAGACCAGTAGTCTTTTATAATTTTAAAATTCATGACTATATAATGTTAGGATTTAAAAAAAAGTCAATTCCTAACATATCAAAAGATATTAGGACAATTTAAGGAAATAAGACCTTCTTTTAAAGTAATTAAGAACTGATTCCAGTTGTGGCTCACTAAACTTAAATAGCTACCAATTTGTGGAGGCTCCTGCTTCACTGGAAGTGCAATAGGAGAACGCTGCCGATCCCTGAATGTTGATGGTCTTTCTCTTCGATTCTGGGGGGGTGCCGGAGGTCCTGGAGGTCCTGGTTGCCAATAAGGAGGATGAAATCCACCTTGCGGTGGACCAAAAGCAGCCCCATGCTGAAAGAGTATTGCAGTTTATTTTTCTTCACATTATACAATACACTCTCTGGGACACACGTGTGTTATGAACTGGGACAGTAGAAATCCATGTGTGAAGCAAATCCAAGATTTCCATGGTTCTAACATCCACTGATAGTTTGTCACCCAAAAAACCTAAGCTTACTTTTCTTGAGAAAGATTTTCTGCCTACACAAATGCTAAGAGCTATCTGAAATTCAACTGATAAATGAATTTTTTATCAATTCCAATTTTCTACTTCTTATGAACTTAAGTTGTTTCTATAATCTTGGAAGAAATACCTATTTTCAGCACAGAGTAAAAGCTACTGAATCAATACTTTTTTCCAATTTTGTCATTTTCAGAGGCTTTTCTAAGTCATTTGCCAAAATAGTTCTTTGCTTGTCAGCAGGGGGATCTATAAGTAAATGTAACGATTAAATAGACATTCCCTGCTACTTTTCTTCTTCAAAAACAAACTCAAACAAAAATTGTCAATCTATATACCAAGTATGGGAGTACAAAAAGTTCTGACAGGGTATGAATGAGGATTACTCTCTCAAGGTGAATACTATTTACATTTATGTCAATTATCTGTAATTTGTGAATGTGAGTTTTTTTCAAAATTTTAAATTATGATAGTTTATCCATGGTATCAGTCACAATCAGTTATTTCAGAATGACACCTTATAGTTTAAGGGTGGACTGTGGTATTTGTAGAGAAATGAAAGCATTTGTAGAGGAAATAAAGTCTCATTGAACAACACTATTCCCCCATAGAGTTCTATGTCCCTAGAAATGAATTAGATGCTACAAAAAAAAATTATGTAGAATTCCATTAATATGTCAGAATGGAAAAAAAAATGACACTGGAAAAAGTCAGCATTCTACTTAGAAGGTACTGCATTTAAGAAAACAGTATGTTCATGTATTCACACATTTTACTTAAGTATAATTTGTTAATAATGTATTCAACTACTGTGTATTTTCTAAACTTTATTCAATATTTGCATATACCACTTTGAAATTAAGAAAACAAAATACCCTATGGCTATTGTGCTTACACATTTTCATTTAATCCAAAAATTGTCCTAACAATTCTTTAATACTATTTTCCTAAACAAATCAAAAACCAGAAATCACAAAATCTAATGCATTTACTACTAAAAAATTGATCATTTTTCTGATACAGATGTATGTGTATCTGTAAAAGTCTGAAAAGCAAAACTCTTGATGAGACATTTCCAAAGAATGGATTACGTGCACATCTACAATATTAAAGCAACAAAATATCTTTCACCTGATAGTCAAACTGGTTCACTGGCCCCACTGCAAAATTATCGGGTGGTCCACCAAAGTTGTGATTGTTCTGGTTAAACATATGCCTGTTGTCAGGGGCAAATTCCCCACTGTCCTGACTGTTGCTGTCTTCGGAAGGTGGAACAATGTCCATTGGGCCTGGTGTTGGTGGCATCCATGGCTGATCTGGAGGGGGATGTGGGGGTTGCTGATGCATTCCCCATTCTATTTAGGATTTAGGCATAAAAACATTCAATAGGGAGTTATAACAAAATCAACACAATTTTTTTAGATCTCAAGAAAGCTAAACTTTTTTAGTACAGAAAATAAACTTATAACTTCTTGATCAAATTCCTCTTATATGTCTTAAAAATAAATAATGAAGTAATCTAATAATTTAAATGTGCTAACTCAACTCTAATTCAATCCTAAACAAGTAAGTCACATTCCCAAAGTTATTTTAACAGACTCCAAAGCAATTTTCTGGAATTTTCTATTTCTGCCCATTTGTATTAAGGTAAAATAAAAATACCTTTTATGGAGGTAATTTCATATCATATAAAATGTAAGTTATATATAATTTCTTTTATACATAAACATTTATCCTCACAACAACCCTGTGAGGTAGGAGAAATCATATTACTTTTGTCGATTTCAGAAAGAGAAATTGAGGTACAGAGATAAATCACTTCCTAAAGTAACAAAGTCATTAGAATAAACTAGGGAGTTGGGGATGTAGGATAAGCCATTCACAAACTTGAGCTTGGGAACCAAAACATTTTTAAACTTGGGAAAATATGATGTATCTTCAAGAAAGCTAAAAATAAAACCATCCCAGAGTATCAAATATTAGAATATTCATTTTGCTTAAGTGATGTTTAAGGATTAGTTTTTCCATTTTTACATAGACTAAGAGGGATATGACCTCATCATCAACAAACTCAAATGTATGATTCTTTTATAAATAACATGATGTGACAATTTAAGTCATACAAATAATGGAAAATTAGACTAGCATCATACTGTGAACTAAAAAACCAAAGAAACAAAAATTTCAAAGATAAAAACTTAGGTAAGATCTCCACTATTAGAAAAAAGGAAAGGCAGAAAAAAAATGGGTGGGTAAGGGGGGTTGAGTATATTTAACAGATTAGTTTGTCACATAGTGACACAATTTTTCCTTAATTAGAGACTCGGCATATTTTGTTTTGCCATTGCTGCTTCTGAAAAGGCCAGAGGTTGCAACAGAGAGACATAGAATGCTCTCTTCCCTAGATGTCAAGTGAGGTTTCCAGTGTTCCCAGCCCCTGTGAGCCTAGGAATGAAGAATCGAGAAAAAAATCAAACTGAGTGCCACAATGCTGGCAGACTGAGAACGAAACTAAATTTTACCACAAAATGTCAAGGTTTCTAACCTAAATGAAACTACTGATGCTTTAGGAGCATTAACTTCAAGCAGTCATAAAGCTAACCAAATTAACCTATTAAAATTAATGATTTTATTTCATAAAAAGTCTTTAAATTTGGAAAACATAAAACAACAAACCTGGCTGCCACATTCTGTTGAAGTTCGAATCCCCTTGAAAATTCCCATGATTGTTCGGACCAGATTCCATGGTTGGCATATCCTGTCCATTTGGCATCATTGCTGGTGGTTGTTCTACCATGCTTTGCTGTCCTGATGCTTCTCTTTGGGCAATCCAAGCTTGAGCCAATGCAGCCCAGTCAATCTGGCCTAACAAAATTTAACATAGCAGAACTTCGCATTTAGAATAGAGACACTATACCAGTGTTTCTATGTACAACAAGTACCTCAGTGATTCCTTGCTACAAACTTTATTACACAGTGTTACTTCTGAGAGAATGCTTACAAAATAACCCACATTTAGGCTAGAAAATGATATAAACTACTTAAGATTTTCAGAAGAGGACCAAAAAAACCCCACTCTTACCTGATTTTTAAAAAGATTTATTTATACAGGAGCTGGGGTATAGGCTAGAGGTGCGAGGAGTGAGAGGATTCACCAGAGAGAGTGGGGGGGGGGGTAGAACAGGCGGATCTATTGCTGTGAAATGCAATGCTGAGGGAAGCAGTGGGCAAAACAAGAGAGGTCAGCACCATGTGAGTTAGCAAGCTGGCAGGGGATCGAACTCATCTGCAGTGGCTGCCAATGGCCTCAACAGTGCTGAGACTTAATCCTTTGCCCTACCAGGAAGACCCATACCCGATTTCTAATATTAACTTATAAGAATTTTATCCCTCATACTTACCTTTATTGAGTTTTATAGTCTTTAATTCCCTTTTTTTTTTAACCACCACAAAAACAGATATCAAACTCACTGTTCTTCCTCCAGCAGTTTCCAATCCATGTCAACACTGGATCCTATAGACCCTGCGTGAGTACAGCAACACATCCCTACTCTTCACAGTGGCCCTTCTTGACTAGCTAAGGCTCCATTCTCAGTCAATATACATCTCTTTAAAAGCTTTTAGCTATTCTTTATTCAAAATTCATTGTCCCTAGTAACTTAAAGGTTTTCCTTTCCTTCTCAAATATCTATACTTTAAATTTTAAGGTTTAACATCAAAAATTTTATAAAATAACAGTTTTCCATATCTTATTTTAAGCAAAGATTAAATAGCTACTCTTATATATCTGGTGATATATATTGACATAATCCATCTAGAGTTCAATTTGGCAATATGTAGCTAAAACTTTCCAAATGTGCAATTGTGTCCTAACCTAGTTCTTGGATTGTTTTTCTTAAGAAGATAACTGGACAAGTAAATAATATAATGTATACAAAACTTTGGTAATTATTTCAAAAAGCTAAAATACAATCAGTTGTTAATCAATCATAAAATACAAAATTACATTAAGATTAAATTACATTAAGATTAAAAAAAAAATCTGATTAACCCAGTAAAAGTAGGATAGCACCTATTATGAAACAAAATTAGCTATGTGTTAACAACTATTAGCTAAGTAATAAGTGGGTCTAGTCTATAGTCTTTCATTTTACAGATGCTTGAAATATTCTATCATAAAGTGAAATTTTTTAATGTAATACAGATAACATACTGTGATCTAAATGAAACTGTAAGATTTTAAATTAACAAAGAAAATATGCTTTACTTAAGCTACACATTTTAAAGACTCCTTTCTTTAGAAGAACAAGAACTAAAAGTTTTTTTTAATTTTTAAAAAAGATTTATTTTATTTATTAATTCATATAAGAACTGGGATATAGGCCAGAGATGGGCAGGGGCAGGGAGGGCGGTAAGAGGATTCACCAGAGACAGTAGGAGTAGAAGAGGTGGATCTACTAAAATATACTGCTGAGTGGGCAATACAGGAGAGTTCTGCTGCACTATGTGGGTGACCTCCCTGGCCAGGGATCAAACTAATGCTGCAGTGGGTGGCAATAGTTTTATAACACTGAGACTTTAACCCTTGTGTTATCAGGGAGGCCCAAAACAATTTTAAAAATGTAAAATCTTCATCAATCATTCTATCTTTTGAGAAATTCTTCAAGGGAAATCCATTTCCTTATATGTAAGCCATAACAAGGCCAATTATGAGAAAAGATTAAATTCTGAGCATAATATGAGCCAATTAAACATTCTAATTCCATATCTCTTAAATGCCTGGCATATGTCCTGCTCACCACCACGTATATGCCCACCTCCCCAACTTTCAAATTTGACTGGTTTCCTTACTCGGATCCTGTTGGTGTTGAAATGACTGCATCCACTGTTGCTGGTTCAAAGGCCACTGCTGCCAAGGCTGTCCTCCTTGATCCCACATTCTGACGGCTAAAGTTGATTTTCTGTAGTCAACAAAATAAACAGTAGAAAGATTAGAGTGAGAATTCTTTAATTTTAGAAGCTCACACACTGGAAATTATGTGATGACACATTTATGTGATCAGAACTCTAAAATTCTGGCAACAGATTATCAGAGGCTACCGAAACTTTTAGGCTGGCAGGAGTAGAAAAGTTCATGTTACTGCTAATGTCACAGTTTGGTCTGTGGGAAGCACAGTCCCAAACAATTTTGCTCAATAAAGGGAGGAAAATCCATTTTTTTCCCAGTGTAAAACTTTAGAAATATAATTTTGAGATCATTAAAAGAAAAGGTGATTTAAGGCTGTTTTTAAATCCTCACACTTCTTGAGGGAAATCAAATAACTCCTCCTCAGAAGGAAAACTCTTCCTAATAAATAATCAGTTAATGAATGCAGAAAGTAAAATAAAATTTTTAGAACTGTCATACTGCCAAACTAATAAAATAACCAATTCAGACAATCTTCAAAGAAAGCTGATGGAAAATCAAAAATTCTAGGGATGCCAAATTATCAACCCTAGAAGTTAGTAAGTACCTCATGAGACAAAAATCATGCTCCCCGAATAACTATCAATATTTTCACCAAAACATTTTACTGAATTCAACAGTTTCTGAATCACAGTTTCAGTATAAAGGAATTCAGGAGACAAAAGGAACAAGGTAAACAATGTTTAAAAGCAATAATCACACAATTTCAGCAGGTGACAGTCAACAAAACCAGGTTTCTTAACATGTAAATAGCACAGAAAAAGGATAAAACCGTAGTAACCATTAAATATAAGTCCCAGGTTAAGGAAGGGGACCTATCATGCCAAAGAACTTTTCTGTAGTTTGAAAACTTTTCTAATAAAACATTTTAACGTATAAGCGTAGTATCTTTGTACTTTATTCAACACTGCTAGACAACCCTGTTCAAGAACCAAAGCAAAGTCCTGCATGGTAAACAGAGAATGTTTCTTCATTTTGTACCAGAGTTTTAGCATAGAGCAAGGGACTCGAAACAGATTTACTATCTGTAATCTTGGGAACCTATACAGCATTATAAACTAATTACTTCAATCAACTAGGAAAAAACACAGAAATATTTACTAAACAAATCCTTCTAAAAACAGGACAAAAACAAGTCTTGGTATTGCAGGATCACAAAAAGCAGAAAAGTGAGATAACAAGGTAAGAGACACCAACTCAAACAGAACAATTGACTATAACAATTTAGGATCTGACTCCAATCAATGGCAGATCTTGATCTCACAAAGAATTCTGTGAGTTAGGGAATATGCATTCCTTTGCCACCGTGATTTACAACAGTCCCCCTTACCTGCCGTCTTGTCTTCCAAAGTTTCAGCCACTCAGGGTCAAATATCACATGAGCACAGTATGATACTTACAGAAAGGTACCATATTTACATAGCTTTCATTACAGTATATTGCTCTATGTTCTTACTGCACTGAATGTGCAAGTTAAATTTTATCATAGGTATGTACACATAGGAAAACATAAGAGTATATACAGAGTGCAGTACAATTCATGGTTCTAGGTAAGCCCTGCAGGGTCAAGGATATCTTAGAACATATCCTCACAGACAAGGGGACTACTAAATTTGTAAGTCAAGTGTACTTATCTTCTAATTGAAATAATATAGTTCATTATAATGGTTTTATTAGAATATGATGAAACAGTCATTAAATAACACGACTTGACGCCAAGAACTGGACTGGGTATCAGTTTCAAGATAAATACACTTTTTCTAATCTCTTCTCAGATATTTTTTCATCTGCCACTCTTGTCCTTCTCATTTTCAACTATACCCCTAAAACTCTTTTAAAATATCTTCTAACTTTTAAAGTTCATAAAAAGTAAAGAGGTGGCCCTCCCTGGTGGCGCAGCGGGTTAAAGCACTGCACTGAGAAGCTAAAGCCACTTCCGCATGAGTTCGATTCCCGCCTGCCACGGAGGTGACCACATGGCGTGGCAGACCTATCCTGACCGGCCCGCTGCTCCCCTCAGCAGTGTATTTCTGCCTGTTCTGCTCCCCACTCTGTCTCTGGTGAAGCCTCTCACCACCCCTGAGCCTCTGGCCTGTACCCCAGTTCTGTATGTACAAATAAATAAATCTTTAAAAAAAAAAACAGTAAAGAGGAAATGCCAATTATTTTGATTGATCTCAGAGGGTTACCTTTGTTCAATAATTAGGTTGATTCACACTACAGCATGGAAACATATCAGCAAGATTACTTATGCCCTGAAAAAAAAGAGAGATTTGTCTCAGATTAGGAAACTAACAGAAGTAATAAAAATAAAATCTATAGATGCAACATAAAAACATGACTATCTCCAAATAAATTTGAAACATTTCTTCTGTTAATTTTAAAATGAGCATTATTTACTATTAGAAGGAAAACAAGCACATCTGATCTTATTCTTCATAATATATAACACAAGCTTTTAAAACATTTTTTTCCTTTTGAAATATTTTTTTAAAATAATTCATTAACAAAACAAAACAATGTCAATAATTTGGGTTGTCATATATGCTGAAGAAAAAAGAGAGAAGAAACATTAAAAAAGATTTCATCCACCTGTTAACTCTCATGGCACAAACAAGACAATAAAATGCATTAAGTTTTTTTTATGGAATTCTAAGCTTAAAATTTAACATCAGCAAGGTGAGGACAATTTGTCCTTCAGTTCTGTTTTCTTTCCACTGGATCACAGCTTTTTAAGTTTGATGAGAAGATAAATTTATCCTTTTTATTTACCTAGGTACAGGACAACTTCTTATATATAGCAGGCACTAAACAGCAAATGAACAAACAGGCTATGACTCCTTTCTTCTGTTTATTTTTAAATGTTAATGATAAGGAAGCTACTGACCTATATTTATGAGGACCAAAAAGCTGACAAAAGTACAACTTGCTGTGTTTTCCAAAGCTCTTAGTGGCCTATCATAGTTCACTGCAGATCCTAGAGGTAGATTGAAAACTCATACAAAGAAGGCACTGTCACCAGCTCTATATGCCAACTGTAGATGCAAACTGATATGCACTTAGTAAAAACACCTGAATGATGAAGATGACATGTACTGACTCCCTACCATCGTTTCCAATACATAGGTTTACTTTTCTAAATATACTGAATAAAATGTTCTTTTTTTATTCATGTTTATGGAGCCTACAAACAACTGTTCTTCATCCCCCTTTTACATTTTCTGGTCATCAATTGTTCCCTTGACTTCAGAGAAAAAGTTTTGGTTCATACACCTACAAGAAACTTTTGAGTATAAGGACTCAAAGTACACTTTAACCCCTGGTTTTCTCATCTGTAAAATGGAGGACATAGTAAGTGCCTGTTTCAAAGGATTACTGTTGAGGATTAAATGAGGAACACATAAAAACAGCACAGGAAATTTCACAGCACTCCTCAAATTTACAACCCAGGAGGGAGGTTGATCAAGCCAACCCATCTACTCAAATCCATTTTCTTTTTTAAAAACATTAAGACTTACCCAGATTTCATTTTATCTTCAGAAAAAAATCTTCCTGTTCCTATGCTGTATTGGGTAGCAGATTTTATTATTAAAAAAATAAAATTCAAAGCTTTATGTCCAAAGCTTTTACTTTTATATTTTCAAGAATATTGATTTGTATTTCTTGCAGTCATTTTTCACCTTATTATAAACAATCACTGCCATTTTTACTGTATTTTCTAAAAGCTCTCTCCCTCCCCTCCCCACACAAAGTTTTTATGGGAGCTACTCAAATATACTATTTGATACACCTAGGCTGAGAACAGTAACAGAAAAAAACTGTAAAATTATAAGCAGCAGAGCAGAATAACAACATAGCAAAGAAGTGAGGAATTATTAACAAAATGTTTCATTTAAACCTGCAGTGGAGAAACTTGACTACAAAAGACCAAACAGTTAAAGACTTTTTGGAAGACAATTTAGCATTACAGCATTTTATCAAAATTGTCAATGCCCTAATCCAGCATCAATTTCACACACAAACTATGTATGTGAAACTTTGGAAGCAGAGTTTCTGTAGTTATAGTCAAGTCAAGGTTATACTGGATTAAGGTAGATCCCCATCTAATATGATTATGTCCTTATAAGCAGAGACACAGACACACACAGGCAGTGTGCCGTGTAACCACAGAATTGACTGCAGTGATTTGTCTACAGTCAAGGGAGAGCCAAGGAAGGAAAGAAGCATCCTTGGGCACTGGAAGAATGGATGAGAGTGAATATGTAGAATGGCCTTCCTGAAACCCTCACTTCAGACTTCTCATCTGGAGCTCTGTGAAGGAGTAAATTCCATATTTTATGTTATTCAGTTGGTGGTAATTTATCACAGTATTCCTACCATATTAGGAGAGCCAGAAATGTACATATTTATTCTATCCATTTTTTAGATGGCTCTTTTAAATAAGCATTTGTTGAGGTAAACAAAACATGGACAAGGATGAAAATTCAGTGTTTAAAACCCGTAAGCATCAGTTGCAAAATTAAAGGTATAGAATCACACCAATTATTTCATGCAAACAGTGAAATGTTTCTCACATTAATCACAAAGTTTAGAAAAAATCCAGAAAGCCTCTTCTCCCTTGGCATTTCAGTCCTCCACATCAGGTGATGGATTTCAAAGTGGAAAAAAGAAAAAAAAAAAATCACATGTTCAATTCAGTTTCAGGTGGAAATAACACTAATAAAGGTTAATCTTGCAATCATTTGGAACAAAGTAAAAAAGGATTTTGTAATGTGATGTGAAATGCATTTTAGTGTATAATGAAATACTTTGCACCTTGTAGCTCAAGCAACGTATTAAAAAAAAAAAACACCACTGAAGCTTACTTACAGATGTTTTAAAAAAAGTGGTGGAAAAGAAATGCAGAGTGCCTAAAGGAAGTGACACCTCTGTAGCAACAAGCACATTAATCTTGGTTCTAATAACATTCTTCAATCAAAAAAAAAAAAGAGAGAGAGAGAGAGAGAGACAGAATCTTTAGAGAAACTGCTGATCCCATAGACGGGACAAGAAATATACAAATGAGTCTGGAGTTACTTATAGTTATCAGGAAGTAAGAAAGTGCCTTCCCTCTCTCTCACCAAAGGGGGTGTGGCAAGCTCTCCAAAGCTGAACAATCTCAGAAACAAAGCAAAATAGTATTGGATTACAATATGAATTAGGACACAAAGATTTGATTTAAAATTTCCCGTGCAGAGGAACTGTATGTAAATTATGTGGATACTCCATCCTCAAGGAAGGAGAACATGAACTGTCCAGTCAAGTATGCAGTACACAGACTTCTTTCTGCAGACCACAGTATGGAGAGGAGGCAGGGGGGAGTAATCTCAGCAAACACTACCTCAACAGATGATGTTAAAAGGTTAACATCAAGTTGATAAATCCCTTTGTAGTATGTACCCTTAACAGGATTTAATGAAAAACGTACTTTGCCTCAGACCTGAACATCAGTCTTATGAGAAAAACATCACAAACTCCAAGAGCAGAGCACACTATAATATACCTGACCAGCACTCCTCAAAACTGCAAAGGTAATGTATTAATTTGCTAGAGTTGCCATAATAAAGTACCATAAACTGAGTGCTTTATACAACAGAAATGACTTGCTAGCAGCTTTCAAAGTAAGATCAAAATGTCAGCAGTACAGGTTTCATTCTAAGGCCCCTCTCCTTGGCTCCTACATGAATATCTTCCCCATCCCCCATGTCTCTACCTGATGTTCCCACGGTGTCCTAATATTCTCTACCAGTCATACATATTAAGCCCTACCCTAATGACCTCATTTTACTTCTCTAGAGAGCCTATCTCCAAATACAATCATATTTTGAGGTGCTGATGTTAGACTTCTTATTTTGAAGGGTTAAAATTCAGCTTGTATTAATCAATGAAATCAAGAAAAGCCTGGGAAATTGTCACAACCATGAGAAGAGACTCAGGATACACGACAACTAAATGTCATATAACATCCTAAATGGATTCTGAGACTGACAAAGGACATTAGACAATAACGTAGGCCATATGGATTATGTACTTAAGTTAATAATAATGTGTTAATATAGGCCATTAATTGTAACAAATGCACCATCATAATTACTGGTAATAATGGGGGAGAGTATATACGGTAAGTGTACTATTTGCTCGATTTTCCTATAAATCAAGTGTTCTAAAGAATGAGGTACATTAATAATTCTTTTGAAACAAAGTCTCAAAAACATCTTAAATTACTGTCTGTTGTTGCTTTCCCTACAGCCCATAACACTACAAAACAGTGCTGGTGGTGAGTCTTTACTGTTCTGGTTTGTTTTGAATTGTTTTTGCCTTGCTACACTTAAAGAAATTCCAAGTTTATTTTGCTCTCCTACGAATTAACCAGGGAGAATGCCTATGTTGTTCATATGACAATAATAACCATCATGGGATAATATGATTAAAATAGTTCCCCCGAAACCTAACAAACATAAAATGTCCATTAAGTAAAAGAACACAAGAGAAATACACACGAAGAAATCTAAAGGTAATTAACAGAATGCATGTCCCTTTGGCTGCGCCTGCGTAGTGGAAGCTGCACAGCACAGAAGGTCCAGGTCCGGGGCCCCCGCCTTCTCCGCCCCTCAGTACCCCTCCCCATAAGGGGGTTCCCACTGCGCAGGCGCAGTGCTTAACGGCCAGTCGGGAGCCCAACAATTAGTCCCTTCTCTTGCGAGAAGAAACTCTCATAGTTAGAGGAAGGGGTCGTGAGTATTCTCTGTAACAGCAACATTTCCTTTTTCACCTACAGCACCGCTCTGATTCACAATCAGGAGGATGCCACTGTTTCACGGGGATGGGGTTCCAGCGGTCGCGCCAAACAGCGTACGCAGCTGATGTGTTTGTTATGTTACCTTCGGTACAGAAACTAAGGAGATTTTAATGGCCAGGCAAGTCCCCACGCGTAATTGTTCTCTGCTACTTACCCACTCTGGTTCCGGAACACGGTTGTCGCCACCGTTCCTGTAATGCTTCTCCTACCCTTTCGATGCTTCTACTTCTTCACGAACAAGACAAGATGGCGCTCGAGTAGTCTCACCCGGAAGTGAATAATAATATCCGCTAGTCATCTGAAGCCATATTGACCCCCATCCTGGTCTTTGAGCACGTGATTGTACTTGGGTAACATGTTTCGACGCCATTTTTGATATGGGCAAAACCGCCTCGACTCCGTAGTCACCGGGTAAGTGAACATTCCTGTACATTGCCTCTTCCTGGAGCCAGCGTCATACCCAGCCCACTCGCATCTTTACAGTAGGCTGAAAGCCAAGAGGTTTAAGTATTCTGCATGGGACACCGTCAGTTTTTTCTCTATAGCAACATGATTCTCCTTCAAGAGGAGGTATGTTCTCCCACCCTTAGGCTCTCATTTCAGAAAAGGGACTGAATTTGCGGCGATACTTTCGAACTACGGAAGGGCCTCAAGGTCAAACCGAGTCTGCACTGACGGACGCTCTAGACGCCGGGAATGGTATTTCGGACGATCCAGGGTCCAGTCTGAATTTATGGAATACGTCAGCCGTGGCTCTCAGCGCCGCCGGGTGCGATGGCACTGGACGTTGGTGCAGAATTCAGTCCAGATGGTAGCGATAGCGAGGACCTTAGCGCACCCTTTAGTAGCTTTTTAACTTAAAATGCCCCTTCTCGGGTACGCTGGCTCCCCATGACACACCCAGCTTGTCCCCATATTTCGTTCTTTCTCCGCGACCCTTAGGGAAAGTGGCGGGGAAGTGCAGTTTGCTTCCTGCTACTGGTTTCAACTACAAGATGGCCTCCAGAATGGATTTATGCAGTGTAATTTCTTCGAATGGGATACTTTGATTACACAATGTTTGAGTATGAACCACCATCAAGTGTCAAAAGTGTCGATTTCCAGGCCAGGAGCTACGAGTTACAAGGAAAACAAAAATGGCCTAAAGATAAAAAATTATTTCTCAAAGTAAACTCTGGAAAGCACCTTTCTAGAGGGGAACAGGAAACTTGTGTAACTGAAGAGTGACTCGGTATTTAAATTGTTTCCTTGGGAAGTGTGCAAAAGTAGTAGAAATTACAGTAGAAATAAAATACTAAGATTACAAATAGATGCTAAGGAAAAGGAAAAATATCAGTATAGGTATTTAAGGGGAAAGTTAGTTTTTCTTCAAACACTTGAAACGCAGTTAGTGCTGGGGAATTAGCACATTACGAATGGCCCTGCAACTTTTTGTGTAGAATCCGATTTTCAGATTTCTTTTCATGAAAAAGTCTACTTAGTACCATTTTGTCTTATCTGTGAAACACGATTTCTCTAGTGAAACCAGGGGGCATATTCCCTTTAACCATTTTGTAATTGTTTCCCTAGTAAAGTTGAAGCAATTTTCTGATAGCTTTTTTTTTTTAATCTCTGGCTACCAAACTGGTCAGCAAATTATTTACTTCACAGCAGCTTTGCATTTCAAAAATGATTGAATTAATATTGTGAAAAACGACCCCAATATAGGCCGACTGCCCACTACCAAATATGTTGTTGTTGTGCCAGTTTGAGATACTCCCACACACTGCCAGCTGACCCGCTAAAAAATAAAATTTTACAATTCTGTGTCCCCTTTCCCTTATCAGTATCATCTAGGGTTTCCCTGTAAGATTACTAACTGAAGGAGATGTCAGACAACTGCCATTGGCTTGAACAGGGGTTTAAGTGCACGAGTAAGTAAACATTATTTAATTTCACATACCTAGGAAAGGAAAACTTTTAACAAAGTGGAATAGCAGTTGATGGGGGTTGGAGGAAGAGGGAAATAGGACTATCGAGGTGATGTTTGCACATTGTGAATGTACATATTACCCTGAATTGTAAACCTAAAAAGGCTAAAGTGGTCAATTTTATATTGCATATGATTTAGCCAAATAATACAATGGAAAATGAAAAGTATTTAAAGCTAACAGACTACAATTAGTACAAATTACATTTCTTTAATTCTTCTAGAAAGTAGACTACATGGTTTAATGAAGAATGAGAGTAATAATAATTACTACAGTTATTTAACTATTAATCAAACTAGCCTTTATGCAGGCAAATGGCCATGTGGGCTATACTGGAGCAAGTAAACAATAAAAACACTGGCATATTCTTACCTAAAATTGTGATTCAAATTACTGTTTCAGAACTTACTTCATTTATATGGTGTGATGTACTACATTACTGATCTTCCATATCTGATTCTCCACACTTATTTTTTTATTAAAGATTCATTTATTTATGCATACAAGAACTGGGATACAGGCCAGAGGTGTGGGGGTAGAGGGGTGAGGGCAGGGGAGGGATGAGAGGATTCACCAGAGACAGAGTAGGGAGCAGAACAGGCAGATTGACTGAAATACACTGCAGAGGGGAGAAGTGGGCTTGACAGGAAAGGCCTGCCACGACATGTCGGTCACTTCCCGGGCTGGGGATAGAACTGATGCAGTGGCTGCAGATTACTTCATAGTGCTGTGCTTTAACCCATCACACCACCAAGGAAGGCCCTTATTTTTTTTTTAAATATTAATTTATGCATCGAAGAGCTGGGGTGTAGGCCAGAGGTGCAAGGGCTGGGGAGGGGAGAGGGGTAAGAGGATTCAGCAGAGAAAGAGTGGGGAGCAGAACAGGGAGACCTGCTGAAACACACTGGGTCACCTCCATGGTCAGGAATCAGACTTACCACAGTGGCTGCTGATAGCTTCATAGTGCTGCAATTTAACCCCTTGAGCCACAATCCAATTGTTTTCAAGTCTTAACTATTATAAATTGTGCTGCAGTAAACTCAGGAGCACACGCATCTTTTTTAAAGTTTATGTATCCTTTCGGTAGGTCCCTAGGAGTGGAACTACTGGGTCATATGGTAGCTCCACTTTTAGTCCTCTGAGGAACCTCCACACAGCTTTCCATAGTGGTTGGACCAGTTTGCATTCCCACCAGCAGTGCAGGAAAGTCTCTTTCGTGGCCTCCTCACCAACATTTGTTGTTGCTAGTTTAGTATGTGCCTTTCTTACTGGTGTTAAGGTGGTATCTCATTGAGGGAAATTGAATATTTTTCATATGTCTGTTGGCCATTTGTATTTCCTCTTTGGAGAAGTGTCTTAAGTTCTTCTGCCCTTTTTTTTAAAAAAAAAAAAATTTTATTTATGCATACAGAACTGCCTCTACAAGTCAGAGGTACAGAGGCCATGAGAGGATTCACCAGAGACAGAGTGGGGAGCAGAACAGGCAGTACACTGCTGAAGGGAGCAGTGGGAGGGTTAGAAGAGGTCTGCCACACCATGTGGGTTACCTCTGGGGCAGGGATTGAACTCATGCTGAAGTGGCTTTAGCTTCTTAGTGCTGTGCTTTAACCTGCTGCACCACCAGGGAAGTCCCTGCCCTTTTTTTTTTTTTTAATTGTATTGTTTACTTTGTTTTTCTTATGTGAGTTGTGTTTCTTTGTGATTAATCCCTTACCAATTACGGGAGTGCAAAAATCTCCCAATCAGTATTGTGTGTCTGTTTTGGTTAATGTCTCTTTTGCTGCACAGAAGCTTTGTAGTTTGATGTAATTCCAGCTGTTTTTCTTTTCCCTCACTTTCTTTGCTTTGGGGATGGTTCTTTTAAAGATGTTACTGAGATGTGTGTGTTGTAATGTGTTACCTATGTTTTCTTCTATGTATTTTATGGTTTCAGGTCTTATGTTGTTCTTTTATCCACTTTGGGTTGATTTTTGTGGCACAAGATCTTTTAGTACTTTCTTGCCCTGCCACAGTGGGGAGGCCTGTGTTGAAATGATGTAGCCACAAAACTGAGTCAGCCTGAGTTACCAGTTGTAAAAGCCATTGCAAGACTGACCAGAGTCAGGGTCAACTTTGAGTGAGGCAGAAAGACTTTTGTGTTAAAACATTGGCATGTGAAGTTACTCGTTATTGCCATAATCCTGTCTATCCCAACACATACAGATATATAAACATTTTGGATATTTCTGTTTGCGTGCAACATGAAAATGCCCGCAGTGGGGCCCAAAAGTTTCCAAAATCACATAAAAAACTAGCAACATGTATTTCTCCAAGAACAAGATTTCCCTTCTTACTCTCTGTATTGTCATTGGCTGAGGTGAACAGAGTGCCCCAGAATTAGCACCTTCCTTCTTACCCCAACACTCATGGCTTTCTTTTGGGACTATCAGAGCTAGTATTACACCTTTTATTCCTAAACACCCTTCATCCCCTGGTCCTTAATTCCCATGTGGCTCTGTGGATAATGCTCCTTGATTTTTTTCTCCATATAATTTATCATTTTATGTATATTTTCCTTAATCTTCACTTCTTAGATTTGATCAGTGCAATATCCCTATTGACTACCACACAGCAGATAATTAATATTGTTTCTCACTATAAAATGTGTTCTATAGCTTTCATCATACTCTCAAAGTACTTCATGACCCCCCAAAAAGGTTAAATAATAATAAAAAAAAATCCAGGTAGGTAGTGCATTTCCTCATGACCGTTCCTGCCTAACAACATAAAAACATTTTTAGAAACACATGAAAGGGTAAAGAGGCAACCTTGGTAGATGCTCATACCAACGTCTGGGTGAAACTGACCTGTAATAAAGTATTTTGTTTTGAAATAACAAACTTTTTAAATAGAAAGGATATTTTAAATATAGCTAAGGAAGCAAGTAACAGTGCTGATAAAAGTCTGTCAATGTGCATTGCACAAACTCCAGGATCAAATAATTTTGAAACAAAGTAAGAATTTACTATTTATTATGCAGTTTATATAGTAACATCAAAGTATACTCATTAAGTTACATAGCCACTTTCTAGAAACACTGCAAAAAAGAAAAATCAGTAAGAATATTATAACTGTTACTGAAAATTTAAAATATAGTCATCTATCTTTTAAACAGATTTGAATTGATAATTTCTACATGAACCAAAACATTTTGATATCTAAAAATAGTCCTTCTCAATGCACTAGATAATATATAAAGGCTCAGTTTTATTGCACATACTTACACATTTGGTTTAGGCTTATTGATCAGGTAACATGCAGACAATTATGAATATGAATTTAAGAAAGATAGGCAGATAACATTTTATACTACAAAAATTAGGTGATACATTTCACAGCTTAATCTTCAGGAAATTCCATTCAGCTGTTGTATAAAATCACTGACTACACTCATCACACATGCAAGCTAAGAGCTATTAAATATACTAGAGTAAAATAGCCCTGTGGCACTTTAAAATAAGAAAACAGGTATCAACTCTTTGAATTGACAACAACTACAACTCTCCATGGCCACCCAAGAAGGTAGTCTTCACACCAGTTTTAAAAACATTAAATGACAAAATCTTAAATATAGTCATATGTTTGGTTATGTCAAAATATTCATAGTTATTTTAAATATGGAAAAACTAGAGGAAGCTGGGATTAGATATACCCTGTAAACCAGTTTCTAAATAGAGTTTGTGAAATCTTACTTCTGAAATTCATTTGGCCAAACAACCATGGTAGTTGTGTTGATCTGTAAACATTCTCACTTATTTTGCACTGTTTCCTGGGGTCATCTGGAAACTATTGCTATTACAGGAGCTTTACAATTTAGTACCTCCAAAAATGTGCTTTGGAAATACGAAAATAAAATAAAAATAAAATTTAAATGTAGACCCATGTGTAACTTAACATGCTTTATTACAAAACTATCATTAGAAAATTCTGTTATCAAAATCTACTTTCAGAAGACAGGGAAAGCATTCACAAGCTCTAGGCCATAAAAATTTTTTTCAGCATTAACACATTTTACATTGTGGAAAACAAAATAAAAGTATCTTACTTGTATTTACATTTAGCCTAATGTCTAAAATTTATATAGGTCTCTCTACTTTAAAACATGTTAAAACGGTGTCAGCACAGTGTCTGACCCATAACAGGTGTTGACTAAATACATACTTCATGAATAAATGTAAAGTTAAGCATAAGAAGTGTAGTACTTGAGTGCTGAGGTAATTTTCTGAAGCTACAATGTGTTGCTCAATGAAAAATCAGTGGTAACCTATACTTGGAATAAAGCTAAAGAGCTTCCACTTGATAAATACAGCACTGTTGAGTTTCCTAGCAGTCTATTAATGAACATCAGTGAATTCCATCACTCACTGTCTATTTGGTTAAGGAATAAATGAAGGAGCAACAGAAAAGAAGGCTCTTGTTTTTTTCCCCTCTTTTATTTCATCTAGCTAATAAGCATGTGATGATCTAATGAGAAGTGCATATTTCTTAATGGTCTCTTTTCTAAAAGAAAAATGAAGTTACTTGAAATTTATACTTGGGGGGTAGGGTACGGTAATTGTCATCACCAAGATGGCAAATTTAAAGAAAATAATTGGCAAAACAATTCACTGCTGTTACTAAAATCTTTCTTGTGAATAGATTCAATAAAAGCAGAACAGTCTTGAGCTTGCAGACTAACTTATAAAGATATATTTCCCACAGTATTTTACTATTAAAAATAAAAACAATTTCAACAGCTTTAAAATTAAAATTTGTGCATTGGCATTTTAAAGTTCTGTGTTTTGTGTACCATTGCCATCTTTAACATAACTCCAGCCTCACTCATCCATATATCAAAATGTAACACTAGTAACTTTGATAAGGTTATTTATATGTATATGTTAAGAAGAATCAGTGTCTTGGTTAATTAGTTCCATAGATTATCTACAGCCACTATTCTTAGTCTTCCTTCCCACAAGGAGAATGAGTTGGGCTAGATATTTATCCAGCCTCTGCCTAAGAATTATTCATTAACAATTAGGATGCTTGAACCAAGTAGTTAAATGTTTTGATTCAATAATGTGACTTTAACAGAGCCATTACTTTTTCAAAATGTAAACCTAAGTGATAAACCGTCAGATCAAGTTTTGACATCTTAATATGTATTCTGGGGAGTGAGATAAGAATCATACTTTTATATTACTTAATTACTAAGAAAATCAAAATCCAACTTTTAAGTCTCATTAAAATAAAAACCAAATCCACTTGAATTCATTAATGATGCTGTTGGAGACAAAAAGAAAATAATCTCAAAACCATGATTAATATTTACTGACTTGCAGAGAAAATATACTTTCTGTTAAGCATAATAGACTATAATTTTCTATTATTTACAAATATAATTTGCCAATATATATTTCAAAGGTATTCTATTAATCTGTATGGATTAACAACTTCTATTTACCAATTCTGCATGTTAATTATCTACATCTTAACCTTGGCTAATCACTTGTAAATTCTGCATGTTACAGTTATCTACATCTGAACCTTGGCTAATCACTTATAAATAATCCTCAATCCATCATAATAGGCTGCAAAGAAATATGTTGGTAAAATATTTCAGCATTTTTCTAGTTCTCAAAATCTCAATGCAATATGATGATCAGTATGTTATTTGTACCCCCTTCTTACTAAAGTTATAGTGATACCCTTTTATATGGTTGAACCTTATGACAAGGCCATTAAAATGTATTAAAAGTTATTTCGTGTAATTAAGTATTGCAGCAATGTTTCCCACACAGTAGTATACCTACATAGACCAATCCTACATAGGCCAGTCCTGAGATGATTTTAAGGGGAGTGCTATATGGATGAATAAATTTTCTTTAATAGTTGTATATTTTAATGTTTATTAGAAAAAAATGTAACTAGCACATAAAATATCAAATATGGTTGCTCAAAACAAATTTAAGATCAAAAAAGGAAAATTTTTTTTAAGATAGGGTTAAAACATAAGCTACCATTGGCACAAAGATACATATATGTGAGCGCATGAAGGTAACATGTCACTCACATTTGGGAAATGCTGTTTTAAGGAATGGATAAATTTACATTTCTAAATGCCTGTAACAGTAAGCCACATCCTAGAGGAGTTTTCTTCTATTACTGTAAATTTGTAAATTTGTTTTTTCTCCCATGACAATTATTTTTAATGTGTTTTTACATTTTATTTTAAGAATATAAATTTGAAAGCATTAAGTAAATTAAATTTACATTAAAAGGATTCACCAAAATGGTAAAAATGTTAAGGAGCATTTAAGAGACATGCTATTCCTACCGAAAAGACTACAAAGGCACATTGTATATTATTGTTATCACTGCAGCATTTAAATAAAAGTGACCTAAGTAATCATTATCAGTCATAAATAACAGTTATAATATTCTTTCATAAAAAAGCAGGTATGCTTGTGCACTAAGTGCTCTTGATTCTGGAACCACCTGCACGTAAGTGTCACTAACATGGACCCACTGGTCAGCTGAATCACCATCAGGTTCCTTCAAACCTAACAAAGCAAAAAGTATAATTTTTAACAAGAATTATGTTATGTTCTTACTCTACATTGTAAACAAAACATCACAAATTATTTAGCTAGTGCTAGATTTTATTGTATAAGTCCCATTCTTTTTAGGTTAAAAATCTTCCAAATCAGTTCTTTCAAAACATTAATATTGTAGGAAAACAGTATCACTTTACTTTTAATATCAAATTAAATATTGGACACTCTCTAAATATACCTTTTCTCAGGGAACAGAATCATTTTCACTAAAGGGAGAGGGAACAATGACAACGTTACTAGTTCACTGCTCTTTAAGAAGAATCAAGAAATTTTTAACTCAATCTCTACCTTAACCCAACAGATTTTTTTAATTTATTTTTATTTTTTATTTTATAACAGTTTATTTTTACATCATTTTGTACATTTTTTTCCATCTCAATTGTAATCCCTGCGGGTTTCCCATCACCATGTCACCCGTGTGCCATCACCATAATCCCATGCACTTCCCTCCCCACCCCCCCATTTTTGATCCCATTCCCCACTCCACCCCCACAAAATGTCTCTGGTATATGGTTAACCCAACAGATTTTTTAACTCAGCTAAGGATCTGCATGTCATTGGGAACTTAAGACACTGCTAAAGAAAAGGTTTCTTACTCCACAATGACTTATCATCTTGAAAAACTGTGTGTCACACCACCCTGATATTAGTTACAGTCTTATGATACTGAGGATTCTCTTATCATCTGAGTACTCTTAAAGATAATTCTCACTTAACACTTTCTCACTTTCACTTTTAAAAAAAAAAGATTATTGGCCCTCCCTGGTGGTGCAGCGGGTTAAAGCACAGCACTGGGAAGCTGAAGCCACTGCTGCATGAGTTCAATTCCCGCCTGCCCCAGAGGTGACCACATGGCGTGGCAGACCTCTCTTGACCCGCCCCTGCTCCCCTCAGCAGTGTACTTCCTCGATCGGCCTGTTCTGCTCCCCATTCTGTCTCTGGTGAAGCCTCTCGCCAACCCTGAGCCTCTGGCCTGTACCCCAGTTCTGTATGTACAAATAAATAAATCTTTAAAAAAAAAAAAAGATTATTTATTTATGCATACAAACTGAGGTACAGGCCAGAGGCACAAGTGTGGTGAGAAGACTCATCAGAAACAGAGTGGGGAGAAGAACAGGCCAACCGACAAGGTACACAGCTGAGGGGAGCAGTGGGCGGGTCAGGAGAGGTCTGCCACGCCATGTGGGTCACCTCCGGGGTGGGGATCGAACTCATGCTGAAGAGGCTTTAGCTTCTTAGTACTGTGTTTAACCCACTGGCCACCAGGGAGGGCCCCTCACTTTCACTTTTAAGTCTCACACTTTTATTCCAGAAAAGGAATAATAAATTTATTTTTAAGAGTAAAGTTAAGTTACGATGGCATACCAGGTACATTTTTCTTTCCAGTGATATGTTCCAGTAATTTCCTTGAGGGTGTTCTCACTTTCACATAAGCGGTGTAGTGACCTCCTCTCATGGAGCCACTATGTTCCACTATGCCATAGAGACCATAGAGAACTTTATCTCCCACAGTCACATTCTTTTAGACAAAGAAAAACCCAAATTAGTAATATTTACTGAAATAGGACAATTAAGTAAGATGCATGTCCTGCTTAAAAAAAGAAAATGTATATTAAAGCTACACTGAGATGCTTGTCCACATTATTAGACCAGAATGTTCTTTTTAAAGATTTACTTACTTATGCACACAAGAACTAGGGTATAGGCCAGAGGTGCAGGGGTTGTGAGAGGATTCACCAAAGATCACCAAAGACAGAGTGGGGAGCAGAATAGGCAGATCTACTGAAATACACTGCTGAGGGGAGCAGGGGCCAAGACAGGAGAGGTTTGCCACACCATGAGAGTCACCTCCCTGGCAGGGAATTAAATTCATGCTGCAGTGGCTGTGGACAGCTTCACAGTGCTGTGCTTTAATCTGCTTTATTTTGCACAACAATAGTTTGGTTATCTGACTCTTTGTTACTCTTGGATAGGGTAGAAACAGGTGGAAAAGACATGAAGAAAAGCCACACTTCTTTGAACTTACCTTGTTTTGTACAGTAGGAAATATGTAACATTTTATCTAGTTATTTAGTTATTTAAACAAATGAGTATCCTGTATGTGGCATTAATTATTCAAAGAGGAACTATTAGGGTCATGTCAAAAGAACCCAGCAGCCAAATGAAATGGATCAAACAGTAGCCCCATTAGACTAAAATATTACACCATGAATAAAAAGGTATAAGTTGAAGCATTTAATATGCTTAAATCCATGATGATCAATTAAGTGATCACAATTTGAGGGTGCTAGTGAACTAATTCATTACTTTGAAAACTGGTTTATAAGGGGGGACAGAAAAGAAGTGAACATTCATCCTGCCTTTTCTATAGGAACATATAATTAGATGAAAAAAAAATTTAATCTAGCTAGCTGAAATGAAGAATCAGAATATGCTCTTTGTGTAATTCTTTTTTTTTTTTTTTTAGTTTATTTATTTACGCATACAGTACTGGGGTATAGGCCAGAGGTGCTGGGGTAGAGAGAGGCTTCACCAGAGACAGAGTGGGGAACAGAACAGGCAGATCGATGAAGTACACTGCTGACGGGAGCAGTGGGCAAGACAGGAGAGAGGTCTGCTGCACCATGTGGGTCACCTCCAGGGTCAGGGATCAAACTTGCACCCAAGCACCGTGGCTAGCTTGCAGTGCTGCGCTCTAACCTGCTGCACCACCAAGGAGGGCCACCTTTATGTAATTCTTAATGAACTTATGGCTATGGCTCTGCATCTCTGCATATTGTTGCTAATACCCTAAAAAGATAACTGGCATTATGTACCAACCTGTGAAAGAATACAAGTCTTCATATGAAACAGCCTTACCAAAAAGGGGATATAAAACTGAATCTAAGCCTGCTAATTCCATCTATCTCGTTGCAGGAAAATAAAGGACAGGTAAAAATAATCAAAATCTAAACTATGGGCAACTACCAGAAGGAAGCCCCAGTTACTTCAACAAATGAATTGCAAGGGGAGGGAGAGAAGGGAAGAGAGATGGGAACAGGGAAGATATATTAAAAGAAATTAAAATATACTATCCAATCATAATGTTCAGCCCTTATTTGGATACTAACTCATTCAAAATTTTTATAAGACAATTAGGAATTATTGTTAGTTATGTGTTTTAAAAGGGGAACATCCTAGTGTCCACTCATCTTTACCTTTGAGATGTAAATATACACTTCTTTTCATTTATACACACTTCTCCAGTAAACAACAATAATGGAATCAGAGCCAACCTATTTTCTTAGAGAGCAGTAGTTACTATTTTTCCTTTTTCTTTTATTTTGCTAAATTCTAGTTAGCACTGTGCTCAGAACATTTATATGAATTATCCCAATAAATCTTAAATAAAAGAAAAGTAAAAAATAAAAGGGGGGAAGTGATCTTTTTGAGACTCATAGTGAAATATTTAAGAATGAAATGACACCTGATAATTTGTTTCAAACTAATGCAAGAAGAAGAGAATCCATGTGTGGACTGGGCAGCACTGGCAATGTATCTAAGGGCTCTAGGGCCAGGTTGTAGGTGCTAGGGCTTCATTGTACTGTTACCCCATTAACTGCTCCGTTCTCTCAGACAAAATCAGTTTACCCATATAGTACTTACATACAACTACAAGTATTATAACCAATCTGCTTTGTATGTCTAAGAAAGTAGTAGCAATTTTGGTAAGTACAATCTTCTCCGTACTGCACACAATGCACTGGTATATTGATTTGCAAAAGATTAAAGAACTCCACAAATGCTAAAATTACTGTCAACTGAGCACATCAATCACAAGAAACAGGAGAGACCCAACTTCTGCTCGCCTCTCCTAGCAGCCACGTGCTCCCTGGAGCACTTACAGGCAGCTTTGACCTTCATGACCACCATGCCTCATACTTTACCTACCTCTGCAACTTTCCCTTACTGTCTCCCAAGTGACAGTGTGTGTGGAATGTGTCCTACATGTTAGTGATTTAATCTCACTAACCATACAATTCCCTTTTAAAGGAGAAACTTATTTTAGAAAAGAAAACCACAGTCTAATAATACACAGAATATTCTTAAGCATATTATTTGTAAATTAATTAAATATTTCAATAACATACCTTACAAGTAGCAGAACAGAAGGGTGCTAAATCAAGCAAAAGTGGAAAATCTACATGTCTGTTAACCTTGCGAAGACTCAAACCAGCCTTAAAAAGACCAAAAAAATTTAAAGCAACAAATTTACATCTAAATCATTGTGTTTGTTTAAGCAAAAAAAGGAATCCGTAGTTATTTTCATAGATAGAAAATGTGACTAATGAATAATGCAAACTGATTTTATCACCAACTTTTCATCTGGCTTCATAAATTGTTATCGTTAAGAAGTACTCATTCAAACATACATTTTTACACAAATAGAATAGTTACTTTCACTGTGGCCTTTCAAAACTTAGGGAAAAATAAATTCAATGTGATGAAAGTTAAACTACTGACATACACAGTATCATGAAAATATATGATACTGACTCAACTAGAGAGTCGGGAGCCTCGTGTTTTATATCTGACCAATAACTGGTTAACAGCTAACTTGACTCTAGGCAATCTCATTGAGTTCAAGGTAGAAAATGAACATAAATGAATAGATTATGTCCTTTTCTAAAATTCTGTGATATTTATTCATTAAAAAAGAAAATCCTCCACACAAATACCTTTACTAAAATAGTAATCGGTATATAAATTGAAATGATCCTTTGTGACCTTAAATAAGTTCTATTTCTTTTTCTAATTTCCAAAAGCAGACCTTAAAAAAATACTCTGCGTTACATAATGACAATAAAACCTGACAGACTGTCAAAGGTATCAAGTAGAAAACCCATAAATAGAAATGGATTCTATTGGAATGAGTCTTCACTTAAATCTAGAGATGCAAAACTTTCATACAGGACTATAACTACAATTTTAACTGTATTTTTCATGTGCATACTAATCACATAATTTTACTGTACATCTGATTTCTATCCTGAGTTTTAGAAAGACTGCCACAGAAAGCTCAGGTTAATGTTCATTCAAGTTTTCTGCTAGTACTGGGATATTTTGTTTCATACATATTTTAGGTTTATCTGAAAATAGCATATCGTGGAGGAAAGCTCTAAATTTTTATTTCTTCAAACAGAATAACCATTGTCTTTCCCAACTGATTTGAGATGATTCTTTATCATAACAGGAGTTGCAAATTTTACTTATTTTGATTTATTGACAATCCTTTTCTTGATTTCATTTACTGACATTCTGACCATACTGTTGTAATTATTATAGCTTTGTTTTAAAACTTATATCAGAATTTATTCTAGCTTTTTCAAAAATGTTTTGTCAGATGCAAAAATAATTCCACTGAGACAATATATTGGATTAAAACTACAAATAAGTGGAGAAAAACCTGACACATTAAAAAAAAAAAAGTGACACGTAGGTTTCCACTGTGATGTCCTAAGGAGTAGGGGGAAAAGGGGAGCTATTTGTAGCCCTTTCTGCATTTAGTCCTTGCCCACAATGCCCAGCCATGCACTCCTCAGTAAGGTCATGAGAGCTCAGAAAGTTGTATGTGCTTTGCTATATCCCCATTCTAAATTTTCTTAATAAGCCTTATTATTTCATTAACACATATTTTGGTTTCACCATCTAAATCTTCAATACTCTGAAAAATTTTTAATTACAAAGGTTTTGGTAAACTTTTTATAATCATGGCCCAAAAAACGGTAAATTTCATACCACTTCTTTTCAGTAAGTTACGGTCTAATTGGTGACATTTTAACACGTAGGTTTCCACAAAACAAAAGATGAAAATGACCAAAGTGCCATGGAAGGGATTTTTACCTGATGGAATCTTTTTAGATGGAGAATTAGGACAGCTGGAACAGCAGAAATGAGTAACTGCTTCCTCGCATTAGTATAAACCCCTTCTGCTTTTCTTTCTGTATAAAATACAATATTTATTTATAAAATTTCATTTTACATAAGTTACATTATATAATACAGGAAAGTTTAATATAGAAGCATCAAACCACATCTTAGAAAATGGCAAAAGGTAATCAGACTTATGGTTACTTTTCTATTCCAAAAACTCCACTAAAATGAAAGGGATTTATTTTAAGGCACATAACTAATAAACTTCAAGAACACTTGCAACAGAATTTTGGAAGCTGAAAGCAGATGTACCAGTATTGACTTATGTCAATGTACTCCAGTCAAAGACTACCATAAACATGCCTGTAGTTGAGAAAAACAGGACATTAGTCATTCCAGTGAAAGGAGATCAAACACCGTGAGACCAAGGAGCATTACATTAAGAGGTGTTAGGAGGACTTATAATTGGATTTGAATATGGCCAATTGCCTATGTAACCTGGATGAACAGAAGTTATTTCTCCCTTTCCCATCTAGACATTTCTTTAATTACTAGTACATTAAATATGTCTTTATTCCAATACTTTGATATCTGGAGCCTTGTTGCACTGCCAGGGTGAGTTCTTCCACGGCTAAAACTTCCTAGAGATACCAAACAATTCAAATGTATCTTTCAACAAACCTAAAGCCAGTACCCTAACCACTACCTTTCTACATTTACATCCTGAAAATCTTATACTCTAAGGCTTATATATTCTAAGCCACCATTCTACCTCCCTTAATTATATCAGGGCCAATTAACAGACAACTAGAGACACCCCTTTACCCCAGATCCCACTGAAATTATAATTTTTTTAAAAGATTGTTTTTTTACTTTATGTATACAAGAACTGTGATGCAGGCCAGAGTTGCAGGGGTTGAGAAGATTCACCAGAGACGACATGGGGAGCAGAAAAGGCAGATCAACTGAAACACACTGCTGAAGGGCACAGCAGGCAAGACAGGAGAGGTCTGCTGTGCCACATGGGTCACCTCCCTGACCAGGGATCAAACTCGTGCTGCAGTGATTTCGGATAGCTTCACTGTGCTGCATTCTAACCCCTGTGCCACCAAGGAAGACCCCCTCACTGAAATTATCAAAAAGCAAAAAACCTTAACTAAACCTTCGCACTCTTGTTCCTTTGTTTCTGCAGTAGCCACAATATACTCTTGCCAATGTTTCCCCCTTGATCCCTCTGCCTCCTGACCACCCATGATGCCACCCCGTGTAGCCTTGTGTGACTTGGTATAGATGCCCTCTCTTCTTGGAAACTGTAAATCCAAATTACCAAATTATCTGTTCAGTGGCAATCTGGTCCTGATCTGTTGGCTTCACATCCCCAAGTAATAATAAAACATACATTTGGAAACACTAGTCATTAAGCACAGAACATTCTCTCCACTTAATCAAGGCTAGAGTACACTTAAGTTCCTTACTTGACTAGTCCCTGTTATTCTATTTTGGTCAACGAAGCATAGGTATTATATGGCTAGCTTTATAACATGCAATTATTTAAAATCACCAAACATTTTATGCTATGACTTTCCAGTAGATTGATGGAATTTGTGGAGCTCCTTGATCTCAGTAATCTGATCCATGATACAACTGTAAGTTTTAGGAAATTTTTCTGGAAAGAGTTCAGAGTCCCTTAAAATAAAATTATGTAGATTTACATTTTCAAGGCAAAGACTGATACTTTCTATTCTTCAAGTCATTCCAACAAAAGTCTATTGAAAATTTACTCTGCTCAGTTATCTTCAGTACTGCAGTACAGTATGAGTAAGACAATCCCTGCCTCCAAACAGCTCAAGGGTGGAGACAGAGTTCTGATTCCTCTGTAACCTACTAATCTATCCAATAATTAATGAATATAAAAAATATAAGCTAAATATTTACCTGCAGAACTGTTTTCCTTTTGGTACTTGTGTTTCTTTTCAGTACAGTTCTCACAGAGAAGCTTGTTATTCCCCATTAGTAATTCCATAGATGTAAACTGGTAGAGACAGGACTGAATTGAACATTCTTTAGATGCAGTTACATAGCTCTGAGAAAGGGTCTGAAAAGCATTTTGGGGGCTGTGACACACCATATGCTTCTCCTCTGAAAAACAGAAATTATTTGGATCACTTAATGGCTGGTTTTCTCTGTCGAAATTTCTATCTCCCATTTCAGCATTGCTCAAATGAAGTTCAGAAATGGCTTCAGCCACTCCCTCATCACCACTGTCAGTCTTCTTGATGTGCAGCTGGCTTGCTGGTGGACGGGAGAGGTGTCCGTTGGTGTGCACACAGCATCCATTACTGCAGCGCAGTAACACAGAGTTATTAGGAGCACTTTCAGATTCTGAAGCCTCACTGTCGGCATCTGCACTGCTTTCAGAGTGGCTGGCTTCTTTGTCGCTGCCATCCGTAGGGCTTTCCGTCAGAGTCATTTCAGCACCCCTGATGCTCACAATCACTGAAGAATCCCCGTTCATTTCAGGGTTTTCACTTTTCCGGTATATGACAACAGTTTTATCTTCTCCAGATGAGAATTTTTTTATACTTTTTCTGCCATGAATTAGTTGATTCTGTAAGTTGACAGTTTTTTCAGAGAAAAGAATCTTGTGACCTTACTAAAAATAAATGCCAATAAGTCTAATTTAAACATGCTACAAATACTAAATTAAAACTATTTCTAGTACCTCTGATATCTCTATTTCCTAAACTGTAGAAAACTGGCTAACAAAGAGTTCTGGTTTAAAAGTAAGCCTTTACACAAGAAACAACAACGGTGGCTACGTATCTGCAAAGAACAGAACGGGACTCTGTGAAAGAGGGTGGTGAGGGAGGCTTTTCAACTGTTTATACAGACCACATCATGCAAAAAAAGATTTTTTTAATGAACTAAAAATTCAGCTATTTCTTTAAATTTACACAGGATAAACAATAGCCAGGTGATGTCCCTAGTGAAATAATGGCTCTCGGCAGTGGTCTTCAATGACTGGCCACATCACAGGGAGACATCAAACATAACGTGTACCTCCTAAAGAGAAGTATACGCCACCACTTAAAATTTTCTTACCAAAAATTAAATTACCAAACTGAAATCTAATTAGGCCTCTAGAGCTAACTGCCTCAAAAAGAAAATAAAGGACAGCAAAGGAATGCAACAGTTTGAATTAATATTAGTATTAATATTAATGTTCATGGTATGATGGCTATACTTTTCAAAAGAATATTTCATAAAAACACAAGAGTTGACAAAACTGACACAAAATCTTTGCAGAGTGTTGCCTTTTAAGACAAAAAGTACCCTGTCCTTACAATTTTGAAATCAGACCTTTGAGAATACAACTGAAATAACAAATTGCCTAGTTCAGAATTGTTCTATTAAAAATTTGAGTCATATGACAAAATACAATGTAATTATTGAAAAGTCACATTCATGACATATGTACAATGTCAGAGGAAACACCAATGATAAAATGTAACCCCCCAAAATCCAAATACATACTATTATGGCGGGCCCAATGAAAAATAATTAAAACTAATTTTTTAAAGTATATTTAGTTTTTTAAATACACTAAAGTAAATGATATATTTAGGATTTATTTCAAAATAATCTGGGATGGAAATGAGAATATAAAATAAATACAGATAAAACATGGTGAGGGCTCTCCCTGGTGGTGCAACAAGTTAAAGCACCGCATTATGAAGTTCTCTGAAGCCACTGCAGCATGAGTTCAATCCCCGGCCAGGGAGCTGACTCACATGGCATGGCAGAACTCTTCTGACCTACCCACTGCTACCCTCAGCAGTGTATTTTAGCAACCTGCCTGTTTTGCTCCCCACTCTGCCTCTAGTGAATCCACTCACCCACACCTCTGGCTGTACCCCAGTTCTGTAAGCATAAATAAATAAATCTTTAAAAAAAAAACACATGGTGAGCTATTGATTATGATATAAAGTGGAGACATAGGTATATGGGACATTACTACCATTTTCTTTATTTATGTATATTTTTGAAATTCTTAAAATTTGTAAAAATAGATGTCACAAATTACACAATCTTACCTTATTTTTAGATGAGAAATTCTTCTGGGTGGCTCTTTGTTGATGAGTATTTTCTATAGCAACAGTGCCATTGTACTGACCATTGTCTGTCTCCTGTGAATTTCTATATTTACTCATCTTTCCCAGAAGCACAGGTTTTGAGACCTATATAGATGCATATCCATAATACAAAACTTTAGCAAATAAATTCTGAATATCATCTACTTTTTACAATTTTGAATATATTTGAAATATAATTTCTTTATTAGCTCACAAAATAGAAAGTTTAAGGATATAAATTCCTTAAGAATAATAACTATATTTTATGTATATGTGTATATATACACACACACACACACAAATCCCAGTGTCAAATACACTATATAAACTCTATTTAATATTTAAAAATGATGCTTACATATATGAATAAATGTTGAAATATATAAATGAATAAAGGCCCCTCACAAAAGACTCATTAAGCTTTTTCTCCTTACCCTTTCTTCTATTATAGGAAGTGAAATATCAATGAAAGGATCTTTCACCATAGAGATCTTAAAAAGATTAAAAGAGAACTTCAGTTAGAATTCTAATATAGACAATTCTATATTGTAAAGTCTTAAAAAAAATCAAACTGCCCAGAAAACTTAAAATTTTTAATTTAAAATTGGTCTTAGAACAAATAGTGATTTAATAAGTATAACATCACATAACATAAATAAAACATAAAATGTTAAAAATGTCAGAAAGCATTACTTTTTTAGATTTCTTAGGATAATTGTCTTAAAAAATACTTTCTAGATAATTAGGAAGAAATCAACTTCATATACATTCTGTCCAAATTCTTACCAAAAATTAAATTCCAAACTTGCAATTAATTAGGCCTCTAGATCTAACTGCCTTAGAAAAGAAATATAGTACAGGAGAACAAAGGTATGATATGATAAGCTGGAAGAGGATAGAACAAATAATCCTAATTTTATATACCACAGAAGAAAGAGCCTCCATAATCTGAGACAAGAAAAGGAACATGAAGCTTCTCCTTTTTACCATTAAAATCTAACAAAAGTTTAGACTTAAAAACTAAACATTACACTTTCAGAAATATTAACAAACAAGTGAAAATCCGTAAAAATTTACACATGCTTAAAATTGTTGTAAAATACAGATGTTACACTTAAAATTACCACTAAGTTCAAAGATGAATCAAACCTACTTAAAAAAGGAACCTTCAACAAAGCATATAAATGTAAACCTAAAATCAGATGTATTAGATCATCCTAAAGTGTCACTACATTAAATTATTTCTATTGGAGTTACAATTTAATGCACTAATATAAAACAGTGACTCTCTTCATAGAAATTTTTTTCATTTCAACAAGAAGTTAACACACTGTATAATATTAAAATAGGTTTAAACATACTTCATAAGTTTGTCCATGGAAAAATAAAACACATTTACTTAAAAAATATAACAATTATGTTTAATTCTTAGGATTAAAGGGTATATTTTTAGAAGATCTTCAAAAAACTATTATGTAGTCATTCATCACAAGCAGAAATAAAAGTGCTGATAATTACATGTGAAACAACACAGTAAAAATGTGATCATTATATATTCTCCCACTGAATTTCAAAATACCTACATTTGAACATTCTTCACACATGACAGTACTAGTTAATTCACCAATAAAGATCCGATCAATGAAGTTCATCTTCACACCTTCTCGTCCATATGCTGTAAAAACATAATTTTTAAATGCAAAAAATATCTCAATCATCACCTACCGATATAACATGCTATTTTCTGTTGATTCATCTCAACCATCACCTACCAATATAACATGCTATCTTCTATTGATTCAAGAATATCTAAATAAGACACATGTCCAGAACCAAATTTAGTATTATATTCTATGCTATACTGTTATGATGTCTTTTTCCTTTATAATTCCATGGAGAAACTATTAACTACAAGAAATAAAAGTATTCTTAAACTTAAAAGGTAAAAGACAGGTCTCCCTGGTAGCAAAAAGATTTAAGTCTCAGCTGTATCAAGGTATCCTGTGTCTCTGGTGAATTCTCTCATCCCTTGAACCTCTGGCCCTCACCCCAGTTCTTGTATTTGTAAATAAATAAAATAAATCTTTAAAAAAATTAAAATAGGTAGAGCAATAACCACTTTTCAGACCACCTTCAACTCCTCCATGAAACCCTTTAAAATCTCTGTCGTAACCTAGAAGTTGATGAAGGGATTTGGGACTACTCGTGGCAGAACCGTAACTGGAAACAAAAGGAGTAGTGAAAGACAAGTAAACATAGCATAATGTAAAAAATTAACATGAGTAATGACTCTGTTTTTTAAATGGTTAAATTTTTATTTTCAGGAAATATTTATAAATCAAAGGAAATTATTAATTGCTTTAAAATGATCTAAGGATGGGAGAAAATAAATGAAGCATCATCACTGAAGGTAGTCTAAATTGGGTGATGGGTACGTGGGTACATGGAACTTTGGCTTGTCTTAACTTTTTGCTCTTATCTTAAGATTTTTTTAGTAAATTGTAGGAGGAAATATATTAATAAAGCTATACACTACTCAGTGACCTCTTTGGGTCACTTTTTTCAAATTACATATATAAACAATATTTAAAACATTATTTGAAGCACTGAATGGCAGATACTATCTGTCATTATATTAGCAGATATTCTGAAAATGTTAGAAATATGATGTTTCATTAAAAAAAATTCTACAAAGAGCTGAACATAGAGTACAAAACTGGGAAAGGGGAAAAAGTGGGTAGTTACTCTAAATATGCACTAGATGGCGCTATCTCAAAACAAAAGAATAAAACACTAACGAATGTCTTATGTTTTACTCTCTCAAATCCTAAACGTTTAATAGTTTTTGAATAGAAAAATCATAATGTGGAATTATTTATGTTATGCATATGTCATATGTACATATAAAATCACAACAATACTATAAAAGAGTTAATAAAATACATATTTTAAATGTCTTGTAAAAATGATCAATTTGTACGATCACTAGTTAATGCAGAAGACTGTACATTTAGGACAACGTAAATTGCTAATAATGCGATATAAAGCTATAGCTCAGTACTGAAGTATGATCTGTTTTGATTGGAGTCACAGTTCTTGCCTCATATTGTGGCTGATAAAAAGCCAACACTGAGAGTAAAACATTTGTGTATGTTTAACTTATTTGTACTCTCATAAATGAATGGTTTCTTAGCAAGAATCTTTGGAATCCTTGAGCATTTTAACTAGTTAAAATGCGGTTAATATTCATCAATCCACAAAACCAAGCTCAAGTCAACTGTACAATGATGTAACTATGAACATGAACTTCCCAGGAGGTTATCAACCACCTTTCAAGTCTCTCTTAGGACATCTTACATTGAGCCTCTTGATATCTGATAATAGTTGTACTTTTAAAAATGTGCATGGTTACATTCTAACAGTTTGATTCTATGACTTGCTAGGCAATTTTGCAGTGACTGGAGTGATACCTTCCTTGGAAGGTCACTACTTTAAAGAATTAGTTCACATCATGTTGATTCTTTTTACCCTGAAAAAAAAACTTTTCATATTTCTTTCTAGAAGAAATTTTAATGGTGTCAACATACCTTTGACTTTTTTTCTAGTTTCATCATCAGCAGTTTTAGTAGTTGGGTTGTTAAATGCTTTTAGAATGCTGGCTTGTATTCTCTATAAAACAAAGTTAATAGGAATTTACTAAGAGTCTATTCTAAATATATTCTTTCAAAGCAATTATTTTATATTCTTTTGAATAGAATCAAGTTTAATAATATTTAACTCAAGCTTCAGTCTCTTAATGACTTTCAAACAGCAAGTTCCACTGTCCCTAGTGTGATTGGAAAATAATCTGTGAATTTTTTTTATTAAATTAAACATCTTCTTTCTTCTATTTCTAAAATGCCATATATGAACAAATATCTAATTCTCCCAGTTAAGAGTCAGAGTTTCGGTTCTCTTAGGTTTAAAATATTTTTATCAGTCTAAAAAAGTGAACAGCTTTGTCTCATTTTTCTTAGGGACTTAAGAGTCTAAGTTCTTTCTGGGGGCTTCCCAGTGGCACAAAGCGTTAAAGCATAGCACTATGAAGCTATCTGCACCCACTGAAGCTCAAGTTCAATAAAAGGCCAGGGAGGTGACCCACATGGCACAGCAGACCTCCTGAATTGCCTGCTGCTCCTGTTAGTAGTGTATTTCAGTCAGTCTGCCTATCCTGCTCCCTACTCTGTCTCTGGTGAATCCTCTTACCACTACCTTCTGACTGGTATTCCAGTTCTTGTAGGTATAAATAAATCAATCTAAAAATTAAAAAAAGGTTTTCTCTCTTCCATTTTTCCCTGAAATGATATATTCATTAATTAGAACAAAAAGAAGCAACAGATTACATGAAATCTTAACAGCTGTTAAGAAAAGCTATTAAGCTAGTCACTCTGATATCTATTCATACACACCTAAGTCCAGAATATAAATTAATGTCCACAGCAAGAAGAATCCTCCAAATCTTTATTTTATTTGAATTTACTTGTCAATAATGATCATGTATTAAACTCCTTAAGCTTGATGTTTCCACATATTTTGCATGCTTTAAGAAAGAGACAACCTCACTGCAAACTTTCAGAATAAAATAAAGCTATCAAAAAAGAATTTTTTTTAAAGATTTATTTATTTATGTATACAGAACTGGGGTACAGGTCAGAGGTACAGGGGAGGTGAGAGGATTCACCAGAGACAGAGTGGGGAACAGAAAAGGCCGAATGACAAAGTACACTGCTCAGGAAAGCAGTGGGTGGGTCAGGAGAGGTCTGCCATGCCATGTGGATCACCTCCGGGGTTGGGAATTGAACTCCTGCTGAAATGGTTTTAGCTTCTTAGTGCTGTGTTTTAACCCACTGCACCACCAGGGAAGGCCCAAAAGGTTTAAAAAAAATTTAATAAATGATCACCCTTTATACTAATTATACCCCTAATTAGTAGATGAATTTAATCTCCTCTAGTTCACATTATAATGGTGGAATAAGGAAAACCACTACCAAAATCAAAGACATTTTAAGTAATCATACTGAACTCTCACATAATTACATTTGAAAATTTAGAAAGTACTTTTCCAGGAAGTTAATCTCAGATGAGAAAAAAAATCTTCCAGCGGTGTGTGTGTGCACGCGTTGTTAAATAGCAGTCTTTACAAAGAATCCTAGGTACTTAATAATTTCCTAGATGAATGCCACTGAACGTTTACTATGTTTTAGGGCATAAAGTGAAACTTCCAAAGTATTTTCATGAAGCGTAGTATTGATAACCTGTGCACACACCTGTATCACTTATAAAGAAGTTCTAAATAAAACATCAGAAACAAAGTACAGTAGAACCTTAAATTAATAGCACAGTATGACCAAGGTAGTTTTATTCCAGAAATTCAGGAAAGCTAGGAAATCTAAGATACTAGTATGAAGCCATCATATTAATAGTTGTGAGAAGAAGAAATTTTAAGGTCAAATTTATAAGTTGAAAAGACTGCCTATAAAAGATCTTATAGTTAATTTTATTTTATTTATGTTGTACATAAAATTTACAATTTTTGTGCAAATGATCTAGCACTCTATTCAATAAAAGCATGGTATATTCCTTAACCTGGTCATTAAAAAAAAAGATTTTAATGAAATGTTATTAAAAGAGGTCAGTAGTTTTTAATCAATACTAGAAGATTCTGGTGGCAGACATAATGATGTAGCCTTTCTTCAATCAAAAAACACATGGCAGTGAAAAACTACAACAACAGCACGATTAACAGCTGTGGAGTTCCCAGGCCAGACAATGCAGCTCCTGCTTGATTACTCACTGTAACTGACCCCATGACAGTCCCTGCTTACACGACTGAATAGATCTACAGACTTGACATTTCAATTTTGCCATACCATCTAAAACCCTCAAAAGAGAAAGAGATAAGAGCCTTAATACAACCAATGTTTCCTGCTATACTGCCTGAGATTTTAAAATACTGTTCATCCCAACCCAGTGCACCAGTATGACAAGGCAATAATTTAATATAACAGAAAATACCATCAAGAAACAGAAGTGAAGTAGGAGGGAAATAAGCAAGGATAGGTGTTTATTCTTTTATTAGCAGAAAAAAGCCATGTATAATGAAACAATTTTTAATTCCACTACACAGAAACCATAGAGAAAAAGGATCATTTTAACAATTAACAGTCTGAATTAATCTTAAATGCCTACATCATCTGTAAGCTCAGAAGTACCATAATGCATTTACTATTCACAACACAAAGACAGAGCTCCTCCCACCTTCTATCTGGTCCCCTAAATAAGAACATGAATATAACACAGTTACTTAATTACATTTAAAAGTGTTCATTATATTTAACACTTTTACAATTAATGACAAAATTATGGTTAAATTTTATACAGCAAACTTAAAGCATCAACAGACTAATCACCGATGGAAGAAGCATTAAAACTAAACTCTGATAAGCAGTACTGTATAGAATTAGAAGTAGAAAGTTCATCTATTTGGCAGCCTGAATGACTTGAGTTTGACTCTCCATTCTGAGTTAACAGTTTCGATATGTAAAAATGTCATCAAATATTAGGTTAGGAATCTTGTTATAATGTCTCCCAAATTTAGCTAATTATAAATCGTAACTGGTCTTTAAAAACAAATTATACAACATAAGACAATATTATTCTGTTAATACTATTCAAAGTATAACATAGTCAAAATAACTGCAAATCTCTAGATGCAAACCTAGAAACTATTTACTATAATTTAAGAAGCTATTTATTTTGTTTTATATTCAATTCAAATTTTCAACGGAAATTGCCTACTTAAGGTTATGCCCAGATAACTTAGGCAACAAATATTCACTGAACACTATGTGCAAGGCACATGGGCTACACAGATAATGCATAGGATCATTCCTGAAAAGACCATAATCTAAGAGATAAATAGATAAAGATACAAATCTAAATATATATGTATAGATTTAAATACAAATCTAAATATAGTAGGGTTCATAATCAAAATGTTAAAATAGAGCTATGGCAGAAAGAAGTGACACCTTCAAATGCTGAGTTAATACGAAAGTCAATGAAACGGCCAATCAAGGATGGGATTATACACTATACACTGACAGGTAGCAGAAGAGAGTCATTCATTTATTCTTTCATAAACTCCTTACGTGGAGGGCCCGCCCTCGGGGCGCAGTGGGTTGGGCTACAGCCGTGTAAAACTGGCCACAGCTGCTTCAGTGCAAGTTCGATCCCTGCCCCAGAGGTGACCCACATGGCGCAGCAGACCTCTCCTGACCTGCCCGCTGCTCCCCTCAGCAGTATATTTGGTCGATCTACCTGTTCTGTTCCCCACTCTGTCTCTGGTGAATTCTCTCACCACTACTGTACCTCTGGACTCTACCCCAGTTCTGTATGTATAAATAAATAAAATGTTTTAAAAAAAGAAAATATTAGAAACCTAACTCTTCACTGGAAACTGTCCTTTACACTTCCATGCTACAATTTAAACAAGCACAATTTTTAAAAATTAAAAATAAAAGGAGTCCGCCTGCTGCATAATACAGTAACTACATATTATAAATGTAGTAGCCTAAGAGTACTACATTTTAACATGGTGGTTTTACTTATATTAACAAAGATTTTGGAATATATTCACTTTGACCAAAAAACAGAATTTCACATATTGAAAATTGTCTATTGTAGGTAGACACTGTGCCTACCTACAGAGCTATGCTGAAAAGATTCAATGGCTGAATCCAGACTCAGCAGAACTTATGATTAGCAATGTCTGCTACTGATGAGAAATGGAGAATGTGTGTGCTGAGCATTTGACATCTTTAATATTGTGCATTTCTCTGAAAATTCTATTTGTGTAGCCCCACCAGAAGACTGAATTTAACTAACCTAACATTAAAGTTAAAAAAATAGTAATCAATTAAAAACCGGATTACAATAAACACTAGGGCATCCCTCCAGTTCATGAGTCATTTCTTTTCGCAGAAAAGTTCCCTGCTCCTAGAGCCGGGGATCCTATCCTAGTACTGACAAGTGACTGATCCAACTGGATTCTAATCCAACAAGGAAAAATGAAATGTCTTTCTCTCTTTGGCATTTAGAACCGAGATTCACAAAAGGCAAGTTTCATTTTTACATATGTGTAATGACAATATGCAAACTATGGTAGTCAAGTGCTATCATTCAGAGAAAATTCCATCTGCAAGGAAATGAAAAAAGAAAATCTGCAGAGCCAGGAGTAGGGAAATGAAAATGCTTTCTGAATTCTTAAGAACTTTCCTGTTTCCACAACACCAGCTATATCTCCTGCACTGTATTTTTAGATTCCCGTACTTTTTATAGCTAGTTTAAATTGATTTCTGATATTTATAACCAAAATGTATTAGCTAACAAAAGGAAGAATAGGGTTGTGAAAGTGTTAAAGGTGGGGAGGAAAAAAACAAACAATACAAATGGATAGAATTAAAATATTTCTCAACCATATATTAAATTTATGGTAGGAATTAACTCCTTCAATTTTGTGTCCTCTTCTTAAAGAGTGTATGTGATAAATATAAAGAAACCTTACCTTTGTTTCTTCAGTCCTCACTGCATCGAGCAGATAATGAAGAAGTTCCTGACTATCCTGTTGTTGTAAACTTTTAAATCCAGGGGCCCTATGATTTAAAAATTAAAGAAAAGAAAAAAGAACAATATGATTCATCAACAATACATTATTATTACTTGAAATAACTTTGAAATAATAAAGCCAAATACTCAATTTACAGCACTAAGCAGAAAAATAAAATCTGACCACTATTCTAATTAGGATGGCATTGTAAGTGCACCAAGAACAATATCACTATCATTTATTATGCAGCTACTACATGCAAAGCACAGTGCTAGTAGATTTATATATGTTAAGTCACATAATCCTCAAAGAAATTGGCAAGCACTATTTTCACAGCTATTTAAATAATAGGAATTATTTAAATAGTTTGTAAGGGCATAAAGCAAGCAAAAAGCAAAACAAAAACCAATCAGGCTTTTTGAAAGGTGGGCATCCTGGAGAGTACAGATAGATGCCAGGCTTCAATCAGTTGGAAAGGAAAAGAGAGCTGGAGACTTGAAAAGAGCTTGGAGAGGCAGTAAGAGAGGTAGGCACATTTGTCAGGAAGACCTTTACTGAGCTGTCACACTGAACCCTGTCCTCTGACACTATGTACGCACAGACCTGACCTCGACTCTGCCTCCATCATCACCTGCTGAATGGCGCCACTAGTTCTGTGCTGTGTCCTGAAAAGAGCTGCTGCAGGTGGCCTAATTGGCTAGCAAAGCTATGACACTGCTTCCCACCTCTGCCATACCCAGCACCAACCCTTGGTACTGTTGCCTTTGGTGCTACAAGTCCAGTGTCCAGGGCTGCCTGGGCCATCCTTCAGACTGCTGTTGCTGACTGCCATGGTGACACTTCTCAGAGATCTTTCAGACCTTTAACCTTGGCAGACTTTCATGACCTTCAATCTTCAGACATTGCTATTGACTCTGGTCCTCCCTCTAATACTTTTCTTCTAACTCCTGTCTCTTTTGTAAATACACTCTGTTATTGAACCATGCATCTGAGTCATCTCCTGCAACTGCACTGTAAGCACATGGGAACCCATGAACCATGACATCTTGGCTCCCCCAGGTCTTGCATGGTGGTTACAGATTAATTTACAGACTCCCCAGTGGAGGATACCAATGGGTACTGAGTTAACACTAAAAATATCTCCCAAAAAAAGGGGGGAAATTGCCAAATAAGTGAAAAGATTCACCCTATTCAAAACATGGAGAACACTAAATATTAACAAGAAATGTACCTTACTTAGTAAAGCTGTTATCCTGGGAAATAGGAAAGAACTTAAAAAAATTTTAAGTTGTTGAAGAGGAAAAATATGGGCACACTCAAAACAGTAATCAATTGTCAAGAAAAAATTGTTTAGAACAAGAGGATCTGTGTTATCTTTGGGATGAAGACAATCAGTTTGTTCAAGATCCAAAAATCTCTACTCCAAACATTAAATATAAAGAGAAAACAAAAAAAGGCATAAGTAGGGTTCAACATAAAATTAAATCCATAAAGCAAAATTAGAACACAAAGTGGTAGGGAGAGGGGAAAAACAAAAAGAACTGATGGATTCTGGCCTGACAGAGTTCCATTCTGAAAGGTAAAGAAAACCAAAGCCAGGCGTAAGGGGTGGGTGACCTTACCAAGAGCCTGAAAGGAAGTCCTCAGGCAAATCTTGCCACATTTACACAGACACAGTCTAGAGACCTGCTGTCTGAAGAGTTAGGGTAAGATTATCTTAAATATTTAAATTTGTATGCAGTGAGAGGAGGGCACTATGAGAAAGGAGAGTGATGGGAGGGAGGGTGGGAGAAAAAAGTGGCAAGGAAAACAAGAGGGATAAAGAAAATGGGAAAGGAAAGGAGACAGTCTACTCTAGAGGAGCCTATAAACCAGTATTATAAAACACATAAAAGAAATCTAATTTAAAAAATCAGCAATTGAAACAAATTTACTTCACTGAACTGTCCCAAAGATATTACCATAAATATATTGAGAACAGAGAAAAATTAATGACCTGTAGCTGTTAATAATCAACCTGAAATAAGAAAATAAAAACATAAAAATACAAAAATTCTGAACTATATATAGCTTATTAGTAAATGTGGGTGAGCAAATTAAAAGCTAATACTAAAGACATAATCAAAATACTGTAGTACGCATATTTTCAGCCAATGTTGAGAATTTGCTGGCACTCCGTAATGGTACACAAGCCACAGAGTATCTATCATGAATTATACACATTATATGTGATTGAAAGTATTCAACATGTAATCTTTAACAACAACCCCAAAAGCTCAGCACATCAATATCAACTAACAATGTAAAGGAGTTAAAGGAAGCATGGGCATGAAAGAGAACGCTGAACCCGAATCAATCCACAGTATCTCTACACCTTTTAGGAAAGAGTATGTGTAAAAAATGGTGAAGTCCAAGTAAGATCTGTACCAGAGTTGAGAGTATTAGAAAAATGTCAATTTCCTGGTTGTGATAATACTCTGTTATTATGTAAGATTATAATTTGGAGAAGCAAGATGAAAGGTACATTGGAAAGCTGTATTATTCTTGCAATGTTTTGTGAGTCTATTTATAAAACAAATCATTATAAAAAATTATGGAGGGTAAGAAAATTGAAGAATTTGCTCTCAACATTCATCACAGGTGGTCAAAGGTTCTGATATCACTACTATAAGAGAAATTTCAAGAAATTGTTTTAACTTTCAAAAACTGATCAGTACAAATATACTATATGGATGAATCTCAAAAAAATTGTGCCAAGTAAAAGAAGACATGCAGAAAAACAAATACATGTTGCATATCCCACATATACACACATATGCAGCTAAAAAAATCAAACAAGTTATATTCAAATAATATGGAAATATATATATGAAATATATTAAACAAGTAAGCAAGTTATAATTGTGTACATGTCTGAAAAGAATAACAGTAGTTTGAATTTTATCTAAATATCTTAATAATTTTTCAAATTTTATAAATTTTTATAAAACCAGAAAAAGATACAAAACAAAGTAATTTCTGACAGAGTCAGAAACAAATTTCTAAACATAATATCCTAAATTAACTCTATGAGGAACACCTATCTCTGAAATGTATGTTTCTCAGGCTTAAAAAAAACAGCATTTGAAGGGGGGGGGGGTGTAAGGGAGGGAAATGCACGGGACTATGGTGGTGGCACAGGGGTGATTTGGTGATGGGAAACCCGTGGGGATTACAATTGAGATAAAAAAAAAATGTGCAAAATGATGTAAAAATAAACTTTTTAATAAATAAAAAAAAACAGCATTTGCCAACCAAATGAAGCACATAATGAATCCTCTATTATTTTGGACTACCTTTAAAATCTGAATAAACAAAATTCCTTCTCCCTTTAAATGTAAACACATGTTTACATTTCAATGTTTGGCCAATTATTATTATGCAATCTCATATTAAAAACCTTTCAACATTAAGGCCCTCCCTGGTGGCGCAGTGGGTTAAAGCACAGCACTGAGAATCTAAAGCCGCTTCCGCATGAGTTCGATTCCCGCCTGCCCCGGAGGTGACCACATGGCGTGGCGGACCTCTCCTGGCCCGCCCGCTGCTCCCCTCAGCAGTGTACTTCGTAGATCTGCCTGTTCTGCTCCCCGCTCTGTCTCTGGTGAGGCCTCTCGCCACCCCTGAGCCTCTGGCCTGTACCCCAGTTCTGTGTGAACAAATAAATAAATCTTTAAAAAAAAAAAAAAAAAAAACCTTTCAACATTAATAATATAACATAACACATCATGGTACATTATGCTACCAATGAAATAAGTCAGCCAATCAAAGACAAATACTGCATAATTCCACTAATAAGAATCTAAAACAGGGCCCCTCCCTGGAGGTGCAGCGGGTTAAAGCACAGAACTAAGAAGCCAGAGCCACTTGCTCTGGAGGTAACCACATGGCGAGGCAGACCTCTCCTGACCTGCCCGCTGCTCCCCTCAGCAGTGTACTTCATGAGTCTGCCTGTTCTGCTCCCTGCTCTGTCTCTGATGAATCCTGTCACCGCACCTGCGCCTTTGGCCTGTACCCCAGTTCTGTATGTACAAATAAATAAATCTTTAAAAAACAAAATCTAAAACAGTCGAATTTTAGAATCAAAGAACAGGATGGTGGTTGGCAGGGGCTGTGGGAAAGGCAATAGGGGAACAGCAATCAAGAAACAGAATTTCAGCCATGCAAAATGAATAAGCTCTAGTGAGCTATTTAACAATATTAAACTAATATATTATGCAATTAAAAATTTTAGAAAGTATATTTCATGTTAAAGGTTCTTCACACAATAAAATCTGAAACAAGAAATTAACAGTGTTATGAGTAAAATAAAATGAAGTGAAATAAAATACTATGTACAAATAACTAGCTGGAACTAAAAATGTCAAAGCCTGTATATATACAAAAATGCAAGTTCACCTCTAAAGTATTTGTTTCTACTTATTAAGTGTAAACTAGACTATTATGTGATCCACGTCTGGATCTGTATAATGTATTTAATACATTACACAATGCAGATCTGTGGGTCCTTGCAAGTACCTGACACAAAGTAAGCGTAAATTTCTAGATGAAGGACTAAGTCGGGTCACTTATGGAATGTGGAATGTATTTATTTCTAGGCGCATAAGGATTTTGTTGAAATATCTAGAGAAATTCACTTTCACTTGATTTGCCTCAAGCTCATCTTTAAAAATAAGGACGTTAGGTTAAGTGATCTTTTGCAGCACCTTTTAGATTTTACACTTCTATGATTTGCTTACTTTGTGGTATTATTACACCTGGGCTTCTGAGTCAGTATAAACCTGTATTCAGGTCCTGGTTTTGTTACTAGAAAAACAGGAAAACTACTTATCTCTTTAAACCTTAGTTTCCTTATATATAAAATTCAGATAAACAATTCCTTCTTCAGAGCATTATGAAATATAATTCACATAGCGCACAGACCTGCAACTAAACAAATGTTAGTCCCTTCCCCTGATAGTCTAGGCAACAAAAACAATGCTAGTAAAACTATTAAAGTATTACTGAATAATAATTGCATTATTAATATTAAATAACATAACAATGAGTATTTTAATATTTTGTAACTCATGATTCTTTGGATTAAGAATGTAAATGTACCCACTTCTGACAAAGCTGGTTAAAAAGGACTTTAGGAGAAAGTGGCCCCTTTTCAGTCTCCTTCATGCTTTGAAGAAACAGAAACAAGGCTGAAGTCAAAGGTCCGGGGCTTGCAAGTTCCACCACTAGAGGGTCCTTTAAAAAGAAGATCAACTCAAAGTCAGAAATAAAACATTAAACATCTAAGAGCTATACATTATTGCTTCAAGTATATTAACCAATTTAATCCCCTAATTTATAAACTGAAAAAAGGAAAACTGAATTACATTTCTTATCTTGAAAACACAGGTATTCTCATTTTCTGTCCTTTTTCTAAACTATGTCTTAGGATGAAATCACCATTATTTACTTGCTTATAACTCTTTTCTAAATGTGTTCTCCAAAGGTAAAGTTACTCATCTACTTGATATTGCACATCTTCACAAATAATTATAAATACTATTTATGGGCCCTCTCTGGTGGCACAGTGGGTTAAAGCACAGCACTAAGAAGCTAAAGCCACTTCAGTATGAGTTCGATCCCCACCCGGGAGGTGACCACATGGCGCCTCTCCTGATCCACCTGCTGCTCCCTCAACAGTGTATTTCATTGGTAAGCCTGTTCTACTCCCCATTCTGTCTCTGGTGAATCCACTCACTGCCCTTGCACCTCTGGCCTGTACCCCAGTTCTGTATGCATAAATAAACAAATCTTTAAAAACAAATAAGTAAATAAATAAATACTATTTACTAGCAAAAACCCTACACCATACACTCCCCAAGTACTTTACTAATAAACAATGTGAGATTATGTCTCAAGATTGATATACCATCTCCTTCTGTTGAAGGTGAGAAAATTTAACCAAAAAAGCTAAAATTCTGTGAAGGATCAATGCACTTTATTCTAACATATTTTCCACACCAAGTGTTGCTTTCTAAAACGTTACTTTCACCAGTAGCCCTCTCTTCCTTACAGACAATGAGTAAAAAGCAGATTCTAGAATTACCTTGGGACATTAGCAAATATTGTGTTGTAACACAATTTTCTAATCTACTGTCTTTTTCATGTAACATATATATACCATAAAAACTATACTTAAAAATGAAATACTTAGAATACTTAGAAAGGACAGACTATAATTTCCCCTATCTTACAAATGTCAAAAGTGTTTTTTGAAAAGCTAACTGAATTTAAAAGTACCTCAAGGTCAAAAGCAGTTTAAAAACCCAGTCACTCCCAACTAAAATGTTTTTAAACAAAGTTAGGAAACCTTCCAAATTAAATAAAGGAATGATCTTAGTTTTAAAAAGTATCCTTAAACCTTCAAAACAAAAGTAAGTCTGCAGGTGAGAATGCAATATGGATGAACCTCTTGACAGGAAAAAGCCAAATGAAAGAGGGCAGATTGTATGATTTCATTTACATAGACTAGAAAAGGCAAAACCCATCTGTCTTGTTAGAGCCAGATTAGTATCTATCTGTCCTTGTGGGACAGGGAGGTAATGGCTGAAAGGGATCCTGAAGGGCGCCTCTAGATACTGATTATGTTATTTCTTGAGTAAAGTGTTAGTTTCAGTTCAATTTGTGAAAACTTATGATGCGCACTTCTCTGTATGTACACTTTAATAGTTTAAAAAGTAAGCGTACTGCTGATATGCATATAGATATCAACAAATTCATTCCAACAAATAAGAATATATCACAACTAAGTGGAGTTTGTTCCAGTAATACACAATAACATTAACATTTGAAAATAGTCAATGTAATTTACCATGTTAACAGAGAATAAAGAAAAATCTGAGAATGTCAATAGTTGTAGGAATAGTATTTGACAAAATTCAACATCCATTTATGATAAATCTCTCAGAATACTAGAAATAGAAGGGAAAGTCTTCCACTTTAAAACGAACACCTATGAAAACCTGTGGTTAAGTTCATTCTTAAAAATAGTGGAAGATTGTCTCTCCTCTGCTTTTGGAATTAATACAAAGAGATCTGCTATCATTACTTCTATTCAACATGTTACCAAGGTTCAAGTCACAATAAAGAAAAAAAAAATATCATGCAGATTACAAAGTTAAACTGGTGATTCAAAAAAACAATGATCTACATACTGTTTGTTCTACAGCTCAGGTCAACTCTATATGCTAAAATTCTGTGACATCAAACTAAAGAGTTCCACTATAATACCTAATTGCCAGACAGCAACCTTGAGATATAGCGCCACATGTGAAATACTTAAACTTAATATCCAATCACATTTAACAGAAATGTTTTCCAATAACTAAATATTAATTTCCATTTAGTAAAGGGCACTGGGATCTACCATAAAAACTTTAAGGGGCTGGGCCTTCCCTGGTGGCACAACAGGTTAAAATCATCACAGGCACTATAGCATTTCATTCCCTACCCAGGGAGGTGACCCACATGGCATGGCAGACCTCTCCTGTCTCACCCACAGCTTCCCTCAGCAGTGTATTTCAGTTGATCTCCCTGTCCTGGTCCCCACTCTGGTGAATCTTCTCACTCCCCTGCACCTCTGGCCTGCATCCCAGTTTCTGTATATATAATCTTTTTTTTTTAATCCTAGGAGTAGGTCCCTGAAAATCTTCACACACTATTAAAATTAAATGTAGCTTTAAAGAATAAAAATGCTCTACTTATGTAAACTAGGAAAAAAAGAATGACAGCTCCTAGCAACATCAGTGGTACATCAGAAAAGAGATATTAGTCAGGTAGTTACATTTCTTACCAACTGACAATCTGAAGAAGGAAAGATCTTGAATTTTGTCCCATTTTCTTTGATCTCATTAATCAGTTCAGTAAGAATGTAAGACTGTGCCAAGTTCTAAAAGAAAACAAAGACGCACCTGATTTTATAGGATAAAAACTCTCTTAAAGTTTCAAATGTCATCTAGGATAGTAGAAAAATTTAAGCATTTAAAAATTTAATTGAGTACATCTTGTATTTAATAAACATCACAACTGCTGATCTAGCTATGGTAAAATACAAGGAAGACGTCTCAGAAGCACTGTGGAACAAGAGAGTAAATGTATATATATAATGAAGAAAAAAAAAGGTAAGAGAAATGTCTAGAAAAACATTTTAAATAATTTTTTACATTTTACAAAGCTTACTGAGTGTTCTTACCTGTAAGACCGCATTAAAAAAGCAAGTATTTCCCAAATTTGTAATTCCTTTCACAGTTGTTACACTGCTGCCTTTTTTTCCCTTCTTTTTTTCACCTAGTTCACATTTTTCTTCACAAAGTTTTATGATTCGAGAAACTGCATCTAAGTTAAAGAACATATAGCTGGTATGAAAATTAAATATATGTAGTCTAAAATTAAATATTTCCACCTGAATCAGTGTCCCTGACTGGCAAGAATATAAACAAATGCCTCTGACTTTGTACCTCACTGCAAATACAATTATAATTAATTTAAACATGCAAGTGCTGGACATCACATTCCAGAATAAATTTCCTTTTTTCTTTTTCCCTTATTTATTTTTACATCATTCTTCATTTTTATCTCAATTATAATCCCCATGGGTTCCCACCACCAATTCACACATGGTGTGAATTGTCCCATGCCCTTTTCCCACCCATTTTTATCCTATCCCCTTTTTCCCCATACCATGTCTCTGGTTTTTATTTGTTTGTTGTTCTCATTTTTACTTAATTACATTTGCTTCTCTTCCCCCCCCCCCTCCCTGATCCTGCTATGAGTGAAACCATCCGGTATCTTTCTTTCTTTCTGGCTTATTTCACTAAGCATGATCCCTTCCAGCTCCATCCATGTTGCTGCAAAAGCCATGAGTTTATCTTTGCTGAGTAATAGTCCACTGTGTATATGTATATCTTTTTAATCCAGACATCTGTTTTTGGGCATTTGGGTTGATTACATGTCTTCCATATTGTAAATAGTGCAGCAATAAACATGGGGGTGCAGGTGTCCTTCTGAATGGATGTTGTTGTGTCCTTTGGGTAGATACCTAGTAGTGGGATTGCTGGATCATATGAAACCTCCAAACAGTTTTCCATAGTGGTTGTACCAGTTTGTATTCCCACCAGCAGTGTAGGAGAGTTCCTTTTTCTCCACATCCTTGCCAACATTTGTTGTTGCTACTTGTTTTAATATGTGTCATTCTCACTGGTGTGAGATGGTATCTCATTGTGGTTTTAATTTGTATTTCCCTTACAGAGTAAATTTCTAATGAATAAAATATAAAAGAATAAACTTCTTAAAAGTAGAAAAGATCCAGATCTTGGTTTCTAAATATCATTTTTCAATAAAAGAAATAAAGAATCCTTGAAGAAAATGCTGATTCTTAGAATCAAGTAGAGCTACTAACATGGGATTTTCATAAAGACAAAAACTAGCTTCTATTTGCTAAGTACCTGGCATGGTAAGCACTGTGTGTCTGCAAAACAGCCCAGAAAGACCCAAAAATAATGTTATTTGTAACAAAATCCATACCCTCAGGATCTGTCCTTTATGCCCATTGTTTATCTGCTTCCATTTTTTTTCTTTTTATTCATTTCTGGTACTTTTATGTTTTCCTCGCTTATCTCTTATTTATAATTAGATTTTTCTAAATCATTAGTATACATTTTGCTTTTTATAGTGGTTTTGTGATTTTTGTGATTTCTTGGCTTTTCATAGCATGTGGAAACATATCATATAAGGAAAATGAACTGGTAGTTTCTTGGGTTTTCTCCTTTTTTCATTAAACAAATAAATTATATGGAAAATATTTTTCTTCCAAATCTGTCTAACTTTTATTCTTTGAGGCAATATTTTTTCATAAACCCAATTACCTGTTTATCCCCTTTATTTCTATTTGCTTTATTCTTTAAAGCTTGTTGACTGTTTTGGATGTCTGTTGTCTAGCTACTAGAGAATAATTTTCAATTAATAACCCCAGAATTCTGAGTCAATGCAGAAAAGGACTTGCAAGATAGAACTCTTCTACTGTCCTTCAGCTATGAAAACAAGTGATAAGAAATAAACCCCATGACAGAGCTTGGGGACAAAGGCTGGCATAATTAATGGAGCAGATCACTGAAATGCAGAGTCCAGGAACAGAGAAAAGGAAAATCAGGAAAGACAATCAAGTTTCAAATATGTAACTAGAATGTAAAAGCAAATAAAAAAGCCTGTAAGTCTTTAAGAAGCACTATACACCGAGAAACTGGATAAGCATCTGTTTGGTTTGCATATGAGAGCCACCACTTAATTATATCTGAGGTGCCAATTAGAGCCCAGAATAGGGAGGTTTCAGGCTCTAGTCATAGCTGTTGCCACTTCATGGTTTCATGATGATTTTTAAGACATTTAAGAAAAAAGGATAATTTAAACCAAGCACTGCTCCATTTTTTTAATAAGTGGGTTACTCTAATTTTACATTCATAAAATTCAGTCCCAGAACAATAACTGATTTGCCCAAGATTACAATGACTATCTTTTGATTATAAATCCACTGTCATTTTATCGATGCTTATAAAATATCATTTTGTAGATCTGATATATGCAAATCTTAAGCATTTCCTTCAGTTAACATTCTCAATGAAGGTTACCATAGAGTTTGACCTTATTGACAAGAAAAAGTGGTTGAGGAACAAACTAAATAGATTGTCTTTACTATTAAGTAAAAAAAAGTGTATATGCACTTCACCTGGAATAATTCTCCCAGAAATAAATATTTTAATCATACAAGAACAAATAGCACTTTAAAAACATTAACATGCAGATCATTTATGTATCTGTGTACCACATTTACCCATCCGATTTCAAAACACCTGGGATGGCATCCTAAAGTAAACAATGTTCATAAGACCATCTGGACAACACTGCAGGCAAAAAATAAGCATAAACATATGGAAAAACAGATTTTACTCTGCCCTTCAGCAGGAAGGGATGACAAATGCTGAACCTAGATGTAACCACGCTTCACTGTGCGATGCTTTTCAGCACCACCTGGCTCTCCATGCACAGCCACCAAATATGGACGACACTGCCAGAACGAACACATCCACAAGGCAATGGCAATAAAAATAGTTTATTTCATGGTTAAATAGCCACTTCACACAAGTGGCAAAGATCTGCTGACTTTTACACAAAAGTCATGCTTGGAGCAAATATTCAAAACTAATTATGTTAGTTGACTTATACAGATCAGATAATCTTGAAAACATTTTCAAAACATGATTTAAATGCTTTCTTTAAAGTACAAATTTTTCAATTTCTATGTAACACATTTATAAAATGTAACAATTCAAATTCAATTGATTTATCAAATGCCTATTGTGTGTCTGGGACTATATGGACCACTAAATGTATTTATACTTAACTGCTTAAGACTTATGACTACAGTATAAGGAGCTGATATACAGTGAACAGCATGATGATAGTAAAATCCATGATAACATCTTAGTAAAATTTTTAGAAATTAAGTTTAAAAAAACACCTCCAACTATGATAGTAGTTTAAAACTAAGGTCTTTGATTCAAGTGTATTATTTGACACACAAATAATATGTGTACTTTAATAAAAAGCAATTTACTACTTTTTTTTTTTTAAAGATTTATTTATTTGTACATACAGAACTGGGGTACAGGCCAGAGGCTCAGGGGCGGTGAGAGACTTCACCAGAGACAGAGTGGGGAACAGAACAGGCAGATCAACGAAGTACACTGCTGAGGGGAGCAGCGGGCGGGTCAGGAGAGGTCTGCCACGCCATGTGGATCTCCTCCGGGGCAGGCGGGAATTGAACTCATGGGGAAGTGGCTTTAGCTTCGTAGTGCAGTGCTTTAACCCGCTGTGCCACCAGGGAGGGCCCTCAATTTACTACTTTTAATAAATATCTTTGATCATTTTGTTTTTAGAGAAAATAAAGTTTTCTTAATGGGGCAGTACAAAGATTTTAGATAATATTCACTTTAACAACTTTTTCTTTATAAACATAAAACCAACTCCACTAAGGACTGAACTTCAAGATCTCCTGAAGTATAGTTAAGAGGACAATGTGGCTACAGCAATAATAAAAAATTATACAAAATTTTGACTTTTAATCATTTGTTTTGTGCTCAAATTTTACCGGAACCTGTGAAATACTTATAATTAGAAAGAAAAATCCAGAATTTCACTGCTACTTTAAAAGAGATTTACTTATCTCATTTAGATTCCTTACATTACTAACAGCGTCATCAGCCATTACACTTACATAATAAAATAACAGACCACAAATGCAAAGAACAGAGAGAAAATCTGAGGTATTATTATATAGAATTACTAATTTTTATCTCTGTAGTTTACCTTTAAGTTTATCATCTGAATAAGCAAAGTACTGCTGTTTATTTGAGAAGACCTGATAAGTTCTGCACATACCTAAGGTCTTGAAAGACTGAAAACTGTTGAAGCCATAGCAAAGCAAAACATAACAGAACACAGTTTTCAACTAGGCAAAGACTATCTAAAGAGTCACCTTAAGTACCATAAAGTTTTGTACAGAAAGTATGAGTAATACTTAAGGACCCTCTGCTTATCTTTTTTAAACCAAGCTTAAAGATACTAACTCATAGAGAAAAAAAACCCTACAGCCCCAGGAAATTTTAAGTAATATGCTTATAATCCTGAAGTATGAAAGACTTTCAAAGCATTCTCTAGACACTGAAAAAATATTACAGCAGAAGAATGACTGTTTAAGCAATAGTAATACTGAAAACATCACTACCTCCCAAAACCATAAGCAAAGTTATATAGAGAAAAATGGGTATTCTTATCAACTGACACATTTTTTATCTTCCTGGAGGACAGTTTTACATCAATAATCCAAATTTAAGACAGACTCATACATTGGCCAGAAATCCCAAAATATTTTACTTAGCAAAAATAAAAAACTGCACAGAAATGCAGTTTCACTTATCACAACAGATAATTGGACGTGTTGCAAGTAACAAGTTGATGTCGCTTTTCTTACAATTGCGTTGGCTCAAACAGAGGGGGACATTTCAAATTTCCTACAGGCACAGGGTAAGTGAACTTGCTTTGCGTTTGTTTACTTAAATAAAGTTTGAAAGCATCACCTCTGATAATTGTTTCCACTGAAGAGATGATAGAATAACAGTGCTAAAGATACAAACCCAGGCAATAAAGCCTCAGAATCTAAACACTTAGCCATTATGACAATCTGTTATAATGGGAAAGATTAATAAGTTTAATAATTTAAGACATTAAAGAAATACTAGTAGTGATATATGGCCCTCCCTGGTGGCGCAGCGGGTTAAAGCACTACACTAAGAAGCTAAAGCCACTTCCGCATGAGCTCGATCCCGGCCTGCTCCGGAGGTGACCACATGGCGTGGCAGACCTCTCCTGACCCGCCCGCTGCTCCCCTCAGCAGTGTACTTCGTCAATCTGCCTAT
>NW_004567102.1:45333211-45340572 GCF_000260355.1 Condylura cristata
TGGAACTGGAAAAGATCATGCTTAGTGAGATAAGCCAGAAAGAGAAAGAAAAATACCGGATGGTTTCACTCATAACAGGAGTATAATAGACCAGGTGGAAAGTAACAAAAATAGAACAACCATATACCAGAGACATTTTGTGGGGGTAGAGTGGGGAATGGGATCAAAAACGGGGTAGGGAGAGGGAAATGCACGGGATTATGGTGATGGCACATGGGTGACATGGTGATGGGAAACCTGCAGGGATTACAATTGAGATGGAAAAAAAATGTACAAAATGATGTAAAAATAAACTTTTGTAATAATAAAAAAAAGATTTATAAAGTGCACTTATATTTTTGGGTAAGTGTACAAAAGAAGTAATTCTATAAAGACAGACAATGCTTAAAAAAAAAAGTTGGGTTTTTTTTAATGTTCAGTTTTTGTCCTTAATCCCTTTATACACAGAAATAGCATTTTAAGTACTTACAGCTGAAAATGTTTGTGAGGAGTATAGCTATCACTTAGTGGCAGAACAAAATGTACTTTTTTTACAAAAGTAACTCTATTGCACTATATTCAAATTGATATTATAAAGGGGCACAATGTTATTTTCCTCAGACACAATGTTTCAGATTTCAAATATACCATATCCTTTATTTCAAAAACAAAATAAAACAGTCTTAAACTTAATAAATCCAAAAGAACAAAATATAACCCCTGTCTTTTTACACTCAAAACATAAGCTTAATGAATTTACTATCTAATGCTCTCTGGAGTCTCACTGAAAATGGCACCCCATTAGTATTTTTGATCACTATCAAAGTGATCAATCCCATAAGCCTTTAAGATAATATTGGTCCACTATTTAATAATACATATTTCTGGGTGGGTCTCAAAAAGCTTTTTCTGCTCTCTTTCAAACTTGAGTTTATAATTTTATTTGTTTTTAGTGTTCTAGCTTTTGTTTCACGCAGTGTGTGTGGAGGGATTTTTTTTTTTTTTTAAAGCAAATTCTAGCATCAGATGTGAAATCCACACAGCTGTAAACATTCTTCTGGGAACCTGCACTAAGGGTCCCTCATTTGCTTAATGCAATTACCTACACCAGTCATGTAGGATTAATGTAACCTGCCTATTTCTATAGCTGAAAAGTTTAATCTTTAAAGAATGAGTAAGAAGGAAAAACATGATGTCCCACTACTCCTTTACCTTACAGCCAAATAACAGTTACTTCACTTGTATAGCCTCAAAATTCCTCTAACTCATAGTTAACCATTAGAAACCTTTACGTTATGTAATAAACTGATATTGCCACATGAATGGGTAGGTAGACATATAAAAACTTTCCTATTTATTCCCATACTACAATCAAGTGACCTGTCTGTGTTTAAAATCCATTCATTGGCTCCTCATTGCCTACAGGGTAAACTCTGAAGGTTCAAGGATTTATTACTAGCGTCACCACTCACCATCCCCAACATCACAAATCTTAACCTCACAGTTTATAGAAATCTCCTGAACATACCAAACTCCCTAATAATGAGCTATTTTCTCTGCCTAAAACACACAGCCCAGTCCTCACTGCCTAGGTAATATCTAAATGTCCTTCAGCTCACAGTTTAGAAGGCTCTTTAAGTAAAAACTTCCTGGTTCTTCCAGTCTAAGCTGGATACCACTCCAAAGTCTTCTCATAGGGTCTTATACTTGCTCCATCACAGGCTATTTAAACAAGCAATTATAATTAAGAGATTGGTGAATATCCCTCAATGGAACAAAAGGTCAATAATGGCAGGAACTGAGAAATAAAGCTCTTATATTCTCTATTGTATCTCCTGTACCTAGCATGGGGTAGAAATGCAATTATATATTAAAAGACTGAATGAATGAAGTAATGTTTACATTAATATTCAATGGGATTTTGATAAAGATGCAAAACTTATCTACTTCCTCAGTAAAAATTGTCATGTGCTTGTTGAGTTCAATTCAGTAAGTACTTACAGCCTGGTTATGTGAGAATAAAAAAGAAGATAAGCCAGGGTATATGATCCTCAAAGAAAAAACAGGCTCATCAATAACACACTTATGCATGTGAAAGAAATACCACCAAAACATACAGATTCTACTATGCTGTACAGAAGAAGGATAAGATAAAAGACTGGGAAAGTATCCAGAAGTAGCATTTGAACTCAGTCTCAGGGCAAATAAGGCTGAAAACAGAAATGTGCCAATTCGGCAGTTCTGGAAGTGGCTCCAAGGATCCCACCGCCCCTCCTTTCACAGATCCTTAAGGCTGAAGGTATTTTCATAATAAGCCTAAGATGCTATTTGCTTTTCTTACTCTTACTCATGCTCAACTATACAAGGCAGTTTTCCAGAGGGCACACACGAACTAATACCACAACAGATTGAATGCAGAGGTAATCATGAGAATCTAGCCATTTCTATTAAGTCAGACATTTAAGAGAGTTGTAAAAATGTAAAATGATGCCACTTATTAAGTTTGTGTTGTTTGGGTAAACAGTTATAACTCCTAAAAATGTAATTTCTTTAACATGGCACGGATTTATTATTATTATTCTTAGTGAATTAATAAATATTTTAATTTTAATTTCTAATATGACAAATATTCATGGATATAAGCTACCTAACCAAAGCCTTTTAAGTACTTAATAGGTTTTTATGAGTCTAAAAGGCTGCTGAGGTCAAAAGTTGGGATTCACTGAGCTGGCTGTTTTTAGAGATGGAGAGGGCACCAGCCTAGATTCTCCATGTAGAGAAGCTGAATTATATGTTGCTTTAAAACATGTTTAAGATATAAATAACAGGCTTTTCTCTCAGTAAAATTACTTTCATTGAGGTAAAAATGTTAAAAAAGAATATTTCTATCATTCATCCTCTCGTCCAAACAATACATGCCATTTTGTATTTTCTTCATAATTATCATTTAAAAGCATAATTGTATCCAGCATTTTTATAAACCTCAATAGCAACTTTCATATTTTAAAGTATTTTACTAAAGTATACTGAAGTCTCAAGCAGGAAAGAATATGGCAGACTACTAAAAAAAACTTCCAAAATGCCAGAGAATCTTATTTCAAATCAAACTTGCCTGAGAGATGCTGTAGCTTCAAACGCAAAGAAAGTGACATTTTTTTCCGAGAACTTCTGGAAACCTTGAATTCAGAACTGTTTCTCCCTAACTTTGAAGGCACTACTCTCGCTCAAAGTACCTCAAAAAGCTGTTTTCCACTATTTCAGGTGCTACTTATGCCTCAATAAACATAATTAAGGCTCAGTTTGATGCTCCCCACCACCTGAAGTGATTTCTTCTCTTGTTTCTATCCAAAGTTCATCCTAATTTAAAGGTCAGCTTGAAAGCCACAATTCCCTACTGAGTTCATTTCAGTGTTACATCCCTCATTTGAAGGACTTTTTAAAAATGCACTCAAAATACAAATTCATTGTTTTTATTTTTACCTCACACATTCTTTTTGATTTAAACTTCTTTAGAAAAGGAACCATCTTGCCAACTCTATTCTCTGAAGCAACATGGGAAAGAGGGAGAAAATGCTGAGAAAAATGAAGTTCAGATAAATTGTAATCTCCCCAAGGTAACATAGTTAATGACTGAAAGAATCAAATTTAAATAGAGACCATACCACCACAGCCCCGACTAAAAGTCCATATTCTTTTTACTGTATCCTTCCATGCTTCCTACTTTACATACTTCATGAAAGTATTCAAGAAAACAGACTGGAATTAGATTGACTTTGTACTTAACTTGAATAAATCTCCAAAGTAAAAGATTCAGAGAAAATAATTCCTACAATTATATTTTTGTCACTCTTGGCATCATATCTTTACAAATCTTTTTATTATAGCCAATAAAACAAATTTAATGTTCAGTTTTCAGGAGCATTAACATCAACATCAGTCTTTGAAGTATTAAATGCCTACCATCATTTCAACATTTCCTGGTTCTTTATTTTAGCAGAATCAGCCTGCTAGACAGAGTAAGATTTCAACAAATGTTTACTGAATAAGAAAATGAATGAGTGACAAAATTGGCCATTTCTTCTATTGTCCAGGAACCTGAGTTTACCTCATCTAGTTTCACCTCCAATTTCTTCACCATTATTGTCTTAGAATAATAGCTGACAAAAACAACTATGAATTAAGGATATATTTAAGAAATATACAGAACATACAGATGAAATTTTATATAACCTCAGTTAATTCTGCTCCAAAGATATCTGAAAACTATCATATCCATTTACCTAGATACTTAATCAAAATCCTGAGATTTGTATTTAATTCTTCCCACTTGCCACACCCACTACACCGAATCCACTCACTTTCCGCCAATGCTTCTACTAAGCTTTCACTGCCTTGTCAAAATAACCTCCTTTAACCTTCTTACTAGCCTTCCCACCTCCACTCTTAACCCTGGAAAGTCTATTCTCCATATAGCAATTTTTATTTTAAAAAGATGAAATGACTATTACTCCCCTCCTTAAGACACTTTAATAATTTCCACTACACTTCCAACAAAATAGGAAAATTTTAACATGGAATTCCATATGTAAAGTGTAATCCCCAGAGAAAGGGAAGGCTGCAAGTCCCCTGGGCCACCCAAGAAAGGGTAGAGTTAGGCAGGAAGAAGCAGCTAGAAAAAACTGGGAGATGGACTGGGAAAGAAAAAGGAGGAGGGATAAGAGAAGACCTGGAGAAGGCTCATGCAACAGAGACATGTGAAGAAGGTGTGTTCACTTCTTGGCCTTGGACTTGCACCAGGGGCCAGGGGACATGGAAGGAGACAGAGACAGGTGAGAGACCCCGGGAGCCTGACGATGACAGCCTTTATCTTGACTTGTATTTTGATCTTGTCCTCTTCCTTCTGGATGTGCCTGGTCCCTCTGGCCCCTCTCATTCAGGTCTCTAGCAGAAGGTACCTTAGACCTAAGGCAAGCTCTGTGCCATAAGTGGCCTTGCTTTGAGCCAACCCCATTTGATTGGGCATTTACCCACAAGAGTACGGGTAACTTTCAGTGTTTAACTGGAAACTATATTAATGACATTCTTTCTCTTCTCTCTGTTCCACACTAACTGCATTAAAGTTCTTTTCTACTGGAAGCCTTATGTATTAAGAATATGTTTTTTTTTTATGTGGCAGATGGCAGAGGAGCAAGCAGGCTCGGGGGTCCTCTGGGTGCCCCTCATTCTGCCCGCAGTATTCTTTACTCCCTAAGCATATGCCCCCCTCACTTCATCTCATTCTTCTCTCCAGCAAACCACATTCCAGTCAAACTGATCTTTCTTGACCACTGTGATCACTAGATTATTACCTATCACTCAGTCTGTTCCTTTCCTTTACAACACAGAAGCTACTATATATTTACTTTCTTGTCATCTCTTCCAATAAACAGTAAGCTAAAACTGTGTTTGTTTTACCACAGCATGTGACAATGAAAATTTTGAATGAAGAAACTGTTTCCTTATTTAATCCTAATTCATATTAACATGAAAAACTGTTCATATGACAGATGAAAAAAGTAGAAAATTAACAAAGAATGTATTATATATTCATATTACATAATAAAGAATTCGGCTGTCCTTTATCCCAGGTTCCTGAGATGAACCTTTTGAATCTTTGGATTCCCAAAGTGACAGGAGTGTCTTCTGCACTTTTAATGGTGCCATCAGACCACAACTGATAGTTACATTAACAAAGTGAGACATGTGGGCACCTAGAAGATGACACTTATGAGATGATTCAGGGTGGAGCTAGTTTTACCTGGATGACCAAGTGTGTGATTAGGATGAGGTACTGGAGACTGACTTAAATCATGTGGCCAAAGGTTCAATCAGTCATAGTATACAAAAAATGCCAATAAAAACTCTGACATTCGAGCATCCACAGTAATGGCTGTGTGTACCCCTCCACACCAACCTGTTGGGAAGGTAATCCAGCCTAACTCTGCAGGAAGGAGATACAGGAGCTTCATGTCTGGCACCCTCCTACATCTGACCCCATGCATCTCTCCTTTCAGCTAGTCCTTATTTGTATATTTTCTTTTTCTGTAGTAAAACTATAAATACAACACTTTCCTGAGTCATTCTAGCAAATTACTGAACCTGAGATGGTAGTGGGCACCCTGAAATTGTAGCCAGTTGATCAGAAACGCAGGTGACCTGAGAGTCCGTAAACTCAGACTAGTATCTGACATAAACATTTAGCCTTTGTTATGATTACCAAGGTAACAATGGTTTACATTGTTGTTTGTATATCAGAAGTGCAGGATCTCCCCCTTTAGATGTTGTTACATACCACATGCACCACCAAGTCACCCAGAATCCACCATCACAGTCCACTGGGCTCCCTCCCCACTACATTCTTGTTCCCTGCCCCCCGCACTGAGTCCTTAATATGTAAGGTTAACCTAACTTCAAATAGTGTCCAAACTGCACTATAAAAATAAGTATGAATAAATAAATAGATATCAATCACTTCATTGAAATATATCAGATATTATGCAAGCATTTTATATCCATTATTTATAAATCTTTAGAAAACATGATCTTTAAGCCTCAGATCAACCCACAGGGTAGAATTACAGTCCTGATTTTGTAAGTAAGAAAACTAAGGAGTAAAAGTCACATGGACATTAAGCAATTTAGGTAGAATCTAAATTCAAACTCAGTCAGTACTATTTGATTCAAAAGACCTTGATGTAGAAAGTCACTATCCTTTCCAGTGTCTCATACTGACAAATAAATACAAGATAACATTACAAGACTGCTCCCTCTGTGTGGCACCTGTTACATTTTTAATTACTCAAATAATAGACCAAGAGGTCACAGTAAAATTTAAGGTACTCCTTATGAACTCGTTTATGAAATATAAAATACCATACTTTAGGCCCACCCTGGTAGCACAACGGGTTCAAGTGCAGCACTGCAAGCGAGCAGCAGCCACTTCAGTGTGAGTTCCATCCCCAGCCCTGGAGGTGATCCACATGGTGCAGCAGACCTCACCTGACCCCACCTGCTGCTCCCCTCAGCAGTGTACTTCATCAGTCCGCCTGTTCTGCTCCCCACTCTGTCTCTGGTGAAGCCTCTCACCACCCCTAAACCTCTGGCCAATACCCCAGTTCCGTATGCATAAATAAATAAATCTTAAATATAGATATATCATACTTTAACACAAATTTCTTTAACAAGTACTTAACTTACTTGTTTGTGTTTTAGAAATATGCTTCTGGAGAAAGTCAACTATCTGAACCAAAACCTTCTTATTACAATGTGTTGATAATTTTTCATCACACTCATAACACCTGAAAAATAAAAAAATTGAGAAAAATGTTTTAAAAATATCTTCA
>NW_004567102.1:45341263-45350579 GCF_000260355.1 Condylura cristata
TGTACCCCAGAGTTTTTATGCAAAGTAAATAAAATGATGGCTATAGAGGAATTCATTATATCATTTTCTACTTTTATTATAAGGCTATAAAAAAATAAGATAAAGGGGAGAGGGGGAATATTTGCCAGACATCCAGTTTGGTAACTTAAGTGATGATGGTTCTGCTTTCAAAGATGGGTAAGACTACAAGAGATAGGTGCTTTATTTTGTTTGGGGTTTATTTGGGGAGAAGGGATTATGGAAGAGATTTTTCAAAAGCACATTCCTTTTCAGAAAACTACCTCCACCTAGTTTACTCATTTGTGCAGACAATATTAATAAAGATTATCATTACCTGTTTCCTCTATCTTCATCATCAAATAATATGTGTTAAAAAGTGTTTCATAAGTGTAATCTGTTATACCAGCACTACTGTGCATAGTCAAAGTCGTCTTATCTATAAGTATTAGTGGCCCTGGGATCAATGCCTATAAGTTAAGCTTGGGTTCCCTTTCAAAATGGCACATAAATTTTGGTCAAATAGGTATTGAGTATACATGACTTGTACACAGAAATACATAGGGACATAGGTAAGTCTATGAAGGGAAGGAGACACAGGAGACATTCCCAAGCCATCTTTTCCAATAGGCCATCATAGAATTTAAACAACGGTATTACACTTACCAGGTTTACAATATAATATTCAATATTTATCACAAAAAATAATAAAAATATAACACCTCACTTGTAAAATATTGAAATGTCAAGAAATTGTTACTGACAGCAATTTAAGCTTTACATGTTATAGGGTACATATAACTTTAAAGAGTACAATACAAAAAAAAAAGGCAGTGAATGATGGCAGTGAATATGTAGGAAAAAATACAGCTCAGGAAGACTTAATTCCACTTGTTCCCAGGGGAAATAAAAAGAAGGCTTAAGAGAGCATTTAGTAAGTACTAGGTCCTACATGCATTGTGCTTTAATTCCTCATAATAGTCATAAAAATACTGTCATTTTAAAAATAAATAGCTTTATAAAATTACATTTGCTTTTTACAGATGACAAACTGAGGAACGAAAGGGCTGGCAAATCAGTAATGTCAGTTTACAGAGAAAATGTTAAACCTTCCAATAAACTTGAGAGCTCTAAAAGCACTCCATTAATGTTATCTTGAGTGTTAAATCAGTGCCTCTTAGGGTATCAGTTATCTATGAAACTTTAAAATTCAAAAGCCCTAGCTTACTGGGGACTACTAGCACCTATTGTTTTTTCAAATCCTACCTGTGAGATTCTGATGTGAAGTTAGAGGCAAGAAATCACTGTGCTAAAGATTATTATTTGGTCAAGCAGCTTAAATCTATCCCCCAGTAATATTTTCATAGTGATGACTGAATTACCAAACCTACAACATTGCTTTCTCACACACTATTTCTTTGTGACATAAATCATTTTCACTGTAATAAAATATTATATAATAAACCTAACATATCCAATCACAAAACTTAGTAATCCATTATCCTTGTGACTCTATACAGCCTTGAAAGAAAAATAAACAAATAAAGTGAAAAGTCAAACTAAAACTAACACTATTATGCTAGGTAAGGCTTTTGTTGAGATTAAATGGTGATTCACACCATAATTATGTTCCTAAAAGCTACTACAGAGGTTTGAACACAGATTTACTGAGACAATCCTGTTCTACCAGGTGCCACTCAATTAATTCTCTACCACCTTTTTCTATTTCAGTGACCTTCAAAAACTGTGAACCCAGATAATCAGCACCTGATAATCTGTTCAAAATCCAAATTCTCAAATCCTTCCCCATGCCAATGAAATCAGATCTCTAGGCCGAAGGCCCAGCCAGCTATGTCAACAAGCCCTCCACACAACTGTGATGTGACACCTCTGCTCTACTAGACTGCAGAGACATGTTGACAGAGCTGTGCCAGTGCACCATCCCCTCCCTCAGCCCCAAAATGTCGTTTGCACATTACATCTCCGCTATTGTTTCTTCATAGTCCCCAGTACCTGGGGTCAAAACACAAATGGAACAAGCATCATCTGTGCTTGTAGCTGAATTAAATTATAGGATGACGATTTTTCTTATGTCAGAATATTCTTATATTATACTTAGAATCCTGAAATAAAAACAAAAAGATTTTTTAAAACTTAAAAATCTTTGTCTTATTGAAAACTCCTTAAAAATCAATCACCTGAGGCCCTCCCTGGTGGCCCAGCGGGTTAAAGCACTGCACTGAGAAGCTAAAGCCACTTCCACGTGAGTTTGATCCCCGCCTGCCCCGGAGGTGACCACATGGCGTGGCAGACCTCTCCTGACCCGCCTGCTGCTCCCCTCAGCAGTGTACTTCATTGATCTGCCTGTTCTGTTCCCCACTCTGTCTCTGGTGAAGCCTCTCACCGCCCCTGAGCCTCTGGCCTGTACCCCAGTTCTGTATGCACAAATAAATAAATCTTTAAAAAAAAAAAAAAAGTATATGCTTTTTTTAAATAAATAAATAAATCTTTTTTAAAAAGTATATGCTTATAAATAATGTTAATTTTCTTAAATTATTCCACAGGTTGTAATCAAACTGGAAAAGCATGAGTGGATAACATCTTTAAATATTTTATCTGACAAAGTTCAAAGAAAAAATATTTCTGGTAGGAGACATTAAGTACTAACAAAATTTAACTTACCATATAATCCATGTGCTCAGACTAATTACAATACAATGAGGCTCTGTTTTCCAGCTCTTGAAGTGTTTCAATGAATGCTGGCTCTCTGAGTTTTTACCACATCCCTAAAGATGAACAGAATGCTATTTGTATAATTTACATACAGGTTTGTTTGCAATAAAAGCTTAAAACAGGGCCCGGTGGCCTACAGTTTAAATCCCAGCACTATAACTGCTAAGGTCTGAGTTTGATCTCCCAACAGAGAGCTGACCCACATATGGCCAGGCAGACCTCTCCTGCCTTGCCTGCTGAACCCCGTGGCAGTGTATTTCAGTAAATCCACCTGTTCTGCTTCCCACTCTGTCTTTGCTGAATCCTCACCCCTGCACCTGGTCTGTACCCCAGAGTTTTTATGCAAAGTAAATAAAAGTTAAAAAATAATAATAAAGCTTAAAACATACTCAACTATGTTGATACTAAAAAAGTTGTTAATAATTTCAAGAAAGAGGGAAAAGTTTCAAAAAACTATTTTCTTCTTAAATTTAATTTCTTGCAAAGATACTAACTTGGTTTTTGTTAAATACTATTTACCTAACACTATCATGCGCCAAGTAATTTCTCTATCATTTAAAAAGCTATCTACTCTTTGTCATGTCTATGGTGGGTCACTGCAGCCGTTGTGCCCAGTAAGATCACAGCACTGCACTCCTTCCCCTTACACACTTAATACCATGCACACCTACACTGCAGACTGACTGAAAACTAGTGAGACTGAAGCCAGTCACAGAAATTTCAAGAAATGAAATTCAATTTTAGTCAATGCAACATGAAGGGCAGTTTCCTGGATATTTCTGGCAACACATTACATATTTTTTAAAAAGAACACAGAGAAGAGATCTAATTTTTGCCCTCTTCCTGGTCTTTTGGAATGTTGTGTGATACATAATGTATTAAACATCCCTGGCAATACTGGAACTGTGAAATTAAGACCCAACAGGAAAACAGAAGAAATCTCAGATTCCAAAGTTCTTCCCTTTGAATTAACTAACCCAGAAGTGGTCATAGCTTTGGACTTCCTCTGTGATTCTCATTTTTAAAAGAAAGCATATCCTTTTTTTTTAAATCAAAATTTCTTTGCTCTAGCTATCAAGCATTTCTAAGCTGTTAAGCTAAATTATTTTGAAGACTGGGTAAAATAATACTTTCTTAGAAAAAAAAAACCACTTTTTAAATAAATACAAATAGGTAATGGCAGATCCAGAAATGTATTTATAATCACATATGATGGCTTTTTAAACATAACCGATCTTTTACTTTATCTTAATAAACATTTCTAAGTTCAGTCTTGGAAAGACTGCATCTCAACATGGGATAACTTTCCCTGCGTTACCATAGTACAACTCCTTCTGAGAAGGAGTTGTACTATTATGTATTTTAAAGTACTATATATTTTAAGGTAAACTCATATAGAGAAAGTGCTTTTCTCACCTGAAAACCACACTTGAGGCACAACCAAATATCAGAAGATAGCACAGGCTGCCCATCACAGAGTCGTCTTTCTTTTAAACATTCTGAGCAAACTGACCACAGGTTCTCAGTTGTTGCTCTCTTCACATGATTCAAACTAACAGCATGACTTACATGTTGGCAAGTGAAACCTACTGAAAAACAAAACAAAACAAAACTTGAACATTTTCTTTGCTAAAACAAATTACTAATCTCAGTAAACAAAAGTCAGTAGCATTAAATGCTGTAACCAGAGTGGGCCTCCCTGGTGGCACAAGGGGTTAAGTCTCAGCACTATGAAGATATCAGTATGAATTGGATCCCCAGCCAGAGAGCTGACTTATGTGGGGTGGCAGACCTCTCCTGACCTGCCCTATGTTCCCCTCAGCAGTGTATATCAGTATATCTGCCTGTTCTGCTCCCACTGTCTCTGGGGAATCTTCTCACCCCGCCAACCACAACTCTGACCTATACCCCAGCTCGTGTATGCATAAATAAACCTTTTTTAAAATAAAATGATTTAGGGCCCTCCCTGGTGGCGCAGGGAGTTAAAGCACAGCACTAAGAAGCTTAAGCCGATTCTGCATGAGTTTGATCCCGCCTGTCCCGGAGGAGATAGATCCACATGGCCCGGCAGACCTCTCCTGACCCACCCGCTGCTCCCCTTAGCAGTATACTTCATTGATCTGCCTGTTCTGCTCCGCACTCTGTCTCTGGTGAATCCTCTCACCCTCCACATTTCTGGCCTGTACCCCAGTTCTGTATGAATAAATAAATCTTTAAAAAAAATAAATAAAATGATTTACACGGGGATTACAACTGAGATGGAAAAAGGCACAAAATGATGTAAAAATAAACTATTATATTATTTTTAAAAAAATAAAATGATTAGATAGCAGAGAATCAAAAAGCAAGACTCAATTTCACTGCACTTCCATTTATAAAACATTAATAAAATAACTCAATTTTAACTCACTGCAGACCAGATCACTGGCCACAGGGACAATGGGGGGGGGGGGGTAGGGAGTGTGACTATAAGTAGGCAGAACTTGGGAAGCTGATTGTACAGTCAAGTATACTGATTACAGTCATACAAAGCTACACAGGTAATAAGATGCCTAGAGCTGTATAGCTGGTGAAATGTGAATAAGCTGTAAGGACTGTACTGATGTCAGTTACCTGGCTTTGATATTATACTTTACTTACAAACATAAGACATTAAATCAGAAGAGGCAGGGTGACAGAGACTTCATGTCACTGCACCTTCCTGTGCATTTATAATTAGCTCAAAAATAAAAGGCTTAAAGCAAAATATTCTAAGACACTAACAAAGTTAAAAACACTTAAAATGAAAATAATATATTGAAAGCATCTCAATGGAGAGCTGAACTGTCAAGAAAGTCAGAAAAATTCTCAGAGACAAAAATTAAAAAGTTGAGACTAAAGGTGTTTAAAAATCAGTCAGCAGCTCCAAGGGTCATCTGTCCACCTTGGTGACAGGGAGACTTGGATTTAACAGGCCATGAATGAGAAGCCAAAAAGAAAAGACAATTCTAAGTTAAAAAAAAAACAAAAGAAAAAGAAAAACAACAGGGTTTTAGGGAACAAGACAAGCTGATTTTAAATGAAGAAAATGATAAAAATAAAAAGCAAAGGATTTATTAATTACAAATAACACACTATTTAGGAAGACAGATCACAATTTACCAGCAATGTCATCTGAAGAGTCTTCATCATGAGGTATAGTAGGCCTTTTACTTCTTTTGGCTTTTTCAGCTAAAGCTTTGGTTGGCTCCTTTACCCGCATCTGTTATTTACTAGAAACATTGAAGGCAAAGAAATAAACTTTAATACTCAAAACCAGTGTTTTTTATTTTGATTTTTTTTAGTTAATGCATATAAAAACTAAAATGATTTCAGTGTTAACTAGTCTAGTAAACCAATAGTGAAAGAAAAAATCTTTATTAAAACAAATTGATACATTATATTATACTTTCACCAACTAATACATAAACATGCTATCCAATGAATAATTAGTGCTACTTCTGAGTCACTCGCCCTCCTTACAGTGTCTTTTATTTCACAAACTAGAAGATAGTAGGAGTTGAAAAGCCATGAAGGACCAGGAATGGAAGCCATGTGCCAAGCACAATAGAGCTACTCTTCCTGACCTAACATTAAATAAAATAAATTTTATTTAAATTTACTTTCATAAATAAAGTTTATTTTTAAGTTTCTTTTAGATAATACATTAGCATTTCCCTCATTTTTTAGTATGAAAAAATTTTAACTTCTACAATTTACTATGTAGATTTCTTAACTTTAACACTTTGCCACATGTTTCATATAAATATCAATGTGTATAAAGACACATATATACTTATTTTTTTTCTGAACTACTTGAAATTTGCAGAAATTGTAACACTTCAACCCTAGATACTTCAGTAGGAATCCCTTAATAAGGACATTCTCCTATATAATCACATCATTATCACATTTAAGAAAACTAACAATTTGCTTATATCATCTAGTATTGCATATTTTTAATTTCTTCAGTTGATCCAAGTGTCTTCTATACTGTTTTTTTCTTTAATGAGGATCAATTAGGATTTGCACTTTGTACTGATTATCTCTTTACTGCTTTCTAATTGACCACTGCTCTCCCATCTTAGCCAACTTTTTAAAGAAATCAGATCAGTGTGTATCAACCATCTTGATCAGTTCAATAAAATGTGGATTTTTATTCGGAAAGCCTGGCATAGGACCTGAAATTTATTTGTAACAATCCCCTGAGATGTTGCTGGGGGTCCACAGACCATGTTTTCAACAACAAGGTTACATAATGTCCCACAATGAAAATTTGTCTCTTCCTAGTATTATATACAACTCTATCTCTTACATTTAATAAAACTCAAAAGTTAATTCTGAAGATTTGAAATACATTTCAAAGGTTTCAAGCTTTTGAAACTCTACTTTGGAGTCTTTGTTGGAGTTACTTAATATCATTCTGCTCTATGGCTAAGTTACACTGTAATTTTCATAGGGGTTACATTTACTTTCACTGATGAGTGGGGGAATCTCTCATTAATAAACTCTGAATATTGATTTAGTCATAAGGGAGCTTTGAGGCTTACCATTTTAGTAGTCATTTATCTAAGACAAGGGTTATCAGTGATGAATTGAGCCTCAATAGTGAATAGCTTCAGTGTTTTTTGGAAATGCATAAAGTCACAAGTTCCCTGACCACTTAATCTCGAACTACCAGCTCTCTCGCTGATAATCTTCCTCACCCACCCCTACACCTCCAATTTACAAAGTCACTAATTCAAATATTCTGTTCTCTGATCACAACTGCCAATAAGTTCTTCCAATTTGCTAGTTTCCTAGTCTCCTTTAGTATTCAGGCTTCCATGATCACTATAGCTGGACAAAGAGTAGGGGACATGGCAAAAGGAATGCTGATTCTCAAAACTTTACCTAGAAGTGATACATCACACCTACTCATATTTTACTAGCCAAAGCCATTTAATTTCAAGTAGACATGGTATTTATGTGTACAGAATGCAGTCTTATCATGCATACCTAGAAAGAACAGAAAATATGTACACTGCCTTAGCTGCTACCGTATCACCCCTTTGTCAAGCCCCAATCCTACATGGCCTTAGTAACTACTTTCTCCATGTCTGTATCCAAACAGGTTGGACAAAGTCTTGTGATAAGACTGGGTCACCCCATTCATAATCATCATCTCAAATGAACCAAGACATCCCATTGTTATACTGTCTGGTAATCTTACTTTACCTACTCCTCACAAGTCACTTGAAATCTTTTTAATTCTCCCAAGTCTCTAACTCCCCACTTCTCAAAAAATAATCTAGCCTTCTCCTTTACTGAAAGAGCAATAATCAGATGGCAACTTTTATCTTCCTACCCACAAACTTACAAACCTATTTCCATTTGATGTCCTGAAAACAGATAGACATAACCATATGAACCCAGAAAAATGACCCATGCGAAAGTGATCATAGTTTTTCCCTAAAAGCACAGATAAATTCTCGATAAAGATGAACATTAGCAAACAGACAATGTTGGCAGAATAAAAAGAAACAACCTAACCTCTGAGAAAGACCTACGCTTTTTTTTGCAGAAACACTGACAACATGACAATGAAGAGTCAATTTCCAGTGATTCAGACATATGCAGTATGTCTAAACATGAAGAATCATTTTTGTCAGTCATGGAATATCAGCAATGTGTGTGCAATGTCTATGAAGAAGTCTACAAAACCCAGTTTTTTATGGGTACTGATAACTTCAGCACAAACGATATAGTTAAGCAACAACTACATTGTTCCCAAGTGGGAACTCTAAAATCCAAGTTCCCAGTGCCAAATAAAGGCACTTTAAAAAGCAGGCATGCCCTTCTAAGAAAAGTAGTCCCAAATCTGCTATGTTAAATCTTTTTGGCACAGGTATAGGCTGGCCATTTTTTTTGCATGGCTCTCCAAATATCAGTTTTAGTTTTCAGTATCATCATTACTCCGGCCTTGTCTTTTCTCTTGTGTAGGATGTGCAACTAAGTCTTTTGCAAATAAGGTTTAGAAAAATAAAAAGCTATGCAGAGAACCGTTCCTACTCTCAAAAAAGAAAGAAATCTTATTTTTTCCTTTTATTCTTGGGCAATTATTTTCGAAGGGGACACAGGAAGGAGAGGGACACAGCTCTTTTAGATGCCGGGTTCAAACACACAAACAGTACTTACATACTTTTGCTATCACGCTCCATTACAAGCACGTAAATATACTAACCCACTTAATGCTCACAACCACCTTATGTGACAGAGTGCCATTATTTCCCCCATTTTACACATAAAACCGAGACGCTGAAGTTGAGTGATTTGAAGAGAGGATCGGGAAGCAGTAAGCGATTGATGGGGTTTGGATCTAGGCAGTACATATAAAGAGCTCCTAATACTACACGATGTTGTCAGAAATGTGGTCACGTTTCCTCCAGTCACTAACAAAAACATCCCAAGTTTCATTACAGGCTAATGCGTCGCGAGCAGAGGCCGCCAAGGAGGGAGGAAGGATGTCAGACCGCAGCGCATCCTGGTCTTCGCGTGGGGAGGACTCGGACCCCTCCCTGACCGCCTC
>NW_004567102.1:45350679-45391955 GCF_000260355.1 Condylura cristata
GGCCCTTGGCGACTGCCGAACATCCCCAGGGATCGGGAAGGCGAGCAGGCTTAAAGAGCCTCCCTCTCAGCTCCATTACGCCACACGGGGCGGGGACGTGGAAGCGAACATGGGAAACTACGCGGACCCCAGCACCGCACCCCTAACTCACCCCGCCGGGCCAAGCAGCCGCGTCTACAACCAGGAGACACTGCGCCTGCGCGACTCTCTAGCCGGCCGGCAAGGGCGGGGCCTGTTGTGCCCGCCCCTCTTTCCTGGCAGGTTCAGAGCCGCCCCTCCTGGGGTGGTGCGTACGGAGGGAGGTGTGGAAGGGCGGGGCCGCGTCACGCATGCGCGCCGCCATGTAGGCCGAGCTCTTTACTATAGTCAATGGCCTTGCATTTGGGTCCAGTAAGTGACCTGGAGTGTGCAGTTCGGCTCTTCCCCGATTTTTCCATCATTGTTCTATCTGAAAATGCAGAATATTTTGCTAAGCTTTAGGCTATCCATCCACCCATCAGATATGTTATATTTTAACCATGCACGCCATTGGAAAAGTAATATTCTAGTTTAGTGTAAAGTTCTTCATTTCCTCCTCCCTTCCCACACTCTGATTTCCGCTCTTCAGCTATAAATTTCCTTTTTTCTGTTTATTTCTTATCTATAGTTTCAGGAATTTTCTCTGTACATACAATATACATTTGTACCATATTATTATATGACTGCAGAGTAAGAGTAGATTACAGTGTACATTCTATTATGCAATTTCAGTTTTTTCACTAATGTTCTACAGCTTAGCTTTTTCACTGGATAGTAAATCTTGGACATATCTCCACATTAACTAGACTTCTCCCTCCCTTAGGATTTAGTCAATGGATTTTTTTTTCAGTCCTCTGTTCATATACATTTTACTTTGTTTACTTGTGCAAATATTTTTTTTAAGATTTATTTATTTGTGCATACAGAATTGGCATACAGGCCAGAGGTGCAGGGTCCATGAGAGGACTCACTGGAGACAGAGTGGGGAGCAGATCAGGCTGACTGCCGACTGCCAAGGGGAGAGAGGGGAGCAGTTAGGAGGGGAGCAGTAGGTGGTCAGGAGAGGTCTGCCTCACCATGTGGTCACCTCTGGGGCAGGAGGGGATGGAACTCATGAGGAAGCGGTTTCAGCTTCTTAGTGCTGTGCTTTTAACCAGCTGTGCCACCAGGGAGGGCAGTGCAAATATTTTAATAGATTAAGTATGCACTGTAGACATGTGGTGTTAAAAGATGCTCCTTTTAAGTTTTGATGGAAACTTTTTTCAAGTTTCATGAAAGGCAATACATTTCTTATTTCATTTGATTTGTGTCAGATGAAATAAATTTTAAAAGAAATGGGGAAAATCCCAAGTTTCTTAAAAGTCCACTCCTTCCCAAGTGCCTTTCACTTGCATATGTTATGCCAAAAAAGAAAATGGGTATTTGAAAATTAATGACTAATCACAACTGAGTACTAGTAGAATTTTCCCAGAAGAGTTAAGGTATTTTCCTTCTTTCAACCCACTTAAAACCTTACTGACCTCTAAGAGGACATCTAGGATACTTGTAAACCACACCTATAAAGAGAGCATCATAAAGGCTCTCTTGACAAGATCTTTTTGCTCTGAGGACTCTTAAATAAGCCAAGTTTGACACTATGTTATACACAGGAGAACATATTATATTTTCAGGAAAAATTCTACAATTCTAATTATTTTTCAAATAATTAGTCATGAATATTGAGGAAATAATTGTTTAGTCAAAATTACCCTCCCCAAAACATCAATCAGATTAAATGGGATTCCTTGAAGTCAAGTATATTGTTTCCTTATCTGTGTCCATACTACCTATGGCTTATGATGCACATTCAGGACAGATTGGGGATGCCACAGGGAATACATCAATCTGTGTCATATAATAGCATCTTAGTTCAGAGTTAATCTTCAAAATAAATCACACAGAGACTATGGTTAAGTCAAACATAATTGGAAGTGATCTTACTGGTTTAGAAGTGGTTTTATTAATTATTAAATTATAAGAAACAAAATATGTAAAAGTGCTTGCTGAAGGAAATTCTACTTTAGACAATAATGTAATTCAGAAATGAATATATGAATTTTTATTGTGAATCAATTTGTAGTTAAATATCATTTTCAGCATGCCTGGGAATCAAGTTGAGAATAAGTTAAAAGCAAGGTAACAAAAACTTTATGTGGTAGACTGAATCTGCCCCACCCACCCACCCCACACCCCATGTCCTAATTCCTAGAAACTTTAAGTGTCACATCACATGGCAAGAAGACTTTGTAGCTATTATTAAATTAAGGATCTTGCTACTAAGGATATCCTGGATTATTCTAGTGGTCCCAGTGTTGTTGCAAAGTTCCTTATGAAAGGAAGGCAGCAAGATCAGAGGAAGAGAAGAGGATGTAGCAGTAGGAGAGGTGAAAGAAAGAAATTCGGAGATGCTAAATTCCTGGCTTTGAAGATCGGCAAAGGAACCACTAGCCAAAAATTACAAGCATTCCCCAGTGGTGAGAAAAAGTAAGTAAGGAAATTCTCACCTAGAGCCTTCCCAAGGAACAGAGAACTACTGACATCTTAATTTTAGCCAACTGAGAACTTTAACCAAAAACTGCACGTATTACACTTACATTGTTATAAACCAGTAAACTGTGGTGATTTATTGCAGTTGCAATTGAAAGCTGACACATTTTATAAAATAGTCGGATATAATCCCAACAAAGCTATCTTCAAATATAATCAAGTATCCTTAAATCATAGGGAAAAGAAGATACATGAGATTACTTCAATATTGACAGCGTCTAATTCAGCTTTTGGAGTTGAAAAGTTTTTAGAGAATTGTAGTTGGCTTTAAATGAACCCAACATGAAAACTGGAGAAATTTGTTTACTTTCAATCATTAAATATTCTCCTTAGTATATTTTTTCCTTTCCACTTTTTTTTTCCTTTCCACTTTTAAACATTTTTTCTTCTAAAAAAAAACACAACAACAAGAAAAAAAAAAAAAGCTCAACAATTACCTTCTTTCCAAAAGATCTTAAAAATCGAAAGCAGGGCAGGAAACTTTGAATCAATTACTCCTTGTAGCACTACCCGATAGGGCCGGCGCCGGCCGGAGGGCGCTCAAGAGCCGGCCACTGCTCCCGGCGCCGGGAGGCGGAGCCTCAGCAGAAGGAGTAGCCGCAGCAGGTGGAAGTGATCAGCGGCCGCCGGCGGACGATGGTGCTGTCACAGCTGCTGCTCGGGTGTGCGCGCCGGGCGGTCCTGGGACCCGCCGAGGCTGCGCTCTTGGGTGAGCTCAGTGGTCCCCGGGGAAAGGGAGAGCGCCTAACCTCAGGCCCCCGGGAGGCGGGTGGCACTGGTAGGGGTGCTCGCTTCTTTTATGACAATTAAAAGTCAGATCCATTACTCTTGGCACTTGGGGTGTAGCACCCCCCTCCACGTCTTGTGCCTTCACCTCTCTAGCTACTGGAGGCGGGGGCTGCTCTCGGGAGACCCACGGAGTGGGGTAAACATTATTCCAGTGAACTCGCGTGGGAAAGCATTCATGAAGGTTTTGGGGCTTAAATGAGTAACGAAGGTCAGTTAGCGACTCCGGGAAGCGAACCAATGGGTTAACTACCGCCGGTACAAAACTTGTTGCTGTTGACCGAACCAAACATTAAGAGAGCCCTGGTCCTACCTTGACTTCACAGTAACCTAGAATTATAACTTAAGAGCTGCGACTGTCCCACCCCTAATTTTACAGTTGACAAAATAGAAGCCAGGGAAATGAAGGTGGTTAGTGAAAGTGTCTAGAATTCATTAGATCTCCCGTTCCTTCTCGGCTTTAAAGGCCGCCCCTCCTTTAGCGACAATTTTTATTTATGGATATACACACGGCCCGGGAGCACTATCTCCCCTCCCCCACACCACCTTCGGCTCCCAGTAATTCTAACGTAGTTACACCCTGGGTGCGTTAAGATGTGCTTTTCTATGCAAATTCTTTTTTGTCAGCTTTGACCCTTGTTAAACAATCTTTAATTGAGCCTGGGCACAGGTTCTGTTTCCCATTTTGGGTGAAAGACAGGCACAAGCAATCACACCCACAACCCAGGAGAGTGAGAAGGCAATGAGAAGAATCGCTGATTTCAGTTGAGTCCGAGAAAATATTAAAGAATCGGTACCTTTTTAAATTAAAAAATTTTCTGGTAACGACAGTATTCTCATCCTACTAAAATAAACAAAAAACCACATAGAAGGATGTGTATTACACATCCTACGAGTATACCTAAGGTACATATAAAAATATTTCAAGTATAACATGTCTACACATATGGAAAAAATAGACATGTGATGACTATAATAATGTGATCTACCGTGTATAGTTTCCTCTAATCTTTCTCAGTTAAGTATTCAGAAGTTTTCCATGGCAGTACATGTTAACTCGGTACTAACGTGATTCCCATTGCATAGACTCCCACAGTTTATTTAACCAGTCCCCTATTGATGGACATTTTATTTTCCAGTTTTTTGTTATAAAATTTCTTCAGTTAAATTTTTTTTTTTGGCTTTTTGTGTGTGCAAGTATTTTATTGGAATAGGTATCTAGAAGTGGAATTGTTGGGTCAAAGAGGTGACAAGTAACATTTAATTGGAACTTAAAGGGGAATAAATATGACAGAGATGAGGGGGAAATGTACTGTCAGAACAAGATGGTGTGCATAAACATGAAGGGAAGGCAGAAATAGATTTTTACTGATTGTGCTCTGTAGATTATATAAAGCTCACTGCAACTCCAAAAGCTTAATTGTATTCCCCTTTTTAGAAATAAGTCTTAGAGAGTTTTAACTTGCCCAAGGTTAGAGTTAAATGGGTAAGCAGGATTAGAACCTTTATTTACCCGAATGTACCTAAATAAAGGCACATATAAAAATATTGCAAGTATTTATTATATTTACCTGAATCTAAAACTTGTACTATTCCCACTGTAAATTTTGTAGTTGGAGCACACGTATGGTTTTAGTTGGAGGGGAAGGTAACTGCGGTAGATGGGGAATTGGGAGAATAGGTTTGGTAAACAATGCTGGTAAGGAGGTAAGAGGATATTATGGAATGTGCAAAAACTCTTGGACTGTATTTTGTAACCTCAGGCTCTAATGAATACCCAGTGATGCTGGTTATAGTATCAGTGTGGAGACAGGAAAATTGGAGTTTACTCAAAGATTAGGCTCATGAATGTCAAGTTAAGTATAAATCTCTCAAGCAAACTATATCTCTCTCAGTAACTCCCAATTACTGTAGGAACAGATCATGGTTTCTTTGGCTGACGACCACATAAAGTGGTTGCTTTTCAAGAGGAAGCCATGTAGTAAAAGAACACACACACTGTAGCTTTAAATAAAGAATTTATGTGGATTAGAGGTTCAAGCCTGAACAACCTGAGGGAGCTGAGTAAAAAGGGAGATTATCTGTTGCAGGTTTTGCTCTAGATGTGCAGGGAAAAATTACTCTGGGGCACCCAAACCTACACTCTCTTAATGTGTTCTGGCATCTGCTGCCTGAATATGTCTCGTCTTCAGGCATAAGACTTTCAATAGGAAAGAACTTTAATACAAAAATTAGCTTGCAATAGAGAGGATAGTTAAACATCCACATTAGCCATCCCTTCATGGGTAAATGCCCAGCCAAACAGGGTTGGCCCAAAGCAGGGCCACTGAGGCCTGAAAGCTTGCCACATTGCTAAGGTATCTTGCGACAGGAATCCATAGGAAGGGGACAGAAGGGGCCAGTCAAGTCTGAAAGGATAAAAGAAAAATCAAAAGGCAAGTCAAGATAAAGGCCATTGCCAGCCTCCCCAGGGGGGGCTCTTATCCATGACTGTCTCTTTTAAGTGTCTCCTTCCTCATCCCCCAAGTCCCTGCTTCAGGTCCAAGGCTGAGAAGTGAGCACAGCTTCTTCTTCTTCATGTCTCTGCAAATGTGCCTCCTCCTGTTCTTCTTGTCTTTTACTTCTTTCTTCCCATCTTTTTCTTCCTTCTTTAGTCCTTCTCCTGGTCTTTCCTAGCTTCTCTTCGCTGCTCAGTTCCACCTTTCTTTGGGTGGGGCAGGGAACCAGGATCATCCCCTCTCTATAGATATTACAATGCTACAATTGAAAGGATGAACTACTGATGACACTCTGCTCTCCCATCACCCCAAGAGGAATATAACATTAAATAAAACATTAAATATCAGTTTGATGTGACTCTACAAGGAAAACCTATCTCTGACCCAGTTACAGATTATTTATTATGATTGTAGCTCAATGACTAAGTGCCACACCCTGAATTTAATACAATTTTTTAAATTACTGTAGTTTGCTAGTTCCTAACAATAAGGAATAATTTTTTTTTTTTAAGATTTATTTATTCGTACAGAACTGGGGTACAGGCCAGAGATGCGGAGGGTGAGAGGATTCACCAGAGACAGAGTGGGGAGCAGAACAGGCAGATCGAGGAAGTACACTGCTGAGGGGAGCAGTGGGCGGGCCAGGAGAGGTCTGCCACACCATGTGGTCGCCTCCGGGGCAGGCGGGAATCAAACTCATGCGGAGGTGGCTTTAGCTTCTCAGTGCAGTGCTTTAACCCGCTGCGCCACCAGGGAGGGCCCACAATAAGGAATAATTTTATGTGTGAATTCAATCTGCTGGTGCTTTATATTCTGGGAATTCACACAGTTGCTAGTTGAATGAGAGACAGTTTGATCCCAGGTATTTCAAGAGCTCATCTGTAGACAAAATTGAACCAAATTTTCAAAATCTGAAGTGAATGTGGAAAACCTCTATTTTTTGAGGTGGCGAAATATATTACATTAAAACTTGTCGATTCAACAATGTTTGAGTGTACAAGTCATTAATTATATTTATAGCATTTTGCAACCACCACTACTATTTCCAAAATATTTTATTACCTCAAACAGAAGCTCTGTACCCCTTAAGTAATAACTCCCTATCCTTTTTCCCTTAATCACTGATAACCTCTACTTACTGTTTCTATGAATTCACCTGTTCTAGATATTTTATTTAAGTGAAATAATAAAATAATTGTCCTTTTGTGTCTGACTTTTTTCACTTATCATGTTCTCAATGTTGTGATTTTATATTGTAGTATTGTCTAAATTTTACTCCTTTTCATGCCTGAATATTTCATTGCATAAAATTACCATGTCATCCATTCATCCACTGGTGAGCACTATGATAGTTTCTACATTTTGGCTATAGTGAATAATGCTGCTATGAGTATGGGAAATTAATATTGATATAATACTATTGACTAATTCACAAACCTTATTTAAATGTCACCACTTGTCCTACTTTAATCGTCCCAGATTCAACCCAGTAGCCTAGTATTAAGTTGTTCTGGCTACTTAGCTTTAATCTATAACAGGTTAGTCTGTCTTTCATGACCTTGACATTTGAAGAATAGTGGTTATTTTGCAGACTGAGTTTGTCTAAGGTTTTTTCTGATTGATTCAGGATAAGTTTTCGGTAAAAATTCTAAGAAAGTGGTGTCCTTTCTCAGCATTTTATCTGTGTAATTACCACATATTTTTTGTTACTGGTGAAGGAGTCTCTGGACAAAAAAAGTTTACATTCAAGAACAGGAGCACTTTAATGAGATTTAGTAAACACTTATCAGCTGAAGACAGATTTGATCTTTTTCCAAGAGCTTCAAGCTGATAGCATTTGCCCCCTTAGGATAATAAATGTCATGTGGAGAGATGCCAACTTGTTTTCTATTGTACTTTAACCCATGAAATGTAGCAGCTACATTTCACAATTGAAATAATTTCTTCTCATTTATCTATTCACTTTCACTCTTATATCAAACGTCTGGATTTATTTGATAATTACCCAGTCCCATATTGTTACCAATTATTGAACAGTGATAGAAATACTGTTAAATGCCTACAAGTGTAGTTACTAATGTAAGGTCCCCATATTAACATATGGCTTGTTATCTTCTCTTAACAAGGATTGAAAGTAACATTTTCTTAATTTTCTAAGTTGGAGTAAGGTAAAAGTTGCATCATTTGCACCATTCAGTTACCAAATGTTGAATTTGTTTTTGCAAGCTTCCCCCAGTAGAGATATTGGAATAGAATACAGACCGGGCACACACTACCCATCAAGCATGCAGGGCAGATTGGGCTGTATCCTGCTGCTCAGCCAGGCAGTGGGCAAACCAAATCCCTCAAATATACAAGCTTAGAGAAGTCAAAAGATCAATGATTGTAGCTGATGGGAATGGGGTGGGAGAGAGCCATCTTATGACCTACTCTTCCCAGATACTAACAAGGATGTCATTTTTAAGTGTTCTTGTGGCACATTGAGGAAGAATGGCATTGTGAGGACATAGACATATAGCAAGGGCTGAAAACTGCCAGACTAATAGAGGAAGTTAAAAAAAGGAAGTGGGGGGGAAAGGTATAGAAAAGCAAACTGAGTGTCTGGAACTTCTAATTTACATCAAATTTGTGCCATTTAAATTCATGCCATTTATTGCCTCAGTCTGTGCTGTTGGCCTGCCTGTTTGGCATTTTCAAAGTGTCTGAATTTTATTCTTCTAGGTCTGAAGTCAATTAAGGGGAGCTGCCACAACTTTTGTACTGCTTCAAAAACTGTTACCTACATACAACTTAAAAACCTGTTGAATTCCAAAAACATTATCTTAATTGATGTTAGAGAGACATGGGAAGTTCTTGAGCATGGAAAAATTCCTGGTTCTGTCAATATACCATGTAAGTGACACGTCTTAAACAAATTCATTTAAATATATAGTATGCATATGTGTATATATATGTTCTATATCTCAGATTTAATCAAAATATAAAACTTTTTTTTTTTTTAATTTCCAGTGGACGAATTAGATAAAGCCCTACAGATGAGCCCAAAGGATTTCAAAGAGAAGTACAATGAAGTAAAGCCATCCCAGTCTGACAGTCTAGTGTTTTCTTGTTTAGCTGGAGTGAGAAGCAAGAAAGCTCTGGATAAGGCATTAACTCTGGGCTTTACCAGGTGTGTAGATGAAGGATAAAAATGTTTTCCAGGATATATATTGCAGTGTTCCATATGTGTTATATTTTTATTGGTATTTTTTAGTAATGGCAAAATAATGAGACTGGGAACCTTTATCTTTTCATCCTACTCAAAAGTAACAATCTTTTAAATAGGTCTGAAATCTAAATGGTACGGTGAAGTCATTGCATTTTTAAATCTTCACAGTTCTTATCTGTAGGTTCTACTAGCTTTGATTTATAAAACAGAAAATGTTTACAGGGACTATTGGATGTGTTTTCAGTGCTCAACACTATGCTGGAGGATGGAAGGAATGGGCAACTTATGAATTTCCAGAGAAGAAAGAAGGAAAATGAATTTCAGCAAACAAGCTGGTGCCTGTCAAGCTGGTGTCTGTGCAGGAAGCCTAAAAGAACAAAATGAGCAAAATAAAAAACATAGTACTGATACCGCTCACTAATGGGAAGATTTTGTCTAAGTCCATTTTTGATTTATTTTCTCATCTGCAAACTGTGAATATGTTTAGATATGTTTGTTGACGCATACAGAACTGTGTTACAGGCCAGAGGGGTGAGAGGATTCACCAGAGACAAAGCAGAACAGACAGATTGACTTAAGTACACTGCTGAGGGGAGCAGCGGGTGAGACAGGAGAGGTCTGCTGTACCATTTGGGTCAGCTCCCTGGCTAGGGAATCAAACTGGTGCTGTACTTTAACACCTAGCACCACCAGCGAGGAGCTGCTTGAATCTTTTTGAAGAATTTAATGCAAAAGAAATAGATGCATAATAAAATTTTAAAAAATTTAATGCAAGAAAAGGTCACAAGTTTCAGAAATATATGCTATTATGTTACTAGACATTATGATGTGCTAAACATTTTTATAATAGGAAACAAGGATGATGTCCTGGAAAATGTGGCAGCAGTGAATAGCTTCAGGGTTCTGAACTATAGTGTTCCAGCATTTCCTTCATTTATATGCTTATCTACTTATGACCTAGTTCAGTGAGAACTCTTGGGTTCTGTAATAACATACCTTTTTGCTATCTATATGTATATGCCACAGAAATACTGGAGAGGTAGGATAACCAACTAATCCATAGAATTTGTTATTACTAAAGACAAATAGAAAACTGAATGTTTCTCTCACCATCCAGGAAAAATTTTCAGTGTGTGAAAGGGCAATTTACTAGTAAAAGATATAATTTTATTACCACCACTTTTCAGTGCTAGGAATTTCTCTAGGATTAAGGATAACAAGGGGAAAGGATCAAGGAAAGAAATTTCAGTAAAGTATATCCATGTAGTTAATAATTCCTACCTACCCAATATTATTAGAGATTAAATCTGACAATGTCATGCCAAATATTTAATATTATACTATTATTAATATTACTGGGTTAGTACAATATGGTACTTGGTGCTATTTTGGGTTACTATTTGCTTTCATTTAACAATAGTAAAGAAGGCAGGCCAAACCTCCAGCTAAAAAATCTGGGGACAAAAAGAGTGAAGAATTCTTGCTGAAAACAGAAGATGGTGAAACTCTAAATACTGCACAAGATACCTAGCCCCCTGACATCACTTGTCTCCTAGAACTCTGATAGCCCAATACACATCACCTCAGATAGAAAGCCAGAAGTTACCTCTCTAGAAAAATCGATCTACCACAAAGAAAAAGCTTGAGATTATGGGGGAGGGATGGCTAACACAAGTTTTATTCTTCCCTTACCTTACGACACTCCCACAGAAAAGCCTTTTCTATTCACAGAATTTCCAGTTAGCTGTCTCTCAATTTGATGAATCCTGAGACAATTAAATACATAATTCTAACTTGAAAGACTGTTGAGCCAAATAGAAAAAGGGAGTTGCAAAGTGTTAATATAGGGAGCAAAGAAATTTCAAAACAATAAGTTCCAAATATTCTTAAAACGAGAGCACATTGTACTCTCAAATAACAAGGTGCTACTTAAAATAAAAAGGAACCTCCAATGTACTTTTTCCTCAGAAGCTACTAGAATGTACTCTATTAAAATAAACAAAGGCATAAACAGAGGTGTGGATTCCCTATTATCTTATATACCTGAACAAAAAGATGAAGAATTTAAGGAATAGTCTCACTATAAGTGATTTTGGAAATGAGTAACAAAAGGTCTTGCTGATGAACTAAACAAAGATAAAAAATATACAGAGCTGATTACAATCAGAAAAATCAGAAGTGCTAAAAATGAAATGTAACCACCCCGAACTACAGAACACATTACCTGTATTTAATATCTATATTGAATATGATCTTACTACAATTTGTAAAGTTAAAGTAGGAAGATGATGGGAAGTCCTAATATAGAAATGAGCTGAGCAGTATGGTCAAGGAATGAGAAGACATGTGATTAAGTGAAATTGCTACCTACCATAGTAGGAAGTTTGTCAATATTTACAATTGAAAAGAAACCAAAAGGAAAGAGAAGGGTAATTAGAAGAGGCAGCACTATAAAGTATTTAATAACATAATCCAGAGTCAGCATATCCATATCCAGGCTTTTAAGACTAGAATCTAATCCATCACTTAATTTATGATGGGGGAAATAAAATTACTTAGCTTTCTGTTCCCAAATTTTCTCATCTCTGAAATGACTTTTTCGAAAACTTAATTTTTTCCCTAATTTCTTACTGAGTTTTTCTTAAAATTGTAAGTGTAGCACTTTTCCCTAACATTGGTGTTAATTTTTGGACAACGTTATGATTTCTCTTCTATGGGAGAATCATAGTTCAACTCCCATCAAGTAAATTTATGATGTAGAGCTTAGAGCATAACCGGCACTTAAGTGCTTGATACATCCTATAAACATGTTACTTGGGACTGTGGAAGTAGAAAAAATAACAATTGAAAGCAGTTGCTCTGGGTATCAAATGAGACATAGGAAGAGAGATACAGAGGTCGAACATTTTTCTTGTCTTACAGTAGCACTGTCCAACCGAATTACAATGAAAACCATGTTGTAGTTTTAAATTTTCTTACATCTGAAAGAAACACAAGGTGAAATTTATTTAATAGTGTTTCCTTAGTCAGTCCTATATATTTAAAATATCATTTAATGGCCATCCCTGGTGGTGCAACAGGTTAGGAAGTGGCACTGCAGCTAACCACAGCTGCTTCAGTGGGAGTTGACCCCTGGCCCAGGGGGTGATCCACATGGTGCAGCAGACCTCACCTGTCTCACCCACTGCTCCCCTCAGCAGTGTACTTCGCTGATGTGCCTGTTCTGCTCCCCACTGTCTTTGGTGAATCCTCTCACTGCCACTGCACCTCTGGCCTCTACCCCAGTATGCATAAATAAGTAAATCTTTATTTAAGAAAAAGTAAAAATACCATTTAAAACATAATTAGGATATTTTACCTTATTTATACTATTTGAAATCGAACATGCATATTTTACATTTTATATAGCTCATCTCAATTAAGATTAGAACACATTATGAGTGTTCAATAGCAGCATAGGAAGCTACCAGCAATAACATTCAACAGTGGGCAAACATTACAGTATGTAATGTTTGATTTTTGAAAACAATACATATTAATCCGTGGCAGCTAAGCCAGAAAGACAACCAGTCATTAAAAGACAGTAGTACACAAAAAAGTTTTTCTAGCTTGTCAAGAGTTGAATTTTTTATTTTAAATGACACCTCAAGGATGAAATCAGTAAAATTCATCTGGTGGGAAACTCTTAGAAGGCCAGTAAACTGAAAAGGATTAATTTCAACATGAGCTAGAGAAGGATACCATGAATCTAAAAATATCTAAAAGATTTATTACAACTGGTTCTTATTTAGATACTGATTAAAAGTAATTAACATTTTATGACATTTATGAGACAATAAAAAATTTGAATAGTAAATAATCGATATTATAATTGTTTTGACTAATTTTTCTTTACATTAAAGAGTAGGTTTTAAGAGCCACTATCTTCTAGGGATAAAGACTGAAATAGTTACAGGCTGAAACATACCATGCATTTGCTTCAAAAAGATATGCAAGTTGGTGGTTGAAGTTTAAATGAAACTGTCCATGAAGTGCTAATATTGAAACTGGATGATGCTACATGGATGTACCTTACACGATGTATCTACTCTTTTGTGTTGTTTTACAAGTTTTACAGTAAGATGGTTGCAAACAACACTATAAGGCACATGTATTATTTTTAAGATGATTTTAAAAGAATAAACTTAAAGGAAAAATTAGGGTTAAGACAATGATTACAACATATATATAATCATTCTGTCCTTCCAACTCAAACCCAACCTTAATTCTGTTAGCCCCTTGAACTTTTTCACCCTGTTCCTTAAGTTTAGGAGACCTGTCAATTGATACTAATGTTAACACATAATCTCTTTCCAGTTCATTTGATGCTCTTCACAAGGAAGCAGAACTCTAAAGTCTGTTTATAAATCATTTAAAATCACCCACTTGACAAACTATAAAAGACTTTAATAAAGGATTCTCAGGAAGCAATATAAGGCAGATTCAAAAACGATAAATTCAAGACACTAGTCAATATAGCTGGAGAACTTTTATTCTTGCAGATTTATACTAGGATGTCAACATTTAATAATCCATTTTTCACAAGTGATTCATAAAAAAAATTTTAATCCTTAAATTGTACATCAATATCCTATGACTCCCAATTTTATTTATCACTCTCCTTTAAATCTGAAGAAATGATTAATTTATTAAGTTGCACAGACAGCACAGTCCCACTGACATAACATTTAGTCTTAAGTCCTACACTCACATGAGAATTAAGAATAGCCAGTATCAAACTGACATAAAACCTGATTGTGTTCCTGGCTCAGGATACCTATAGTAAATTTGTAAGTCCACACTAAGACACAAAAATAACCTAGGGTGTGTGTGTTGCATAAAAAACTTTTCACAGTAGAGTAAAAAGTAACATTAGAATGTTACCAAATTTCAACCATATTACATGTTTTAACTAATTACCTTTCAAAATGCCTCATTAACTATGAATTAATTGCAAATAACTTCATGTAGGGTTTTTAAAAAAAAGTTTGCCCAGCATTTCAAAATGGTTACAGAATTAATATAGCCTTTATAATGTCAAAGTATGCTATACATATTGCACTTTTCTTCTACACTGGGCTAGTATCATCCATGGCAAGCTACCAAAACTATTGAATAAAATACACTTTAAAATCAATAGGTACTTGATTGATTTCCCTGAAATTATCAACATCATTACCAAAATCTTCCAGGATTTTATAAGATTTGATTCCTTAAATACAGTTTTAAAGTTTAACTTAAAAAGGGAAATAAAAACCCTTCCTATATTTGACTTTTTATGTCCTTCTTTTGGTCCCTTCAATGACCAAAGAGAATTTTAAACAAATTATCTTTCCTGGCTTAATAAAAAACACTAATTTTTTATTATCCAAATTAAGAAAACCTATACTAATCACAAGCTATTAAGTTTGAAATATCTGTCTTTAGGTCCCCTCAGACACTCCCCAAACTTTTATAATCAAGAGATTTTAATCAATTATGTATTAGAATCAAATAAGGAAAAACTTATTTTGCAGAAAATAAAATCACTTCCCAATATGCTTGACAGAAACAAGCTATTCATTTTCATTTGTGTTCCACTGAAGACATTACTGAAATCTGTCCAATGGTTTATTTCCAACTGGTCCACTACGGAATTCTTCGGAATGTTTTAAGATTGGCTGTAGCTAGAGTTCTGACTTCCATTTGGACCCTGCTCTCCTTCACTGTTCAAGTGGGGAAGAAAGAGATTTTGTACCAATTAAACGACTCATTTTCAATACCCCAATAAGCCTACTAGTCTTAAAAGTTATCTTCTGATTTAGCTTTACAAAAAAAAACATTCCTAACTGTAAGAAACAAATGTGAAAAAATTAAAATACAGAAGACTTAACATTTGGTTTTATATTTTTATTCTTAATGTAACTTAATGCCCTCACATGTAACAAGCATTCTAAAAGTTATTTTCATAAATACTCAACAAATTTAAATATGGGTATGGGGTTTCACTGTCATTACAGGTATCACTCAACATATAAAGTTTTTGAACAACTTACTCTTTAGTGTTATATTTTACACATAAGATCTTATTCCTACTAATTATTAAAATCAAGGTGTGTTCTTCAAAAAAAAAAATTGTCCAAAATCATAATAAAAATCACAATACAGCAAATCTTTGTAAGTCAGAAAGAAATAATTTTCTAGAAAATTCTGAATATTTAAAAAAATAAAACTAAAACTGAAAATACCAGTAACTGTGGCAATAGGAATATTGTCTTATCTTGTCCATCATCATCTTGCAGCTTCAGGCCCTGCTACTAGTTGAGAATCACTCAGGGAATTTCTGCAAAAAATGCATCCAAAGGCAGCTATTTGAATGACTGCCTCAATACCTCCAGTGTAAGTATTATTTTTTTCTAAGTGCTAATATTAACTTATCGGATATACAAATCTGCCTTAAAGTTTATAAAACTTAATTATTTTTCTTGTTAAATGATTAAGATGGGTAGCATTTCTGCATTACTCTTCTTTCTGGATCTCAAATGATTAGATATACAGTAAAAGCTGACAAATAGAAATTAATGAATAAATCCTATTTAAATTAGGAAGAAAAAATTTAAAAAGGTGACCCAATCCTCCCATTCCCCCCTCCCCAAAAAGTCCCCTCCACCACCACCACCAACAAAAAAACCCCTTTAGCACAAGTGATTCATTTTTAGTAAAATTATGCTATTGTGTGCCACAAGTCTTTAGATCACTCAGGTCAAAAATCTTAATTTTTACAATATTTGTTTAATAATCTAAACTTTGAAAACTGCCACTAAAATTTATAAAACATCAAAGTCACTAAAGGAAAAAAGCAGCAACCTGATATTTGATTATTACAGAATTCCTAGTTTTGGATTTCAGAACAACTTGCCTGATTCTGTACTGTTTAAATTTATGTATATTATAAAGTCGTATGTTGAGGGATACCTGTAATAGACCTGCTACTGCATTAGGAAAAGTCACTAAATACATGGTCAGATTAATATATGTATTTAAATGAGATATCCTCAATATGTCAAGTCACATTTTTTAAAAATTAGCATTTATCATGAAATTTGGAAGAAACTGAAAGGAAAAGAACTCAATACATCATCTATGAAAAAATGTGGTAATGCATGTAATGATATGATTAAAAGGAATGAGTGATTAAAGTCTACAAAGTACCTGTTCGGAGGAGGTTTTGGTTTTGGCATCTTACTAAGAATCGTTGCCATCTCTTTTCTCTCATCAAAATTCTTCCACTGTTCATATAGTTTTAAAATAACCCTGATTATTTCCAAAATCTAGAAGAAAACATTTGATAAGTTTTCAATGACAATGATCAAGAAGCATTTAATGTATAAAAAGCACACATCATGTACTAGGCATCTCTCAGAAAACAGCCTCTCCTTAAGTAGTCAGGTGGATTAAGATTTTTGGTTCATTACAAGTAAATATAACATTAACTTTAAAATGTTTACATTTATATTCAACTAAGGGAATTTTAAAGAATACCTTCTCCATATCCACAGAAAGCTCAGCAAACCACTGTCTGGCATCTTTCTGTTGTACAACACAGGCTACATGCAGGCAGGCTAGGAAAAAATGAGACAAAGACCCATGCATAACTACAAACAAGGAATGTGTGGACTTAGAACTAGAGACAATATTCACTATACATTTTTATGTGTATGTTTGACTATTCTTTTTAAACATTACATAGGTTCATATAATAGTTACCATTAATTTGATCCCATCAATTTGATCTGCTACAAGTAGAAAAAAATTACTCAACTGTACTATTATAATTCTTGACATCGGCTGTATACTAATAATGGTGCAGATTGCCTTGAGAGTCAGGGCATGTTAAAGAAGAAAAATTCAATGAGAACATTAGAACAAGGAAATGATTTCAGAAAGCAGTATAGTGTTCAAAATACACCCAGAAATCAATGTGATTATAAAAAGGAAACAAGAAAAAAGATCTGTCAATCAATATCCAGATAAATTTCAACATCATGACTAAATTTTGATATTCCAATTAAAAGCAGTGTTGCCTCTGCTTTTTAAAATTAGTGGTACAGGGCCCTTCCTGTTTGTGCAAGGGTACTACAGAGCTATTCTCAGCCACTGTAGCATGTTTTATGTTCCATCCTTGGCCAGGGAGGTGACCTATAAGGCGTGGCAGACCTCTACTGACCTGCCTGCTGCTTCCCACTCTGTCTCTGGTGAATTCTCTCTCACACAACCCCCACCCCACTCTGATCTGTACCCCAATTCTGTATGCATAAATGAAATTAATGGTAGATAATCAAGTTAATACACTTGTACAAAATTAAGTGCTATAATTAAAGAGAACTTATAAAAAATATACATATACAATATAATTATATATAACATAAACTAATAAAGTTAGTAAAAAAATAACAAAAAACAAAAATCCAGGGGGATGGGAACCAAAGGAAGAGTGTGTGTCATAATTTTGCTTAATTTAAGTTCTGAGTAACCCCAGCTTGTTAGAAATTATGTCCCTGGCCCCCCTGGGTGGCGAAAGGGATTAAAACGCAGCACTATGAAGCTGTCTGCAGCCACTGCAGCATAAGTTCAATCCCCAGCCAGGGAGGTGACTCACATGGCATGGCAGAGCTCTCCTGGCCCACCTGTGACTCCCCTAAGCAGTGTATTTCTGTTGATCTGCCTATTCCACTCCCCACTCTGTCTCTTGTGAATCCTCTCAACCCCCACACCTCTGGCCTGGTCTACACCTCAGTTCTTATATGCATAAATAAATAATTTTTTTTTTTAAAAGGAAATTACATCCCTGGTATTGTTGCTCATGTTTGCCAAGGATGACATTCTAGACAAAGAGTGACTCAAATGTGAATGGACATGACAGAAACACATAATAAAATAAATCAGAGACAAGAACTATCCTAACATAGAATAAGACAATGTAGGGTGTAAGGGATGGAGTCGCTGAAGAGGTGATATGTGAGAAAAAAGGTAAGAATGGGAGAAAATGTTTTGTATATAAACAGCAAAAAGTATCCAGAAATTGGCTGAAGCAGCTGAAGATTTCAAATGGGATACAAGTTGCACATTTTTAAAAGCTCTGCTCAGTTACTCAACCTTCGCGCTATCAACATTCTAAGTAGGAAATTCTTTGAGGCTATCTTATGTACTATAGGATGCTTTAGAAGCTCCTTTCTTGGCTTCTACCCACTAGATGCCAGTGTGATACCACTCTTGTTGTAACCACCAAATCATCTGCAGACACTGCCAACATTCCTCAGGGAACAAAACTAACCCCAGATAAGAAATCACTGGCCTAGTTCATGTGTGGAAGCAATTCAGAAAGGTTAATTTCCCCACAACTATAAAGGAAGCAAACTACCTGACTTCAGAGAATTGTTCTACCTCTTCATAGCACTGCCTTCCATAGATATAGAATGGTAGCCAGTTTCTTCTCCAGCAAGGCATTAAGCACCACAGATGTTCCTACACTCAATCTCTGAAGACTTAATTGGACTCAAAAATGCAAACCAGGCCCAGTTATTTTATAAGTTACAACTAATTAGCAAATTCAACTTCCCCCTAAGCAAACAAAAATGTTCTATTTAGACATTAGTTAAAACTATTCAAAAAGATTTTTCAAAAAAGAAACTTACCAAAAAGGGTGTGGGGGACAATAATCCTGATTTGTGACAGTTGCAGTTCATATTATTTAAAGGTCACATGCAAGGATTAGTGTATTACTTCATGGAACACAAAAACAAAGTACAATAGGGTGAAATTTTTTTAGGATGATCTAAAAAGAATTATAATAATGTAACAAATAAAGGTTTTCAAGTTTACATACCTAAAGCTATCATGAAAGGAGGATATAGTAGGCAAAGATCCGTTCTGTAGGTATCATTCACTATCCTCCTATAGAAATGTAAATTAAGTTGATTACTAAAAACAGAACTGCCTCATATGATTGCACATTCCCCAGAATGAAGGCCCAAATTTCCCATCTTTGTACACATGCATCTTTATTTATATTATTGAAACAGAGACATAAAGGTAAAAATATCAACAGAACAAAAGATGGGTGCATGAATGTGATAATACAAAAGTATATTTAATGAATGAAATTACAGTATTGTAATACATTTTAAAATTTAAAAACCTCACAAATTACAAAAAAAAAATTTCTAATTCTCACAAATCAGAAAATAAGATAGGAAAGCAGAAATTGTATAATACATAATGAATTAAAAGGTATGTTGAGTATTTTAAAGATAACTTATATTATTTTAAAGATAACTTATCTTTACTTTTTGTGCTGTTCTCTTCATAAAGTCTAATGCTAATGGAAATATCCATCAAATATAGTTGAAACATCCTTAAATTACTGTATTAATTATACCAATATACTTATTAAAATTCAGTAAGTAGATATTTTGATCAAAATAAAACACCTTAGGGCATGAGTTTAATTACTTAAAAAATATAAAACTTCATATTTAATGTCAACCTCCCTAGCTAACAACATGCTACAGTAAGAATAACTTCTGTTCTTGGGCCCTCCCTGGTGGCGCAGCAGGTTAAAGCACTGCACTAAGAAGCTTAAGCCACTTCCGCATGAGTTCGATCCCCGCCTGCCCCGGAGGAGACCACATGGCTTGGCCGACCTCTCCTGACCCGCCCGCTGCTCCCCTCAGCAGTGTACTTCGTCGATCTGCCTGTTCTGTTCCCCACTCTGTCTCTGGTGAAGCCTCTCACCGCCCCTGAGCCTCTGTCCTGTACCCCAGTTCTGTATGAATAAAATAATAAATAAATCTTAAAAAAAAAAAAAAAAGAATAACTTCTGTTCTAATTACCATGCAAGGGGAAGCAACATGTCTTCTTGGCCCATGTCCTGCACATACTGGAGCAAAGGTCTATATGGATGATACACTATCAAGCAACAATCCTAGAAACAGTTTAAAAATCATGCATGTATAAAAATAATTTATTACAACACAGAAACCTTATTATTACCCAACTAAGTGTAAGTGTATATTCCAAAAATGCTTTCTCTACCTCATGCTTGCTTCCCTTTTATTCTATTATGCAAGCAGAATGGCAGCCTTAAACTTTGCTATCATAGTGAAGGCAGTGCTCTCTCTGGAATATACCTTGGTAAATCGGTTGGCAGTCAGTCAGCATCCATCCCCTTAGAGACTCAAAGTGTCACATCTGCAACACACTGAAACCTCTTATTAGCCTATAAATCCATTATTCTCAACTGGAGGGGCAAAATTCTGCCAAAGACATAATCTATCTTTAAATAGTACCACATACATACACAAATTGTGCAAATAATTTACAGTGGCTTAATATCCTGTTTGGTCTGCTTTTAATCCTTTTATTATAGCTACTGTAGAAAAGAAAAATTTTCCTATTCTGAGTAGGATATATTTTCAGGCTTCCAAGAGGATGCAGGTGATGATGCTAATAGAACTATTAATTTCACCATGATAAATCACCTGGTTTAAAAATGCACCTCCCTATGCATATTTTTAAAAAATAATGTCTGACTTCACCAACTCTGAAAATAACCCTTATTTTTTCAATCACAGGAAACATATATACTTACCATTAATTCTAAAAGATAGAATTCACATTCTAATATCTGTTTTAAAAAAGATTATAAATGTCAATATGAAACAAAATTAAATGAATCTACTTAGTTTAAGTTTATACAGATTATAGACATCACAAATCACTAAAACTTTTTAAATAAAAAAATACAGTAGTTTATATTAGAATGAACATATCAAATAAAATTCTTTTACTATTATGTAATAAATGCAATTATGAAGCTTATTAACCCTTAAAAAAAGTCCGTCTCATATAAGCATTCTTACTTTTAATTTCACTTAAAAGATCTTGTATGAACTTCAGACTTCCCCATATACTTTCCATCAGCAAATAAAAAATATAATTACCTCTATATGTTATTCTTCATTTTTTTACATTATAATCAGTAATAGCAAAGAATACTCAAAAGGAAACCAAAATAATACAAATTAAATGTAGTGAAGAATTCCCTTGCCAGGTCCAAAAAGAAGGAAATGCCCATCAAAATGTCAATAGAAATTAATCTTGTAAAATTTCAAACACGGTTTTCGTTCCTTTCCATTATAGTAGTTCAGCTCCAGTGTGCATTAGTATCACCAAGGAGCTCTTAAGAAAATACCAGTGCCTGGACTTTGAGCCTAAAAATTCTGATTTAGTTGACACTAGAGAGGATCAGACATTGGTATTTATTTTAAAGTTCTCAAAGTACCCAGGCTGATAAGCATTGCTAGGAAGTAACTTTTTTTTAATTAATGGTAGAGTGATTAAGCTTGATTTTATATTTGAAATTTCCATTTCTAAAGGACTATTCAGTTTATTCTAATATCAAATGAAGCCAGTTTTTGTACAACTTGGATGATTAGTTTTACTCTATACAAAATACTTACATGGTTCATCCTATAAGGAAATTCCTTTGGAAAGGCATATGAAAACCTAGTTTTTACTGTGAAAAACAAAACAAAACAAAAAAAAACAACTTAAACTGAGAAAATGGGATATTGAATTAATCCATCATTTCTTTAACATAGTACAGAATATTAGAAGCAAGGCTAAGTCATTTCTAGTAGGAGCTTTTGGAGATACTTAAGTCATTCAAATTTTCTTTATTGTTTTCAGACAAAGGAAAAGACTAAGTAGCAGGAAGCTCCAGGGCCTCATTTTCACAACTATTAGAACTTCAAGTATATATTTAAAAAGGGTTCTGCTGATTAACAAAAATAATTGGGAAAAGAAAATCACTGGCTTTTATAATTTCTAGAATCTTTCTAATTCTAGAATGACATTGCTCTATTCCCCAGTAATTTAGCTTAAAAGGAACACAGGCTGGGGCCCTCCCTGGTGGCGCAGTGGGTTAAATCACTGCACTGAGAAGCTTAAGCCACTTCCACATGAGTTCGATTCAGCCTGCCCCAGAGGTGACCACATGGCATGGCAGACCTCTCCTGACCGGCCCGCTGCTCCCCTCAGCAGTATACTTCGTCGATCTGCCTGATCTGCTCTCCACTCTGTCTCTGGTGAATCCTCTCACCCTCCACATCTCTGGCCTGTATCCCAGCTCTATATGAATAAATAAATAAATCTTAAAAAAAAAAAAAAAGGAACACAGGCTGTACATGTGCTCTCAAAAAAATATATAAGTTTATGTGTATGTATTTGTAAATATATACAAATATTAGGACAATAACAACCAAAACAAAATTAAGTGGCTATGTCAAAGATGTAATGATTTTTACTAATCTACACTCTCTAAACTTTTTATAACAGTATTTTCATTACCAAACCAATTGCTTAATAAAGAAGCACACTTATATTACAGTTACCTACTATTTTTTTCATACCATACACAAACACATAGTTACTATTCTTCTAAGCCACTAGAAAATATAGATGAAATTTAAATATCTTCCATTTCCTCAAAATGAGGAAATATATATAAATACTATTTGAGAAAACTGTCTCAAGTAATTATGATGCAACATTTTATTCAGTCAAGTGTCTATTCATAGGTTCTAGATCTGCTGTGATTACTTCCATTTGTATAAAACCCAAGTGACTTCACAGAAATTAAAAAGAATTTCATTTGTTCTATATATCATATTTTCAAGAGTTTATTTTCTAAATTGATAATCCTAACAGTTAATTTAGACATGTAACATTGGCTAAATCATTTTATGTCATCAGAAAATCTGCAGTTCATCTCTCCTCCTCCTAAATTTTAAAATGTATCTAATGAAGGTTTCTGAACTTTACAAATAGTCTGATGTAAGATGTAAATTGTACCAATAGGGACTTATAAAATGGTTATGAATCAACAAGGTAAAATTATCTCAGTATACAAATCTACAATTCATAATAATACTGTGGCTTAGGATCTTGCATTTATTTTATGTTGTCAAATTCCTTCTAGTCCATGATACAGCTGCTCTGCATTTTAATTTTCTTTTAACCCTTTTCTTATAAATTTGGAGGAAATATGTCCCTCCTTCCTATCGTTACTCCTCCACTTGTGCATTTGTTTTCACCCAATCAACTGATTGTTCCTTTGTTGTTCACCTTTAATCATTCCTTCACTCTACTAATTCTCTTCTGTTTATATTTTAAAATATGTGGATATATTTGCTCAATATTATGTTCAAATTTTCCTTAAAAATTTCTACCAGGGCCCTCCTGGTGGCACAGCGGGTTAGAGCACAGCACTGCAAGCTAGCTGCAGCTGCTTCGTGTGAATTTGATCCCTGCCCCAAAGGTGACCCACAGGGCACAGCAGACCTCTCCTGACCCACCCGCTGCTCTCCGTAGCAGTGTACTTCATCGATCTGCCTGTGCTGCTCCCCACTCTGTGCCTGATGAATCTTCTCGCCATCCCTGAACCTCTGGCCTGTATCCCAGTTCTGTATGCATAAATAAATATATCTTTAGCAAAAAATCCTACCAAATTATATCTGTAAGTAGGTTTATATTTTAAGGGAGTTCCTATATATTCCCTGTTGTAGATTAAATGTTAATGTCCCCTCCAAAATTTGTGTTAACCCCTAACTTCCATGTAATGGTGTTTGGTGACAGAGACTGGGAGTTAATGTGATTTAGATGAGGTCAGGAGGGGTGCCCCCAATGTGGGATTAGGATTAGTGTCTTCATTAGAAGAAAGATTACAGATCTCTCTCTCACAGAACACAAAGAGAAGGCAATGTTTACAAACGGAGATCCAAAGCATGGCTGGTCAAAGAACTGATTAAGGCAAGCAGTTTGATTTTGGACTTCCCAGTCACCAGTACTGTGAGAAATAAATGTCTGTTTTTTAATATATGTTATTTTCTTCTATTAACTTAAAACAGACTAAGATACCCTCTCATCTAGTTTCACCAGTTAACACCTTACAATAGTAAGGTATATTTGTCATAATTAATGAACTAACAGACAAGTTATCAACTAAAGTCCACAGTTTATTCAGTTCTCCTTTGTTTTTATTTAATGTCCTTTTATGGTCGAGGCTCTCATCCACATTACATTTACTTGACAGGTCTCCTTAATTCTACTTGGCTGGGCATTTCCAGAATATTGGTAAAATATTTTGCAGGCTGACCCTCTGCTGGAATTTGTCTGATATTTATCTAATAATTAGAACTAGGGTTTTGGATTTTTGGAAGGCAGTCCATAGAGGTAAAGTGTCATTTCATCATATTGTATCACATCAAAGAAACATACTATTAATGTGCTTTACCATTGTTGATAACAATCATCTGGTTAAGGTAGTCAGTTTTCTCCACGATAAATATATCCTCTTCTGCTTTTTAAGGAAGGAAGTCAAAATAACACCTAAAGATTGGGAATATATGCTTCCCTACTGGAGCATAGTTATCTACATATATTATTTGAACTACTTCTGCACAGGGTATTTTTTTCCTCTTCATTTGCTTATTTACTAATAATCAATTATATCAGGACTCGTGGATGTTTATTTTATACTTTGAGTTATAACCCAATATTACTTTTAAAATTTTATTTTTCAAATTATTTGAGCTTTGGCTTTTGTGAGTTATGTCCCTTTGACATATCCCTATTAACGATGATTTCTGGTTCGAGGGATTTTTTTAGTACTTCCCTACTTATTGACAGTATAAGAGGCTCCAGGTCTATCTTGTGTATTTCTGTAGTCCAACCATTAGCCACTTCTCTAAGGAGGCCTAATTCCTTTCATTGGAGCTATTATAAAGGTCTGGCTACTAGGTGAGTTCTTTGGTACTAAAATGTCACTGCTTCTAGAACCTCTTAACTGATAAAACCTATATATACATACAAACATATCCACATATTTTAAAATATATATGTGCACTTAAGGTAAACATGAGTTCATACTGAAGTCTCCGATTAATTACATTTATCATTCTGATCTCTTTTACTTGTTTATCTTTAAATTTCCATTCTGTGAGAAAACTGGCTATGTTTATCATCCATTTACCATGAATGTATTTCTTCAGTAGAATTACTTTCACTATACATGTATAGCAATATTAGACTTGTTAACTTGTGCCCCCCCAAGGCATTAAACATAATTCAACTAAAACTATGGTGCTATAGGCAATTCCTTTTGCCTTTGGTCATACAGAATATACTCATTTCCAAAGTTACCAAAATAAACATCACTCCTCCCCTTTACTCAGGTTGTTTCAAGTATTTACATTCGCCTTTCCTCACCATCTATGTATTTTAATTCCCTGCAGTATGACTTCTATCCATATCCTTACAGTGTCTTATAACACTGTATTTTCTCAAAATTCACAAATCCAAAGACCTGGTTTTTTTCTCTTTAGTATACAAGACACTATACCTCATTCTTACAATTTACCAAGTCCCATATTTTATCACTGGCTTCATATTTCTAAGATGATACTCTACTGGTACATTTCCACTTTGAATGTCCTAGATTAAACTTAATTCTTTTCAGGACATATTTATTCTCTTCTGGTATCACCTTCATTTCTCCAGTGACCAGGCATGAAACCTCAAAAACCATTTTTGATTCTTTTTAATCCTTTTTCAAAAGGATTATCATTTAAATCTACCTTACTTGTTTTCTTTACTGGATTATTCAACATGTAAAATTTTTGATCTTGAACCATTTCTAAGTATACAATTCAGTAGCAGTATGTACATTCACAATGTTGTTCAACCATCACCTCTGTTCATATCTCCTGAAATCTTTTCATCTTGAAAAACTAAAACTCCTTATTCATTAATTAAACTTAACTTTCCATTTCCCCCTCCCTCTAGGTTCTGGCAGTTACTACTTCTTTCTGTCTTTTATTAAATTGATTATCCTAGGTACCATGTAAAAGTGGAGTCATGTAATATTTATGATGGTAATTAGCTGACTTAACTTATTAGATAAAACCATTTATTTCATTTATCAACTCAAGATTTATCTATGTCATAGCACATGAAAAACCTCAAAATTTGTCTCCTTGCATTGATAATTTCCTCCAATTTATTTTACATAACGATGCCATATTCATCTTCCTAATTTACAATTCTGGCGTTACCCTCAAGTTGAAAAATAAAGCTTTAAAGGCACCACCAGTTAACAGAACTGCAAATTCCTCACTGAAGGCTATTTTCTGACTTTAGCCAGGTAGCGCTTTACCCACTATTTATTCACCAACCACTGTACACAACTCATTAGCTTTTCCCTGTATTTGACTAAACTGTTTAAGATTTCTTCACAATCTTTCCCCTGGTTCAAATCATACCATTCTTCACCAAATTCTATTGAAGTCTTTCTAGACTCATAGAAATAATCTTTCCCTACTTGAAATGTTCCCTATGTTCTCTCTTATGCTACTTATTATCTTTTGTATTAACATATTTATAAGTACATCACATTTTCTTGACCTTAAATACTTTGTATTTATCTTTGTGTCTACTATTGTATTTAATATAATGTGTTCTAGTGATAATGATATTTTTCTTCAACTGTCACTGAAGTTTCACTGAATTTTATGGACTAAGTTGTGTTCTTACTACTCCCCATTCATGTTTAAGCCCTCACCTTCCCTTTACCCTTCCAACCCAACTCCAGTGTGACTGTATTTAGGGATAAGGCTTTTAAAGAGGTCATAAATATGGGACCCTAATTCTATAAGAAGGTTGTACCCTTTAAAAGTAGGGATATATATCCACAGAAAAAGTCATGTAAGGACACAGCAAGAGGATAGAGAGAACAACCTCAGGAGAAATTAATTTGTTGATATCCTGATCTTAGATTAGAAATTCATGATCCTCACAAAAAAATCCTATGAATAGTTACTACTCATATTCCTATCCTGAAGATGAGTACACAGAACATACACAAGAGGTTACACAGACAGGGTACATTTTGCTCAACTTCTCACACACAATGCACTGAATTTTGAAATTCAAAACTCATTAGCCTGGGCCTTATTATAATATATAATCTACTATTCAAGAAACAAGAACTGCTAACATTCCTACAGGTTTATTTCCTGTTGTTTTTCAATTCTTTATAATCCAATTTTCTTTTTCTTTTTTAACCCCTATTTCTTTTAATTATATATATACTTTTTACATCACTCTTTATTTTGTACATTTTTTCATCTTACTTGTAATCCCTGTGGACTTCCCACCACCACTTCACCCATGTGCCATCACCATAGTCCCGTGTGCTCTTCCCACCCCAGTTTTGATCCTATTTCCTTCTCCTCCTCCATAGAACATTTCTGGTTTATAGTTGTTATAATCCAATTTTCTAGAAGGCAATTCAATTACTTCATCAATGTGATATATTTGGTATATTAAACACTATGGCAATAACTGATGACTATTCTTCGACCATAAAAGAATAAAATATGACAAAGAAGAGATTGAATAATAGTCTTTTCAGGAAGAGGAATGACACAAAATATGAAAATTAGTAATTCTTGCTCATAAACTTAAAACATCAAAGCTGCCTTATGCCTCTTTTCTGTGCAAGATTACGGAACTAAAGTTAAAAATCTGAATTATATTATAGGTGATGGCCTTTTGCTTAACATATAAAGATGAAGCATACTATGTCAATACTTTAATACAGTGTATGCTTTATAATTGTTATTTCCTTTAATGTCATGTGACTACCAGATTGTTAAACCCCATTTTTTTTTTTTGTCTTTTTACCCTTATTGTAAAATAAATATCTGCTCAGATAATGATTTTGGATCAGGAGCTGTAAACCATTTTTCACATCACAATGTTTTAAAGATAATAGGATAAGTGGCTTTTAAAGTCTATACTTTAATAATGGCCATAAAGTTGACCTCAAAAGACTGAATAAGCCAAACTAATCTTTCACAGGTTTCATAAACTGAAAAACAGCTATGTCTTAGGAAGCTATTTTCAGAATTACATCCTTAAAGTAAGGTATACCTCTTTGCACTTACATACAGAAGTAGCAGCAGAAATCAATCTTGTATTTGAGACTACTCCAAATTCCTAGAGAAAGAAAAGTGGATGAGATCAGGGACACAGTAACACAATGAACCTACGGGGTTCTGAGGTCTGTTTAAATCAGTGTTTCCTATGTTCTCCCCATGTTTAAGTCTGTTCTTCCACCTACTTGCAGTATAAAGTTCCTACATCTCTAAACCCCATTTCCATACAATCTCCACACAAGTGGACAAAAGCATCTGGTCTGGAAAGAAAAATAATGCTATGGTCAAAAATTAAAATTATTTCCGCAGGAATAACTTTATTCATGTTTCTTAAAGTAAAAGTGTTCACTCAGTAAATCATAAAGATTTTACTCAATAAATCACACAGTGAAAGATTGATTAACAAAGAAAAATTAAAATTCCCAACTTATCTACAAAAGTAAAAATCTTTATAACGATATTTTCTAGGTTTTTCACACTGGTTGAAAACCACTACACAAAACAGCATCTCATAAATATTTTCCTTTCCATCAAAATTGGTTCTGCCTCCTGAAACTACCACTTACAATTAGGAAAGTTTAAACTTCCAGACAATTTGTCTTAATATTTATAAGAAAGGCAACTTTCATTATTTTAAGAAATAGGGAATATGTCATAAATAATCCTAAGTAGTAGTCAAAACAACACTAAATCAAATTAAGTACCAAAATGAATGCAAGTTTACTAAGTTAAAATTATATTTAGAGAACTCACTGGTGGCACAAAAGGTTAAATGTCAGCACTATCAAGCTATCACCAATCAGTGCAGCATAAATTCGATCCCCCACCAGGGGGGACCTCTCCTGTCTTGCCAGCTGCTCCCCTCAACAGTGTTACTTCCGTATATTCACTTGTTCTCCTCCCAGTCTCTAGTGAATCCTCTCACCACCACCTTCTATCCTGCACCTCTCGCCTACACTCAGGTTCTTGATTGCATAAATAAATAAAAATAAATCTTTTAAAAAATTTTATAAACCTATAGTCAGCCCCAATCCTTGCCTTCCCTTCTTGCTTGCCCTATGTCATAGGCAGGAATATGTGGAATAGAAGAGGACAGATAGTCTGAAGTTATAGTGGCTAAGCACTTATGAAATACTACTTACTAGAAAACAATGTCTTAAAGGCAGTAGAGAGCAAAGTAGTTAAGAACATGGGATTAGGAGCAGACCCCCAAGGTTCAATTACTGACTTTGCTACCTACCATTTCTATGAGCACATGCAAGTTTCTTAATCTCTCTGTGCCTCAGTTTTCCTCATTTATAAAATGAGGATATGACTACTATATACCCAATAGCTTATTATGAGGATTCAGTCAGTTAAAATTGTAAAAGAACTTAGAACAGTACTAAGTACATAGTAAATGTTCTATAAGTGCTTGATGAGCATATAAAAGGTATGTACATATTTTTTATTTTGTACAAATTTCAGTACTTTGCATAAATTACCATGTTACTGTTTTTACACAGGTAATTAAAAAATTAAGGCATATTAACAAAAGTATACTAACTATACTTTGATTAAAAAACAAAGTTATTGCATACCTCTACTTTGGATGCTAAAAACACACATGTAGGAGCCATTAATACAGGATCTATACTTTTCAGAGAATACCTAAAATACAATAAAAACAAAGTTAAATGTCATCCATACAGAAAAATATTTAAAATCGTGACAATTCTATGGTGAACACACAATTCATCAACATTATATAGTTTCAAATAGGTATCATATTCCCGAAATAAAACAATTCTACCTGGCATAGAATCTCTTGAAATAGACCGTAGCAGTGGCAATAACTTGTTGTCTTAATTTAAGATGTTCACCTAATGCTTGGATAACTAAAAGAAAAATAATACGTTTTAAATGTATATTCTGTTATCATCATTAACATTCAACAGTAAGTTCTAAGTGGTTAAATCATTCATTTTTTACAGAGAAAAAAACCTTTCATCACATGAAACTCTACTTGTATTACAATTGAGTCTAGTACTAAGGTTTAAAACGCATGTAGACATGCATAAAACAACATTAAATAATAGAAAATGCCCCATAGCAAACACTAGTCTTACATTAAGAATTTTCTCCCAAGTATTTTCAATGTTTTCATATTATCTTTAGAACAAATACAAAAAGAAAATATTAGATAACCACCAAACTCATTAAAACTACTGTTTTATAAATTTTATCAAAAAATACGTTGGTATGAGTCCTCAAAAAACAATGAGGTAGATTTGCATAAAAGTGAATAGAAAGATAATGTTACAGGGCTAAATTCCTTTCCATCCAAAGCAAACTTGTAAGAAGTGGTCAATAAAAATGAATCGTTTACTTTCAAAATATTTTGCTGTAGCCAAACTTAAACTGGGCTTAGTAACGAAATATAAAGATTAAGGTAATGAACACTTTCAAACTGGCTTGAGTATGTGGATCATGTAATACAAACAATACTTTAGTTGATTACTTGAAAAGAAAAATGTAAGGTGTAAAAATAATGTATATATTAAAACATTAAGTAGGGAGTAAAACAGCTCAGCACAAACTACTATACAAACATTCAATTCAGAAAAAACTAAACCCATTTTGACCAATTTAAAAAAATGCTTACCATTTGTAAAAAATATCTGTAATTTCCAATACTCTTCCTCTGAGAGAAACTTTAAGTCCTTTTGCCGTTCCTTCAACAGGTCTTGTTTATCCAAAATCCATTGCAAACTAGAAGAAACAGGATATGTTACAGAAAATTAAAACAGTCACAGAAAACATATGAAGATTGAACAGGCTGTTAACAGGAGAAATAGAATATACATGAAATAATTTTGACAGACAGTGTATCATAAATTTGTTGAAACTCTTAACACTGAGAACTGTCTCACCAATAAATGTAGCTATGCCCTGGGAAAAGAATTCTGCTCTAATCTTTTCTGTGTTCATTCTCAGTCTGTTTCTCTCCCGTCCCCTCCCACTCCTACTCTCTTCTCTCTCTCCTCATTATACTGTATTTCATTGATTCTAAAACTCTAGTACTGGCCCTCCCTGGTGGTTCAGTAGGTTAGGACACAGCGCTGCAAGTCAGCTGCAGCACTTCAGTGCGAGTTTGATCCCCAGCTCCGGACGTAACCCACATGTCACAGCAGACCTCTCCTGACCCGCCTGCTGCTCCCCTCAGCAGTGTGCTTCATCAGTTGGCCTGTTCTGCTTCCCGCTGTGTCTCTGGTAAATCCTCTCACTGCCCCTGCACCTCTGTTCTGTATGCATAAATAAATGAATCTTAAAAATAAAATTCTAGTATTAAAATTATGGGCCTTCCTGGTGGTTCAGGTGTTAAACTCTTAGTGCTATCATATCACAGAGATGCATCTTACAATTTTAAATGTCTCAGTAGTATTTAAGGGCAGTACATTTATTCTTTCTTAGAAATACATAAAATGGTGAAGTTATCTGCTATAAATTGATGGTGTCTTAGATTTGATATATGAATTATCTTTTTTCAGTTATTCATAAGTAATTTTCCTACTTCATGAATTCATGTTAAAGGTTACACCAAAATTTATTATTAATAGTCTTCTCTTCCTGGTTAGTGAAGACTACTATTTCATAAACAATATGAAGTTGTTTATGATCGAGAAAACTATTATTCAACCTGCTTGTTATTCAGTGTGAATGAGAAGTCCTCTTATGTCAATTCATTTATTATTTAGCATCCTTTTAAACTGCTGCACACACACACACAAAAAGAAACTGTTGCACTACAGCATTACAGATAGATCATTACTTAACCTATATTATAATTTTTAACTATTAAACACGATAATTTAATATCTTTGTAATTCAACCTCATATACTTTATAACCATTGTACATTTAAATTTCCCAGAAGTAGAACCAATGTGTCAATTTAGTTGGTAACTTTGACACAAAGTTTGCATTTTGTGAAAGTCAACCAATTTCAATTCTGATTGACATGACATGAGTATATCTTAAAATACATAACCCTATGGATTACTACCAATCTACATGTTTACCACTAGAAGGTATATTATCATACTGGAAGGTATAGTATCATACTGAGGTTTTTTTTAAGTTCACTTCTGAGGTTAAACACTTTCCTTGCCTTTATTAGTCAGTTATAGTTATTCTTCTGTACACTGTATTTCTAAAAATGACCATTTTTCTAGTGTGATCTTATTTTTATGATTAAGATACTCTTCTAATGTAAAATTTATATATTATGGATAATTAGTCAAGCACACTGCAAACATTTTAGTATGACTTCTCAAACCTTTTTGTAGATTCAGCATTCATTTATGATAAAAACTTTTTTAAAATAATATAACAGTTTATTTTTACATCATTTTGTATACATTTTATTTTATCTCAATTGTAATCCCTGTGGGTTTCCCATCACCGAGTCACCCGTGTGCCATCACCATAGTCCTGTGCACTTCCCTCGCCTCCCCCCCCCATTTTTGATCCCATTCCCCACTCCACCCCCACAAAATGTCTCTGGTTCATTATTCTTATTATTTTCTTGCCTGGTCCATTATACTCCTGCTATGAGTGAAACCATCCGGTATTTTTCTTTCTCTTTCTGACTTATCTCACTAAGCATGATCTTTTCCAGCTCCATCCAAGTTGCTGCAAAAGACATGTGTTTCTCTTTTTTGGTTGCTGAGTAATATTCCATTGTATATATGTACCACATCTTTTTAATCCAGTCATCTACTTTTGGGCATTTGGGCTGCTTCCATGTTTTTCCAATTGTAAATAAAGCAGCAATAAACATGGGGGTGCAGGTATCTTTTTCAATACGATAAAAACTCTTAGTAAAATGGGGATAGAAGGAACACAGCTCAACAGAGTAAAGCCCTTATGTGCCACACTCAAGCTAGCATCATACTCAATGGTGAGAAAGTGAGAGCTTTTCCTCTAAGATAGTATATGATGAGAATGTCCACTCTCACTAATAGCTAGAGTAATTAGGCAGGAAAAAGATGTAATAAGAACCCAAACTGGAGAATAAGTAAAGCTATCACCATGTGCAGATGGCATAATAATATGCACTGAAGAAACTATTAGAAACAACATATCAGTAAAAGGGGTAGGCTATAAAAACAACACAAAAGTCTACCACTTTCCTATATGCAAATAGTGTGCTAGAAGAGCAAGAAATCAAAACACTCTCATTTACAGGAGTATTAAGTAATATTAAATGCCTAAGAATAATCCTAAAACAGGTGATGAAAGAACTATTCCATGAAAATTATAAGACTGTTAAATGAAATAGAATACAACTTCTAGTTCCAAGGAGACAGAAAGTAGTCCCTGATGATCACTGGATGAATTAACATTGTTAAAATATTCATTTCACCCAACGTAATTTACAAATTTAATGTAATCACTATCAAGTATCAATGGTATTCTTCAAAGAAACAAACACTAGCATAATTTATACCCAACCAAAGAAGAGCCTGAGTAACCTTGACAAAATAGATAAGGAAGAGTTATCATGCTCCCAATTTCAAACTACACTACAAGGCAATAGTAGGCAAAACAGTACAGTACTGGGGGGAAGTAGACATACAGACTAATGGAATTAAATTGAAAGCCCAGAAAAAATTCATGTTTATATAGACAGTTAATCTATGATAAAGAAGCCAAAAGCATATGACAGATAAAGAAACCTCTCTTCAACAAACAGTACTGGGAAAACTGAACAGACATATGCAGAAAAGAAACCTCTTACACCACACACAAAGTGAACTCAAAATGGGTAAAGGAGCTGGATGCAAAACCAAAACCCATAAAACATATAGTTTAAGAAAACATAGGCAAAATACACCACACACTGCCTTCAGTGATGTCTTTGGAGACTCTCCACCAATGGCAAGGAAAGCAAAAGCAAGAATAGACAAGTAGGATTCACATCCTACTCCTCAAAAGTTTTGTGGAGTAAAAAGAAACGTCATTAAAACAAAAAGACACCCTATTGGATTAAAGTATTTGCACATCATACATCTAACAAGAACCATAAAGAAATCATATATTCAACAAAAAAGAAAACAATTCAGTCAAAAAATGGACAGAACAGACACTTCTCCAAATAAGACATTTATATGACCAGTGGGCACATGAAAAAATGTTCAGCGTGACTTATTATTAGGGAAATGCAAATCAAAACCACAATAAGATAACACCACACTCTTTTGAGAAAGACATATATACATGTACACACATACACACAACAGCCAGAAACAAGACATGTTGGTAAGGGTGTGGAGAAGGAGGAGCCCTATACAATGTTTGTGGGAATGAAACTAGTTCAGGTCCTATGGAAAACAATAAAGAGGTTCCTCAAAATATTAAAAATAGACATATCATAAGACCCAGTAATTCCACTCCTAGATATCTATCAGAAGAGTAGAAAATCACTAATTTAAAAGAATTTGTGTACTACTGTGTTCATTGCAGAACTACATACAATAGTGAAATTATGCAACAACAAAGTGTCCAAAGACAACTCATCACTTGTGACAACATGGATGGAATCCATTGGGGGATGGGTTATGCTAAAATGCGTCATAAGAAGAAGGACAAATACTGGATAATTTCATTCAGTAAATTGTAAAAGGGAGGAAAAACACAAAACTAACCCTACAAATGTCACTGCAGAATTGAGTCTACTAGAGGGGAAGGTAGGGGTGGGAACAAAGTAGGGAGGGGCACAAAGGTTCAGAGTGAAGAACTATGGGTGTTTTAGCGGGGGCAGTAGTAGTAACATGCACCTGAAATGTGAACCTGTATCTCTTACATCATATATAGGTAATAAACCAGCGTTACTTCAATAAAGAAAAAAAAAACTTAAAATTAAGCAAAACTTCTAGACAATTTTATCTTATATATCAATAATTCTATCATTCTCACTCTATCAGCTGTATTAAGTAATAATCGAACAATGTTAAACAAGCATCTCATTTTTATAATGTTTCACAATAAGTATCTCTTGTTAATGACTTGTTTTTACCAGTTAAAAAAGCATCCTATTTGAAAAAGCTTCAATCAAGAATATTGATGTTTATTAGGTATCTTCCATATATAGGCATTATTTATTAGTGGATTTCCTAGTATTGGCAATATTTTTATAATAAATAACTCATTTTTTTTTTAACTTTTTAGTGTAATGTTGGACTTTACTTGGTAGTACTTCATGGTATTTCCATTCAAGTTATTTTAGTGCTACCTTTGCTAGATTTTATTAAAAATATCCTGGATTCATAAAAGAACGGAAAACTTTTCTTTTGTTCTGTATGAGCAAATGCAAAACTGCACATCTTGAAAAGTGGGAGGAAATTTACCAATGAAATAATGTGGACTTTGAGCGTTTAAAAAGGAGATCTCTGGCAACTTTCTTAATTTATTTTGGCTTTCACCAAAAGGCCAAAAGGGCTTTATGTATCATTATAAAGACAACTCAAATATACTCCTGGGGTTTATTTACTTTTCTCATTTCTAATTTTGTTATTTTTGGAGAAGTCCTTTTTTCCCTTGATTCAACTAGCATTTTAGTCTACTGATTTGGTTTTCCCTTTCAAAGAACCAGCTTTTGTAAGCTGAGTGCTTTCCCCTTTTTATAAGTTAATATCAGTGTTATCTTTATTAAAAGTCTTTGTTTTCCTCAGGTTTATCTCACTGCTTTCCTTTCTTAAGTAGAATATTTGTTTTAATTTTTTTCTCATTCAGGCCGGTGATTTTCTTTATAAATCTGGTTTTGGCTATATTCCAGAGGTGTAGATATATGTTGATCAAAGAAATGTTATTTCCTTGATATTATGTAACTGTATTTTCAGCTTCCTCTTTGATACAATAAAATGTCCAGAGTTGCTTTTGTTCTTTTTTATTTTTGTTAACCTGTTTGTTAACCCATTCACTCAACCAGGAAAATTTAGTGACCTAGTTTTACTGTATTTTGGTCAAATAATGTATTGTGTTCAATTTTCTGGGAAAAAAAGAATGATTCACTGTTTCAAAATTATCATTAATTTCATCTCCACTATCATTTTATGTCAAAAAATTATCTTCCCAAATACTTTAGGTTTTCTTCACAGCATACAAAATAAAGAATAAACCAAGAAGATATAAATCAAATTTATGATTTCAAGAGTTAACCATTATTTCTGTCCTACTATGAAAAATTGCTATGCTGATTTCGGAAATATTAAAATGTGCACCTTAAAGCCATGAAATATAGCAGAGTTCACGTACATTTTTGTCTCTCATCAAAATCACCCAAAACACTACTTTCACAATCTTTTTTTCCCCCAAAACTGACCTTTCCTAATTGTTACCTATTGCAAAATTAGGAGCCTATATATTCTCAAGGGATCTGAGTAAGATAAAATGGGCCCTTCCTCCAGGATTTAACTGGGAGGTAAGGCCAGTTTTCAAATAAAAGCACATTTAATGGTATACTAAGCTGACATTTGAAAGATTAACGTTTATGAAATAAATCTTTTGATAAGCATTCTCATTATGCCAACAGTAAATAAAAAGCACCTTTTAATAAGCGTTACTACTTTCATTTACTGTGATACGAGAACGCTTAGCAAAAGGGAGAAAGGCAAGAACTTTTTTTAAGTTGAGCTTCGTTTCTGAAAATCAGTCGCTAGCAACTTGTCGATTCTTTTCTTTCCAAGTTTATCCACGGAATCTGACGTTTTTGTATTTCAATTTCCCAAGCACTGAATGAAATCTAAATGTGCAAAATAAAATACGGTTGGAAGCAAATTTTCCCTAGCATTTCATCTCCACAGAATCACTTTATAGCAAGAGGAAAACCTGCTTTTCTGAAAAATAGGTTTCCAAACCTATTCCTCATTCCTTTTTTTCTGGTGCAAAAGGCTAAAACAAATGCATAGGAATCCCTCATCTTTACAGAATGAAGATTTAAATCCCAGATAATTACAGTAAGTACCTTCCTTATCAGGTTCTGTTCGTCTTTCAATAGTACAATGGAAAGCCTAAGTCAAAGTATAATTAATCCCATCACTCATCATCCCAGGCTGCTTAAACAAATGCATTTAGGAGGAAATATTTCAATATTATTGTAGTTCCTTTATATTCACTGAAACAAAACCTTACTCACAGGAAAGGTTAAAGAAATTGGCTAATCCCAGGAAAACACTTTAAAAACAATAAGGTACAGACTAAAGAAATGGACAGATTTTCAGATCACCTACTCTAGATATCTTACCAACATAAACTCCATATAAGTACAAGGGAATAGCAAGCTTTAGTAATAAGCAGAAACAAATTTGATTTCCCCCCCTCTCCTCCGAATACTATTAATGCACTCAAACAGACAAAAGATTACAACGCCGATCCACTAAAGCATAAGACCCAAGGCAAAACCGAATCACCACTGTCCAGAAGAACCATTTTCACAGTTCTGAACTGGGTCACACTTCCCCTATCTCTGCCCATCCCAACCCACTCCCACCCACCCCTCCTTTCCAGGCCTACTAATCCACGAATGCAAAATTAAACTCTCTAATCTGCCTTCCCCGGAGACTGAACACCTCTCCCCGCCCTTCCAGCTCACGGATCTTTCCCACGGAGCCAGTGGGGGTGGGGAACGAGTAATAGGACCGAAAAGCTCCCCTCGCTTCCGGTCGCCCCCGCCGCCTCACTAGAGACCCCGCAGCGCTCTGGACAGTGGCCGAGATCCAGGCCAAAGGGAGTCGCAGGCCCCGTTCTCGCCGCCCCTCCAAGGACCAGCTTAGAGAGAAGACGAAAGAATACTTACTAGTGGGAGCTCTGCCAAAAGTTCCCTGCCATGGAACACAACGTGCCCTGATAAAAACGCACCAGCCGGTGGAGCGGCCCGCGGAGCGACCATAGACCCAGCCCGCCCGGTAACCGCGCTCCTCGATCTGATCTGCTCGGCTCCGCTCCGCGGCGGCGACGGTGAAAGGAAGAGGATAGCACCCTATTCTCTTTAAAACCGGCCGGCAACACAGTACCGTGTAAACCGGTTCCTAAGGATAAAAGTTCCGGCCCGCCCCACGGTAGCGGAGGAAGCCAGCAGGGAGGAAGCAAGCCTGTGGGCGCAGTCTGATAGGAGATGGGAATAGATGCTCACGAAGGCTCGCGGCAGCCTAGAGACTCTCGCGAGAGCGTCACGCTGGTTCCGGTTTAGAGCCCGCGCAGTCGGTCTTCCGTGGGCAGTGTCTGTAACAGGGACGGAGTTAGAAGTAGGGAGCACCCCCTATGGGAGTACTTTTTTCATAATAGCGACCTCTAAAGTCCACAGACACACCATAACGAGGTACTAATAACTAGATTTTCTGACTTCTATTTCTCTTGAAATTGGAAATAGAAATAAAGATTTTTTGGTATCAAGGACCCATCGTTTACTGTCACCAAACCCAAAACGTTTTTAATAGATTTCTTTTTGCATTGAAACGCAATGTTTCAAAAAAAAACTTATTTTTTTGAAATGCAGGAGAAATACTAGTTTTTAACTAAATTCTATTTTGAGGTAAATGGTTTGGCCCATAGACATAAAATTCTCTTAAGCAGTGAAATAGCTGGTCGATTTAGCAATTATTGTTATCCTGCATATCAATATATTTATATTGGGCTTTTAATATATACATTTCTGTGGGTTTAATTATTGTGCATCCATACTTAGGCTTACCTTGTATCCATTATCTAGACTTGGTAAATTGGCAGGTCAGGTTTGCATGCAGGAATAAAAACCACATCCCCATACCCTGTGAAGTTCATTTGTCTCAGTGGTCTTCCTAAATGATTTAGCCTGACTTTAATATGCTTTTCAGTCCAAAACCTAGACTATATCTCTCCATGTAAGAACTATGGACAGGGCCCTCCCTGGTGGCGCAGCGGGTTAAAGCCAGCACTGAGAAGCTTAAGCCACTTCCGCATGAGTTCGATTCAGCCTGCCCCAGAGGTGACCACATGGCATGGCAGACCTCTCCTGACCCGCCCGCTGCTCCCCTCAGCAGTGTACTTCGTCGATCTGCCTGTTCTGCTCCCCACTCTGTCTCTGGTGAATCCTCTCACCCTCCGCATCTCTGGCCTGTACCCAGTTCTGTATGAATAAATAAATAAATCTTTAAAAAAAAAAAAAAAGAACTATGGACAGAGTGAAGAACTAAGTTCTTCCACTATATCCTTTATTCATAAAACCAGAATTAGCTAATTATTTTCCTTTTCTTTTATCAAAACTATGTTTTGGGCCTCCATGGTGGCACAAGGGGTTAAGCACAGCACTATGAAGCTATGTAAAGTCACTTAGCAAGAGTTCAAAGCCCCACAAGGGATCTGACCTCTTGTGTCCAGTCTGCTGCTGCCAGAAGAGTATTTCAGTAGGTTCTCTGTTTTGTTCCCCACTCTGTCTCTGGTGCATCCTCTCACCCAACTCTGGCCTGCACCCCAGTTCTTGTATGGATAAATAACTCTTTAAGGAAAAAAACAACAATTCTTTAAGTAGAGGCTTTCGGTGCTAAAGTTATTTCCAAAAATTTATAGTTCGCTATAGAAAGAAACATGGATTGACAATTGTACTAGAAAATTATACAGAACTGAAAACACAGAATTGTGTTTCCTCTATGTCCTTGTTCCCCACTAACCCTTACTTTCTCCCCATTCTGCATGGACTCTGGTCGCTGTAATTTTAGTTTGTGAGCTTTTCAGCTTTCCTCTGTATCTTTAATTTTCAGATATACTTCTACTTCATTCTATATTTACTTCTTTTACTTACTTTTTGGTTTATGAGTGGTCTGAGGCTCCTGTCACATAGAGGCATCCCTGATTAGAATTACTATGACTGACTTCGAGAGGTGGTCCTTGACATTGACTGTAGTTTGAAGTTACTTAGGGTGGTTATAAAACATTCTTTTTCTCAAAGGTTACCCTCCAGATGAAGTCTCTTTCATAGAACAAATCCATATTTCCATGTATTTTTATGCTCACATACTTGTTTATGAGCATGGAGAGAAATGTAGAAAATTGTGAATTGAGAGATTAATAATAATGGGATTAGTGGGATAAATTGAACAAGGCCCTTGCTAAATTCTAGGGATCTTGGGCAAAATGTTTTCTGGGATCTCTTTCAAGTTTTGATTTTAAAGTGCAATCCCTGGAATTTGTAAGGCTAAAGGCAAAAAAGGACTGTATTAAACAGTGTACTCTGATTTGTAAATTTGTATCTCATAGGCATATAGATTAACAATTTTGCACTTGGATTGTGTGTGTTGAGGTTTTACAAACAAGGAAATGGATAAATAGTAAATAATGGGAACCAGGTTTCTCACTACCAGAGAAGTTACATATCATCAAGGGAGGAAAGATAAAATTAATTCCTTTGTAACAGATTAAAATCAGAGATTGCAAAGATTACAGAATCAATTAATTACATATGTAATTCTTTCTACCTCTCTTTCTATATATGTATAGTTTTGTCTGCTGAGAAGCTGTGACCTTTCCACCACCCTATCTCCATTGCTGTGAGTGTACGCACACCCAAATCTTGATTTCTAAGTACCATCCTCCAATAAAATGAACCCAAGATCCTTGGAGAAATGGCTAGTTCTGGGTAGGGCCAAGTACTGGTGGTACTGACTCATAGTACCAGAGTGAAGACATCTGAAATACTATGTTAACTAAATGATCAAGATTAACACAGTGGTTAAGTCATATTAATTGTATATATTCCTGACATGATGTGATAGGAAGAAGACTTTATCTCTGTGGTCTTATAGCAAAAGTCCATAATCTCATTGCCAATCGTGAGAAAAAAACATCAGACAAACCCAAACTGGGGGATATTCCATAGAAAACTTCAAAACTGTAGGCCCTCCCTGGTGGTGCAGTGGGTTAAGGCACAGCACTGAGAAAACAAAGCCACTTCCATATGAGTTCGATTCCCGCCTCCCTGCAGGAGACCACATGGCGTGGCAGACCTCTTCTGACCCACCCGCTGCTCCCCTCAGCAGTGTACTTCATCCATCTGCCTGTTCTGCTCCCCTCTCTGTGTCTGGTGAATCCT
>NW_004567102.1:45392120-45439129 GCF_000260355.1 Condylura cristata
GCAGACCTCTCCTGACCAGCCCGCTGCTCCCCTCAGCAGTGTACTTTTCAGTTGGCCTGTTCTGCTCCCCTCTGTCTCTGGTAAATCCTCTCACCACCCCTGCACCTCTTGCCTGTACTCCAGTTCTGTATGCATAAATAAATAAATCTTTAAAAAAAGAAAAAACAAGGAAAGACTGAGAAACTGTTACGGCCAGAGAGAACTAAGGAGACATGATATTTAAATGTAATGTGGTGTCTTGGGGGGATCCTGAAACAGGAAAAAAATATTAATGGAAAAAACTGGTGAAGTTTGCATAAATTGTTAAATTTAGTTAAAGGTAGTATATCAATATTTATCTCGATTTTGACAAATGCACTGTAATTATATATGAGGTGGCAATATTAGGGAGAAGTGGGTGAAGGATATATACAAACCTTCTGTACTATCTTTGCAACTTTTCTATAAGTTTAAACTATTCCAAATAAGAGACTTATTATAAAATGTATATTAACTCCAAATTACAGGACCTCTGAAGCCTGAGCTGGAGCAGCATTTCACTTGACCAAGTCTAAGGGCACTCATGGTTCTCATTTTCACTGTATGCAATTGTTATAGTCATGAGTATGTTGCTTCCATTGCAACAGAGGAAAAATCCACTGAGGGCTTTTAGGCCAGGTCTTTCCAGATATTAAACTGAAGCAAACAGAGGGGAAAGTTCAATTTCTCTTCTTCTACTGCTAACTATATCATTGGATTGTTAGGTCAGTGGTTCGTAACTGGGGGTGATTTTTGAGCTCTATGGGACATTTGGCAATATTTGGTGACATTTTTATTTATAACAACTGTAAGAAGAATGCTAAACAATCTACAATACATAGGGCAGTCCCCTTCCCCAACTAAAATAATGAACCACCCAGCCTCAAATCCCAATGGTATTCAAAGTTGAGAAACTGCTATATGATTAAGTGTGGTATGACAGGCATATCATGATTATGAAGATAAGGCAGTCAGGCTGAGGATGACAGAACTGAAGGACAGAAAAAATATTGGTCCATGGTGACATTGTAGAACCACAGAATTGAACCCCTGAATCCCCTGAACTTCTTATTCCATTAAAGTGCTTTAGTTGTTTAATCAACTTTCAGTTTTTATTTCTGATATCCTCAGGCAAGAGAAACCTAACTGGCATAGAAAGAGAGAGATGAAGAATCAGACAAAAAAAAAAAAAAATAGGAAGGAACTATAAGCAGAGAGTATCTCAGGGCAGAAGGGAATGCCAATCTGGTACCAACTCTCTCTGAAATCCTACCTCCTTGTTCCAGGAAGCCCCTTAAAGAAGTCCCAGCTATTATTGAGGTACTCAGCTGGGACTGAGATGCTTTGTAGTCCATCACATTAAACAGCACTAATTTTGTCCTACTTCTGAAAATTGTAATAAAACTTATTTATAAATTATTTGAAATTTAGAAACATTTTACTTTGTCTATATTTCTAAGGAAATAGCTCCAAAACTTTCTGATCAGACATTTAAAATGCTGAAAAGGAAAAATAGCATGATCTCTCTGAATTTACAACTTAGACTTGGAAAGTAATTTGTATATTACTTAATAAAATAGTGGTAAATTGGAGTAGAAAAAATGGAGAAAGAAAATATGTATTTCTTTTTCTCTCTTTCTAACATCTTAGTAAGGGGGAAGTCATGGACTGTCGGGCATAATAAAGGACTTTACCCGGTATCCTGAGAACTGGTTAATGGTAGCTGTGGAATCCAGAGAATCAGGGGCCTATGACCAATACCAGAGACCCTTGGATAAGGTAATTAAAAAAATTTTAAAGCCATCTTTCAGTCAAGGTGTTACAAAGAACATTAAAATTTGGTGAGCTAATGTTCCAATGCTGTCTCTCCTTACTAATGATAAAGTAAATAATGATTAGAAATGCTTTTACTATGAAGTCTTCTTTTTAAAAGGTTTAGTTATTTATGCATACAAAATTGGGGTGTAGGCCAGAGATGGACTGTGGTTTGAGAAGATTCACCAGATAGCATGGGGAGCAGAACACGTGGATACACTGAAATGCACTGCTGAGGGGAGCAGCAGGAGAGGTCTGCTGTGCCATGTGGGTCAGCAACCTGGCCAGCCAGGGTTCCAAACTCATGCTGCAGTGGCTAAGGTGAGTAACCCCTGTGCCACCAAGGAGGCCCAACACAAGTAGTCTTTTTTTTTTTTTTTAATACAGAACTGGGGTACAGGCCAGATATGTGGAAGGTGAGAGGATTCACCAGAGACAGAGTGGGGAGCAGAACAGGCAGATCCACGAAGTACACTGCTGAGGGGAGCAGCGGGCGGGTCAGGAGAGGTCTGCCACGCCATGTGGATCTCCTCCGGGGCAGGCAGGGATCAAACTCATGCTGCAGTGGCTCAAGCTTCTCTGTGCTGTGCTTTAACCCGCTGTGCCACCAGGGAGGGCCCACAAGTAGTCTTTTTAATTCACATTACTGAATACAAAACTTCTTATTCAGCTTTAGGGTGATTAATTTTTCATTTTCTATCTTGTGAAAGCAAATTCAGCAACCTGAAAAATTACCATAGTTAATAATTGTTACAGGTATATATTTTATTTAGGCGTATTAACGTCTATTAAGTACATGTCATTATTATACTTGTTGTATAGATGCTATACCTAGGCTGAAAGTTTAAGTAAGGGGACCAGAGCTATATATGTAGCATGTGGGAGCTAGGCTGTGATACCAAACTGAGCCTAGTCTGGGTATGACTTCTATATCAAACTACTATTACCAAGAAATAAGCAGCCAGTTATGTGTCAATATTGAACATATTAAGGGTCAGCAAGTATCACATTCCTATGGTCCTGGTCCTCATTTAATTACTAGTGCTTCTTCAATAATATTTACAGATTAAAATTCTCAATTGTTCTTGCTGAATGTAATAATAATGTTTAGGAATGGTGGACAGAAAATTAAACAAAGGGCCTTTCTGGTGGTGCAGGAGTTAAGGTTTCAGCACTATCAAGCTATCCCAGCTTCTGCCTCATAAATTGGATACCACATCCTCTCCTGGTGGACCTACTTCCCAAGTAGGGACCATGGACTGAAAGTTCTTTGGAAAACATGATTCCTTTACAGTTTCAAACTCTGTCACACAGGTTTGAATAGCTAGGAAACCACTGCTTTGGAAAAATCAACTTAAACTGTACGACACTGACTTCATTATGGTTTAAACCTAGCTCAACATCCCAACATAATTCTGACTAATCACTCAGGAATTCCCTCACTGGATCATTCCTATTTTTCTGAATTTTCCATTTGATGCAGTCACCTCCATTCAAACTTTCACCCAGTCAACTTTCTTACCAAAATCATTTTCTAGAGCTGAAGAGAATACACATGGTAAAGGTTAGACTTTCATATTTTTAAATTTTTGTATATGATGTTATGCCATCTTTAAAAATGTTGGGGAGGAATTGGAGAGGAGGGGGGGGGAAATGCCTTGGGCAGGGAATGGGGTGCCCAGTCAACTATGGTAGAGGGTTATGTGGGTGCCTTGGTGGTGACTGTGGTGTGGTAACTACATATGAAGGATTTAATCCTATACCCCTAAACAAATACAGTATTGTAAACCAAACTTACCTCAATAAAATAGAACACAACTAAAGTGTCTTTCTAGCTGAAGAAAACTTACCTTTTCCAGGGCTAGTCAATTCAGAGAGCAAACTACCCGACAGGGAGTCTGTCTTTGATATGCAAACTAACCAACCCAGAGCCAGGCCTCTTCTGTCTTGCCTTTAATTCCTGGGAGGCAATATTCCTCTAGCTCCATTATTCTAGGGCCTCCTGCCATACAATGAAGGGCCAGCCTACAGTCTAAAAGCTAGGTCATTTACCTTGCCCTGACTCACCTTTCCTGCATAAAACCATTGCTTGCTTCTGTTTTTGCTTCTTGATCAACATAGTGTTCTTATGGCCCTGATTCTTGTTTCCAGGAGGAGCTGTGGGATACATTAAGCTTTTCTTTCAACGGTATAGTCTCCATGTTACTTAAATTAATTAATTTATAATCTCTATAAATTAAGATCAGGCATAGAACAGCTCCAGCAATTCTTTCCAAAGGCAGAAGCTAAAATAGCTAAGCAATAAGGTGTAGATGTGTTATTGCAGACTTCCACTTGGGTTCTAATTTCTTTTTTTTTAAGATTGATTTATTTATGCATACAAGAACTAAGAAATAGGCCAGAGGTTGTGGGGGGAAGGGGTTGAGAGGAATAACAGGAGACACAGTGGGGAGCAGAGATGGATCTGCTGAGAGACATTGCTGAAGGGAGAAGCTGGCAAGACAGGAGAAGTCAGCACTACCATGTGAGTTATCTCTTTCAGGGGATCCATCTCATGCTGCAGTGGCTGGTAATAGCTTGGTTGTGCTGTGTCTTTAACCTCTAAACCACCAGGAAGGCCTGGAATGCTAATTTCTTTATTGACAGTCTTTGATCTAAGTTAAAAATAGAGACAAGTACTATGACTGTGTCAACTCACTTTTTTTTGTGAAAATGAAAAATGGGACGTGCAGTTTGTTCTACCATTGGGGGGATTTTTTTTTTCCAAAGATGTATTTATTCATGCATACAAGAACTGGGGTTCAGGCCAGAGGTGTGGAGGATGAGAGGATTCACCAGAGACAGAGTGGGGAGCAGAATACATGGACTGACTGAAATACACTGCCGAGGGAAGCAGTGGAAGGGCAAGGAGAGGTCTGCTGTGCTATGTGGGTCACCTCCCTATCCAGGAATCAAATTCTTGCTGCAGTGGCTGTGGACAGCTTCATAGTGCTGTGCTCTAACTGTCGCCCACCATGGGAGGCCTGGAGGGTTTGTTTTTAATTGTTGGACGCCTGGGTACTCTCTTCTTATTCTCTTTTTGTCTTCACCTTGTTAAGTCACTGTCTTCTTTAGGTGTTGTTCTGTGGGACTAAAATGTCAGATTTTTTTTTGCCTTAAACACATCCTCTCTGGTAAATACATATACAATGTATTGACTGTGTTAGTTCACTCAGACTGCAGTAACAAAATACCGTAAACTATTGGCTTGATAAGCAAACATTTATTCCTCCCAGTTCTAGCATTTGGGAAGAGCAAGCTCAAAACATGAGCAGATGTGATGTCTGGTGAGAATCTGCTTTCTGGCACATAGACAGCAGCTTGTCTTTTTCCTTCATCCTAGGGCAGAGAGCGCTCTGGAGTCTCTTTTTATAAAAACATTAATCCCATGTGAAGACTTCACTCTGATTACCTAAACAGCTCCTCAGGCATACCAGTGCTTTAGACATCAGGTTTCAACAGAAAAATTTTGGGAGGACAAAAACTTTCAGACCATAGCACTAAATATCATAAGAAAGTAGATAATTAATCCTTAGAATACATAGCTGCCACTCCAGGGGATTACTCCAAACTTCCCTTGCTTTATTCTCCACTTCTGAGAAACACACAGAAGTATAGGGGCTGGGGTCCTCCCTGGTGGCACCAGGGGTTAAAGTGCAGTACTAGGAAGCAATCCACAGTCACTTGGCCAGGGAGCTAACTCATGTGACACAGCAGACCTCTCCTGTCTCACCTTTTGCTCCCCTCATCAGTGTATTTCAGTCAGTCTGCCTTTTCTGCTCCCCACTTTGTCTCTGGTGAATCCACTCACTGCCCCTGCACCTCTGGCCTATACCCCAGTTCTGTATGCATAAATAAATAAATCTTAAAAAAAAAAAACCAACAAAAAGAAGTAGAAGGGGATGGTTCTAGTTCTGTCTCCCTGGCCCTGTTTTCCCTTGCTGATAAAGTCTAATCCTCACAGAAAGGGGAGATGCCATGGTCCTGGTTCCACCCTAAGGAAGGGTGGAGCTGAGCAACAAGGAGACATTGAGAAGAATGGAGGAAGAGACAAGTGGGACAGAAGATAGGACACATGAAAGAGGGTCATGTGAAAGAGGATACAGTTGCTGCTCTGCTTTGGCTTCGCACCAGGGACTTGGAGGACATGGAAAGAGACACATGGAGGGAAGAATGGAGAGTTACTTGGAAGAAACCTGTGGAGAGGCTGCAATAGCAGCCTCATTACCTTGATTTGTATTTTAATTTTTCTCCTGTTTTCTAAATCTGCCTGGCCTCTTCTGTCCCTTGTAATTTCCTGCAAGAAGGTGCCATATACTTGTGGTGAGCTTGGGGCCATTGCAAACAAGCTTTGGGCCAACTCTGCTCGGCTGGGCATTTATCCATGAAAGGATGAGCAACTGTAGGTGTTTTATTGGAAAACAATTTCTTTCTCCAGCTTTGTACACTAATCCTATTAAAGATTTTGTACACTAAGAGATTGCTTTATGTGGTAGTGGCAGAACCTATTTAAGGTGTGCAAGTTTGGGGGTTCCAGGGAACCCCATAGTTTGTCCGCTGACAAGGTGACCAAAGGAAAAGTGATTCAGAGATGGTATCTTTTTTTCTAGAGCTGCTTTTTAAATTTTAAAGCTCATTTTTAGATAAAGCACATTTGTCTCCTACATCATTTTTTATTTTTGTGCAGTAGTGATTTCTCTCCTTAGGTGTACTCCCTCCCACCATGGTTCTCATACCACCATAGACCCATGGTCTGTCACCATGATTCTTTGTGTTTTCTCTCCCCTGTTTTGTCACCCCTCAGATGCCTCAGATCTATGACCAGCTTGCAAGTGGTCTTTTTTGACACTTTGTTTTCTCTTATTCCACATAAGTGAAGCTATCCAATATTTACCTTTTTCCTTCCAACTTATTTCATTTAGGATAATCCCTTCCAGTTCCACCTGTGTGGCTGCAAATGGTATGACTATCTTTTTGATCGCCGAGTAGTATTCCACAGTGTCTATATGCCACATCTTCTTGATTGAATCATTTGGGGGATTATTTCCATATTTCAATTTTATTTATTGTTTATGTTTATTGCTTCAATAAATATAAGGGTACAGGCTTACTTTAGTAATTTTGCATCCTTTTAGTAGATTATTAGGAGTAGAATTGCTAGGTTATAATGGTAGATCGAATTTTAGTATTTTGAGGAAGCACCACACAGCTGGCTAGGCCAGCAGTGCAGAGGGTTCCTCCTCACTACATCCTCACTTGTTTCTTTCTTTTCAAATGGGCCATTCTCAAAGGTGGTATCTCATGATTTTGATTTACATTTCCCTTATCATAAGTGATGCTGAATATTCTTTCACATACTTATTGGAGATTTGCATTTCTTTTTTTGAGAAGTGCCTTTTTAGCTCTTCTGCACATTTTTTGATTGGATTGTTTGTTTTAATTTTGTTGAGTTGTGTGAATTCATTGTAGATCTTTGTGACAGTCCCTTATCATGAATGGTGTACAAATATTCTCACTCAGTAAGGTGTCTTTTCATTGTGGCCTGTCACTCTTGCTGTTTAGAACCTTTTTTTTATTTGATATAGTCCCAGCTGTTTATGTTCTCCTGTTTTCCTGACTTCTGAAAATGTATCCTCAAAGATGCTCTGAAAATTATGTCATGGAGTGTTTTGTCTATGGTTTCTTCTATCTACTTAATAGGTTTCAGGTCTTAAACTCAATACATATACATTTTGATTTCATTACTGTGTATGGTGTGAGATACTAGTCTATTTTCAGTCTTTTGTATGTGGCAACCAGTTTTCCCAGCACCGCTTTTTTTTCTTTAAAGATTGATTTATTTGTGCATACAAGAACTGGGGATAGGCCAGAGTTACAAGTGGTAAAAGGATTCACCAGAGACAGAATGGAAAGCAGAACAGGCCAACTGACAAAGTACAATGCTGAGGGGAGCAGCAGGGGGATCAGGAGAGGTCTGCCGCACCATTTGGGTCACCTGCACGTGGGTGCTACAGTAGCTGCAGACAGCTTCATGGTGGTAAGGTGCTAATCCATTACACCACCAGGGAGGGCCTTCCCAGCACCATTTATTGAAGAGATTTTCCTTGTTTCAGTGCATATTCTTTGTTCCTTTCTCATAGATTAGTTGACCAAATATATATGGTTTTATTTCTGGCCTTTCAATTCTGTTCCATTGGTCTGTGTGTCTGTTTTTGTTCCAGTACCAAGCTTTTTAATTATTATGCCTTTGTACTAGAGACTGAAGTCTGGGAAGGCTTTTGTGTGTGTGTGTGTGTGTCTGACTCCATATGTATATCAGCAATATTTGTCTGATTTCTTTGAAGAATGCCATTGAAATTTTTATTGGAATTGCATTGAATCTGTAAAACTGCTTTGGATAGAATGGTTATTTTGATAATGTTGCTTCTTCCAATCCATGAGTTGGAAATGTCCTTCCATTTTGTTGTGTCTTCTATTTCTTTGAAAAATGTTTTACAATTTTCCTCATATAGGTCTTTCATCTTCTTTATTAGGTTTACTCCCAGTTATTTAATTTTTAGGGGTACATTGGTAAATGGGATAGTTTTCTTAATTTCTTACTTTTTTTTTTTTAAGATTTATTTATTTATGCTTACAGAACTGGGGTACAGGCCAGAGGTGTGGTGGGTGAGAGGATTCACCAGAGACAGAGTGGGGAGCAGAACAGGCAGATCGACGAAGTACACTGCTGAGGAGAGCAGTGGGTGGGTCAGAAGAGGTCTGCCATGCCATGTGGATCAGCTCCCTGGCCAGGGATCAAATGTGTGCTGCAGTGGCTTCGGAGGGAGAGCTTCATAATGCAGTGTTTTAACATGTTGTGCCACAGGAGAGGCCTTAATTTCTTACTCTTTAGGCTGACTATTTGCATATAGGAAGGCTACTGACTTTTGTGTATTGATTTTTTTACTGACTACTTTACTGAACTGGTTAATATTTTTCTTTTACCTAACTGCTGCAGCTAGAACTTACAGTATTATATTGAGCAGCAGTATTGAGAGTTGACATCCTTGTCTGGCCCCAGATCTTAGTGGAAAGGCTTTCAGGTTTTCCTGATTGAAAATGATGTTAGATGTGCAATTTTGTATGTGTCTTTCATTATGTTAAGTTCCTTTTGTTCCAAGTTTTTCAAGGGCCTTCATAATAAGTGAGTGTTGATCTTTTTATCAAATACTTTCTTGGCATTTTTAGAAAAAGATTTATTTATACATACAAGAACTGGGGTACAGGCCAAAGATACAGATGGTGAGAGGGTTCATCCAGAGGCAGAGTAGGGGGCAGAACAGGCAAACTGACTGAAATATACTGCTGAGGAGAGAAGCAGGCAAGACAGGAAGTCTGCTGGGCCACATGGGTCACCTCCCTGGCTGGGGATCAAACTTTTGCTGCACTGGCTGTGGTTAGCTTCGTAGTTCTGCAAAGCCAGCATCAGACCTTTACCCCCTTTGAGGCTTTAACACCAGAGCGTGTCTTCCCACTAACAGGTCCCTGGGCATTATGCCTGAGCAACCAGATGCTTATTGTACTTCAAGGTGGGGCAGCACACACTTACTGGTTTGCTGTCTCACCCCACTGAGGTTCACGTCTGTGGGACTATAGGAAGCATTGTGCTCCCTCCCTAAGGCTAAGGAGTCAGAACTGCTGGGGCCTCAAAACAGAAACAATTTTCAACCCTCCACTAGCCCCCACTCACTGATCAGAGTGGTTTGAGCAGGAGGAAATAATGGGTAGCTATACAGTCCTTCAGGGTACTCCAAGGTCTTCAGCAAGGGTTTTCTTTCCAGTTTTCAAGTTAGGCTGGAGCCAGAGAAACCTACCTAGTCCAGAGGCCTGTTTATCTGGAGCAGTCCCAAAAGACTGCTTGAAAAGAACTTGAAATTTTCGGGATATCCTAAACCCTAAACAGATAGGTGCCAGAAAGCCTAAGGAGAGAGTGCTGGCATCGCTATAGGAGCTGGTGGGGATGCAGGGTCAGTCTTTGCCACCCTACATAGCCTTGAGCTCTCAGGGAAGACACCAGTTATCTTCTGCTTAAGCAGAGAGCTCTTAAGCCCTGTATTACATCTGCTTGACATTCCCAAACACTTTCAGCTTCGCCATTGTTGTGTAGCAAAGTTTGAAGGGTGGTGGGTTGGGAGACAGTACTACCCAGGGAAGTTTACATCCTGTTACTGTTCTTTATTTAAGGATAATGTTAGACTTCAACAGTTATTTTAACAAACAAATTCAACTACAAAGTTTTCCAAAAGAAAAGAACAGTCTGCCTTATTGATAAAAATGCCTTTTTTGCTTGTGGATCATAATACACAGATCATATTGCCCACTATTCATATCCTATAGAATACTTACATTGACTATAGGTTTACTGCAAGTAAATGGAACTGGGTTGACACATGCAATCCTTTAAGGTGAGAGTAAACAATAATCTTGACAAAAACCGTGTTTAGAATTTTCTTTGAGGCAGCCAGTAGCTGATGTGCATAAAATCCTTGGTTTTGGCCTTTTTTTTTTCTCACAAGCTTGAAAACCTGGCTCTGACTCCGGACTTGAGCCTGGGACTTTACAAGCGAATTGGACAGACTTTTCCTTGTGTGTTATCATGCCTTTTTTGGTAATGGCCACCAAGCTTTCCAGCCTGAAACTTTGCAGTGCTTCTGAAAAAGCGGAGGATGGTCATATCTGAAGGGCTTGGAAGGGCCTAGAACGATGCTTGTCAAGCCAGTGGATAAATAAGTACTCATTTTGAAATGTGACTTAATGGAGGATCTTTATATGAAGACGCGCCAAAACTCAGACTTTTACAGTTTGAGATACCAGTTCCTGCATCTCGTATTTATCACATGTCTTTTCAGTAAAAAGTATTTAGTGCGATTATTGTAAAAGACTTCCTGACTTGGGAGCCTGGCACCAACCTGAACCTTCCTTGCTTGGATTTCAGCACCTCATTCTCCAGCCCCTTCCCTTCAGAACCCCCATTATTAAGTTGGGCGAGCCTCGGAACCCTGAGACACGTTGACCGCGTTTCACCGCGAGCTTGTTTTCAGCACTTGGGGTTGGGGATCCAGGCGGAGCGCGGGCACCGAGCAGTGAGAGGCTCTGGTGTGGGTCCGCTCAGCCCCGCCTACCCTTCCCTGGCAGCTCCGGGAACCCGCCCCGAGGCGCGGGACTGCACGCTTTGCAAGCGGGAGCTTCTGTCGTCGGCCCGCGACTTTCCTTGAACTCACAGCGCTAGGGACGAGGCGACGCAAGTTGACCACTAAGAAGGCGGGAGCGGCGCGTGGGGCGTCGGAGCCGTTATGGTGGGAAAAAGGAAATGTTTGGCGCGGAGGACTTACCTATCCACCTCTGTAGGAAAATGGCTTGACTGGCCAGCTGGTCCATCCCCAGGAGGAGAGTCAAGGAACCCTTCACGCCAAGTCCCTTAAAAGCTCTGCGAAGTGTCCAGGCGTTCCTCCTCCTCGCCGGGGCGCGGGGCAAAGGTGGCCAGGCCCCCAGTTTTCCAGTGCCGGAACTTGGAAGGGGTATTATTGGGTGTGGTTCTTTGGCTTCTAGGGGTGGGCCTCGGCTGCACAAACAAAATCCGACTCCACCCCCCCACCCCACCCCAGTTCTCCCAAGCTCTAGGGCTTCTGCATCTGCATTTCCGCAGACGTCGAGGTCATTTTCACCAGGGAGCTGAAGAACGAAATGAGGCTATTGAAGGCGCGCACTTAACTTGCACCCGAGCGTCACTTTGATGACTTGCAGAAAATCTCTCATCTAGAGTACTCTGTCTTTTCGGAAAGAACCCCTATCTTACCGGAAAAGTCAGCTCGTTATGTTGTCCCAGAAAGAGGGTTTTTTCCGTGACCTTAGCATCTACGGTGACATTTGATATTTCTGGAATGTAGACTCCATGGTTTACGGTTCTTTTCTAAAAAAGACGTAATGTTGTAACGTTACAGTTTTCTAAACAGTTTTAAGAAACTAAACAACGCTGAAAGGTAAATAAGCTGGAAGCACAGAAAGAAAATATTAGAAAAACTACTTTAAAACACTTACTAAAAATCGATCTTCCCTTGTTACTCCCTCGTATTCATTTTCTTCCTCCTATTTAAACCTCCAATTTGCAAAAGGAAGAAGCACATCTCACGTGTTGGTTACAGAAATTATTGTGCTAATATTCAAATAAAGGCTCAACATTGCCCTACTCTTTCATTTGCAGGTCGAATTGCCTATTTACAACAAGTTGGATGGGAGTAAATTTCCCTTCAGACAGGACTTTTCAATAAAAGAAGCACTGCTATAAAAAGAAATTAAAGCCTTCCTTGATTTCCTCAGCTGGAGCAATTCTGCCAAGCAAAGTAACAAACTCTATAAAGTAAAAGTATTATACAAGTCCATTCTTTATACATTAATATTTCAACTAAACCAAGACAAGCCCTAGAAATTTGACTGGAGAGTGAAGGGGGAGAGGATGAAAGGACTATGGAGAGCTGTGTATGATTGGATAGTGGATGTGGAATGTGACATAAAACTGAGGAGGTGTGCATCTATACTTCTAAGTCAATGTACAATGTCGAAACCAAATACTTGATTTATAAAAGATATAATTAAAATGAACATTTCAGTTGGGCAGATCTAAATATCCTACTCTTGAAATTTACTTGATAGTATGATAAACTATCTTTTTAGAACATATTCTTTCTTCTTTGTTTTTGTATAATTAAATTATTTTTTTCACCGAAGTAATGTTGATTTACAGTAATGTTGACTCAGTAATGTATGTTGTCAAACCACCAAAAGCACCAATACTCCACCTGCATTTCATTGAGTCCTCTCTGCCTTTTGCTCACCACCCATCCTACCCTTCCCTCTCTAGTAGAGTCAGTTCTGAGGTCAGATATCAAGGGTTCGTTTGGGTTTGCCTATTAAAGGAATATATTCTTGATTTTAACTTTCTCTCTTAATTTACTTGGAGACCAAGAATGAAAAGTCATTGACTAGATCTTTGAATAAGTCACAAACAACCTTAGTCATAGATTCTTTCCAATTTGGAAGAGGCAGAAACTTTCTTCCTGAGATCAAGCAATATTTAATATTCTCTTTCATCTTTTCTCCCTGGCTTTCCATTGTAGTAAAAGGAAGACTTGAACATTTGTTGTTCATTATATAAACAGTATGAGAATGATTGGGAATGGTTTCGGTGGCCCACACATACTGAATTTACTTTATTTTCCTTGTAAATATTATGCAGATTTTGATCTGCAACTGTCAAAATCTCTATCGTCTAAAATAATTAATATTAGAATGTTGAGGGTAATATGCTCTAGAATCTAAACAATATCAACAATTTAAAACTATTTCATTGGGGAAGCCCATGGAATTAGAACTAAGATGGAAAAAGGTACAAAATGATGTAAAAATAAACTTATATTATTTAAAAAGTCTTTCATTGGATATTTTTGGTAATCTAACCTTCACTAAGTAGCTAAACTCCTTAAAATGAAATAAAATGCAATGTAACCTATTTCTTCAGCAGTCTGCTTGTTAAACATTTCGTTATTTTTAAAATGGCCTTAATTATTTCATTGCTCTCAAGTGATGCCTTTAAATTGCGTTATCCTTAATCACACCAAAGGTTTACTTATATGCTATTTCTTAAACACACTGGGTGTTTATCTATATGTTATTTTTATAGACAGGTATGATTGGAAATAACAACTTGTGGCTGCTGACTATAAAATTAACTTTATACGCCATCCCCCCATTTCTTGGTGTAAATTTCTTTGTGATAGTGAAAGAAGTATTATTCTTTTCTTAGATCAAAAAATGTCAACACCAAGAAAGTTCAGATGTGTCTAGAATACAGGAATAAAGAGGGGAACAGAAGTAAAACCTCAATCTGTTAGAAGGTCACCTGCTACAGTGTCAGCACTCAGTAAGCATCAGAATGAGATGTCCTTTGGGGTTTATTTTAAATGGGCAACCTAAGTATTGCTCAATTATTTCATTGTAGTTACAGATATGTATATATGAATTTGTACAGATATGTATAGCTGCAGGTTGGGATCTGGAACCTTTAGATATCCCATTGGTTCTGAGATACTTATTTTCACAGACAGAATGCAATTGACTCTTTGGAGTTGCCTAGTAACTAGAATATGGTGTCATTTGGCAGGAAGGGGAGGTTAGGCAGGCTTGTGAGGAAAAATAATGGTTTCCCAGAGGAGGTGACCAATTCAAACTAGACTATAAACTATCTTGATTTCAGACCCTGATTGTATTTAACAACTCATCTAGTTCCTGGTTTCCCCAAATTGACTGAGGGCCTCTTATTGTAAGGTACCAAGAGAGCTGATGGCCATCCTAGGCATGACACATACTGGTCAGCCTGGCTGCCTGCAACAGAGGAGTGCTAGGGCAGGGTCAATCCTTCTGATTTCCAAGAGTAGACACCAGAGAACCAAAATGAAAAGGAAACATTGCTACTCCTACCTCAGCCTTTTTAAACCACACTAGAGTGTAGAGGATACAGTCAGTATCCTGTCACAGCTACTATCTTTTTTCTTCGCTTCTTTTTATAACAAAGCTCATTTAAAATGTTGCTTATAGTCATAGTCTTTATTTCCTTTTCTCTTAATTTCTTCGTTGGATTTTCATCCCCATCACACCAATGAAAGCTTCTACTATGGCAGCAGTGATCACCATGTTGCAATGTTAGTGGCCATTCTTAAATTTTCATCTTACTTGACCTTTTCACAGCATTTGACAGAGTTCATTATTTTTCCCCCTAGAAATCCCTGGACTACAGGACACTATTTGTTCAGTTCTCTTTTTCTGTTAGCACACAACTGACAGGTACCTAGGGGAAGTTAGGGTTGCATACTCTAAAGGGGTCCAATCATTCATCTCACAAAGAAAACATACTTATAGCGTGAAAAATCTGCAATAGAATCACTGCGCATAGAGATAGAAAAGAGGGAAGAGGGATATTCTTAGTAATAGTTCCTTCCACTCCAAGACCCTAAAATTAACCATCCTCTCATAGGCAAATACATAACGAAACAGTCCTGGCCTGCAGTGGGCTGTTAGGACTGAATGTATGCCACCAGTTCAAGGTATCATGAGGTAGGGAACCATAAGAAAGGGATTAAGCAGTTCCCAGAAAGCTGGGGGCAGAAGAAATATCACATCAAGGTAACAGCTGCCATTGTCTTTGCCAAGGACAGTCTCCCCCCATCTTTCACCTATGTGTCTCTTTCAATTTCTTCCACGTGTCTCTACATGTCTGTCTCTGTGCATCTCCTTCCCAGCAGCACCACGGTGCAAGTTAGCAGCAGAAGCAAGAAGGAGATAGGCCTTCCTGCTTTCCTTGTTTATACATTTATCTTTCCATTCAGTACCATCCTTGGTTCCCAATAGCTATTCTGCTAAGGAAGACTGGATCACCACATGCAGGACCTGTAGTCCAATGTGGTTTTAGATAAGTGTGGGTGGCAAATATGCCACCCTTTTGTTGTACTGCTGTGCTCCTGCCCCTTTGAGGGAGAGGCATTTTGTATAACTTCTCTATCAGTGGCTGCTCCTTTATTTTCTCTGATGGTTCCTTCTCATCTCCCTGACTTCTAAAAGTTTCATTTCTCTACCCCAGGACTGAATCCTTCCCTGGAGTTTTCATCTCTTTCATTCATTCCTTTAACAATCTCATCATCATTATTATTTTAAATACATACTCTAGGGTCCTCCCTGGTGGTGCAACAGGTTAAAACACAGCACTATGAAGTTAGCTGCAGAAGCTTCAGCATGAGTTCGATCCCCAGTCTCCCAGGGGGATGACCCACATGGCGCAGCAGATCTCTCCTGTCTCACCTGCTTCTCCCCTCGGCAGTGTGCTTTGTCAATCTGCCTGTTCTGCTCCCCATTCTGTCTCTGGTGAATCCTCTCACTGCCCCCACACCTTTGGCTTGTACTCCAGTTTTGTATGCATAAATAAATAAATCTTAAAAATAAATAAATAAATACACACTGTATAGTGATGGTACCCAACTTATATTTCTGGTCTGACTGCTTTTTTTTTTTTTTAAAGATTTATATATTTATTCATACAGAACTGGGGTACAGGCCAGAGATGCAGAGGGTGAGAGGCTTCACCAGAGACAGAGTGGGGAGCAGAACAGGCAGATGGATGAAGTACACTGCTGAGGGGAGCAGCGGGCGGGGCAGGAGAGGTCTGCCGCGCCATGTGGTCACCTCCGGGGCAGGCGGGAATCGAACTCATGCGGAAGTGGCTTTAGCTTCTCTGTGCTGTGCTTTAACCCGCTGCGCCACCAGGGAGGGCCTCTGACTGCTTTTTAATTTAACTTAATTTAATTTAATTTTTAAAAAGCTTTATTTATTTACACATACAGGCTAGAGGTGCAGAAAGTGAGAGGACACACCAGAGACAGAGTGGGAAGCAGAACAGGTGGACTTAATAGTAATCTGCTGAAGAGAGCAGTGGGTGGATGAGTAGAGGTCTGCTGCACTATGTGGGTCACCTCACTGCTCAGGGCCCAAACTTGTGATGCAGTGGCTGTGGATAATTTCATAGTGCTGACCTTTTACTACTTGTGCCACCAGGGAGGCCCCCTCCTTTTTGAAATTTAGGATAAATGCCTCCCACCTACTTCCAGAAAACTTGGACTATAATTGTCTCATATGTCCTTTCCTAAGCTGATCACAGGCAAGAGATTGACTTCAACTCATTGACTTAAATTAATCAAGATTCTCTTCCTAGAATCTTGACTACTTTCCTAAAATACTTGACCATTTCTATACATAAACAAAATTAGAGTTCTGTTAACAAGAAAGAGGTGGAGACAGTGACTGTTGGGAGGACATCTTAGTGGTGTTTTCCACACTTGTGATCAATCAAAACCCCAATGTTGTTGACCATTTTTTGTCTCAGTAGTTTGCCTTCTCCCATTCCTAGCAATTCTACATTTGAATCAAGCTAGTTTCTCTCACTTATCTGTTTAACTATGTTCACTTATAGGAAACCTATTATCTGTTGTGAAATAGCTGACCACCCTGAATCTTAGTGATCTAGAACAACTATTTATTTACTCTAGACTTTGCAATTTGGACTAGACTTACCAAGTTTAGTGAGACTTTACAAGTCTCACTTAGGTTGACTCAAGTGGTTGTAATCACTTGGTGAGTAAGTAGGGCTTGCTCCCTCTTTCTCCATATCATTTTTTACCTTTGAGGAGACTAGAGTAAGGATTTTGACATGGTAATCAGCAGTGTGTCTAAAAGGCAAGTCCCCATGTGCATGTATTGAACAAACTTCTGCCCATGCCACATTTGCAGATGTCTGCTCACTGACCAGAGCAAGCCATACAGAGCCATACAAAAATTCAGAGACTCTGTGAGACTATACAGAAGCATACAGGAGGTTTGATTAACTGGGAACACTTAACACTTTACCGCAAGAGATCAACCATTGGAGAAAAAAGGAAAATTACGCGAAGGTGAAAATCAAAGAGTCATTCATTTTAGAAATACTATACTTTTCTAAGCTGTGACTGGGTGAAATGTAAAAATTAGAGTTACATCAAGTCCACAGAATAAAATTTCTATTATGTGTGATTTATTATGTATTTTAAAATGAATAAGTAGTTAATTATCTAAATGTTAATTCAAGTACGACACGAAGATACAAAATCAGGTACAGGGTTAAATGACACATCTTCCGAGATTTTTTTTAAAGACTTATTTTTTTTTTAAGATTTATTTATTTATTCATACAGAACTGGGGTACAGGCCAGAGACGCGGAGGGCGAGAGGATTCACCAGAGACAGAGTGGGGAGCAGAACAGGCAGATCGACGAAGTACACTGCTGAGGGGAGCAGCGGGCAGATCAGGAGAGGTCTGCCGCGCCATGTGGACTCCTCCGGGGCAGGCGGGAATCGAACTCATGAGGAAGTGGCTTTAGCTTCTCAGTGCAGTGCTTTAACCCGCTGCGCCACCAGGGAGGGCCTTAAAGACTTATTTTTTTATGCTTACAGTAACTGGGATATAGGCGAGAGGTGCAAGGAGTGAGAGGATTCACCAGAGACAGAGTGGGGAGCAGAACAGGCAGATTTACTGAAATACATGCTGAGGGAGCAGCTGGTGAGACAGGAGAGGATGCCACACCATATGGGTCAGCTCTCTGACTGGGGATCCCAGCTTGTGCTGCAGTAGCTGTGGACAGCTTCGCTGTGCTGCACATTAACCCCTGGCACTGCTAGGGAGGCTCTGGTTCTTCTTTTAATAATAAATACAAATTTTGTTGTTATTTTGGTTTCTCAAGATAAAAGGCTCCTTTTAAATAAACAATAAATAAATCTCTCAAATATAAAAATTAACAGAAACTACAAAGAAGCCTGAAAAGTAATTATTTATAACACACATAAAGCCAAAACCCCTGAAGAAACAAGCCTTCCTTTTGTCAGTGAGAGCACTTAGAAATTGCTTTCAACTGTGGGAGATAAGACCCACCTCCTCGGGTTCCTCTTCCCTACATACCCAAAGTAGTGACCAAAAAACAAGTGTTTTTTTCACTTAAAGAAGTTCAGTCACAGGTAATTCAGTGTATAAATTCATCTGGGACCCTGCTTCTTTGCACGTTCTGTTCATCCTCAGCACATGGCTCCCATACCCAAGGTTACTTCATGGACCAAGGTGTCGTCTGTAGTCTGAAGTGATTGTGTCTGCATTCAGGTATGAGGAAAGGGAAAAGAGGTTGTATTTTCTTAGTCTCAGACAACACCCTGCTTACATCTCTTCTGTAAAGACTTTGGGACACATAGATTTTGTTGCAGATAGCAGTGTAATCAGCTGTAATACAATGTAGTCATGGTTCTGTTGGAAGACAGGAGACTAGATCCTCAGAAGGCAAATAGAAAATGGAAACAATGTGAAGGAAACATAATGAAATTGTACTTTACCATGTCTTTGTTTTCTGGTCACTAGAGGCTATAGCAATTCTTCAGCGATGACTTGGAATAGCTCATCTTGGGGCTCCATTCTTCCCCATCTCTAAGTCAGAAGCTTACTTCCTCTGTCTCCATTTTGCCTTTTGGCCATGGCAATGTGGTTTATTTCATTAGTCAGGTGATACCACGAGGGACTTTGATTTAGAAATAAGTAATATGAAGAAGAAAAAAAAAAGCAAATGCCTATGTAGGATGTCTTTTGTGAGGGCAGCAACAGAGATATCAGACTCCCTGAGCCAGTAGAGACAGAACGTTGTTCAGTGCTATCTGTATCGTGCCTGTTTTCTATGGCGTCTTCAGTAGAGCCATCCTGTTATCTAATTTAGGTAGTTTTTCTGGGAGAATAGCCTTCAAGTCACTCTTCCTGGCATTTGCTTAGAATTGGAACCAACTAGGGGCCTCCCTGGTGGCACAGGGGTTAAAGACAGTACTATCAAGCTATTGCCAGCCACTGCAGCATGAGTTTGATCCCCAGCCTGGGAGCTGACCCACGTGGCACAACAGGTCTCTCCTCTTTTGGCCACTGTACCCCTGAGCAGTGGATTTCTGTTCTGTACATCTGTCTGTTCTGCTCCCCAGAATCTTCTCACCCTCCACACCTTTGGCCTACACCCCAGCTCCTGTATGCATAAATAAATAAATATTAACAAAAAATAAAAAGAATTGGAATTACCTATATTTAAACCTAGATCACATTACTATCATGATCATAACAAAAATCCCACAAACTGGGTGACATAAATTAATGTGCTGGCAAAGTTGGTTTCTTCTGAATATCTTGGTTGTGAGGGAATGACCTGATGTAGGTCTCACTCTTTGACTTGAAGGTGGATGTTTTCATATTTGTATGTTTTTCTCCATACAGTCACATCTGTGTTCAAATTTCCCATTTCCAAGGACACCCACCAATTATAGCTTGGGCCCGCCCTAATGACTCCATTTTCACACAATTGTTTCTATGACATTCTTGTCTTCAAGTAAGGTCCTATTCTGAAGCAGCAGGGGTTAAGACTTCAACATAAGACTTGGGGTTGGGGACACAGTTCCTTACATAACAGTCCTCACTGATCTAGGCTTGTCTTGTGATATTAAGTTAGGAACACCGCACTTCTAAACTTAACAATAATACAGAAGATTCTCCCTTTCCTCCTCCTGGATGAATGTAGAAAAATATCATCGAACTTTTTAAAAATAATATAATAGATTGTTTTTACATCATTTTGTGCCTTTTTCCATCTTAGTTGTAATCCCCATGTGCCATCACTCCCCCCCATTTATTGAACACTTTTTTTGAAGAAAGGTATTTGCACAAATATAATGAATTTAATTATTTAAATGGTCTGAAGTATGGACTGCATTTAATAGTTTCTGTTCCAAATGAAAAAAAGAAAGAAGAGTTTTATTCAATGTCACAGATTATGACATTGTGATTATGAGAACTTTGGACACTTTGCATGTGGGTTCTTTAGGCCTGGTGTGGCAGTGCTGTCTCTGTGAGCACTCCATGTGGCCAGTTAGATCACACTCTGCAATTCAGCACATTCTCTCTGGCTCATCCTGTTAGTTCCCTAAAAAATTACAGAACTAAAGAACCTATTTTTTCCATAGATTTCAATAGGATTTTAGCAATATCTATATACCTACTGCCTATCCCAAATCTCTTCCCAGAGTGAAAAAAGATCTTATTTCTCCATAATATTTTACTTTAGAAAAGTCCTAGCAGATCCTCAAAATAGAGAGAATAGTGCAATGAGCCTCCCATCTGCCATGCACTCAAATTCAACAATGGTCAGTTTATGTTTGTTTGCTTTATCTATATACAGTGGTTGTCAGCAGGGGGCAATTTTGTCTCCCTAGAGATGTTTGACAATGACTGTTATAATTAGGGTAAGGAGGGCGCTCCCTGGTGGCTCAATGGGGTAAAGCTCAGCACTGCAAGTTAGCAAAGGTGCGAGTTCGATCCCCAGCTCCTGAGGTGATCCACATGGCATGGCAGACCTCTCCTGACTTGCCTGCTGCTCTCCTCAGCTGTGTACTTGTATGATTTGCCTGTTCTGCTTCCCACTCTGTCTCTGGTGAATCCTCTCACTGCCCCTGCACCTCTGGCCTGTACCCCAGTTCTGTATGCATAAATAAATTAATCTTAAAAAAAAAAAAAAACCCTAATCATCAACTTAAAAAAAAAAGATTACTCCACTTATAATTAATCTTAATTCAGTTCTAGAGATGTCAAGAAAGAATATGCAATGATTTTTCATTTCTTTGTAGTTGCTACAAAGAAATCTGACCCACTGGATTGCCAAATTTTGCCTTACATATATCTTAGGAGGGAAAAATTGTCAATGAGTCTGTGCATGTATTTTATTTGTTTATTTGTAAAATATTAATTTACTTATGCATACAAGAGCTGGGGTGTATGCCAGAGGTGTGGGGTGTGAGAGGATTCACCAGAGACAGAGTGGGGAGTAGAACAGGCCGATCTACTGAAATACACTGCTGAGGGGAGCAGTGCACAGGTCAGGAGGTGTCTGTTGCACCATGTGAGTCAGCTCCCTGGCCAAATGAAACTGGTTCTGGGGTGGCTGCAGATAGCTTCTCAGTGCTGAGATTTAACCCCCTGTGCCACCAGGGACTATGTGGCCTCCAGTGTGGATGTATTTTAAAACCATCATATCCATGTAGTCTCTTTAAATCTTTTGGTCCTCTCTACCCATTCTCTTCCCCTTTACAACCTATTTGTTAAAGTTAAAGATAGGTCCACAACCTGTTTTCCTGACTATATTAATCATAGATTATATTTGGATTCATCAACCAGGTTTCATCTGTCCTCTTTATTACCAGGACAACAGATTAGACTTAATTTTATTTTATGTTTTGCTTGCTTGTTTTGGTAGCACTATTTCATAGGCAGTGTTGTATACTTCTATTCAGAGGCATATGTATATATGTATATATATGCATAGTATGCATTAACAGTTGGTTTGCTCCTTGTGATGCTAGCCATCACTGGTGATCTTTGCCTATAACAGTATTTTACTATGGTTTGTGAAACAATATTTGAATCCTCAAATGCCTTCTTTATTTATTAGCTGGAAAATGTGTATGAAGTGAAGCTTCCCCTCATCAGTTATCTGTTGCCCTGAGGTATGCATGACCATATCTCATGTGGCTGCCTGACTAAGTGGCCTCCAGTGTCAGAAGCCCTGTTCCATTTAGTTTATCTTGCAGTACACTATCTGATTTTAGGGCTCAATAAATGGTAAACATAAATATTATAAAAATATTAATGACTAACTTTTTTTTATTACATCCTACAATGAGTGATATGATAAGCACATTACATCAAAATCTCATAATTTTTTCAACCATTCTATGAAACAGATCTTATTCATAGCTTACAGATGAAGAAACTGAAAGCTATAAAGTTTACCCTTGCCCAAGGTCCATGGCTAGTAAGTATCAGAAGTTAGATTTGAATTAATCAGTATGACTATAAACCCTGCTCTCTAAGCCACGAGGACATCCCACACTAATGATCCTCATAGAGAAGAGTAGACGTGTCAAGTCAGTTCAACCTCCTAAATGCAGTGTGACAAGTGAAAATGGCCTGAGTGCTGAGCTCAGAAGGATGTGGAGGAATTCTATCTCATTTATTGTGCAAGCTTCTTAACGTCTCTGACTTGTCTCATTGGAAGAAGATAAATAATAAAATATATGCATGGTGTTGTTATGATGGTTAAACCTAGCAGCTTGTTTTGTGTTGAACATTTTAAAAGTTATAACACATATATGTGTGCTCAACAATGAAGACAAATAACCCTAATAAAATGGGTAAAGGGGGCTCTCCTGGTGGCGCAACAGGTTAAAGCACTGCATTATGAAGCTCTCTGAAGCCACGCAGCAAGTTTGATTCCCAGCCAGGGAGCTGACCCACATGGTGCAGCAGACCTCTCCTGACCCACCCGCTGCTCCCCTCAGCAGTGTACTTCATCAATCTGCCTGTTCTGCTCCCTACTCTGTCTCTGGAGAATCCTCTCACCCACCACACCTCTGGCCTGTACCCCAGTTCTGTATGAATAAATAAATAAAATCTTTAAAAAAAATGGGTAAAGGACTTACGTAAACATTTTTTCCAAAAGAGAATACAAATGGCAAGTTCATGAAAGGATAGCTGAGCATCAGTTTTGATGATTAGGGCAATAAAAACCAACACTACAATGAGATACCATTTTACCCCTGATAAGACAGGTCTAATAAAAGAAGAAATAATAAGAAGTACTGGAGGACATGGAGGAGTACATTGCTGGTGGGAAAATAAAATGCTACAGCAGCTTTGAAAAACAGTTTGACAGTTATCCAAAGAGTTGGACCTAGATTTATTATAAGACCTAACAAATCTACTCACAGGTATAGGTACAAAAGAAATGAAACATATATTCATCCACACACACACACACACGTACACATACGCAAGTAACTTGTGTGCAAAATGTTCATAGTGATATAAAAACAAAGAAGTGAAAACAAGGCAAAAGCCTATTAACTATGAATGGATAAATAAAATGTGATATATCTATACTCTGGGATATTAATTATCATTACAAGAAATGCCATGCTGATAAATACTACTGTTATAGGGCAAAGGGTCAGAAATGGCCAGACAAATCTGGGAGGAAAAGAACAAAATCAAAATCAATATAAACACCGCTATAGTCACCTCCCTACAGGTATCTCACCCACATCTGACTTAACCAGTCCAGGGTCAGGAAACAAGCACGGTTTCTTCATCACATGCTTGCTGCTCCATGTGGCTTCCTCAGGTCTCCTTCTGGCTCTCCATCCAGCTTCATTCATTCTCTTCTGCTCTCTTCTTTTTCTCTGCTCAGCTCCACCCTCCTTCTAGGTGGGGCAGGGAACCTGGAACTTCCCTTTTTCCTAGGGACCACCCTGTTACACTACAACATAGGTGAACCCTGAAAAATGATGCTAAGTGAAAGAATCCAGTCACAAAAGACTAATACTGTGTAATTCCATCTAAATGAAATGTACAGAATAAGCAAATCCTTGAGACAGAAGACACATTGGTAGCTTGAGAACAAATGGAGAGTAAAAGGTAATGGGTATGGGGTACAAGGGATGAAAATGTTCTAAAATTAGATGTCAATAATAGTTTTATAATTTTATGAATGTACTAAACAACAATATTGAACTGTACACTTCAACCGGTGAAATGAGTGGTATATGAATTATATCTATTATGATATAATAGCTGTTTAATAAAGAAAAATTGTGCATATGTGCATGAACATCCATCTGTTAATACTGGCCCAAGTTTCTAATATCATGATTATGAAAGGCTAACTGAATATAAACCTCTGCTGTACAATGAAGGCTCTATAAAATTCAAATATGCTTTCATGAAAGTAAGTATCATTTAGTCAAAGACAGGAACAAGAGCAGGATGATAGACACGATGACTTTATGTTTTAAATCAGACAAATATAAAATTAGTGTATTAGGAGAGTACATAGAAATCCTTCCAGTGAACTTACAGTTATTCCGAGGCTGGTTCTGAACTGAATTTGGTTTTAAGTTGTGACAAAAGCAGCATGTTTATGCTGTTTTGTTTCTGTTGCTCCCCTAATGACAAATGCTGACAGATTGTAGTTGGGCTATAGGGATGTGTGCAGGACAGTTTTTTCCCATTATGCATCACTTTTCCAGATTTGAAAACTGAGCTGTGGTTTAAAAAACAAGATCTATGCTTCCTGAAAACAAACTTTAATTTTTTTTTAAGTCAGGCTAGCCTTGGAGAAAAGGAGGTTTTTAGATCTGTTCAGGAACTGAAAGGGAAAAGTGACTCATGGCTCACCCAGGGGCTTGCTCCTATGTCATGTGTTCATCTCTTGTAGTTGGAGACCCCCCCTGCCTTTTAGGGCTCAGCTAGGAAGAGGGTAGGGGCTGGATCAACAGATGTGGTAAACACGTGTTTCTAGATAGATATTGGGTTGGAGAATTTAATTAGAACTTCATTACAAAACCAGTCCTGAGCTGCACATCACCTTCCTTTTCCACTCACTTTCTTTCTTTACCCCGTGAAGATTTTTATAAAGATTTTCAAAAGTAACTTGTAATAGGAAGCATATTCTTACCAAGTACATGAGACCAAACCCAAAATGATGTCAAAAGGAATACAGTGAGGTCTTTCTTTTGTCTCCAAGCTCAGACATTCAGTTTCTCATCCCCCAGAGAACCTATGTTTCTAGGTAGATTTAAACTAATTAAGAAACTAACAAGGAAATCCAGATAGTGTGGCAAGTATCTGCACTCTCTTTGGCTATTCTTTTGTTCAGTGTTCGTGTGTCATTTCTGGTTTCTGTGCTTCTCACCATCTAAAAAAGGAAGTAACTACTCTCAGCTTAGTCCAGGGTGATTTTCAGCTTTTAAAAGACCTTGTCATCTTGAGCTCTGAAGACTTACAACCACTTAGGGTGGAGATTTTCTAGACTAGTATCTGCATACACAGTCTGAAAGTATATGGGAACATGTGTTTGTGTTTTAAGACTGTGTGTATATTTTAAACATGCACATTAGGAAATACTTGCACTGACTTATTTGGGTGTGAAGTTCTCTTTAACATACAAAAGAAGATACTTTTGTTTCTTTTGACTTCCCCCCCTAACTCAAATACCAAATTGTTCTTATTATTGTCTCAAGACAGGATATATTCTTTAGCAGTGGGGTGGGAGGCAACATTAAAGAAAGCCAAGCTCTTGAAGGAAAAGAAAAAAAAAGGAAAGAAAAAAAAGTCTGGGAATCTCAAGAACATCTTTATTTCGCCTTTTAACTCTCCGCCTTTCTGATTAAAGAGTTCAGACCCGCTCCCCCGCCCGCGTTCAATTATCCCCCAGCATCTTTTCTCATAAGCTGTCACCACCACTTGCTGAACCGCAGCTCCACCGTGAGCCATTAGCCCGGTTCTTTTCCGTTTCGCTTTTCTTTCCTCAGTTTCTCCCTGCAAGCTTTATAAATCTCCCTTGGAGGAGGAGTATCCAAGCGGGTGGAAGTCTGAATACAATGCAACCTGAGAATTTCTGTCACTCTCTGCATATGCTCCTAAGTGCTTTAATCCCAATTAGGGGCGGCTGACACACGGTCCTATTCATTCCCATCAGCTCTTGAATACATTTGCCTAGAAATGAACTTCACAAATAGAGGCGCTCCTAAATGTGCCCAACAGCAAGGAAAATCGAATTGAGCGCGGGCTCATTCGGTAGCGGCCGGCAGAGGAGCGTTGAATGTGGAGGTGCCCCGAGACATTGCAATTCAGCAACACGCTCGCTGACTTTTCTTTGCACCATGTCAACCGAAAGAGCCAAGAAATAAGTTGGGGAACTCCGGTTAAAAGGCAACTTGAGAGGGACTGTGAATACTTTATTGAGCCGCTTCCAACGGAGGACTTAAAAAAACAACAACAAAAAAGGCACTACAAAACCCACCAGCGGCGTCCGGGCTGTGTCCTGGCCGCGCGTTTGGAGCCTCCTGGCCGCTGCGCACCCACCGGCCTCTCAATAAAGAGGAAAATGGCCCCGTCGCCGGCGTGTCATCTGGTGGCGTTCCCAGAGCCCGTCGCAGCCGCCCCATTCAGATCCGACCTTAATGTCCCACCCGCGCCTCGGGGGCCGCGCAGCTGGTCCGCGCTGACCCGCCCACCCGGCCGACGCGGACACCCTGGGGCGGGGCGGGGGGTGCGCGGCCTCCGCCACCCCAGACCCAGACTCAGACCCTGCAGAGCCTCCGGGCCTCTGCATCTTGGCGGCCTCCAGGGAGTCGGCGCCGCTCTTTCCATCCCGGGTATGGGACCCTGCGCTCCGGGGGTGGGAGATGGGTTGGTGACTCCGGAACTCCAGGGTTCTCGAGGCCGGACAACCCAGGAGGGCGACTGTGAACTCAGCTCTCCCAGGGGCCCGAAGCCCCGGGACTTTGCGCGCTGGAGACCCACAGTTCCTGAGAATGGGGTGGCCAAAGGCTAGCTCACAGCAGCCGGAAGTCCGGCGGGGGCTCTTTTCCTCCAGGCGGAGCGCAGCCAGGTCACGCGTGCTAGAGGCGGACCACACAGCCGTCCCGCACCCGGGCTCAGCCTGGCGCGGGCGCGGGTGGGAGGCGCAGGCGGGGCGGGGACGGCCCCCAACGCAGCGGGGTCTGAAAGCAGCACTGGGTGGGACTTGGATCCGGCAGCCAGTGCCTCTGACTGGCCCTAGCTATCCCGCATCCCAGCTTCCTTAGAGGCAACCTGTTACCCGGCTCAGAGTCGTTGCTGGCACTGTTCTGTGGTGGGCAACCAGCAGGGCCGCCCCCAAAGCCGTCTCGCCACGCACCTCGGTGCAGCAGGGATTTCGCTTTAACAGGGCCGCTGGACATCCATTTTAAGTTCATAAAAAAAGCTGAGTGGAATGTTTTGATTGAGTCTCAACATTGTCTTTGAATAAGGCTGAGACCATGTAATTAATGTGTCTTTTTAATAAGGGACAATACGGCCGTTCAAGCTATTTAATTTCATTTAATTTTCCATCCCATTTGCTGCACAGCCCGCTTTTACTTTTAACACCCAGCCTTTCACGGCCCATCTTGCTCCACTGGGCACATTAGATTGGTTTCACCCTTGCTTTTTAGGGGAGGAAAAATAAAAGAAAATGTGTTCCTTTCCTCCTTTGTGGACAATTTATTTCACTTGGGGAACTTCAACTCTGAGCCACAGGACAGAATAAAACTGGGCGAGCTGGTGTGAATGCCTCTGGCGCAGTCCCTTTCTTCTCGCGGGGCTGGGAACCAGCCACAATTGGCTATATTAATAAATAACTTTCCTCACAGTCGGCCTTTACATGGTCCTATTGATAAAATTGTTCGCGTGTCGTTCACGCTTTTTCACTCATTAAGGAGGGCTGCGGAGGAGCCCCGAACCCAGGCCCCGAGCTCGCCCCTTCTCGCTCACAGTGCTGGTAATTTAAACTGGGTGTCATACCGAAGTCGCCAGGCCAGAGGTTAGAGGGACATGTTCATGGCTTAAATTTATTGCCCTCTACTCTTCGGAGCGGCTTCCTCTCCTCCTCCCTCCCCTCCCCCTCCCGCTTTTGCCATTCATGGGCCGCTTGATCAAAGCCTCCCTCTTGGTCTCAGGCAATCTTCCCGGCCCTTAGCGGGGCGTTTGAAGGGTTAAGAGGAAAAATCATTGGCCGCTCCTTCACAAAATAGTACCGGGTTTGGCTTCACAGCACTATCAGAGGGGCTCCAACTTGTGGCTGCCCAGACCCTTCCAGCCACTCTTAACAGTCTCAGCAGCCACATCAATGGTCTTGAGTTAGCAAATGAGGCTGACAGTTCATGTGCTCTTGCACCTGATCTGAGATGCTTAAATCGAAGACCTTTCACCTGGTCTGGATTCCTCCATTAGACAAGTTCTAGAGTTCCCTAAATGGTTCTCTCCACAGGCCATTGCTACTGACAGTCACAACAAATTCAAATGAACTGCGGAGAGGAAACTAAGGATCTGTTTGCATCATCATCCCCTTTTTATGGATTAGGAGACTGAGGCGCTGAAGTAATTCGCTGGTTTCTCCCCAGTCTTGAAAAGCACAGACTAGTGAATCCAGTCTTTTGATCATTGTACAGGATGGCTAACACATGTCTCCACTGAGGGGGGTACCTCAAGAAGTATCTTTGAGAGCCCTGTCTTACAATGTGCAGAGTTACAGGTGTGGTGATCTTGCACCCCACCTTTCTTGTTAATCAGAATGCCAGCCTGAGGTGGTCTAAGAACCCGTTTCTGCTGCTAGCAGACCCAGATGGAGAATCCCACAGGGCAGAAGCTGGAAGTCCTGCACCCATTTTTGTACAGCAATTTAGTATCTGAGACCTGGTGGGAATTCCACAACCATCCAGACCTCTTTTGGAAAAACAACGTCGGGATTGTACCCTGGTCCGTTGGACTAGGGAAGTGAGCTTGAGATGAACAACTCATGGCAGGTACCTGCAGAACTGCACAAATACCTAATGAACTCAATGGCTCAATTATCTTAGGAACATAAATGAGGAGCACAGTGGTTTTAATTCCGAAATCCCTGTTGTCCTAGTTCAAGAACTGGGCTAAATGTAGGGTTTGCCAGCCACTTCTCCCTCTTCTTTGCGACTGTAAAAAAGTCTATAAAATAGAAATGTCTGATTTGTTGTTTCTGGGAACACCTCCCCCTCCCGCACAAGATTTCCTCTCTGTTTTAAACTTAAAGGCAAATCAGGATTTGAGAGGATGCGTTAACATGTGGAAGAGACATGATTAAAAGCCCACTCAGCAGAACCCCTTTATAACCTTGGGTGCCATCAGGGCTCAGGATCCCCGCAAAGTCGCCACCCTGCGGCCGCTTCCCTTTCTCCAGAGAAAGTGAGGGCTAACGAATACTATTGTACAGTTGACCTCGCCTCCCCAAAACAGCCTTGAGCTTCCTATTTCGGGGCGAGAGTGGACAGAGGGAACGATAAAGCGGTTCTAAATAGACGACTGGCCTGAGCCCAATCCCCTGAAATGGTAATATGGTCGTTATTTAAAAAGTGTAGGTATTTTCTGGTGTTTTCCCATCAAGTACCTGCCTAATTTCTGTATGGCACACGCCAGAAATCAATAGAAGTTAACAAGTCCTCCAAACAGTCCCCATCTCTTTGTTTAATCTCCTTACAATAAAGCCAAGGGGAGAGAATTAAAAATCTTTGAAGTAGACCAAGGCTCAAAGGAATCAGCCAAGTAGACTTAAAGTAGTCACTTATTTCCCAAAACTGGTTTGTCGGAGAACAATAAAAGGAAGTAAAATTTATGGAGAAATTATACAGTGGATTTGTCACTTAAAATATCGTAACTGTCTCGAGGACAATACCCCATGCTGAGGATTAATGGTCCCGCCGGACCTTTGATTCACCAGAGCCTTTTCTTCGCCCTTGACAAATTGGATTTTTAGGAATGGGAAGGTCGCCTGGACCATTGTGCGCCAGCCATTCAGAGGCCTCGATTATGCAGGGGGCTGAGGGAACTACTCCATGTGACCCTCTCGGGTGGGACTTTGCAGCTGCTCCGCAGCGCAACTCTCTCACCAAACTCCGCGCCCTTGCGTTCGCGGTGCCAAAAGGCGCCCGCCGGGATTGAAAAGGCGCGGTGCATGCCCGGCCGCGTCACTCCGCGGGCGGAGGACGCACGTCGGGGCGCGGCTCCCTGGCTAGAGCGCGTCTCGGACTCTGTCACTGGTGCCCTGGCGAGGACCGCGCGCACTCGCGCGCCTGCCTGGCAGTGGAGGCAGCGATGCACGGAGCCGCCCGCGCTCCGGCCACCAGCGTGAGTGCTGATTGCTGCATTCCGGCGGGTCTGCGCCTCGGGCCGGTGCCAGGAACCTTCAAGCTGGGGAAGTACCTGTCAGACCGCAGGGAACCCGGGCCCAAGAAAAAGGTATTAGCCACTTCGACTTCTGATTCCTGCTGTCCACCTCCCCTTTCCCTGACCCACGAAGAGGGTGCGAGGGCCAGTGGAGGAAAGGGGTGGATGAGTCGTTACCTGCCAGTTCTACCTGGTAGCAGGGGACTCAGCTTACTCTCCGAAAGTCACACTGAGAGTTGGACGCGGGCCGGGCTGAGGGGGAGAGGACGTGGCCAAGAGGGACGCCCACTGGTTGTGTGCACCGGACTCTTTAGGTGCGGGGACCATTCGGAACCCGTGACTTCCCTGCTTTCTGGGGTCTGGTTTGCTTAGGCTCCCCACTCCGCACCCCACCCCCCAACCTCTGGACAATCACACCTTTTCCTTAGGGGCACAGAGCACTGAAGAGTTTGCCCATTTTATTACCCTCAAAATGCTAAATTGAGGCTTGGATTTCTCACAAAGTAATCTCATCTTCCGAAAAAACAATCCTTGGGAGATTCTCAGTTCTTAACAATGTTCCCATAATTTATTTCCGCGGACGTCTGCTTGTGGGTTTGGGTAGAACCGAGCAAGCGTGAACCCCATGTTTGTTCTGAGATGGGTTCCGAGGGCAAGGAGCACCCATCTGCATGCCTCGCGGAGTCGCAATGCCAGCGGCCAGGCTCTGAGAGTCCAGTTTCCCAGCCCGGAGTCATCAGAACAAACCCTCCTGAGCGCCTCCCCAAGAGCGTCGCGACCATGAGGAAATTCGGGTTCTAAAGCCCTTATAAGATCCCTCCAATCTCCCCACCCTCAGCACCTGCATCCCCACCCCCTCCCCAACTCCACAGTTGGGGAAGGGAGGAGGGGTTCTCAGCATGCAAAAAGAGAAATGGAGGCAGGAGTCACTCTGGGTGGAGAGGGAAGGTGAGAAGCTTAGCTTGGGCTTATCACTGTCCGCATCTTTCTTGTAAGAAAGTGCCCGTGTGCCCAGAACGACTCACATCTGGCTCCAGCACACAACGGTCTTCCCCAGCAGGCAGGAGGTGGCTTTGCTAGCACCTCGCCTTCCTCTTAAACGCGCTTTAATTGCTTTTTAAATGGCCGGCCATCCAGCGGCCGCTTTGTTCAAACACTTTCGTTGACGGGCTCCTGGATATCACCACAACCCTATGTGGTGCATCAAGAATGGGAAACAGGAGAGAGGATGAGGCAAATGCTGGATTGGCTTCTAAACATTTCTATCTTGATTTTAGGGCTGTTCTCAGAAAGACAAGCGGCAGAGCTGGGGTGGGATGCAAGGGAAGTTCTGGTACCAGATGCAACCAGGTGCTCAGGAAGGATGTTGCTGTTGCCAAGGTGGGGTGACTTGGAAGTTCTCCTTTCTTTCTTCTTTCTCCAAACAATGGTTCTAAGGCATTGTCCTCCCCACAGCAAGCTATAGCAGTCCAATCAAAGAGAACACAAACCGTTGTCCCAGGGTGGGGTAGAGGATAAACTTTCCCTTTGGGTTGGGCAGGGGAGAACCACTGCTACTTGTGTTGCAGGTGCGTATGGTGAGAGGTGAGCTGGTGGACGAGTCGGGGGGCTCCCCTCTGGAGTGGATAGGGTTAATTCGAGCAGCCAGGAATGCCCAGGAACAGACTCTGGAAGCCATCGCAGACTTACCTGGAGGACAGGTACTATGCTCCCCTCCTCCCACTGCCAACTTTTACTTACTTACCTATCACTGAGGTGGCCATCAATAGTAAGAAAAAAGAGCTTTAGCTAGAGGTCTCAATTAAATTTCTCTTAATTAAATGTCTCAGCAACCTCATAAGGTAGGTGTCCTTATCTCCACTTGCATATGAAGTTCAAAGTGATCCAACAGTTTTTTCCAGAGTGATACAGAATCACAGTGGGGATTAGAATTTTTCTTCCCAGTTGTCTTTTGACCAATTATGAGGAAGTGACAGCAGGTTATCCTGTTCCTTGTATCTCAGATCTTCTACAGAGCACTTCGTGATGTCCAGCCGGGGGAGGAGCTAACCGTGTGGTACTCCAATTCTTTGGCTCAGTGGTTCGACATCCCCACAATTGCAACTCCGACCCATGATGAGAAAGGTACTGCCTCTGAGAGGGCCTCGGGGTTAGTGGGGGTTACACAAGAATACAACCCTCAAGGTTCTGGGGCAACTCCTCAGAAGGGACTTTTGCTTGTGCTGTGGAAAACTGAATTCAAGGGTCCTGATTGTACAGGTGGAGAAATAACATCATACTACCTCCTTAAAATCAACAGCGAATGATAAACAACCACAACAATAATCTGGCTTTCTACAATAGAGTTAAAAACTGTTTATCAACTTCATGGGGTCACCCTTTCCTATTGTATACCCAAAGACAATATTTAATTAAGAATGAACAAAAACCTTAACATGTCAATGTATTTATATTATGAACTCAGAAAACATGACTCAAACCTGGAATGCTTTTAGAATGTGGCAGGGCATCTCTTCTCCATTGGTTTGAAGGACAGTGATTTTATACAGCATTTTAGAAACATTACGGTACTTACAGCTTGTCTGTTGGCAGGTACTAAGGCTCTTCCATTTAAATAGTATTTATTCACTTCCCTCTCCCTTCCTAAATTGAATTTGGGATGTATCCCAGTTTCTTCTCAGATTTATTTGATCCCTTCCAAAGCCAAGAGCAGACTTATGCAAATTTAAGAGCAGTAACTAAAGAGAAAAACATTTTCAAACCTTCTTTAGAATATTAAAAACACTTCCTGTGGGAAGAAGGCTAGAAGGTGCTAAAATAGTTAAGAACTTGAAACTTCCTTTTAATGCACAAAGCTAGTATAACTATTTTTCATTGCCAAATTGTAATTTCTTCTGAAAATATAGCTGTTTAAAGTTAACATAATGAATGCTGCAAGACATTTTAATATGTTCTACATTGTCTGCTTAATTTCATCCTCTTAGAAATAGGGTCACAGAAATTAACACAAATATAGGGAATTAAGAAACACTTCATGACTAAGAGAGAGTGAAATTTATTCAGAACAATGAATCAATTCATTTCAATGTATCATTATCTTTTGTAAATTAATTCTATTGATTTTTGTATGTATGTAGATTTGTACTCATAAAAATTATTCTAAGGTAGTTTATTTTCTTGTCAACTTCTTCCAGTAAATGGGGAATGTGACAAAAGTCCCAGAGTGAAGCACTCTCAAATCTGCCACTACACAACAACTCTGAGGGCTACTGGCCTTTAGGAGCCAGTTATTTCTGCACAGAACCACCTGCCTTAGGCACTGCTCTCAAATAGTATAGAAGCAACTAGAGTGGTCAAGCTTACATTTTCACCACTTCAGCCAATTTAACTTATAGTAACTGTTGTCAAACTAGACACCATTTTCCTTTTGGGGAATATTTGAATATTAATGTCCCCAGCTAAAAGATACTTGAAATTTTGACAATATTAGGTTTACATGATGAGGGGGACAAAGTCACTTATGAAGTGTGTCTGGTACTTTTGGCATAGGTTGAATTTTAGATTCTGAAGAACATGTCATTTGGTTAGGATAAATTTGAAAACATAAATTTGCTTACATCTCCTGAAAAGGAAGAAATAAGTTGGAATTGTTATGGTTCTTCCAGTTTTGATTAACTCCAGTGGCATTTAGTTCCACAGTAAGATTAAGAAATAAATATATTACTTTTATTTTAGGAATAAAGCTTACTTGGCTTTACATTGCACTGAGTCATTCTGGGGCAGGCTGTGAAAACTACCTCTTTTAAAAGTTGTGATGATGGGGGAGGTTCTGAATTTAGGAGAAGGAAGATTACCTAAGGTCTTAAAATCAACAACATGTATCAATAGAGCCCAGGATGTCTCATTTCTCTTTTTTCAAGATTTATTTTACATGGATGATCAATATAAGAAACATTGAAATGACTTTTTCTAAGTCTTTCGTAAACAGTTAGGTTAGGATCAATCACAGGGCCATCTCTCCCTTTCTTTTCTATCATCTCTCCCTTGATTTGAGCTAAATAAACTGCTCCTTACTCTTAGCTCTGCCTTACTAACCTGGGGGAACAACTTGCTTCACACAAGGCGAGAACTAAAGTACATGAAAAGAGGGAAATTTTGAAAAAAAATCCATTGTTATATCTGTAGTAAGGTGCTTGTGTGCAAGTAACTTTTCCATTACAGTTAGTGAGATTTATATATACTTCAGATACTTCCTTGTGGCTCAGATAACTTCTTTCTTAATCATCTTTCCCTTCAGTAATATCATCCACAATATCAAAAAAGAAACCAAACCATAAGATTGTTGTTCTCTGTAAGATATAACATGACTTTTTTGAGTGAAAATTAACTTCCACCATGTGATCAGAATTTATTTCACACACATATCTCTTCATTGTGTGCATAGACCCTAGCAAAATTATAAACAACTAATATTAATAATAAACACACACAAATGGTCACTAACCCCCCTAAATCTGTGCATTTATTAAAAATTGAGTATCTATATGTATTTATCAACTATATAGGACCATATATATATATATTCATGTAATAAAAATAGCTCTATTCTTTCCCAAGGATTTTGGGGAAATCCTTGGACTTGTGTGCCAGCTAAGAGTTAACAAGTTATTAGGTGGAACAACTTACAAGAATGTTTTAGTTTTTAGACTAGCAGGACACGATTCTTTCATTTGTTCCCATCAAATTAAGTGGGGTTAAAGAGGAAATAAAGATACAAATAATATTGAAGAATAGGAAATCATAGTCCCTATGAGGCTCTTTAGTTGGTCACGCTCCAGGAAAACCTCAGGCAAAGTGTTTAAGTCTGGGAGGGGGGTGGAAAGGATGGGTAGTGTAACATAAAAGACATTGTTCTGTGAAAAGGAATGATTACATATGGCCCATACATACAGGATATTGTTTGTCTCGCCTGGTAATGAGGCACTCACGACCATTAGGTTGGCCTTTGTTCAGTTTTCTCAAACTCCTTGACATACGCTGCCACCTATTCTGTAAACGCCAACAGATGGGCCGGAGCACAGCTCAGCCTCAACACTTGATTTAAAGCAACAGCTGCTCTCTGCTCTCATCTCTTCCCTGGCCAGCGTGTCCGAGTCCTGCCCTCCCAACGAAGATTTGCTCGAAGGCCTAGAGAAAATCTTCCTTGGAAGGCTCAGATCAACCCTCTTGGTCTGTGAGCAATCCCAGAGGATGACGATAGTAATAAAGTTGGCCATTGGGAGCTTGGGGGGACGGGGACAGGGGAGGGGGGGGAGTCCTTACTACCCTGGGAATACCAGCCTCGGTCAGTCCCCGTCCCCCCCAACCCCCCTCCCGCTGGGAGCCAAGAATACTCCATCTTTTGCCCAAACCGATGTCAAAAACTTGGACTTTGTCTTGGTGCGTTGCTTTCTTTTTCTCTAGTTTTCTTTCTCCTCTCACGGGGTCACCTTTCCACTCTTTCTTGCCCAGGGGAGGAGCGCTACATTTGCTGGTACTGCTGGAGGACATTTAGATACCCCAACAGCCTTAAGGCTCACCTACGTTTCCACTGCGTGCTCAGCAGCCGAGGGGGTCGCGCCTTTCTGCACCACGAGCACGCGGCTCGCCAAGGAGTTGCCCCGGCCGCGGATGGCCTTCACCTCTCCCCGAAACCCTCGGCCGCCGACTTCACCGCGTCGGCTCCGGCGGCCACTTTGCGGCCCCATCCGCAGGCATTGCCTCCCCTCCAGCCCTGCGGAGCGCGGGAGAGCATCAAGCGCGAGGTTTCCTCTGCGCCCTCGGCCACTTCGTCGCCCCCGGGCAAGTGGGGGCTGTCCAAGAAGGGCAAGGAGCATCCGCATCGCGCCCTAGACATGAGTGGGGCCGCCCGGGGGCACGGTCACTTCCTCGGCATCGTGGGCGGCTCCCCAGCGGGCGGCGGCGGCCTGGCCTTCTACCCTGGCGTGCGCTCGGCTTTCAAGCCCACGGGCTTGGCCAGGGCGGCCGCGGACTCCCTTGGCGACCCCTACCGGGAGGAGGGTGGTGGCAAACCTGGGGCCGGTCTGGCCTTAGGCAGGCTGCTCGTCGGGAGCCGAGCCGGTGGGGGCCCCGGGAGCGGGGACAGCACGGCGGCGGGCGGCGCGGGCCATCACCACCACCACCACGCGCACCACCACCATCACCACCACCACCCCAAGTGCCTGCTCGCGGGGGACCCGCCGCCACCGCCTGGCTTGCCTTGCTCTAGGGCCCTGCGGGGCTTCCCTTTGCTCCCGGGCCCCGCGGAGGAGGCGTCTGCTTTTAAGCACGTGGAGCGTGGGGCGACCACTGCTGCCGCCGCGCTGCCCGGGGCGCGTTATGCTCCGCTGCCTCCAGCTAGCGCGCTGCCCCTGGATCGCTGCGCACTGCAGACCCTCGATGCTGGCGGGCTCAAAGCCTACCCGGGTGGCGAGTGTAGCCACCTGCCCGCAGTCATGCCGGCCTTCACCGTCTACAACGGGGAGCTTCTCTACGGCTCGCCGGCCGCCGCCGCCTATTACCCGCTCAAACTGCACTTCGGTGGGCTGCTTAAATATCCCGAGTCCATTTCCTATTTCAGCGGGCCAGCGACAGCGGCTGCTCTGAGCCCGGCGGAGCTGGGCTCCCTGGCTAGCATCGACCGAGAGATCGCCATGCACACACAGCAGCTCTCGGAGATGGCAGCCGGGAAAGGCCGCGGCCGCCTGGACGCGGGGACACTGCCGTCCGCCGTCGTGGCGGCGGGTGGCGCTGGGGGTGGCGGCGGCGGGGGCGGGGGCGCGGGCAAGCCCAAGACGGGGCACCTGTGCCTCTACTGCGGCAAGTTGTACTCGCGGAAGTACGGGCTGAAGATCCACATGCGGACACACACAGGCTACAAGCCGCTCAAGTGCAAAGTGTGCTTGCGGCCCTTCGGCGACCCCAGCAATCTCAACAAGCACATTCGGTTGCACGCCGAGGGCAACACGCCCTACCGCTGCGAGTTCTGCGGCAAGGTGCTCGTGCGCCGCCGGGACCTGGAGCGCCACGTCAAGTCCCGACATCCGGGACAGAATCTGCTCGCCAAGCCTGGCGACGGCTCAGGTGCCGAGCCCGACTACCCGCCCGAGCCTGGGGAGCCCAAGAGCGACAACGACAGCGACGTGGACGTGTGCTTCACGGACGACCAGAGCGACCCTGAAGCTGGGGGCGGAGGCGAACAAGACTCGTAACACGTCTTCCCGGGAAGGGGTGCGTGTGGGGGCGTGGGCGGAGAGAAGTAGGGGTTCTTTTCTGGGACAGGAGGAGCTCCTGATGGTAAGAATAGGGAACCGATGCACAGAATCTTTTTTTTTTTTTCCTGGTGGTAAGAATAGGGAACCGATGCACAGAATTTTTTGTTTTGTTTTGTTTTGTTTTTTAGATCGGGCTCCCAATTTGGAACTGTGAAAAATCCCAGGATCGTTGTTGAAACTCAGAGTATAGGTTTAGGAAGTGGGGTAAAGAAAGTTGCCTTCCTAGGCAGAGGGCGATGCAAACCTCTGCGTGGGCACCCCCCCCCCCCAACTCCACTCCTCCTCAGCACCACTCTTGGCCGGGCGCTCTGCGGATTTCTCTCCAGGTTTAGGATCCCATTAATAGGAACATCTCATCGCCTTCTTGGGCATAGCATTTAACTGCCACGTATTTTGACATTTTTCTTTTCTGTGAAGGAAATTGTGCCTTTTAAGACGATGTTTGTGTGTGAGTGTTTTACATTAGCATTTCACTGAGTAGGCTAGACAGTAGTCACAATTCTGTAGATGTAACATTCATCCATACACTTGTTTCCATTTCATCTGTTCTGGTCAAAGGCTACGGCTTTGCCTCATTGAATATATAGTGGTAGCAGGTGTACAAATTGGTCAAGTTGCAATTATTTATAAGAGAATAACGACAAATGTAAAATATCTAAAGCATGAATATAAGAGCACGCAATATATAATTTAAAAGAAAATGTCCTATTTGGTAGAGAACAAATGTAATGTATTTTGTTTTTTAATGAATGATGTACAGTGGATTCAGTATTTTGGTCTTGGTTCCAGTTTGTGCAATCTTTAATAAAAATAAAGTTACAAAGGAGAGTTTGTTCACTTAGTAATTTCAGTAGGGTCATTTGAAGAAATAGTTTAATAAAAAATGATTTTCATAAATAAATCATAGGACTCTTGGATACTTTGATTATCCCTGAAATAAATGTTAAAAGCATCACAATAGGGAAATAAATCATTTACAATATGTGCACTTCACAGATTTCAAGATAGCAAACATGATTGTTTTTTGAAACCATAGTTAATCAAGCTAAGTGTTTTCATGTTTATGCAAATAAATTAAGTGACTTTCAATTAAAACACAGATTCCTCCTCAAAACCATAGGAAACCATAGAATCATTATTGCTTGCTATGTTCTATTTTGACAAAAGTTTCCTTGAGGTGCAAAAGAAGGGAACTTGCTCTGTGCCTTTTATGATACATATACTTTGATATTTATTTGACAAGTACTAAAGGAAGATCTATTTTATTGGCAATGTGGTTCTGTTTGCTCTGTTTGTTTCTTTTTTCCATGTATTCTCCAACAATATATGCTGTCATATTTTTCCCATTTAACAGAAGACAGAGTGAGCTCTTCAAAGTCACTGGGAAGTTGGAACAACAAAGTTAGAAAACAGTGAACTTATTTATAAGTATAAAAAAGGCTAGCTAATGGTTGGCTGTCATAAAGAGTAAATAATATATCTTAGTGGATTAAAATTGTAAAGCACACTTTCCTCTCTTTAATTCCCCTTCCCCAGGATTTTACTGGGAGGGAGGGAGCTTTGGTCAACCCCTTTGTTAAGAGCAATATCTTAAGATTCTAGGTTTGCAACACTCAGAGGATTGTGCGAAGATTCTGCTAGGCCACTATAGTGCCCTGATATGACCCTGATTATTTAACTCATGTAAACATGTGCTTTATTTTTGAACTTCTGAATACAGTAGTGGCATGACATCTCCCAGTTGGGAACATGGTCTCTGTAACTTGGTGACTGGAGGGATTTTTTCTGACCCATCACTTCAGGAACCATGAGCGGGGAAGGGCATCTGACAAGTATGAGTGATGACCAGCAAACAGACTTCTTTTATGATAAAATGTATGATGAGAATTTGTCATCATACCAGAAAAATGAAAGCCCAAAGAGAAACAACCAGTGTTTGTACAGGTACAAAATGTTGACAACAATACTACCATTTATTGAGGACTCACTCTGTGCCAAATCCTTATGCTATTTATGTTTTTTTTTTCCTTGTAGAGGGTGGCGGTGGACTTGACGCTCCAGATTCAGTGATGGCTCTGCTACTCAGAACTGGAAGTGAACAAAAGCACCTGCCTGTTTGCCCTGGCTGCTCAGGGCTTCTTAGTGCCTGCATAATGCCATGGTCCTGCCTCTGAAGCAATTTTACTTGAAACCAAAGCCAATCAATAGTGAAATACTGGAAAGACTTTCTGAAACCTGACTGTTTAAGTCCTTAGGAAAAGTAAGAAAGGCTGCCCAGATTTTCGAGCTCACTTTTAAGTCATGTTTCCTTCTCCCATTTACTAGCCCAGTACAAAGTTGTGCAACTCATTGGTTTATCTGAAAAATAGTCATGAAGAAATGATATTTGGTCAAAGGAAATACATTTCAAATTGATATTTTAAAACTATACCCCCTCCCCATCTGTTTCTACCTTTGTACATTGGTGTTTACTGTTACTTTAAAAATACAAATGTAAAAAAATATTGAACACAGATGTAAAAGGTTGTTCTACAAACAGGTTATTTGTAATTCTCTGAAGATTGCCTCAGCAAACATGTATATTTACCCATAGGTGTACACACTATCATATAAAATGAATGTAATTAATTTTTTTAGTGGTGAAATAAAACCAGTGTTATGTAATCAGTAACAATAACATTACTTATTTTAAATAGCTCAGCTGAACTAGTGATTCACAAATTATGTCAGTGTCCTATTCCTTTCCCTCCACTCCCACACCCAATAAACACAACGGATTTTGAAGGTTACACTGAAGTACTGAAGGTTCCTGAGTTTTAAACCAAGGAACCATAACCTTAGGAAATGAAAAACTAGATTGGGTCTAATTAGGTTGGATATTAAAATATTTTGCTAAGCTAAATAAATCAGACAGATATAGGTTCTAGGCTTGTTTCCACCACCTAATAGCTGGACCTGCTTCTTTCTTGCTTCAGTTCCCTCCTCTTAAGATAGGGAGAAATAAGCAATAGGATAGTAGTGAAGATCGTCTGCATTAATGTGGGTAAAATTCTTACACTGGGGTACAGTAAGTTTCAAGCAACTTCCTTAGGTGACATCAAAGAACAAGATAAGGTTGATGCCTTTTTATAAGAATTAATATATATATATTTTTTTAGGGCACTAGCTTTTCCCTCACTTCTAGCGATGAATAAACTCTCAACACCTTCAGTAAATAAAGGCCTTTCACATTTTCTGCAAAGGAGAAGCTTTTTCAGATTCCTTATCAAATAATTTTCCATGTCAAGCTCAAACACCAGTTCAAATGGTTAATAGTGGTTAAGTAAACTGGAGCAATATTCTTCATCTGCTTTCACCTTTTTGAAATGCTTGGCTGGGTAGTGAGGACTTCCCATAGGAGAATGGAGAGGTGGGTGCATGTATCTCTTCCTTCTTTTGCTAAGCAGAAAGTGGAGCTAGAACTGACTCTCAAGGCTGGAGAGTCTACTTTGGAAACTGAGGGAAAGAGGTGAAGAGCAGCTTACTCCAAGCTACAACAGAAAACGTAACCCAGAGGCAGTTGACCGTGCTGGTGCTGGTGGTGGGGTTCCAGGGCCGAACGAGGGGATTGGCTACACCTCTTTAGTTCGAGCGCTCCCATTGGCTCATCCCTGGAGCCCGGGTTGCTATTGGTAGCGGGCCGGCTTCTCGGAAGGTCTGGGCTGGGCTGTGTAGCCTCGGGAGAACCCGGGCCCAAAGTTGGTGCCCCCGCTTGGGTGAGTTCTCTGGCTTCCTTGTGTCTCTCTAGCGCCTTAAAACTAATCTCTTCCTGGCAACCGGAGGTTCTGGGTTAGGAGCAGGGGTCTGGGAGTTTCCCTGGGTGTTGGCGTACAGTCTGGGAGTGGAAAGAGGTAGGGGCATCTCCTCCGCTCTCCTCCTCCCTTGCCACGCTAGTTCTTGTTTAAGTGCCCCAGCGTGGCGGGGAGCTTCGGCACCAGTGCGACGCGCCCTCGCCATCTGTTGCTTCCCCAAAGGGAAGGGAGCAGAGGCGCTGGCACCGTCGGGAGGTCAGACGTGACCCTTGGCCACCCAGGTGTGAGTTGTGAAGGGGAGGGCTCAACAGACGGTGGGGCCTATGTGTTTAGTTCCAGAAGGAGCGTGGCGCTCGATCCGGGCTGGGTGACCTTCCTACAAAAGATGAAAGGAGCGCTTCTGTCATCTGCGACCATAGTTTAATTCAAATTAGGTGTAACCATTGTAGGACAGACAAGTTGCCGTTGGCTTAGCAGACCGTCAGAGGACCCTTCAAAAAGGGACACAATTGGGTGAACTATGTATGTGGGTAAACATTTGGAGACACTGATTTTATTTAAAATATAGAATGATTTAATTATTTAAAATTAAATTCATGTAAGTAGACAAAAACTAAAGCAAAGGTTCATTAAAGATTATAAAAGTGATAGCATAAAGGACAGCTGTGTGTTTTTTTTTGTAATTAGAATTAAACAGATTTGGGGGAACAGGTAGAGTGAGGAATCTTTATTAAAAATAAAATATATCAACGATCCAAATATGAGTCGTCTCTCTTTTGGCCTTCTAGTCACATAAGGTTTTGCGTAATTGATATCGAGGAAATGAATGAAAATACATATTTTCTATTTTTAATGTTGACAGTACAGTAATGTTTCTGGACATTGCATAAAGTAGAGAATGATGTATAATTTATCCTTACATGGCAAGGTGTACTTGAACAAGGGACACACAATTCTAGTGATTTGCTTAGGTGGAAATGCCTTGTGTGGTGGGTATACATAATGAAGAGATGAGATAATATATGGCTTTACATAAGAACACAGTGATGTGTAAAGATAATTTTTAGTTTTTCTCTCTTTCTCAGTCTCTGCTACCCCAGGAAGATACCATGGCATATACTTGACACATTGAGCAGTTGATTCCTGAATCATCACCTTAAGGTAAGTGGAAACATGACCAGGTCAGGTTTAAGCTCACATGAGTGCACTGGACCAGAGCAGAACACATCTGTGAGCAACAAAATGCTTTCAGGTAGGATAAAAGTTGATCCAATGAGAAATGAGTCAATCAGGATGTCACGTTATAAGCTTATTTGTGATTTTCAAAAAGCAGGAGAAATGCCTTAGCACCAAAGAGATGAAGAGAAAAGAAAATACACTAGGGGACTCTGGGGTAGCCTTTCTGAATTATTTGAAGCTAACATGCTGACATGTGGTCCCAGAGTACTGACTTTGCCAGTTATAGATGTTTGTACATATACTGGGCCCTATGCTTATTTCCAAAATCAATTTGAGATTATCTTGACCCTGCAGGTTGGTACTACATGATATTTACTTTGACCACTGTTCTCCTGAAAAAGTGAGAAAAAATAGCATTATTTTAAGGTTTTGTTAACAGTGCTTGTTTCATTAAATCTTCATGTTCTCATTTAAGTTTTTAATAACAGCCCATTTTACAGACAAGGGAAGTTAGACTTATGTTGCATAGCCGGCTAGACATTCCCAATTCAACTTCAGGCCTGTTGACACCATAACCTCACTCTCCACATGCTTTATGTCCTCTTTAAAACACTGTGATCTGATGTAAAAAGTGTCAAGACATGTAGTATGAAACCTTTGAAATGAGATCCACTGAGTGCTTTACAAAAAGATGAGGTGATCTGAAAGATCAGTCAGTTTTCAAGTTTTTTTCAGCTGGAAAAGGGTCAAATTAGACATCATTTTGTTTTGTACTTGAAATCATTCCAATTCTGGAAAACTTTAAAGTTGTGTTCAATTCAGTGTAACCTGACTTGATCTGATTAATTTAAAGATGTATATAAACATTAATACAGAGTGGCCCACCTGTCATCATGAGGACCTACAACGAATAAGAACTTCAGGACTAATGCACACTGCTAGAGAATCACACAATTCCCAAGGTAGGACTTATATCCCCAGCCCCTCTGGGACTGGTCACCTGAGTGGTATCTCAGTCAATTGTCAAACTCTGTGCAGGTAGCAGGCTGGATTCCTGGAGTCTAGAGTGGGGTATGTGCATGGCTAGGGTTAGGTTGGCCCAGTGCTACCATGACCGTGGGAACTGAGGGTGACCCAAAAGAGAGAAATCAGAGGCAAAATAAAAATACTAAGTATGTTATTATGAAAGTGATTTCAGGCTGAGGCAGAAACTCGGTTGATAAAAGGAGGCAGAATGAAGCCAAATTAGCGCAAGAAGATTGGGGTAGAATGAAAGAGGTAGAGAAGCAGTGAAACGTTGAATGACTAAGTTTGGATACAGCCATTAAAAAGAGTTAATTTTGATTTTTAAGTGGGTAATATGCTCACATGTTCAAAGATAAAAGTGTCAATAATTTTATTTTTAGGATTATTAGACTCACCTCATTTCTGTCTTCCCCGAGGTGGTCACTGCTAGAGATAGATTAGTTGGGAAGCTGACCTTTCCAAGAGCTATACTAAGCTTTTCTTCTTTATTTTTTTTTTTAAAGACTTCCTATCAAATCCCTGTGAATTGTAAAATCTGGATCTGAACTTTGTAACTAGTTTTAGTTTCTTCCATAGTTTTAGTGGATGTATTCTTAGTTTCCTCCCCTAAGGCAAAGACTTTTTTCTGTCTTGTTGTTTTTAAATAATATGCCTTAATAGTCTTTCCATAGTAGAACAGAGAGGACTTTCTCATTCATTTTTTCCCTTTTATTGCTGCATAGTGTTCTATAGCATAGACATGTAGGTATGGCTGTAGTTCTGTTGATGGACAATTGCTTTTTTTCTTTTTTCTATAAAGAATGCTTTAATGAGTAACTTTTTCTAAGTGATTTTGTAGGTGGGATGCAGGCATTTTGTAGAAAGTATTACTGCTTCCAGAAGGGAGGTGGTCAGTGAGGACTCTGAGCTGGCCAGAACAATGTCAGAACTGGACCAGTCTCTAAGATATGTATGTTTGCTAACTGTTCAACTTACTCCTTTTCATTCATAAGCATAAAACCCAGAGTTACCCTTGGCTCCTGACTACATTCTGCAATAGGGAAGATTAGTGAGGCCTCAGCCATTCTTTTGTTCTGTTGAGAATTTAGCAAAGAATCTTTGTAAAACCTTGTACTTCTTTAGGCTAGGCAACATGGAAATCCTAATGTTTGCTAACATGGAACATGTGAGTTTGGTGCACATACATTTGAACTTTAAAAATTCTTTCTGTGAACACTGCCATCAAAAGTTGATGTCCTACAAGAAGCATTATTTAAAGTACCTTATATATAAGCCATCTTTGGAATTATGATTCAGAACTGTAACTGGGTGCCTGAGTGTGGTAAGTAGCAGGTACAGAGTTTCACCCACACCAGCTGTAGAATAGTGGCAAGCACTTCAGTAGGGAAACAAACGAATGCAAATGAGATGCACTTGGCCATGGGACAAAGATGAAAATGACATTCACTTGTAAATGAGTTTTCTGTGTTTGATGTAAACAGAATGACATGTATTTTGCAGGAAGATCTCTATGACCCTAGGATTGTAGTTGAATTCATTGCATGGGGCTGCACATGTTTCTGACATCTTAGGATTATTAGTATATCTTATGATCTAACAATCCCTAGGCTTTAAATTTATCTAGAAGCATCTCCATGATTTTCTGTTCTAGGAGATGGTTTGACAGTAAAGTTGAGATGTTCATCCCAGAGAAGAGATGTTAAAAACATATAATACAACTTGCATCTAGCATCTTCCATGCAGATAAGGAATGGCTGATCTGATAGAGCTGAAGATGAAGAGGAAGATCAATTTCTTGACTTTGCATTTCATTGGTAGCCATGGGTCCCCCAATGACATTTGTTTAAACCTTAGGCTTAGATGACACCACTGTGGCATTTCTTTCTGAGCCTTACTCATTTTTCATTTCTTTTTTCTTAGCCTTTCCTGACTGTTCCAATCTAGTGTAGTCATTTCCTTCTCTGACTTCCACCACAGGAGGTCTGTGATACAAATTGGTTACTTGTTTTGCCAAAGGCATACACTGAACATGGATTATGTCATTCACTTTTAAAAACATCCCTGGCAAAAACAAATAACAACACAAAAACAAACCCTGGCATAAAACTTTAGATATATTCAGCAAATATTTTGGAACAAACTTAATTTCTTCTCCTTCTGAACACTGTGATGAAGCCTTGAGGGTTTGCTACATGTCAGACTCTACTGTTGGGGACACAGAGTGCTTAAGAAGATCTCAGTCTTACGTATACACTTCATGGTCCAGTAGAAGAGACAAACAGGAAAAGAAACTGGTGACACCATTTCCTGGTGTAGTGATGGAGATAAGTATGGAGGGAAGACACCTCATCAGTTAAAGAGCAAAGAATTTGAAGTCAGAGAGTTAAATAAAGTAAGAATCCCTAGAGGTGGTGACAGCTAAATGGAGACTTAAAAAAAGATGGGCGTCATCTAGGTGAAGAGTAAAGAGAGTTGGACAGTTGTTTCCGACAGACAGGATAGCATAAGTGAAGAGAGGTTGAGAAGCAGCATGAGTGTATATGGGCAATCCCAGGCAGTGGCAATGCTGCTGGCAGGCTGGTAGTATTGCTGATAGATGAGGTCCAGCTGTGAGGAAGTGTGGGTACAGTGGTTAAGAACGCTGATGCACTTTGGAGTTAGGTAGGGCAAGTTTTCACCCTGAATCTTCAGCTTTCCAGCTGGGTATTTGGTCAAATTTCTTAACCTCTGTATACCTCAATATACTCATCTGTACAATGGAAATAAGGTAATTCTGCTTAAAGAGCTCTCCTGAGGATTAATTGAAGTAATGCTTGCAAGGTGCTTAGCACAGGATAAACATTCAAAGTATGTTGACTAATTGTTTTGGAGAGACAAGAGAGTTGTGCAGGGGCCACGGAGGGAGGACCTCTGGAAGGTTTAAAGCAGTACTGACAGGCAGTTTGCATTGTAAGACAACTGTTTTGGAGTCAAGGAGAGTGGTTAGGAAGAAGTTGCATTTACCATTTCAGTTGACAAATGATAAAGGACAATAGATAATAGGAGGTAACATCATTGAATTTTGTGACTGGGTAGAGAGTAGGAGTCAATATATGCATGACAGGACAGTTGCAAAGTGTTCAGTAGTATCGTTGTATTCATGGACATTTCACTTTAGGTGAAGATGATCTTAGTGGTATTCCTTTTTGTTGAGAAATACAGACTAAAAAGAAAAAAGACTGTGTATTTAAATATATAAATAACAAATTTATGTTATCACCTCACAAAAGCAAAGCTAAAATAAATGAAAATTATAGTCTAAGGAAAATAATCAGTTTTGCCAATATTAGAGTGTAATAGCAACATATAAATAGCTCATTAAAATTTTTCTGAAAG
>NW_004567102.1:45439339-45447159 GCF_000260355.1 Condylura cristata
GGAGAGGTCTGCTGCACCATTTGGGTCACCTCCCTGGTGGAATCAAACCTGTGCTGTGGCTTCGGGTTGCTTCACAGTGCTGTGCTTTAGTCCGTTGCACCACCAGAGAAAGCCCTATGTGCAAATGTTTTTTCATAGGACTCAAAGATATCCACATTAAAATATACTTAAATATAAAAATTGGCCCAAAATTTAAGGAAATGCTAGTAATGTACTGAAATTTATGCAAATGCAGTTTGCCGATATCACTAAAACCATTTGTCTAGCACTTTGGATAAAGTTTTGCCTGCATGTTGTATTTATTTATTTGCATTTATTTGGATTCATTTTCTGAAAAATTATTCTAGAGAAACAATTTAGCATTTTAACAAAAATTTAAAGCTAGATTCATAAGTTTTTTTACCCTAACATTAAATCCTATAGCCCACTCCTAAATACAGCAGAAAATAAAAACATTAACCTGTGTGTTCAAAATTAAAGTATGGGTCCCCTAGTATAGGTTATTTAGAGAATCAAAATGGCATAGTATTAAACTAATTATTAAGATAAAATAATGAAAAACCTTATAAAAATATTGAGAATAGCTTGAAAAAAAAAGATAGTCCATTGTGAGTGTAGATACTTAATATGCATTTATTTAGATAACTGGAAAAGTGATAAACAAAACGTGAAAGTAATTTTGTGCTTTTGAAGATTTTCACATGCCTTTGTAGATTCTCCTTTAGCAAGTTTAGTACTGTGATTTTATGTAGTAATTGTTAACATTTTGTAATTTTCAATACGGAAGCATTTTAAAGTATATTATGGTTATCATGACACATTGCTAGTAGTTTAGTACACATTGAGAACATTTTCCTCCATAACCATCTGAAGCAAAGTTAGCAATGCCTTACTATCTAATACCCAGTCCATGTTCAAAGTCCCCCAGCTTACAATCTCTTTTCAGAAGTGAAATAACTTAATAATTCTGCCCTTGGAATTGTTCACTGCTGGGTGGAGTCTGACTGGATCTCAGGCCTTGGTGGTGAGTGGCCGCAGGCTGGCCGGCTCTCAGCAGTCGGCCATCAACCCTCTGGGCCTCTCAGCTTGGAGTCCTGAGAGAAGAAGGACAGCTGGCTCAGGAATGGTTGGCTCCATCTGCAAGTAGAGCTGCCTCTTTTTTCCTGCCCTCTGCTCCCCGGAGCCGGGGGGCATAGGCTCTTAGACCCTCGCAGCCAGCTGGCAGGGAGGAGTGGGAAACTAGCCAGCAGGTCTGTGCTCAGGGTGAGGAACTTGGGAACATTGTCTTTGTCGAGCCAGTTGCGTAAGGTCCCAAGATTTCACACACCCCTCTTTACTCTGCTTGGGACTGCCAGTTCCTACACTACCTGGTTGAGCTGCTGTTTTACTTTCCCTATCATTTGTGCAAAGAACGATCTCTTCTTCTATAAACTGGAATTCTGATTCACTAAGACCTTAAGACACAAAACAAAACAGTGGTTGGGGGTATGAGTAGTGACATTACCAAGGCTATCTTGTAACTTTGGGAAACAAGAAATGAACACAAAAGAGATGAGTCAAAAAGCATTTTACTGTAGAAGCTTTCTAAAACCCCCCCAAAGTAAAGAATATTTAATGAATCTTGTTTCATTTGCTTTTGCTTAAGTATTTTAAATTCCAAGCATTGTATCAGTTTTCCTGTTAATAACTTTAACTCTGACAGATTGGACAGTTATTCCCTAGTGTCACCTCACTCTAAGTTCATGTTGAAATCTCTCTAGTTGTCATAGAATGTCTTTTTATAGTTGCATTTATTTGAACTGTGATCTGAATTACAAGGGCCACTCATTGCATTGATTTAATGCTCTAAAGTCTTTTTAATATTTCTTTTCCTTCCACCTCACACTTATCCCAGTCCCCACACTGTTTAACACATCCTGCTAATCATGTTTTAGGCATTTGGTAGTTACATTTATAGGACTAATGGCATTAGGGTTCCATACACACACACACACACACACACACACACACATATCAAGATTTATGCATAAAGAACTGGGGCAGTGAGAGGATTCAGAGTGGGGAGCAGAATAGGCTGACTGACAAAGTACACTGCTGAGGGGAGCAGCGGGCAGGTCAGGAGAGGTCTGCTGCGCCATGTGGGTCACTTCTAGGTCGGGGATTGAACTCATGCTGAAAGGGCTTTAGCTTCTTAGTGCTATGCTTTAACCCACTACACCACCAGGTAGGGCCCAGGGTTCCATATTTCTACTGGGGGGAGGTGAGGCGAGAATGCTTGTTCCATTTTTGGTTATGTTAAACTTTATTATTGGATTCATGTTGAGACATCTTTTTCAGCAAATGGTTTCGGCATCATTGATAAAACTTAGTTTGATCTAGTCTTTCATTAAGGGTGCCAAACAGTGGTTTTCTAATCCAGCCATTCCTTCTGCATTTATTATTTCTTCTATAGCTGGTTGTATCACCAGTTCACTTACACTTCCCCTGGGAGTAGACTATGGCTAAATTCTTGACATAACAGTAATTTGGCTGCTCTGACTTTGAGAAATAACCTGCAACTAGTGCTTCTGAGAGAGATCCTCCCTCATTAGCCATGAACTTTGAAGTAATGATAATTATAAGCAGTTTCAACTTTATGCTCTGGCATATTTTGATGTTTGGGTGGTGTGATGTGAGAAGAGCTGAAAGGTCAGCCTGATACTGTGTCTCCTGCTAGTGTGTCTGACACACCCAACATGGTGTTCTCTCTGAAGAAAACTTCTGCAGACTTGTGAATTACAAACAGTTCAGCTATGATGTTATTGAGATGAGAATGGGAGAAACAAAGGCCAGCACTTTAATGAACATATTAACAGGAACAGACAGTGTACACATCTGGGGCTTGGTTCTGGTTTTTATGTGCAGACCCCTAAGAATGAAGACTGCTAAGATAGAAGACAGGGTAAAAGTGTTGACAGGTATGGAAAACAAGTTACTGTTTTATACTTTCATTGTGGATGATTCTACTTCAGCTCTCAAAGAAACACAGGAAGTAAAAACAGGACTCAGCTTGCTATTCTTTTCCTTATGGCTGTGTTGTCCAGGAAGCATGGAATTTGTGGGGTTGGGATTCTGAGTGCTAGCAGCGTTTCCTTACAGGTCAGCAGTAATACAGAACAAAAGTTTGAGGGCAAAATTTAAGCAAAATTGAGAGTTTGAATGATTATGTGAGAGATAGGAGGAATCACTTTTCTAGATGTGAAAAATGGCATGTTAATCCCTCTTGCCAGAGAAGAAATTTCATTTGGCATTTTAGAGAAACAGACCATTTTCCCTTTCCACCTACTCAATAACCAGTTCTAATAAGAAAGTTTTATTATTTTTATCTTTATGATAATTTCAGAAATAGTAGTTCATTTATCCCTAATAATGTCACTGAAAAATACCAGTAATTATATAATGACTGCAGAAATCACATTTTTAAGTAAATGAAGAGGAAAATGATTTTTTCTTATTATATGCCCCCCAATTTATATGTAATTACCAGCTATAAAAGAACCTTCCTGGTATGCCTAATAACCACCTTTTGTCCTTGCATGAAAAGTCGAGGTTTTTTTTTTTTAATTCAAGGTTTTGTTCTGCTCAGCCTATTTCTGGCTGGTTGGGGAGATAGAGGCAGCTGTTTTATGACATGTCTCAGTGGCCTTCTTCAGACCAGGGAGTATATTGCTCTGCAAACCAGCTGGCTATGTTCCTTGCCTGTCAGATCCAGTGCAAGCAAACAAAATTCGGACAAACCAGTGAAAATCCGCCAGTTTAGGAGAAGTGGCTTTTGATCAAAAAATACGATCACTTTAAGCCAACAATTTCTAATTATCTGGAACTTTTCTGATTCGTAGATAATAACATGCAATATGTAAACACATTTTCCCCCCATTAACTTTGGCTTTATTGGTTATTTCCATCTTTGAAAACAAGGCAGGAAATAGAAGAGAACAAGATCCAACAGCTTTCTTTTCCTGTTTAGTGACAGCATCAGGTGTTGACTGTGTATTCATTGCAAGAGCAACACTAGAATAATTTGATTTTAATTATAAATATTTAATTTGTCCCCTCTCCTACACATTTTTAGCTCTAGTTGGATATATATAGATAACATTATTTTTGTATATAACATGTTCAGATGTCATATACCATAGTATCTTTGTACAGTTATTTCTAATAATTTGTAACTTTTCACATGAAGCAATATTGATGCTTCATATAATGTATATTCAGCATCTTTGCATGTATAAAGTACATATCCATATATATGGAAAGGTCTTACATCTATTCATTTGTGTATTCTTTAGTTCATTCATTCATTCATTTACCTGCTCATCAGATTTGGTAAGTCTGGATAATGCCAGTTACTGTGCATTTCTAAAAGCTCTAAAGGCATGGATGGTCAAAAGACCCCAACTGGCTACTGAGTAGAGAAAGGCTTGTCAATGAAGCCAACATGATGTTGGGAAGGCTATCTGGGAGCTGCTTAGGAGTTTAGAATTAGCCAGATGTACATGGATTTAAGAAACACAATGTCCTATGGGTGTGTTGACTAACCAGCTGTCAACCCAGTGGTGATATTTATTATCACAGCAAGAAAAAGGGGGCTTCCTTTTGTTTCAATGTGTGTCATATGGTCAGACAAATGGACTAAAGATCCATGCTTGTGTAGACAGTGCTTGGAAGCTGTGGCAGGTGCATGCACACACATCTGATTTGGTGTGAAGTGAATGGGAGACACAGAGAGGGGCACCTTTGCTTCACTTGGCCCTATGACCTTGAACACACCACGATGTCTCTGAGCCACCACATCATGGGAGCAGAGGTGGGACTGGACTAACAGGTGGGGCTGGTGTGTGGGGAAGGACTCATCTTTGCTCATGGTGTTCCCACTGCTGGAATGCTTTTCCTTTTCTCAGCAGGGAAGAAAGGTGTAGCTCAAATGTCATCTCTTTAATAAAGCCTTCCTGGATTTTCCTTGTATTAGTAATTGTTCCCAATACATTTTGTACATATCTACTATTACTTTATTTATAACACATCTTAAGTTTCTGTTTATGAATTTTCCATCTTTACTAAAATGTGAACTTTGCAAGCAGTGTTACTCAGAGGACAGAAAGATAGTAGATGTTACAAATCTTTTAAGTAAAATTAATGAATCAGAACCTGGTTTCCTGGTAAAGTTTTTTTTTTTTGATAGTGATTGGTAACCCTTTTTTTGTTATTTCACTTACTTAGCAAATAATTATAATAATAGTAATAGAAAATGGTGTGTCAGACATTGTTCTAAGTCTTTTATATTATCTCTTTTATTTATCTTCTGAATTAGGTAATATTATTTTTCACCTTGTCGGTAAAAAAATATGTTGAGCAATAAATTTCTACTTGTTTCCAATCTGTATTCATTCAATAAATGCTGAAAAAAAATGCACTTAGGTAAAAGTGAATGCAGTGGTTAAGTCTCTGCTCTCAAGGAGATGACAATCTAGTGGCAGAAGACAAGTAAGAAAAACTCTTTGTGATTATTGTTTTCCCTGAGAGCTCAGCTACAGCATAAAATTAAGAGAATATGTGTGTGAGTGGATCTTTCCATGGTGTAGTCTTTGCAAAGAGAGGAGGTGGTAGACTTGCATTTTCACAGAGAAAGAATTTGCATAGAGGTAAAATGCTTAGGGTTTAAAATGTTACAGAAAGGTGTTGCTGTTGGAAATTTAAAAACAAAAAATGGATATTGAAGTCTCAAAGAAAGATGAAAGGAACAAAGTTAGAGGAAAGAAAGTAACAAGTTTCAAGATCTTGGGAGGAAGGATTTTGGGGTTGGGAGAGACACTCAGAAAGAGACTTAGAGGGTAGCACAGAGACTTGGCATGGCTGCCAAGGACTTGTGTGAAGTGGAGAGGTCAGGAGAGGGAAGGAGAAGAGCAAGGAAGCCAGAAATAGCTATTGTTGATACGATCATATGATTTTTAGAAAAGATTTATTTATTTATGTATCCAAGAGCTGGGATACAGGCCAGAAGTGCGGCAGTGGGGGGTAATTCACCAGAGACAGGGTGGGGAGCAGAACAGGCAGATTGACTGAAACATACTACTGAGGGGAGCAGTGGGTGAGATAGTACAGGTCTGCTCTGCCATGTGGGGCAGCTCCCTGGAGTTTGAACTCATGCTGCACTGTCTGCGGATAACTTCATAGTGCTGAGACTCAATCCCTTGTGCCACCAGGGAGGCCCATGATCAAATGATTTTTGACAAGAGTATTAAGACAATTCAGTGGTCAAGGACAGTCTTCAACAAATAGTGTGGGACAAGTTGGATAGCCACAAAAAAATGAAAGATGTTGGATATTTATGTTATAGTATGTACAAAAATTAACTAAGAAATGTATTAACATTCAAAGTTTAAGATGTAATGCTATAAAACTCCTAAAGAAAAACATAGGAGAAAATTTCTTAACTTTGGCTTCTCAGTGACTTTGAATATGATATGAAAACCACAGGCACCAAAATGTGAAGTTGTACTCCCCAAATTACAGTTATGTAAATTAGTGGCAAATCAGAAAACAAACAAACAAAAACCCCCAGAAAAAAACAACCACAAAAACAGTTTGGATGTTGCCAGGGTTGAGAGCTGGGGGTTGGAAGAAATGGGTGAATGTGGTTAAAAGTACAAAGTTCTATGCTAAATGAAATAAGTCAAAAGAAGAAAGAAAGATGAACAGTTTCACTTATAGGTGGCATATAGGAAACCCAACAAGGGCTAGGAAAAAGACAAAACTTGTAAGCTGAGCATAGATCGGAGTCAAGCAGCAGGGGAGGGGGCAGCGGCATCAGGACAGGGGAGGGAAGCATACAGGGGGCTGTGGTGCTGTGGCGGTGGGAGGCTACGGACAACACCTGAGGGGAGAAGTCAAATATTGCCCAAGAGCAAGCAGTGAGGTAAGAAAGAAGAAAAGAATATAGATACCCACAAGTACAAAGTTCTACTTAAAAGATTAATAAACCTTGAAAATGCAATGTATAGTGTGATGATGGATTGTTAGCAACACTGTGTATTTGAGTCATTACATCTGTAAAAAATTATATATTTCTGTAAGGTGATGAGTATATTACCTAACCTCATGATGGGAACCATTTGGCATTGTATCAAATCATTAGGTGTACACCTTAAGTTTATTCAATGTTACGTGTCAATATAGCTCAGTAAAGCTAAGGGGAAAAGAAAATAAAGATAATTGAGGTAGAAAAAGCAAATATAGACAAATTAGACTAAAGCAAATGTAAAAAGTTCTGTGTGTCAAAGGACACAATCAACAGAATGAAAAGATTACCTGCAGATTAAGAGAAAATATTTGCAAATCACATATTTGATAAATTATAAGTTTCTAAACATAAGTGAAGAAATCCTACACCTTAACAACAAAAACAGAAGAACCTGTTTAAGAAATGAGCAAATGACTTGACTACCTATTTTTCTAAAGATTGACACACAATGTCTAATATGAAAAGATGGTCAACATTACTGGTCTTTAGAGAAATGTAAATGAAACCAAAATGAGATCAGCTTCCACACATTAAGGTAGCTATTATTAAAATAACAGCGGAAAATAACAACTGTTAGTGTGGACGTGGATGTTAAGGGGAAGGATGTCCTAAACAGTTGTAAAACAATGTCAGTTGCTTGTGAACACCCATAAAATATGACAAACATTTATACTCAAAAGCTTTTGTGCTATGCTTTTATGATTGCTAGGATTTTTTTTTGTATGAATGAGCAATTATTATGTATTTTTTTGGGGGG
>NW_004567102.1:45449394-45461095 GCF_000260355.1 Condylura cristata
AAAAAAAAAAAAAAAATAGCCATAAGACTCACCCCGTGAAAATCAGTGCTAATATTTTGGTCTGTTATGTCCTAGAATCTCCTCTGTCATATGTATGGACATATGTGGTTTTTATATAAATGAAACTATCTTCCATGGTTTTGCAGTCTATTTTGTAAAAAGTTTAACAATATGTCATTGATAGTTCTGAGTCTTGCATTCCTTTAAACAGAAGCTATGATCTGTTTTTTTTTTTTTTGCTAAGGGAAAAGGTAGGTAGTTGGATACTGTAATTGTGATATTTAGATCTCTTAAATTAATCTGATTAGAATTCATTCATTTAAGATGTTATCTTTAGTGGTGCTGAATCTTACCAATATCAGATGCTCTTGGCAAGATTAAGGTCTCATTGGTGTTGTATGATTCCATATGATTTAATGTGTTTTATGTCTTTCCTATGGTAGAAAGAAGTTTACACACTGGGGTTCTGATATGGAATTGTGGCAGTTTTACTGCTCCACACATTCCCTAAATCTCATCAGATCACACTACACAATCTTATTGGGTAAAAGGATGATGGCGAAAGACCAGAAGGGCCAGGCTGAAAGATAAAAACACCAAATAACTTCACAGAGGTGTCAGCTGAGCACACACATAGGAGCATCAGGCAATGGAAATGACATTCCAAATGACATGTCTTTTTTTTCCCCCTCCACACACTAAAAATGCTCGTATTAATTGACAGCAGATAAAAGGTGAAAGAATACAATGAATAATAAATCATGTAAAAGCTTACAGGTAAAAGACTGTATTCTAATGTGAAATAAATGGCTTCCCACTTAATAAACTGGAGTTATTCCAAGGACATCTTTTCATTTATGGAGCAGGTGCAGATGAAGTTTTGAGAAACTTGTGCAGTATTTTTAAAAAATAAAACATTTAATTAACAAGCTTGAAAACAGTGGAGCACTTGAAGTGGGATTAAAACAATTGTTTTATATCAAACAGTGTAAATCCAATTTTCCACTGTATTGAAAAGATATAAAATATTAATAAATTGCTATGGGCTTTAAAAAAGAAGTTTTAATTTTCCTTCAAGGTTTTCCCTTCAGACAAGTTCTAAACCAGAAAAGAGGTTCAAATGAATGCAAAAAGTATATTCTTCTCGAAAGCCCAAAAGCTTATTTAAAAGAAAAAGAAACAAGGTAAAAAGGAGTTAGACTATTTATAAGCACTAAACAATAAATCAAATGCAAACGCATCTCTATATGCAGATTTTTTAATGATGTTGTTTGGAATTGTAGCTGTTTTCACGACTCCTGAATAACTTGTTCTGAGATTTAAACAGAACACATTTGAAAAAAATAACATTAAAGATACAGACTGTTTCCCAAGGGACTGAATCATGAGTCCTGTAAAAGTTAGGTAGCAAAAAGAATCTTGAGAAAGAAACCATTTCAAGGCAAAAGTAATTCAGTTAAGAGCTTAAAAGTCTTTCATTAAAATTTCCATAAAGTAAAAGCTTTTTGATTCCAGCCAGTTCTGTCACAGGACCTGGTGCCAGGTCACATTTTGCTCCCTGCCACAGGGTGCTGGGCGTGCTGGTACTGGGTTGCTAGTACTTTGCTACCTTGTAAAGCAAGATGGGCAATCCCATGAGAGGACAGCCAGGCCTATTGCCAGAGGATTCAGTGCTCCTGACAACAGGGCTCTTTTTCTGTATGTCATCTATTTGGAAAAATGTAGCAAATAAAAACCAGTAAACCACTGTTGGAATGTTGGCCTTCACTGTGCGGATTAAAGAAAAAATTGATTTCTTCCTCCTTCCTCAAGAGAGAAGTGATTGTAGAAGAAAATTAAAAGAATGTAAGATGATTTCCAAAGGCATTTATAGAAGAAAGCATGATAGTGGGTACTGCCTAGAATCCTGGATATTCTGTAGTTCCCAGATATTTTTAATAGCTATTCTTACTTCTTATATTACCAAATAGGCTAAAAATGGATAATGGTGAATGAGAGATGATGTGCAGATTTTTTCTTTTATGGAAATCAGAGAAGCGCAATTACAAATGTTTATTTTCCATGTCTTGAAATTATAATACCTAGACTCTGAGTGTATTCATTTAAACCAAGATAATGAATAGAAAACAGAGAAATTAAATGGCTTAATTCCTAGCACATTAAACATTTCTGTCATATTAAATTATGGCAGCTAATGCTCCCATTTAAAAAGTACCTCATTTTCTCAACTGCATCTTGCATTACTTCTCTAAACAAAAACCTTATTAAGCTGCTTGGTTTCACTTCTCTTGTACTTCATATGGTGTTTAAACCTTTTGATCTTTCTATATAGCATTTACCTTGGTTCTCTTCACTGTTTGCTTAATTATTTAACCTTATCGATTCTCCTCTCTTCTCTAGTCTCAATCAACCTTTCATCTTTTCAGGTGTCCTAACACATCTGATACTTCTTATTAACCTTTTATTGTACAAAACCTTTTATATATTGAATGAAGGCACAGGGATTAAGGATAATTGCTTTCAATCACCTTTCCCTCCCCTCAGAACCCCATCACAAAATTTGTCCTTTCTTTTGGTATGTCATCATGGGTAATGTAATACAAATACTGGCATATTTATGGTTTTATGTGTTATTGTGAAGTCATTGCTAGGACTTTATTTACCATATAGAAGAACAGTTTGAATAAACAAAATTATAGTAACTCTTAGTCAGAAATTAAGAGACAGACTTTATAAACCAGTCTCCTCATGGATTTTATTTACTGATGTTGAGAATATGGTGGTGGTCTATATGTGACATGTGACAGAAATTCCACCCCCCTAGGTTGATTTGACTAGATTTCTTCAGGTTACATTCTCCACTAAAAAGAACAACATTTGGGCCCTCCATGGTGGTGCAGCAGGTTAAAGCACAGCACTAAGAAGCTAAAGCCACTTCAGCATGAGTTCAATCTCCACCCTGGAGATTATCCATGTGGCGCAGCAGACCTCTCCTGACAGGCAAGCTGCTCCCCTCAGCAGTGTACTTTTTCAGTCGGCCTGCTCTGCTCCCGGTTCTGTCTCTGGTGAATCCTCTCACTGCCCCTGCACCTCTAGCCTGTACTCCAGTTCTGTATGCATAAATAAATAAATCTTTCAAAAAAAAAAAAAAAGGACAACATTCACAGAGGAGAATAACAGACACAAGTTATGTAACTTCTGCCATCTGACATTGCACCGAACACCGACTCGTGTGTCTTCCTCTCTCCCACTTCCCTTTCCCCCTTTTTGGAATCTTCACACCTTCTAAGCTCCTGCCAACCTCCCTCCCACCCCCCATGTGTTGAGGCCGGTCCCCAACAAATAGCACTTTGGTCAAGTGCGTACATAAACACACATTTATGTGTACATATACATATATGTAGACATATACATATATGCATATATATGTGAATACTGGTGACATTATCTAATAATTTATTCATTTAAATATTTATTTAATATTTATAAAAAATATCATCATTTCATCGTGTAAGCAACATTGAAATGTGATGATGTATTCCTTTGATGTACTTTGCTTTACTTTTATAGCACATCTCAATTCCAGTGTTAAAATTTGATTAGAGTCTTGTTCTTAGATGTCATAAAATTTGCAGTTGAAAAAGTAGATTTATATAGGTAGGCTGTTTGCAATGTGTTTTTCATGAAAATTAAGTATTTTTTTTTTTTTTAAAATATTTTTATTTATTCATACAGAACTGGGGTACAGGCCAGAGGCTCAGGGACGGTGAGAGGCTTCACCAGAGACAGAGTGGGGAGCAGAACAGGCAGATTGAGGAAGTACACTGCTGAGGGGAGCAGCGGGCGGGCCAGGAGAGGTCTGGCTCGCCATGTGGTCTCCTCCGGGGCAGGCGGCAGAGGCGGGAATCGAACTCATGCGGAAGTGGCTTCAGATTCTCAGTGCTGTGCTTTAACCCGCTGCGCCACCAGGGAGGGCCGAAAATTAAGTATTTTAAAAAGATTTATTTATGCATATAAGAACTGGGGTACAGACCACCGGTATAGAGGTTGAGAGGATTCACCAGAGACAGAGTGGGGAGCAGAACTGGCAGATTGACTGGAATACACTGCTGAGGGGAGCAGCAGGTGAGACAGGAGAGGTCTCCCATGCCATCTGGGTCACCTCCCGATAAGACATGGTGCCCTTCTTTGACTAAAAAATAGGGGGAACTTTCTGTATACAATATAGGAATGGTCTTTGAGAAGTTTTTGCCTCCTCCTAATAAGTAATGTGACTTATTGAATGACAAGACTTTTATGATTCCTTTTGAGATGGTATCTATGGCCAAGATGACTGAAGTTCCCAACAGCCTGACTTTTCAGTTGACAGGCATTGTTTTATATTTGCCTGTAATGTTATACAAGGCTGCAAAATTTTAAAATTGTACATAGTTTTTCATGATGAAATAAAACACTTTCCATTTAAAACATGGCTTTAAACAATAACCCAATATTGCCCAAAGCATAATCAGATTTTCTAATGTCAAACTGTATACAATTGTCAGTTATTCAAGCTCCCAAGACATACTGTTGTTAACTTCAGTTTCTCTCTCATTTCATCCCTTTGACTAACTACCTTTTCCTCATTATTTTCTGCTATTGAACCAATGTTGCACAGAAAAATTGATTTGTTAATTAGTTTAATCGCCTCTTCTCATAATGGTGGCCTAAGATTGGCAGAGGAAGCTTGTTATCAATCCATGCTACTGGTAAGCAGTAATTATAGATAATGATGCTTTTGTCTTGCCACATTCTGAAGATTGTCTTGAACTCCTCACTGAATTAGCAAGTGGACTGTCATGTTGAATTCCCTCTAGTTTCTTCCCCTAACTCGGCCCCTACTCTCCCCCCAATGAAATAAAATTGCAGCTTGTTAGGTGGAAGCTCATTTGATGTCTCAATTTTCTTGAGTATTCAGCTCTCATAGGAAAGTGCCAGGTGCTCAGTCGTGGCCACAGCACTTGCCTTTGGCTTAAGGTTCCGACTTAACTGGCATCCTACAAGTCTTTGATTTTCCCTTTGCTTGAAGAGGCAGTGGTTGTCTTGACAGCGGAGCTAAAGCCTTGTCCTTGTACTTTGATGCACATTGTGGTACAATCTAATAATCAAAGTCATTTGTCAAGAAACAAGGTATTCACACTTTTCTCTGAAGAGATTGGAATAAACAGCAGATTTTATGTAGATGCAAGCCAGAAATGTCAGCCTCCACCACTTTGAAAATGTGCCTGAAATGCAGAGCTGGGAGTGGGCTTTATCCAAGAACATATCTTCATATTATTGGTCAATTTTGAATCTCTCAGGCTATTTGGCAATATCTCGTGATATTTGTGATTTTCTCGACTGAGAGGGGAGGTGTAACTGGTACCTAGTAGGCAGAGGGCAGGGGTACTGCTAAACCTCCTATAATGCAAAAGGCAGGTTCGCCACAATGAAGAACTATCTGACCCCAAATGTCAGTAGTGCCAAGGATGAGAAATCGTGTTTTATAGGATGACCTTTTCAAAAATCAGGTATTTGTATGGTTTGGAGAATAGTTGAGTCAGTAGGAAAATTGCAGTTGCAAAGTGAACTGATTTTCCATATCCTCCTATGGGGGGCAAAAAACAGGGAATGAAAATGATAAAAACAACAACAAACACCTTCTTATAATTAAGGTAGACACTTATTTATTTTCTATTCTTGCAAAAGTGGAATGGAAGCAATATGCTAAACTCCAATATGTTTCAGTTTCACCAACAAATTCCTTAATAGCACCACATTCTTTCACTAGCAGGGAAGAACTATGTGGTCCGTGAATGTAATCAGATATATTATGACAAAAGATTGCTTGTGTCTTTCACTTCTTGAGATTAGACTTTCTGTGGGGAAAGCCCTAACAGTGCAGACTTGTCTGACTTTAAGCCCTGTGTAATTCAGAGCAAGTTGGTGAGGTTCAGGTAGAAATTAATCTCTTGATAATAAGGCCCAATTTCTAGGGATCTCTTGGAGTGAGATCTAGCTCTGGAACTATGTGTTATCATCTCCTTGGGGCTGAAATCACTGTCCTTTCTAATATATCCTGCTGAGCAGTGCCATAAACACCAATATCTATAAGTGAATCTATAAGTGAGTCAATAAGAGAACAACAGTAAATGTAAAGAAGATATTTCTAATAATTTGAGCTCTCTTTTGAGATGGCATTTTTTTTCTTTCTCCTTAGAAACTTTCTGGCAGTGGCTATATGATCAGATACAGGCATTATTACTCCACTGAGTTACAAATTGTATTAGATGATTTCTGAGTTTCTTTTAACTCCAAGTTTCTCTGATTCAATAATTCTGTGAGTTTTTCCTTAAGAATTTACAATTAGGCCCTTCCTAGTGGTGCTAGGGGTTTAAGCACAACACCATAAAGCCACTGCAGCACGAGTTTGATCCCTGGCCAGGGAACTGACCCACCTGGTGCAGCAGACCTCTCCTGTCTCTCTGCTGCTCCCCTCAGCAGTGTATTTCAGTGCATCTGCCTGTTCTGCTCCCCACTCTGTGTCTGGTGAATCCTTTCACAAGCTCACACCTCTGGCCTGTACCCCAGTTCTGTATGCATAAATAAATAAATCTTTTTTAAAAAAAGAATTTACAGGGCCCTCCCTGGTGGTGCAGCAGGTTAAAGCACAGCACTAAGAAGCTAAAGCCACTTCAGCATGAGTTCGATCTCCACCCTGGGAGGTGACTCACATGGTGCAACAGACCTCTCCTGATCTACCTGCTATTCCCCTCAGCAGTGTACTTCATCAGTCGGCCTGTTCTGCTCCTCACTCTGTCTCTGGTGAATTCTGTCCCCGCCTCTGCACCTCTGGTCTGTACCTCAGCTCTGTATGCATAAATAAATCTTTAAAAAAAAAAGAATTTACAATTGTTCAGCCTTTCTATTTCCAACTCCCAACTCTTACATATATAATCCTGCCTAGTATATCTTCTGTTGTTTCCATAATTCCACAAAATCTTTGTTCATATCTTCTCTGTACCTGTACATGCTATGTTCATTTAGTCCGCCACTCCAGAGTGTCTCTGCACTCTCTTTTTGGCTTAGCTCAAATATAACTTTTCATAAAGCTCTTTCCTATTGTTCTAGCCTAAATTGATCCTTTTCCGATTTCTCCCACATTTGTAATATGGGTTATAGAATGTGGGTAAACATCTCAATGCTTTCATATATCTAGATATACTAGCCAAAGATAAATGAATCACTTCTGTAAATGCCTGTGGTTTCTATGTTTATTTCTTATGAAGGATTTCCTCACTGCTGCACAATAACAGTGAGACCATTCAGTATAGTGGTGATAGTAGCGGCAGTGAATGACCGCTGTGTTAACAGGTCACCTGGGGAATGACACCAGCTGATCTGTTAGGTATATCATGCCAGGGGTTCCACAGTATAGGGTATTCTGCTAGAATAGCATATGCCAGACTGCTTTTGTGAAGTTTCATCACCTTGTATGAAGCCATTTCTTTCAGAAGCATATCTGTCTATTTTTAAAAAAGATTTATTTATTTATGCATACAAGTCTGGGGCACAGGCCAGAGGTATGAGGGGTGAGAGGATTCACCAGAGACAGAGTGGGGAGCAGAACAGGCAGATTGAAATACACTGCTGTGGGGAGCAACAGGCAAGACAAGAGAGGTCTGCTGTGCCTTGTGGGTCACCTCCCTGGCTGGGAATCGAACTCTTGCTGTAGTGACTTCAGATCACTTCATAGTGCTGTGCTTTAACCCATTGCGCCACGAGGGAGGGCACTCAGAAATATCTCTTAACAGCTCAGGGGATACTAATGGTCCTCATAGCATTATTTCAGATTGGTCTGTTTCTTTAAAGAATAATAAAAAATTTGGATAGTAGTATCACATTATTAGTTTTTTTTTTTAAAGACTTATTTACTTATGCATACAGAACTGGGGTACAGGCCAGAGGTGCAAGGGCAATGAGAGGGTTTACCAGAGCCAGAGTGGGAAGCAGAGCAGGCTGATTGATGAATTACACTGCTGAGGGGAGCAACAGGTGGGTCAGGAGAAGTCTGCCGCGCCATGTGGGTCACCTCTGGGGCAGGCGGGGATCAAACTCATGTTGAAATGACATTAGCTTCTTGTGCTGTGCTTTGACCCACTGCGCCACCAGGGAGGGCCCCACATTATTAAGTTTTATAGGCAGACAATAAAGTTAGTCTTATGTAAACACAATGACAACTAAAAATAAATCAACATAAAGTTTGTTCTTTGGAAACAGCTTCTGTGTTAAGTAATATGTAAATTTATACTTTAATATTGTATACTTAAACTAGAAAAATATAACACATGATATATATAGCATATAAAAAAAGTGTTAATCTAATTTTTTGTGCTATCTGTTAGGTTTCTGGTCAACAGTAGGCTTTTAGTAGTTAAGTTTTGGTGTGAAGGAAGTTATATCTGGATTTCCAACTGTCCAGGGGTCAGTATGTCTAATCCCTATGTTGTTAGTGGGTCAAACACACACTTCCTCTTTGTTTCAACAGTTTTCATAATTCTTTTTCATGGCAACTCTAATGTCATACATCTCCCCTCTTTGTTTATGACCTTGCACAAAATCTTTGAATTTTGTGTCTAAATAGTTTTAGAGCCAAATGCAGTGAATTTCAGCCCCAGCAACAAGACTTGCTTGCCTTGGGAACTGGGGTAACCTGCTGAACCTCACCGAGCCACAGTTGCCTCGTCTGTAGAACTGAGCTAATAATACTCTATTTTTCACAAGTTTGTTGCAAGGATCAGTGTATATATATATAAATAGTGCTTTGTGAATATGTTGAAGTATACCTCTTATATTAGAGTTGGAATAATGACAGGAAATTTATCTAACTTCTGTCTGTCTAGTCATGACTTAAATCGAAACTTCATCATTTCTGTCCTGGATTATTAAACTAGTTAGTCATAGAGGTTTCACCCTGATTTTGTTCAGCTCTATCCTTTAAACTGTCATAGGAATGATCTTTCGGCCTGTCATCCTTCCTATGTATAACTACTGGGTTCTGATTTATCCTTTAACTCGCAGCTGAAGGTATATCTTCTGGACAGTTTCCCTTGGCCTCCCTCCTCCCCCCCCCCCCCAGTCGAGCTGGGTGATGCCACACTTATCACGCCATGTAATAAAAGGGAATACCTCATAGGATGATGGTACATAATCTTTATAACCTGTCAATAAACACCAGCCATGATTACTAAGAATTAGGACTATCCTTTTGGGTGGAGAGGAACCATACTGATATACAGGTGTACTATTCAGAAACCTCCTTCCCAGATTCATTACAGTTTGGAGCAGCATTCTAGAATTTGTTTTTATCAGATTTTCACTGCTAATATACCAAAACACACATTAAACATCAAGGGAAGTTAATACTCAAGTCAAACAATTTCATATATTTATTTGTATCAATTTTTGCACTTCTTATTCTAATAAAAGAAATATTTCCCCTTAGGTTACTTTGTTTTTCTATTTCTTTTTCTTCTTCTTTTTTTTTTATCTATTTCTCTTTCTCCCCTCCATTCTTTAAAATGTCAATATATAACTCTGTTTCCTGGATCTTATGTGAGGCTTGTTTGTTTCATAGTCCATACCACTGGGACTGTCAGGAGAGAAAATCAGAGAAAGGAGAGGGAAGCGGCAGGTTTTGTAGGTAATTACCACTTTTGTGATGCTGTGTGTCTAAGTGGCACCTCTATTACTGTTTCTCCTAACTCCCCCATCGGTCCAATGGCAGTTATTGTTGTTTGCAGGGAGCTTCTAGACCAACCACTTCTACATCTTTTCTTCTTTACAAAATATAAGAACACAGTGAGACTGATACTCAGGTGTGGATACTTTCAGTATAATGAGAATAAGGGAAGTAGATTTTGCTGAAAGCAGATGTGAATACTTTTGAGTTTTGCTTCATGAAAACTAAAAATACATTGAGATGTTAAATAGATTATCTAATTTGAATTGTTAATAATAGATATTAATGCTACTATTTATTTCATTAATTTTTAGAATTAAAATGTTAATCATGGAACTCAGCCCATGTGAAGTTAGTTTTATCTCTTCTTTAACAGAGTGGAAGCTATTCTGTCTTCATTATTTTAAGTTAATTGAAAATGGCCACAACCTGTTCTTGAAGAAAATGTATTTATTTAATTACTTTTAACATGTAAGGTAAATTAATCCAGCTATTTTCTGAATTATTCAAATGTCACTTTTAGGCTTAACTGGAAATCTTCTCTTATTAGTCTGGTTATAAAGTCATGTTATTTTGGTTCTTAGTCTAAAGATAGTAATTGATATTAGAAGCATTAAATTGTAAAAGTTTTCTTTAATGGAATGACATAAATGGAACCTACTTGGAAAAATATTAGGAGGTTTTTTTTTTTTAATTTTATTTATTTATTTGTGCATACAGAACTGGGGTACAGGCCAGAGGCTCAGGGGCGGTGAGAGTCTTCACCAGAGACAGAATGGGGAACAGAACAGGCAGATTGACAAAGTACACTGCTGAGGGGAGCAGCGGGCGGGCCAGGAAAGGTCTGCCACGCCATGTGGTCACCTCCAGAGCAGGCGGGAATCGAACTCATGCAGAAACGACTTTAGATTCTCAGTGCTGTGCTTTAACCCGCTGCGCCACCAGGGAGGGCCTATTAGGAGGTTTTAACATAAACCTTTTGTGTTTAAATATCACATCTGGATAACCTTCAAAATTAGCTTGATTGCAGTGATTATTTTACAGTTTGTATGTATAATCAAAACATCATTTTGTATATCTTCAATACATATAATTTTTGTTTGTCAATTGGAATAAAACTAATTAAAAAAGGATCATATATACTATACTTACAGTATGTGCATATATACAGAGATAGGCTGAATTTAAACATGTAGAGGACAGATTGAAATCATGTAATGTTTGCTGTATATCCATCTCTACGAGTGGACAGAGAGAAGGATGGCTTTCTTAGAGACTTTTGGCTTGGGAAAAGATTGTCAGTGAGTCACCAGGCAATAAGGGGCACTAAAACTGGCCAAGGACCATGCCCAAATAGTTCACTGGTCACTCTCTGAGTTCTTCACCCTTATTCAGGTTCAGGGAACAACAATAATGGGATTTATGTAACAAGGAAAAACAAAGTCACTGAAATCACTAGTGACTTATTATCTCACCCCACATCTTGTGTTTAGAAATCCCAAATCAAAAGATGATGACTAGGTCCTCCCTGGTGGCCCATCGGTTAGGGTGCAGCACCGGAAGTTTTCTAGAGCTGCTTCAGTGTGAGTTGGATCCTCTGCCCAGAGGTGATCCACATGGCGTGACAGACCTCTCCTGACCCGCCTGCTGCTCCCCTCAGCAGTGTACTTCGTCAATCTGCCTGTTCTGCTCTTTACTCTGTCTCTGGTGAATCCTCTCACCACCCCTGCAGCTCTGGCCTGTACCCATCTCTGTATGCATAAATAAATAAATAAATAAAATTTAAAGCAAACAAAACCCAAAAGGTGATGGCACATACCTGTCCACTAACGATCTGGAACATGCAGCCCAAACAGGGGCCAAGATAGTGTCTTCCCAGCACTAAATACCTGGACCACATATCCTGAACAAAGGGCTGAGATGGTGTCTTCCTGCCACTGA
>NW_004567102.1:45462370-45491009 GCF_000260355.1 Condylura cristata
GCAGACCTCTCCTGACTTGCCCGCTGCTCCCCTCAGCAGTGTACTTCGTCCATCTGCCTGTTCTGCTCCCCACTCTGTTCCTGGTGAATTCTGTCACCCTGTCACCCTCTGCATCTCTGGCCTGTACCCCAGTTCTGTATGCATAAATAAATAAATCTTTAAAAAAAGTAATAGTTTATTTTGACATCATTTTGTGCCTTTTTTCCATCTCAGTTGTAATCCCCCTGGGCTTCCCGTCACCAAATCACCTGTGTGCCATCACCATAGTCCAGTGTACTACCTCCTCCCACCCCCTCATTTTTGATCACATTCCTCACTCTACCCCTTAAAATGTCTCTGGTATATAGTTGTTCATCATCATTATTATTTTATTGCCTGTTCCTTTATACTCCTGCTATGAGTGAAACCATCTGGAATTTTTTCTTTTCTTTCTATCTTATTTCACTAAGCCGGATCCCTTCTAGCTGCTCCATGATGCTGCAAAAGTCATGTGTTTATCATTTTTGGTTGCTGAGTAATAGGGTATGTTGATTTTTAAAAAAAAAAAGATTTATTTATTTGTTCATACACAAGTGGGGTACAGGCCAGAGGTGCCGGGATTGAGAAGATTCACCAAAGTCAGAGAGAGGAGCAGAACAGGCAGATCTACTGAAATACACTGCTGAGGCGAGTCAGGAGGGGCCTGTTGTGCCATGTGGCTCCCTGGCTGGGAAGTGAACTTATGCTGCAGTGGCTAGGAAGAGCTTTATAGTGCTGTGCTTTAACCCCTTACGCCACCAGGGAGACACCTTTAAAAAATGTCCTTGGTAAGACAGCAGTAGAGAATGTTTAGGTAATTTTACTGGCCTTCTTATGCTCATTTATTTCTAGTAGCTGTTCACTTTACTGCCTTGTAAAGATACCGTTCAGCTGGGTGAGTATGACTGAAACTATTCCTGTGGATTTTTTGGTGTCATCCAGTGACTGATACCAGCAAATAGGACTTAGGTCTTTAGGTGAAGCTGAGCTAAGACACAGCCTTGGTCGTGCTTTGCCCAGCTGCCTGTGGAGACTGGTACCCATGAGGCAAGTCTGATGCTTAGAAACAAATGTACTGACCTTCGAGGAGGAAGCACTGGAGCATTTTGCAAAATCAATCCTCTTTCCCACTTTTTTTTTTTTTTTAAAGATTTATTTATTCATACAGAACTGGGGTACAGGCCAGAGATGCGGAGGGTGAGAGGCTTCACCAGAGACAGAGTGGGGAGCAGAACAGGCAGATCGACGAAGTACACTGCTGAGGGGAGCAGCGGGCGGGTCAGGAGAGGTCTGCCACGCCATGTGGTCACCTCCGGGGCAGGCGGGAATCGAACTCATGCAGAAGTGGCTTTAGCTTCTTAGTGCGGTGCTTTAACCCGCTGCGCCACCAGGGAGGGCCTCTTTCCAGGTTTTAACATAAACCTTTTGTGTTTAAATATCACATCTGGATAACCTTCAAAATTAGCTTGATTGCAGTGATTATTTTACAGTTTGTATGTATAATCAAAACATCATTTTGTATATCTTCAATACATATAATTTTTGTTTGTCAATTGGAATAAAACTAATTAAAAAAGGATCATATATACTATACTACAGGAGCAACAGGTGGGTCAGGAGAAGTCTGCCGCGCCATGTGGTCACCTCCGGGGCAGGCGGGAATCGAACTCATGCAGAAGTGGCTTTAGCTTCTTAGTGCGGTGCTTTAACCCGCTGCGCCACCAGGGAGGGCCTCTTTCCCACTTTTTAATGGAAAGAATGATGGTAGAAGACTTTACTCTTAAGAAGACACTTCCTTCCTAAGTACCTGTCTCTTTGTGTCTTTATGTTGTGTGTGTATAAAGGAGAAAATAGCTCAGGAGACCCTTTGCCCAAGCTTATTATGCTATTTATTCCATCTGCCTGTGGCAAACCAGGAAAAAAAATTAGTGCTAGGTCTTGCCTTATGGCAGATTTTGATCCACAGTTGTTGTTTTCCCACACTTACTTAGGCTTCTTTGCACATTTACTGGCATAAAGGCCTGTGGATTTCCTTCTGAATGTGAGATAGCTTTATACATGGGCCCTCTGGCCTCGCCTCTGGCAGATGCAAACAAACAAAAGGCTGCCTTCTAACAGGAGCTGACTTCAAACAGTAGAAACTGGTTCATGGCAGACAGGAGGAAGCACACTAGAAGGGTAAATGTATGCTGTCTCTGAAGACTGCCAACATTTCGTATTTTTGGGGATAGTGTATCTATTTTAATGAAATCTTTTGAAATGAATTAGCAATAAAGAAAGCGCTTCATTGGGGACAATGACTGATTTTATTTATGAAGGCCTGTTTAAAAATCTAATGTGATTTGTAAATTGATGAATAAATCCGGATATTTGGAGGAAGTACTTAAAAAATTAATTAAGTCGCACTTGTGATCATGATTCCTTTGGAATGCGGACAAATACAAGTTCATGTCATAGAGACAATGCTTTATTTTAAATTACACTGAATCTAATTTGGCTTCCATCATATAGTGTTGCAGCCATCTCACTTCATGTATCAGTGACCAGACTGGACCTAGAGAGTAAACTTACATGTAATTGAAAATTTAGGATAAGTGGAGTATTCACAGGGCTCAGGGTTATCTATCATTTCTGTTTCTTTTGGCAGTTTCTCTTTTATCCAAACATAGGAGCTTGGGAGAAACAGCTTTTTATGTTGAAGCTTGCAAAAGAACAAAAGATAAGGTTGGATCTAAGACTTCCCGGAAATTGAGTTTGAAAACTGAGAAAAAATACGAAATCACATGATACAAGAATGTCTTCCTGGGTAATAGCTGTTCAAAGTATTTCTTTCTATTAAACTCCTATTTTAAAGATACTAGTTACTATTTAGGGACAATGAGAAAGCTTGGAGTTTAACTGTGAAAACTGCATTGACTGAATGTTTCCATGTTTTTATAATAAAAAAATCTAAAATTCATTATCAAAGTAACATTGACTGAAAAGATTAGATATTACCAGTTCTTTGAATAGAAGACATAAAGCACTTGATTGAGAAGTTTGAAGAGGAACAGAATGGACTGTCTCCATCCCACCAATTTCAGCTCTTGTAGTTTCGGTCAGAGACATTTCCATAACAGGGTGGGATTTCCCATTCAAAAGGTGAGCAAGCAGTGGGGCGTGAGCTTTCCTAATTTCGCCTCTCTTCTCTGTTCAGTCCTTTGGTCACTGTGGGTTTTGTTCTATCTCAGGTCCATTTAGCTGTGTGGCTTGGTGGGGCCACTTGTCAGACAGGGTGAGGCAACGTTGTACAGTCAGTCATCAGCGGTGACTTTTCTTATGAGGGAGCTTTGTGTGAGGCAGGATTCGCAAAATCACTGATAATCCACTGCAATTGTCTCTCACATTTTTACCTCCATCTACTGTGTGCTGACTTTCTAGCCTGCTCTGCAATTTGCTATGACTTTTTTCTGGTGATGCTGATTTTCTTCAATTTTTCCTTTTCCTCCAAATTAATTTGTATGCCCATAATTTTCCTAAATAAACTATTTAGAAATTCTTCTGTAATCTTTCTTTCGATATTTCAGGTTAGTTAGGATGGGAAATTTTAATACATATTAAGATTTCCTTTGGAGTTTTGCACAGGTCAGTGTTTTTGACTTGTACTACTTGATTTCCCATTCCTCTTGCAGCTGCCACTTTGTTGGTTTATGGGAAGCTGGGAGCAGACCATGGCCAGGGTTATCATATATTGCAAGGGGATAAATAGCTATGTAGCTAACTTATGGTTTTAGGAACTGGTGTTTACTTTTTCTGTCATAACCCCACTGGCCACCCTCCAACTAGTTGTTTCAGGAATACCCAGTTACCTTTTAATAGATGTCACCTAGGCTTCCCAAATTGTGTGCTAAGCAAAAGCATTTTCAACTATCTATGTGAAAAGCTGCATAAGATACTATCCTCATAGGAATTTATAATCCGTACTAAAATAATAAAGATTCCAAGACATACTGGAAGGCTGTCTATCTGTATTTAATTAATTTTTTTTTTAAAGATTTATTTATTTGTGCATACAGAACTGGGGTACAGGCTAGAGGCTCGGGGGCGGCGAGAAGATTCACCAGAGACAGAGTGGGGGACAGAACAGGCAGATCGACGAAGTACACTGCTGAGGGGAGCAGCGGGCGGGTCAGGAGAGGTCTGCCACGCCATGTGGTCACCTCCGGGGCCGGCGGGAATTGAACTCATGTGGAAGTGGCTTTAGCTTCTTAGTGCTGTGCTTTAACCCGCTGTGCCACCAGGGAGGGCCTAATTAATTATTTTTGAAATATTATTTGGCCCCAGAACTCCACAAATCAACCTTACTTAAAACATCTTCCTACAATTTATATTAAAAGAATATGTATATTTGTAATCTGATTTGGACTATTCCTTTTCATGAAATTTGAAAATGAATTTTTAAAAATATATTTTGCAAAGCAAATTTACTCTCTTGTTATGATGAATTTCATGTGCTAGGTACTAACTCAACAATAAGAGTTTACATTCTTGGAGGTTCAAGGGAAATGTAAATTATGTTCTTTCTGATTTAGATTGTCTAATGGTGAACTTAATGCTCAATCCTTTTAACTTTTCTGAAACTTTATTTGGTACCTTTTATGTAGAAGGGATAATGTGACTATGGCAGTATTATGTGGTGGATAACCCGGAAGCAAATGTTTTCTACCTTCTTGATAAGCCAAGCTTTTCTTTCTTTCTTAAAGATTTATTCATTTATGCATACAAGAGCTGGGGTGTATGTCTGAGGTATGAGGGGTGGTGAGAGGCTTCACCGGAGACAGAGTGGGCACTGCTGAGAGGAGCAGCAGGTAAGATAGGAGAGGTCTGCCATCCTATATGGGTCACCTTCCTGGCAGAGGATTGAACTTATGTTGCAGAGGCTTTGGCTAGCTTCATAGTGCTATGCTTTAACTCACTGCACCACCAGGGAGGGCTTAAGCCAGGCTTTTCTAATGTAACAAAATAGGGCCACTACCAGCAAAATGTGCTTTAGTGTTCAGATCCCAGTATTTTATTGTGGTTCATCCAACTCTGGAATATTTCTTAGAAAGAGTATATGCTCTCTTTGATAAATCATTTATGTAATCTGGGCTATCCTTTTGTTTCATACTGTCAGGGTATCGTTTAATGGAGTTAAAATTCGGTCTCTGCACTTTGCTCAGCTGAACAGAGCTGGGAGACATAAAGTAGATAAGAGAACTCCATAAAACTGCCATGGGAACCTGGCCTATATGACTAATAGGGAGCTGTCAAGAGTTTTGGAGAGGACAGAAACAGGGCAAACGAAGGCCACTGAAACTTGATGTCCCAGCACATAGTAACCTGCAGAGACCAATTCTCCCAGTCATGAAAAAACCCCATGAGAACAGGTTATAAAAGAGACCCACAGGCCCTCCCTGGTGGCTCAGTGGGTTAGGACGCAGCACTGCAGGCTGTCAGCAGCTGATTCAGTGAGAGTTCTATCCCCTGCCGAGAGATGATCTCCACATGGTGCAGCATGGTGCAGCAGACCTCTCCTGACTCGCCCGCTGCTCCTCACAGTAGTGTACTTCTTGGATCTGCCTGTTCTGCTCCCCACTCTGTCTCTGGTGAATTCTCTCACTGCCCCTGCTTCTGGCCTGTACCCCAGTTCTGTATGCACAAGTAAATAAATCTTTAAAAAAAGAGAACCCTAAACCCTTCTTCCCACCCATAACACATCTGACATCTTGTCCTCTGCTCTCTTGCAGGGTATTTCAATAAATCTGTCTTTTCTGTTCTCCATTCTGTCTCATGTAAATTTTATCACCCCCTTACCTCTGGCCAGCAATACCTGCTTATTTGGTCTCCTAGAGATCAAAGAGAAACTGAAGATGCATTTCTGTGTCCTATTTCCATGTAAACTCTACTCATACTGGCTTCCTGAAGGATGTCAGCAATAATTCAACTTTGCCAAAGGCAGCAAGGAGGAATGTAATGCTGTCAGATGAAATCATAATGCAGAAATCTGAGGCACTGTGGTTCAGATTCTTTATTTCCTTGATTTTCCTTGCTTTCTCTACTTTATATTTGTATAAAATATATTTCTTGGTGATGATTGGCCCTATTTGTTGCCTGGAAAGGGTTGTTTACATCTAACTGCTGGATACAGATATTCTGATGAAAACAATGAGGGCTGTGGTTAATATGTCATTTACACAATTTGAGTCATTTATCCAACAACTGTCTTTTCTGATGAGCGGGCATGGTCTTAGGGGCTGTGTCTGTGCTGATGAACGAAACTGGCAGTTGTTACTTCCTGCACCCTTTGGAACTTCTTATCCAGTAAGAAAGAAAAAATTGAAAAAGCAAATATAATTGTGTATGCTCAGTTGTGTATGCTTGTGCATGCTGACTACTCTGAATAAGAGAATGCTTGTGCTATTTCATATATAAGTGGTGGCTTGAGCACTCATACACATGAGGGAAGATGCTTGCAGACTGTCCTTACAGCTAGAGTAAAAGCAAGTAACTCTGAGGCCACTATTATTAGTGTTGGAAATTCCTAGTAAAATTTGGCATAGAAGAAAGACTAGCCCTGAACAAAATCAGTCTTAGAAATGATCATCTTGTGGGTTAAAGCAAGTTGTTAAAATGAAAACCAAGCATAACTCTTTTTACCAAAGTCCAAGAATATTTTAACCATACATCTGTCAGTAGGAAAGCTGCCGTGTGGCATCTAGGAGGTTAGGTAATGTCGCCAGAGGCTCATTGACTGCAGCTTGTGACAAATGACTGACCCCTAGGGCCACCAACCCCGGCTGCCTGGTGCTTTCCTTGGTCCCTGCCGAGTGGCTCCTATTCTCTGACTTCCGAATGGACCACTCCTCTAGCCTGAGGCGGGTATTTTCATTATGATCTATAATAACAGCGAATGGACTTTGTAATTGAAAGAGCATCATAGCACTGGAGACTTTTGATGGGCTCAGCTCATCAGGATTTGAAGAGGGCTGTATGGGGGAGAGTGGGGGCTGGGGGTAGTCTGAGGTGGCAGACAGGGACACACTTGCTCACTTCTGTTTCTGCAGACATTTACTGAAGCAATCAGCATCACGGGTTGTATCACTGTGGTTTCAGTCATAAACAAAACTTTATGTCTTTACTAACAATGATGAGTGAAAACAGGAAAAAGAATTCTCTTTTGGCAAGATCAACTAGTTATGTATACTATAGATTGAAGTGCACTGTCCCTTGGGATTCTTCCTTATGAGCTGTCATAGCCACCAAGATGTGACTGGAATGAAGGCAGTTGGCTGGCTAGGAACAACCTGGTGTGAGCAGGAAGAGTGAACCTCTTCAGTCCTCATGCTCTTCCCCTAAGCTAATTATTACTCACATTTGTTAAGTTGATCGAATACTTACCCTATTCACCAGTGAATGATGAGACACTTTCCAGCGAGGCTATTACATACAATATTCTGAAAAATGAATACAGCTTAATGAATTGCATAGTTGAGGGGGAGGAGGAGAGAGGCTAAGAGAAAGTGTGTGTCTTGAGTGAGGTAAAATAATTTGTTGTAATGACACTGTTTGGTCAGTGTCATTATTTTCTCTAATAGACGGAAGCTGTAGTGTGAATCATCCCAAATAGAGAATGAGACTTAAAAATCTATCTGAAATGGATGTGGGTTGTAGCTAGCATTTTAAAGGTGCATATCTGAATTACTGGAAATTAACAATATCATGTTTGATGCATTCAGTGCTCTCAATACATGTTTGTTAAATTTCTTGAAAATTAATTTCCTGCCTACAATCCAGTTTGAGTACCAAGACACATGCACAACAGTTAGGAAACAATTATATGGAGGATCATAGAAGTCAAGATTTGGAGAAAGAAGGAGGCAGGGGAGAGGTGATTCTGCCAAAGTGACAAATTGTGTGAACTACAAGAGAAAAAAAAATCAATTTCCTTGTGTTAAGTCAAAGAACAGGATGAATTCAGGTCTTATGAGTTTATCCCAAATAGTTCTTATGGATCTTTTGACAGCTTACTTTTGAATAGAAAACATTTTTAAAGTTGTATTTCTTTATTGAGGTAACCTTGCCAGCATTAGACTCAGTAGTTTTACTAGCAGGGAGGCTCAAGGAGGGATTCTCAAAGGAAAGCCATCCTTATGAATACTGAATGTGTAATTGGGTGGATATGGAGAATTTTCACTTATTTCCTAGCATCATTCAGAAATATCAGAATTTTGTTTCTGTTGTTCTATCTCTCTTTATCTTTTTTAAAGATGTACTTATTTATGCATACAAGAACTGGGGTGTGGGCCAGAGGGGTGTGTGTGTGTGTGTGTGGGCGGGGGGTGGTGAGAGAATTCACCAGAGACAGAGTGGGGAGCAGAATAGGTGGATTGACTGAAATATACTGCTGAGGGGAGTAGCAGGCTAGACAGGAGAGGTCTGCTGTGCCATGTGTGTCACCTCCGTGGCCTGAGATCGAACTTGTGCTGCCATGTCTGCAGAGAGCTTCATAGTGCTATGCCTTAACCCCTTGGGCCACCAGGGAGTGCACTGTTCACTATTTCTTAATGAAACATTTTTAAATTATTAAAAAAAAGCACTAGTTAAAGTAAGCTTTCTGGGCCCTTCCTGGTGTTGCACCTGATTAAAGCACAGCACTACAAAGCTAGCTGCAGTTACTTCAGCACGAGTTTGACCCCCAGCCAGGGAAGTGACCCACGTGGTATGGCAGACCTCTCCTGACCCACCCTGTGCTCCCCTCAGCAGTGTACTTTGTTAATCTGCCTGTTCTGTTCCCTGCTTTATCTCTGGTGAATCCTCTCACTGCTCCTGCACCTCTGTCTTGTACCTGGTTCTGTATGCATAAATATATGAATTTTAAAAATAAAAGTAATCATTCTATATGTCCTCTTTTAAAGTAGACGGAGAGCATTTCTTGCAACATTATAGATCCAAAGAAAGGTCCAGACAGCTGATGGGAATGTAAATTGGTACAACCACTATGGAAAATAGTATAGAAGGTTCTCAAAAAATTAAAAATAGAACTACCCATATAAACCAGTGATTCCACTTCTGAGTATTTACTCAAAGATGATGAAAACACAAATTCAGAAAAGATAATATGCATGATAAAGGGTGAATAGTGCATTACTGCAGCACTATTTACAGTAGCCATGACAAGGAAACAATCCTAGTGTCCATCAGCAGGTTAATGGATAAAGAAGATGTGGTATATATACACAGTGGGATACTATCTAGCCATGCCAAAAGATGAAATACTGCCATTTACAGCGACATGGATGGAATATATAAGGATTATGCAAAGTAAAATAAGCCAGAGTGTGATTGATAGACAAATATGGGGTGATTTCACTCATTTATGGAATATAAAAGAACAAAACAAACAAGTAACAAAACAAAATTTAACCCTTATATCTGACAATGTGATTGTGGTTACCAGAGGGGTTGTGGAAATGGAACAGATAAAGGGGGTCAATGAGTGGTGGTAGATTTGGTAGTGGGGGTGGTATGTTATATACTCATTGCTGAGGTGAGAAACTGTACACATGAAACCTCTACAGTGTTGTCAACAAATATTACTTCAACAGAAAGAAAAGATTCAGACTTATAAAACATATGTCATGTTTCATGTTTCTCTGGAGCATTTTCTTAAAGTAATCTGAACCACTTATTAATTGCAGAGAAAACCCTTCAGAAATTCTTAATACAGGTCCCAATTGCGGGACTTTTTAAAAAAAAGATTTAATTATTTATGCAGACAGGCCAGAGGCACATGGGTACAGAACAGAGGTGCAGGGGTGGTGAGAGGATTCACTAGAGACAGAATGGGAAGCAGAACAGGCTGACTGATGAAGTACACTGCTGAGGGGAGCAGCGGGCTGGTCAGGAGAGGTCTGCCGCACCAAGTGGGTTACCTCTGGAGCGGGAATCGAACTCATGCTGAAGTGGTTTTAGCTTCTCAGTGCTGTGCTTTAACCTGCTGCGCCACCAGTGAGGTCTCCAATCTCAGGGCTTTAACATTTTTTTTTTTGACATGGACCATTAAGTTTCTTATTTTTGACTTATATTTCCCCATCCTCACTACACACAGTTTTTGAACACTTTTGGGGGCAGTTCTTGCAGATGTCTTTCTGCAGACTCCTGAAGCACGTCTCATTTTCATGGCCTTACTCCCATCAGAGCACATGTCAGCTCTGATCAGTGCCTGGGTCCCCATTTGTCCTCACTGCTCAGCCCTGAGTACCTTAGGTTCTGTGCTATCTGCTGCCACTCTTTGGTTAGGAGCCTACAGTAGCTCCTCATCTCCTGAAGGATCTAGCTAATGTGCAAGCCTTGTGTTACCAAGTTTTGTGTTACCTTGTGGTACCAAACATTACTGCCACTAGGAGTTTTCTGCTTCCCTGTGAACTGCCTCATTCTGTCTCTGTACCTTGACGCATGGCATCTTCCATGTTTCATTAAGAGATATAGAATAACAGGGCAAAATCCTGAGATTTCTCAGAGTGCACCTTAGGGAACATATGAAAAAGTTCAATATTTACCCACGTAGTTTACTTATTATTTATATGGATGACTTTCCTTTGGGAACCCCTGCTTGTGCTCCCTGCTAGTAGAACTACTGAAGTTAATACTTACAGTGTTACCTCAATTAAAAAATAGATATAATTAAAAAAATTGCTTGTTCTTAAAAAAAAAATTGCCAAAGATTGATTCTATTTAGAGTCATTCCCTAAGATCTGGGTCCATCTTGGTCTCTGGTTATTATCCCAAGGGAGCTGAACTTTTGCTTGTGGTTTATAATTTTTTTCACATTATAGTTTATTTCAGGGTAAATAAAGGAGGCAAATCAATCTTGCATAAATTCTATTAATTTTATAACTAAGAAGCATATCATGCTTTCACTGCCTTTTGTTTGGGCTTGCCAACTGAGTGTATCACATGGTTACACAAATAGCTACAATGTGCACTGTTTGCATTTTAGTCTGGGTGTTCCAGAAGAGCAGGTGGTGATTTTTTTTATACAAAATTTAATAGCCAATTTTTGTACCTATTCTTACCAAAATGTCTACAATCATGGGACTCTTCTTATTCTCATTGCAATGTAAATTCATATATTGTAATATTTGTTTGGAAAATTTATATACTGGCTCACCATATGAACATGTTCTCATTGCCTACTCAGGCCTTTGAGCAATTTGCAGTCTTTTGTTAGCAAATAAAGGCCCTTAGAGCCTCCTATTTTGAGCCCCAAGTTTACCAGCTGCTATCCACTACTGGGCCTCATTAGAGGCCTGCTGCTCTGCTGAGAACCACACCACATGCTACACCCCCTCTTGTCTACATATTAGCCTGTTGCTGCTCCTTAAATTACCTGGTACAAAAGCTTGCTCTATTTCTCCGCAGATAGCTACCACTCCTATCCAGTTTGAAGAGGCTCTATATCATGATCTCTCAAACTAATTAAGGTTCGTGGGCAGGCCACAGGTTGCTATAGAGGAACTTTCTTGAAGGTTGATATCTATGAGCGTTTTTTTGAGCAAAAGATTACTTGAACTGTAACTTATATTAAAAAATCTTTTTGTTTAAAATTAGTTTGTTTAAATTAAAATATTTCTTATTTAATATATTTGATAGTATTAATATATTCAATGCACTTGATTGGATTAATTTTAAGTTGGAAATGTTATTTCCTAGGAGAAGTAGAACATAATATTAATTATTATTGTTTAAAAGATTTATTTATTAATGCATTCAGAACTAGGTTATAGGTCAGAGGTGCAGGGGCGGTGAGAGGATTCACCAGAGACAGAGCAGGGCACAGAACAGGCAGACTGATGAAGTACAGTGCTGAGGGGAGCAGTGGGCAGGTAAGGAGAGGTCTGCCACGCCATGTGGGTCACCTTCAGGGTGGGGATCGAACTTGCACTGAAGTGGCTGCCGCTAGCTTGCAGTGCTACATTGTAATCCATTGCGCCAGCAGGGAGGGCCCTATAATATTAATTAAAGACATTTGAAATAAAAGTATTTTCAGGCCTTAGGGCTAGTAAAGATAATGGAAAAGTATTTCCATGGAGAATTTTTTGGAAATCATAGTTTGTATCTAGTATTTTATGTGACATGAGTAGCATTTGTAATTTTTTTCATCTGTAGTATTTATTTTTAATAATGTAATAGTTTATTTTTATGTCTTTGTGCCTTTTCCCTTCTCAGTTGTAATCCCTGTGGGCTTCCCATGTTTCATCACCATAGACCAGTGTACTTTCCCCCACTACCCCATTTTTGATCCCACTCCCCACTTCACCCCAGTAAAATGTATCTGGTATATAGTTGTTCATTATTACTATTATTTTCTCCCCTGGTCCTTTATACTCCTGCTATGAGTGAAACCATCTGGTATTTTTCCTCTTCTTTCTGGTTTATTTCACTAAGCCTGATCCCTTCAAGATCCATCCATATTGCTGCAAAAGGCATGCATTTATCTTTTTTGATTGCTGAGTAATATTCCATTGTGTACATGTACCACAACTTTTTAATCCAGTCATCTACTTTTGGGCATTTGGGTTGTTTCCATGTCTTTTCTATTGTAAATAAAGTGGAAATAAACATGGTGTTGCAGGTGTCTTTTTGAATCATTGTTTTTGTGTCTTTTGGGTAGACACCTACGAGAGGGATTGCTGGATCATATGGAAGTTTCATTTTTAGCAGTTTGAGAACCTCCAAACAGTTGTCCATAGTGGTTGTACTAGTTTGCATTCCCAATAGCATTTGTAATTTTTAAATGAAAAAAAGCTTCTTTAAGAGAATTTGCTTGTCATTTATTGGTTTAAGAAATGGATTAATATAGTGTCAATTTTCCCATTCCAAATAACTAAAATGAAATTTCAAGATTGAGAGGTAATTTTGATATTTTGGCACAAATTCAAAGAGAACTGCAAAATCACAGGTTTTCCAATAAAATAAAATGGTGAACATCTGGGTCAACACAAAAGAAAAATTACTGTGTGATTCTTCACTTAGGTGGGAATGCTGGGTTATGAACTTCCTATACCTGTTGACTTGTCTTTTTTTTTTTTTTTTAAAGATTTATTTATTTGTGCATACAGAACTGGGGTACAGGCCAGAGGCTCAGGGGCGGCAAGAGGCTTCACCAGAGACAGAGTAGGGAGCAGAACAGGCAGATCGACGAAGTACACTGCTGAGGGGAGCAGCGGACGGGTCAGGAGAGGTCTGCCACGCCATGTGGTCACCTCCCGGGCAGGCAGGAATCGAACTCATGCGGAAGTGGCTTTAGCTTCTCAGTGCTGTTCTTTAACCCGCTGCGCCACCAGGGAGGGCCCTGACTTGTCTTTTAAAGTATTTCTCATCTGCTTGCTTTGTTGACCATGGAGTTTGACTTCTTCATGCTTTGCTTTCTTTTCTTGTTTTCCTCTCTTGCTTGGTATTTCCATATTTCTTGAGAATCATATTTACCTGCTGGAATATCATTCTCATATTCCCTTACTTCCTTTGGGGATTCTTATTATTGACCTATTTCATATAATTCTTCTCTCAGATTCACCTCATGCTACCATCTCTTCTTTGTTTATATCTTCCTGGTCTCCCAGGCTGATCTTTCTGGACACTCCAAGCGCCTGGTTCCTCAGCTATGATTATTCCAGGTAATCTTTTGAATGAAATATATTTATTTAAGTTGTGGATATATACAGTATGTATATAGTTCTATAAAAACTTAATAATGAGGATACAAACATCAAACATTATGTCATTACATGGAGAAGATTTCTGAATCAGTAACTGACTTATGGGAAAAGAGTTCCTGACATGAATTAATTTACATGTGTAAATGAACACAATATAGTATACTAAAACTGTCTACATTGTCACTAGAGGTTCAGAAAGGTAATAAATACTTTCAGATAAGCAGGAAAGAAAAGATTCTTTAGGTTAATGAAATCACACCAGGTAAGCCTTTCCTTTGTGCACAAATCAACCTTTTCACTGTTGCTATTGGACAGGCACAGGAATTGGGGCACTCAGTGGCGACTTCAATGTAAACAGTACTTTGACAAGCATTTGTTGATGAGAAATATAATCTAAAGCCTTATTTATGGGGTCTGCTGTGTTTTGTGGCATGGATGGGTAGGTGAGAACAGATGGGGTAATCTTCCCTTGGAAGATGGCCACAACTAATTGATTAAACAAATATTTATTATACACTTATTATGGGACGGGCATTGTTCCTGTTGTCATAAAGCTTACGGATGGGTGGGGAATAGAGGGAAACAAACAAGCAAACAAAATAGCAGTGTGTGCTAATTGGAGTGATAATGGCAGTGAGTAGAGTGTGCTGAGAGGACAGATTGGTCCTGCAGGTAGAAGAAATCCCCCGTGCCTGGGCTAGGTCAGAGAAACCAGCCTGGGGTTCTGGCCTTCACTCTCCTGGGGACTTTGGACCTCGAACATTCATCTGTAATTCTAGAAGTGACCATTGTGGTGCTTCTCTAAGATTGCCTCAGAGGGAGTCTACTACTTTTTTTAGTTTCCCAAGTTCTAGGGTGACTTTTATCTGTCTAAGGTGTGTGTATATATGAAACATGTTTTTTATTATTTCATTTTAAAATAATTTATAGAGATCATCAGATTTTTGGTTACACTGCCTAAAATGTTTATTTTCTACATAAATCATAACACCATCTCTAAAAAAATTAACAGTAACTTGATGAAATTACATAGTATCCAGTCCGTATAACACTTTGTCCAGTTTTCTCAAGAATGTGCTTTATAGCTATTTTTGCCTTTCAACTGATAGCTCAAGTGTATGCATTGCAGTTAGTTGTTTTCTTTCTAATCATTTTCTCTCCCAGAAGTAACCATTACTCTTTTTTTTTTTTTAACCTGTTTGGTCTAAATTTTTGTACTGTTGTTATAAATGTCATATACCTAAAACAGATTATTGTTTTGTGTCTAAAATTTTACTTAGTGATATTGTACTGCATTTATTGTTCAGCAGTGTTTTTAAGCTTATATCTTCTGGGCCCTTCTGGGTGGCGCAAAGGGTTAGGGTGCAGCACTACAAGCTAGCTGCAAGCTGCTTCAGTGTGAGTTTGATCCCTTACCCCTAACCTCTCCTGACCTGCCTGCTGCTCCCCTCAGCAGTGTACTTCATCAATATGCCTGTTCTGCATCTCACTCTGTCTCTGGTGAATCCTCTCACCCCATCTGTACCCCAGGTCTTGAATGCATAAATAAATAAATCTTAAAAAAAAAAAAGAATTATTTAGGGAGATTTGAAGTAGGCTGATGCTTGCTCTGACTGATTCCCTGCTCTAGCCCTCCAGGATTCAAAGTCATTTGATCTGGGGTGGAGAGGAGCCTGTGCAGAACCGTGGCTGAAGGTTTTGGGGTTCACACAGGGTCTTACTGTAGGAAAACACACAGCTGGGCTGTGTCTTAACTTCTGCACATTTTACTACTATGATGTCACTGACACTTGGAATATAAATGAGCCTGTGAAAGATAAGTGGCTACATTTCCTCTACCCCCGAAACTTTTGGTTTTACTCCATGATTACTGAAAATCGTGGAAAAATGATTTACTGAAAATCATTACTGGAATGTGGTGGGTGGGAAAGCTAAAAGTTTTGGTCTGATATAATTCAGTAGTTTTCATCAAATTATTTCTCTCATTATTTTAGTTTAAGAAAAAATTAGTCTTTTCTGAGATGTTGCTATGTTCCCATTTTTAAACAATGAGAAAGATGTCATGGTTAATAATTCCCTTTTTGTCTTGGCTCTCAGAGCTTTTCTGGGAGGGAAAACTTATTAAGTCATAAATAAGTATCTCACTTAAAAGATTCCTGCAGTAACCTTTTGATGATGTATCAGAATTTTGTTACTTGCTCAACAAATAATAATAAGTAGAAGAGTCTGTACTAGGAACCACGCTTTCTTGACTCTAAAACATGAGTTCTTTCTACCCTTCTGTTATCCCCTGGGGGATACAAGGGTTTCCCATCATGTTTTACTCTAGCTGATTGATAGGTGTCCTGATTGAAGCATAGATTTTTGATTTCCATGACAGCATTCTTATAACCTAGATAGCATGAGGGGAAAAGGTCTCTAGAGGAGAGTGTGTTTGGGGCAGTTGGGGGCAAAGACATTTTATGCTGCCACACCTCTGTGGGGGTCCCCAGTCTCCTCACCAGAGGTCCTCATCTGCATAGCCCTTTCTTTGCTCCCACCATTGATACAACCAGGCTTTCTCCAAAACTAATTTTTAGGTCTTTTCTTTTTCCCAAAGATCCCCACTAGCCCTTTCCTGGTATGTATTTCATATTTTCCTTGTACTTTGGGTTCTCTATGATACTGCTTGAATTGTTTTGGAGTTTGGGAGAAATCAGAAATATAGAATGATTGAGGCTTATGGTAGCGGGAATGCCAGTAATCTTATCAAAGGGCAATATGTAACTTGTTTTATCAGCCTCATCAATTAAGGACTGAGGACTCTTTCATATCAGGGAGAAATCTAGGAATTAATATATCTGAAAGCATGGGATGTGCAGTCTTGTATAAATCCTTACATAAATGTACAAACTTATGTAGATCTGTTTTGGAAGAAATTATTCCAGTATTTCAGCTGATGTAAAAAGGTAAAACACAATGCAGTTGGGCTTTACAGGCTTCAGTGGTTGGTTTAAAACTGATATGGATGCCAGCTTACCTAATATATTTGATTAGATAAAATCTTGGAGTAAAGTAAGCTCTCATAAAAAATAAGGAAGGAGTGTGTGCGTGTGTCGCTGGAAATGTAACCTTATTTAAGGTGGCAAAACAATGTCCAATTAAACCACTACAGTTGTGTGTCTCGTTGGCAGATTGAGGAGAGTGAGGGCAAGAGAAGAGCGAGTGCTGTGATTTGTTTAGATGCCTAGAAAAATTGGAATGGGACAAACCCAACCACCTGTGAACAGAATGCCCTGTCTGTTCTGGCTGAATCCTTGAAGAAGATGTTGGCAGGGAATCCAGGTAGAGAACATGTGTGAGAGCCATTTGGGGGATTGTGGGGCGCCGAAGGGTAAGCTCTGTTGTTGCTCATGGCAGGGTTTTCTGTGTCTTTCCCTGTTAATACAGATGGTACACAGAGGGGTTTGTATTGACTATTTGCAGCCTTGTATGCAGGCAAAGACGTGTTTTCTCCACACACATCCATTCTCTGCATGGGCTAGGTGCCTCAAGCAAAGGCAGAAAGACACTGGTTATCCAGGCTTTAACTGGTTCATTGGTTTGGATGGGAATGTGCATACCCCAGTTTCTTTTTAATATTTTCTCTTTATCTGCTTGACCATGTATCTTTTAAGATTAGTTTAACTTTTGGCAGCCTAGAACTTGTTGAGAACTAATTGGCCTAAATCTTGGCTTATTTTCAGGTCTTTTGAGGAGGTTGACTTTCCCACAAATCATCAGTTCATGATGGAGGGGTTGTTAAGTGAAGCAGTTGTTACAGATCGAATGGTGTCCTCTTCAAAGTCATACCTTGAAGCCCTAACCCTCAGTAGCTCATCAGTATGAGTGTATGGAGAAAAAGCCTCTGAAAATGTGATTAAGTTAAAATGAGGTCATTAGGTTGGGCCCTACTCCAGTCTGACTGGTGTCGTTATAAGCAGAGGAAATTTGGACACATGGAGAGGCACAAGGGATGTGTACACCAAGGAACGTGTGAGGATGGAAATGCCTGTTGAGGATCACAGAAAGGGAGGGAGGAGTAAATTACCATTTCCAGCCTTGCTTTGTGATAAATGAAATGTGTTTATTGTTTATTGTTATTGTTTAGGAAGTAACTACTATCCAGAGGTGGCTTCATTGCTTCAGTATGAAGACTTTACTGGATTGCTAAATAAGTTATGTGAATATGGCATCTACATGGAGATTAAGTGTGGGTTAAAATACACAGGGGCTATTTTATCTCAGGCTCTTTTTTATTTTTTTAAAGAATTTCTCTTCTATCCTGCATAAGTAACTTCATGTTAAATTTCTAGACATCTCAATGTTTCATTGTAGCACATTTTATTTCCTAAAGCTGAAAACTTCCAACATGTCAAGATGTTTCCGACCAAATAGTTTTTGGAGTTTCTCAAGTGGAAAGGGATGGGAAGATGGGGATGTTGTTATCCTGTATTGTGTCACTTTGAAGGGTAAAGAAGGTTTAGAATGGAGTTGGGATTTTCTTTTCTTTTTTTTTAAAAGATTTTAATTATTTATGCTTGTAGAACTGGGGTACAGGCTAGAGGTGGTGAGAGGATTCACCAGAGACACAGTGGGAAGCAGAACAGGAAGATTAACAAAGTACACGGCTGAGGCGAGCAGCATGTGGGACTGGAGAGACCTGCTGCGCCATGTGGGTCACCACCCTGGTGGGGATCAAACTCGTGCTGAAGCAGTTGTGGATAGCTTCAGAATGCTGCACTTTAACTTGCTGTGCCATCAGGGAGGATTCCTAACTTGGGATTTTCAATGAATAACTCCAGCCTTTTGCAACCACCTCCCAGGAAAATTTTTTTTCTTTTGTTTTAACTGTAGTAGTATTGAAGTACTAATTGTTAGTTGGTGCAGACTTCAGTACTAGCTCTCAGTTTTGCCACTCAGTCTTTGATGGTTTGGGTAGATTGCAGGTGTGAGTTAAAAATATGAAAAACAAACAAGTAAGGAAACTAGTAAAGGGAAGGTATGAATCAATAAGTACAAACAATACATATGGCTCATGTGACATATATTGAGCATGTATGTATGTAAGGCACTTTTTTTTTAAAAAAAAGATTTGGGCCCTCCCTGGTGGCGCAGCGGGTTAAAGCACAGCACTGAGAATCTAAAGCCGCTTCCGCATGAGTTCGATTCCCGCCTGCCCCGGAGGGGACCACATGGCGTGGCAGACCTCTCCTGACCCGCCCGCTGCTCCCCTCAGCAGTGTACTTCGTTGATCTGCCTGTTCTGTTCCCCACTCTGTCTCTGGTGAAGTCTCTCGCCGCTCCTGAACCTCTGGCCTGTACCCCAGTTCTGTATGCACAAATAAATAAATCTTTAAAAAAAAAAAGATTTATTTATTTCTGCATACAGAGCTGGGGTACAGGCCAGAGGTGCAGGGGTGGTGAGAGGCTTCACCAGAGACAGAGTGGGGAGCAGAACAGGCAAATCGACAAAGTACACTGCTGAGAGGAGCAGTGGGTGGGTCAGTAGAAGTCTGCTGCCATGTGAGTCAGCTCCTGGGCGGGGATTGAACTCATGCTGAAGTGGTTTTAGCTTCTTAGTGCTGTGCTTTAACCCGCTGCGCCACCAGGGAGGGCACCGTAAGGCACTTTTAAAGCTCTTTGTAGGTGTTAAGCTGTAGAATCCTCACAACAGTCTGAACCATTATTTGTCCCATTTTACAGATGAGGATAATGAAATGCAGAATTTGAATAGTATGTCCCAGTTACACAGTTATCACTGGAAAAGCTGGAATTCAGACTTACGCAGTTTAGCTGAAGAGATTGTATTCTAAATGACATCCTTGTGCCTCTCAAGGTGGATTTATGTTTAAGAGAAAGAGATGCAGAAGTTCAGTATTTAAATTGTAGTCTATGATTTGGTTTTCTGAAAGCATGAGGGAGAGACCTGTTTTTCTTAAATGCCCCAGTCCCTTTTAGTTGTTTATGGCATTATTTTATTAATAACTGTCTTAACACTTGGGCCCGTTTTCTTGAGCTGTGTACAGTGGCACAGCTGTGTAAGAAGAGCAATTAGAGTGTAACAAAGAGATGCTAATTGTTTATGGATGTAACAGGAAGAAAAGATTTTAGAAGTTATTGTTATGGTAGCTGAAGGCAGGATGGAGAGGGTGATAGATACTTATGATACTTTTATCTGGTACCACTAAGCTAAATGTACAAATTCTCTATACTATTTTGTTTTGCTATAATTGTCAGACTTTTCTGTCTGTACAGGATGATCAGTTTTTCACAGCTTAATGAGTGCAATGAGAATCCTTAAGGAAAGATTTGAAAAATTGTATGCTAGGGTTCCATGAGGCAGTGAATTTTGAACATGTTAAGGAGGTTTGTTAGCTAATGATGGGGATGATAAAGATTGTATGGCAATGTGAAGGTTAAGTCAATGGTTCTTATGCCAAATTAATGTTATATCAAAGTTAATATATCAAATATAAACAGAACATATGTTCTGTACAACACATGTTGAAAGAACAGAGGAAAACTGAATGAGTGTCTCATACCTAACTTGGTGGGTGGATATACTGAGGTTTTAGTTATTTATTTTTGGAAAGGGTAATAGCTCTGAAATCCACTTCAAACATTCACAGTATTTGTGTTTGTATTAAAAAGGTGCACCTTCGGAGCTCACACATTACATAAAGTTTCCTATGTAGGAATATCATTGGAGAAAGCTGTCACTGCCCATGAGTGATGACACAGGCTTGCAGTCCACTAAGGCTGGATTTCCAGCCCCCTCTATAGCCCCTGGCTTCCTGCCTTCTTGAAGATGCATGTGAACATGGCCATGTGTGGTCGCCCTAGTGAGCCTGTGACAGTTCAATAAAACTTTGAAAGGGCTTGGTTTTATTTACACTGCCACAGTTATATGATTTCACACTAAGGTAAAATTACAGATGCTCCATGTCTTTAAGATAGTGGGCACATTTTAGTAAGCCATGTGTTTGTTCTTGAAACTACACTCCTTAAAGCATATCATTAGTGTAGAATATCACCAGTGGCTGGCTATTGTTTTGTCCCCTGGGTTGGGACTGAGTATTTTATATTTTTTAAAAAAGATTTACTTATGCATGCACGAACTGGGGCACAGGCCAGAGTTGTGGGGGTATGTGTGTGTGAGAGGATTCACTGGAGACAGAGTGGGGAGCAGAACAGGCAGATCCACTGAAATATACTGCTGAGGGGAGCAGCAGGGATACAGGAGAGGCCTGCCATGCCATGTGGTTCATCTCTCTGGCCAGGGATCAAACTCATGCTGCAGTGGCTTCAGATAGCTTCATAGTGCTGCACTCTAACCCTTTGTACAGCTAGGAAGGCCTAGGACTGAGTCCCTTTTTGTTTTTTAAAGATTTATTTTATTGATTCATACAGAACTGGGGTACAGCCAGAGGTGCAGGGGAGGTGAGAGGACTCACCAGAGACAGAGTGGGGAGCAGAACAGGAAGATCGACGAAGTACACGGCTGAGGGGAGCAGCGGGTGAGACAGGAGCAGTCCGCTGTGCCATGTGGGTCATCTCCTGGGCCGAGGATCAAACTCCCACTAAAGTGGCTGCAGCCAGCTTGCAGTGCTGTGTCCTAACCCGCTGTGCCACCAGGAAGGGCCAGGACTGAGTATTTTTTAAATAATTTTTTTTAAAGATTTATGTATTTGTGCATACAGAACTGGGGTACAGGCCAGAGACTCAGGGGTGGCGAAAGACTTCACCAGAGACAGAGTGGGGAGCAGAACAGGCAGATCGACGAAGTACACTGCTGAGGGCAGCAGTGGGCGGGTCAGGAGAGGTCTGCCACGCCATGTGGTCACCTCTGGGGCAGGCGGGGATCGAACTTATGCGGAAGTGGTTTCAGCTTCTTAGTGCTGTGCTTTAACCTGCTGCACCACGAGGGAGGGCCAGGACTGAGTACTTTTAAAGAAAGTAAATGCTCCTTCTCTACCCTTAGCTTTCAGCGACTTTGTATTGTAAAGGGACTCCCTCCAGACTTTTGCTCCTTCCCTCATGGTAGACTGTTCTTGCTTGTTACTTAAAGTTACACTTGTGTTGGGGCCACTGGAGTGTTCTCTGTTGTCCTGGGCTAGCCCTGGTCTTACTAGGTAGGCTCTCTCTGTACTTGCAACATAGGATTGGAGAATTCTTATATATTCCTTTCCTCCATTGGCAGCCAAACTCTGTCTTGTATGTATCACTGGTTGGTCCTGGGGTAACAGGGGAGAAACACTGGATGATTATGCCGTCTACAACTGCCTGACTGAGGGGCCCGTCTCTAACATCCAGTCCTGCCCCCAAGCTTTCTTACAAATACCTGGTGGAAGTCTTATGAATATTTGCAAATTGCCCTTGTGTCTGAATCCTCTAACTACACCACAGTGTCATACTTACTCTTATTTGGTCTTTAGAAAAAAAATTTACCTGAGTTTGCCTACTCCACTCAAGGGGCAGCCATTTCTCTATCAGATGTTTTGCCAAAGCTAAAAGTTTGCATGCATCTTATTTCTTCCTTTTGCTGGGGCTTGTCCCCTTTTGGAATACAGTTTACTTTGTTTTCTTGCAACTTTAGTTATCTGTTGTTCACCAATGTAAGAGGGAGAGTTGGTGATAATCAGAAAGCTATTGGCAGTAGGGTGACTGGCCTGCATGTGGAACGGAGCTGTTGAGGGTCCTGTTACTTTTTCTTAGCCAGGAATGGCTGTTTGGAGTCTAAGAGCATAGTATTGGAATTGAGTTTTTTGGAGATGGTACAGTTTCTGGTCACGACAAAGCCTGGGGTGGGTGGCTGTGGGGCTGCTAGGAAAAGATCATTAAGTGAGGAAGATAATAAACCAGTAAGCTAGAGTGTCTATCGTTCACCCACATGGGCATTGAAATCATTATCGATGATACAGAAGAGAGGATAAGCAAAGAAAATTGTAAGTGAGGAATTAGTGTTTTTTCTGTACAAGAGAATTGAAAGGAAGGTTGACAGACAGGGGTTGAGCTAAATGCACTGGGTATCAGAGCTGGAATTTGAAAAGGCAGGGCGCGAATGCTCTGGAAACGCTATTTAAGAACAATGAAAATCCTTCTCCTTTTTTCCAGTGCTGAGTATGTAGAGCCTTGGAGAACAAGTGCACAGTTGGGATATCACCCAGTGGGCTGGGTCCTCAGAGGCAGGAAGGTTTCACTTAAGACAAGGAGGCGAAGGGAAAGATTTTGAGAAATGGCTGTGTGTCTAAGGAGCACAAGTTTCCTTGCAATAGGTGAGTTTCTTGCTCTTATGAAAGATGGGAACTCCTAACACTGTAAGTGTTACAAACATATTCATTCTGGTTATTAAAACCGTGCTCAGACTCCATCTCTGTCTCTGACATCTCAGACTTGGAGGTGTCAGGCAAGAGGCTGAGAGCCAGTTCTGGACTATTCTGTTTCTCCTCAAGCAACTACATCTTGCGCAGGAGCCATTGTGAAAATTTCTGCACTAAACCTTCAGCGTGTGCCACCTGATGTCGAAACAAGACTCCAACAGCACGGCGGTGACACGGGCTCCAGGTTTTACTGCGGCTGCAACAACCAGGTTGCTAATTAGGCGCAATTGTGAGGGTAGTTTTTGTGCTTTGGACACCTGTCCACTAGGAACTGGACTGAGACCACCAACTCATTTCCCACAGGTCACAGAACAGCTGTCAGATGGTATAATTTGGGTGAGTTCATTTGGAGTTGCTTGCAGAAGCTCTCGGAAGCATTATGCTCTACATAATATGCATGATTAATGCTTGTTTATTTGGACAATCCTGTGTTGTAACTAAAGTGGTGGCCTATTTTATGCCAGTTATAATATACCATTCCATTCATAGGACCGAGTTCCATTGAGGGTATGAAGTACAGTGATAATGTTCAATCTATTTACTGGGGAACCAACTCATTGCAGCCATTCTGCAAGCTGCTTGCTCCATTTGAGTGATGATTCTGTGCTTAACTCTTCCTTGGAAGAGGTTTGGGCTCATTTCCATTCGGAAGAGTAGGTGGAAAACATCTCTGAAAGCAGTGGTCATTTTGAAAGCAGGGGGAGTGTACCCACAATGCTTTGCAGGGGAAGAATGCAACATGTTTTGGTCCTTGGGGGAAAGTCTTGCTGCCTTGTCAAACTTGGACCTTACTGCCAGCCGAGCACACATTGTTTGTGGTGTTAGAAACCTTTCTCTGTGTATTTGTGGAGGCAATCGCTGGCACCACTCTCAAGCTCCCTTTCCTGACACCTGCACAATCTCTGCTCCCCAAGTCCCTAGAATAAGAGAGGGCACCATGTTGGAAACCTTAGTTCCAGTATGGCTTCTGCCTCTTATGTTAGCCTATGTAAAATTTTTGAAATGGTTAGTCAAGTTCCTTTGCCTTGCACCATCCTGTGGCCCTATGATCGTATTCAGTGAGTTGCATTTTAGTTAGTGATTGTTGCTAGTTATACGGCAGTAACTTTCTAGAAGTGGGTCTTGACGCAATCATTCCTTCTTAAGGTTGGAGGCCTCCCTGGATGCCGGTGCTCTGGTGCTTTAGAGGGAGGCAAATACATATACTTGTAGATATTTTAATTTCTCTAAACTTAAAGTATGTTCAGTCTCTATTTTGCTATCATTTTTTAATTTTTGGTGCCTTTTCTTCCTCTTTTCATTTTCTTCTTTCTCAGTAAAGTCACTGACACAGGTTAATTAGATCGCAGTGAGAATTCGAGTTCTGTATTTCTTCTTCTGGGATGTGTATCTTCATGGGTAAGTGTTACATTCACCCACCTGCAGTTTGTTGAATCAACAGTGTAAGAGGAAAACTCTTGCCATTTGCAGCAACATGGATGGAACTGACATCTCACTTATGTGTGGAATATAGGGAATCCAAACCAAGGATCAGACAAGGACAAACTTTTTTTTTTTTAAGATTTATTTGTTCATTCATACAGGCCAGAGGTGCAGGGGTGGTGAGAGGCTTTACCAGAGACAGAGTGGGAGCAGGACAGGCAGATTGACAAAGTACACTGCTGAGGGGAGCAGCGGGTGGGTCAGGAGAGGTTTGTCGTGCCATGTGGATCATCTCCGGGGCTGGGGATGGAACTTGCACTGAAGCGGCTACAGCTCTCTTGCAGTACTGTGCAGACAAGGACAAACTTTGAAAGCCGTCATTGAAAGCTGACCACAGATGAGGCCTACAGGAGTGAGGACCGGGAGGAGTTCCCTTATGCCTCCTGCTTTTAATGACTCTTTGTTTATTAATTAAATCATATATGATTAACAATGCAAATATCTAGAACTGAATAATAGTCAAAACCTGAGTGGAGCAATTGGTAATCAGCTAAAATCACAAATGAATGAGTCACTGGTACTTTAGAAGAGTATTCATCATCAGTCTTGGTCATTTGGTGTATACTTATGGCTATCATATCATTCTGCTTTACTGGAGAAATTATTTAGGTGAATGTTTCATATATTGGCATTATTGAAAAATAGAAGTGGACCTGATCCCTTCATTGTTGTTAAGACTAGGTACTTGAAGGATGTTGATTGGGAATATCTGCAATAGCTGGCCATCCCCTGTACTCAAGTGAAGTGAGATGAAGGTTTAGGTATAGATAGGGAGGTTTTCTCCTGTTCTGGTAAACCAGTTTTCTCTTCTTTTCTCATAATTGGCTCTTAACACCAGGGCAGCCAGAGACTAGTAATGCAGGGCCAGAGAGCCCCGGCTGCACCCTGTTTGGGGTACCAACTTCCACAGCAACCTGTTTTGCACATGTTCTCTCAAAGACTCTTTCCTTATTTCACAAATAATAACCAAGCAACCTGGAAAATGGATTCTATAGAATATGCACACATGAATGCGTGCATCATGAAATATTGATGAGAGTGCAAAGTCCCTGGTGATGCTTTCTGAGATAATGTTCTAATGCAGATATGTCTTCAAAGGTATTATCCCTAGACCACGATGAGAGAAATATCTACTCTGGACCTGTGCATGAGTGGGACCTTATCTGGCCCTACAGGATGAGGAGGCTCTGGGGACCAAGGAGAGATGGTCATTTAGAGCCTGGTTTTCCTAGCTGAATCCCTACAGCCTAGGCCTACTTCTAAGGGCATGTGTAAGCCTTTCCTGTGGGCGCCAGGCTGCTGTTTGGAGGAGTGGAGGACAGAGCCCAGGTGTGCTGGTTAAAGTGAACAAGATGTGCGTGAGACATGAAACGTATCTGAGTGCCAGAAGGGGCAGGTTGTGGAAAGAAGAGGCAGGTGGGCTAGGAGCTGGGGCCTGCTTCCCTTTCTGTACCATATTCCAGTGTAGACATTCTGTTTGAGGAAGTTCAGAATTCTAAATTGAAAGTAACCTTCCAGCTTGCTTTTATATTTCATTTAACTTGATGGGAATGTAGAACATATGTCACTGAACAATGTCTTAGCATGATTTAGTATTTTAAGTATTTAGATACGTAGTATATTGGTCTCTATTTATACTCTTACCCTGGAACCTCTCAGTGGTGGGGGTGAGACTGTATGTGAATACAAGGAAATGTCAGTCCTTGTGGCTCTCAAATAGCCCCATCTCTGCATCTGTCCAGACAGAGGGCAGGTTCCTAGCTTCTCTGGCAGAAGGCAGCTCAGCACATGGACCTGCGTCAGGACAATGGTTGCAGGGAGACTTTGGTAAGAAACTGAAGAACCACTGAAGGAATGTGACAATTTTCCTTTGTTGCTTTTTGTGGAAACAAGTGGGTTTCAGTTTAAGTGAAAAGAAACTGATTTTGAAGGTTCAGAAAAATTCATTAGCAAAACATACTACATCTTTGTTCTGTAATTACAAGCTTACTAGCTATGTTGCATTTTACTGTTTAAATTTTATGGTCTAGTTTCTTGAAATCCTTTGTGGTTGTCTTCTCAGACATGTTAACTATGATATGATTGAAATTTGAATAGATGTATTTTTCTGTGAACTAAAAGATGTTATAGACCTCATCTAGATATTAAAGGGTCTCCTATCAAAAACTTGACACAAAAAAATGTGTAACAACCATAACAATGTGAAATCCTTTTTCTTAGTAAAGCTCATACAAAAGTCTATCTTAATTCTTTTGGGCTGTTATAACAAAATATCAGAGTTTGGGTGGTTTACAAACAACTGACATTTACTTCTCATAGTTCCAGGGGCTGGAAATACAAGTTCAAGATGGGTGCTGGCAGATTTGATGTCTGCTGAGGTTCTTCTTCCTCGTAGACAGTTTATCTTCTCACTGTAACCTCACATGGCAGAAGGGAAACTAGAGCTTTCTTAACCTCTTTTGTAAGGACACTAATTTTACTCATGAGGGCAGAGCTGTGGTCACTACTCAAGCCCTCTCCCCTAAACTATCACCTTGGGGATTAGAATGCAGTCTATGAATTTTGGGAGGACATATGCAATCCATGGCACTATCTAAACAGATCAGTAATTGTCACTTGATTTATATTATAATTTACTGAAATTGTTATCAAAATAATGAGAATAATACTGGAACAAAATTTCCTAAAATAGTAAATTTTTATCTAAGTTTTTACTTGAAGTACCAGTGGTTAACATCCTTGTTAGTATTTGGGAAGTATAGAATCTTTTTCAGATGTAGTTACCACAGTGCACCCACCATCAAAACCCCCCTAGTCCTTGTTCTATACTTCGGTACTATTGTCAAATTTTAAGGGTTAGGTTTTTTTTTTTTTAATATTTATTTATTTATGTATACAGAACTGGGGTACAGGCCAGAGATGCAGAGGCGGTGAGAGGATCCACCAGAGACAGAGTGGGGAGCAGAACTGGCCAACTGATGAAGTACACTACTGAGGGGAGCAGTGGGTGGGTCAGGATAGGTCTGCGGCACCATATGGGATCACTTCCAGGGCAGGGATCGAACTCATGCTGAAGTGGCTTTGGCTTCTTACTGCTGTGCTTTAACCCACTGTGCCACCAGGAAGGGCCCTTCAAGAGTTAGTTTTTAACTTTGATTTTATTTGGTTTCTCATAGTTGGAATATATGAGACACTATCCAGTACTTGTCTTTCTCCTTCTGACTTAGCATAATCCCTTCCAGCTCTATCCTGGTTGCTACAACTGGCACAGGTTTATCTTTTTTGATAGCTGAGTAATATTCCATATATATATATATCACCTCTTCTTGATTCACTCATTTATTTTTGGACATTTTGGTTGTTTCCATAGGTTGGTTATTATATATGACATGATTCAAAATTCATGTGCAGGTGAAATGTATGACAAACATGAGAAAGGAAGCTTACAATACATGTAATAATAGTTCTATTCAGTTTATGGGATTATATATATATATACATATATATATATATAACTTTTTGTGTTACTTTAAAATTAATATGTATCATAGTTTGGGGTATAATTAGAGATTATACCTTCAAAAAGTTTATTCAAGAAGTAAGGTTTATTACATAAAAAAGCAGCTCCCTTCAGTTCTTTCACTACTTTTCACTATCCTGTTCTCTGAAGTAACATCTTTAGTTTCTTTTAAAGATTTACTTATGCATGTTAAGAACTGGGCTAGAGGTGCAGGGGATGAGAGGATTCACTAGAGACAGTAGGGAGTAGAACAGGCAGATTTACTGAGATACACTGCTGAGGGGAGTAGTGGACGAGAGAGGAGAGGTCTTCTGTGCCATGTGGTCACCTCCCTGGCCAGGAGGGATCAACCTCATACTGCAGTGGCTGCAGAGAGCTTCATAGTGCCTTGCTTTAACCCCTTGTGCCCGGTTTTAGTTTCTTTTGATACTTATCTCCATATCAGTGAACACCAGATTGTATGTAACTGCTTGGTATTTC
>NW_004567102.1:45491109-45527479 GCF_000260355.1 Condylura cristata
TTAAGATTTTAAGATTTCTGGTTAGGTCTAGATTCCCTCTTTATATTATTAGAATCATGTAAACCTGACATGCATCATGATTGTATTTCCTTTCTTGCTTTGTACTCTTTGTTTTTCTTAGAGTTAAACATTTTTATCTCTTGCCTTTTGGGTTACTGTTTATGTACTTTTCACTAACTGATTCTGAATCCTTTCACCAGAAGTTTAAAATTTGAAGACTACACAGATCTGTGTACGGCTTTAGTCTAGACCTTATTATGCCCCAGGGACAGACGACCCTTCACCAGCTTCGTGGGGGATTTTTACCTAGGGGGTTTTCTTTAGTTTTTCTTGATCTGCTTCTTAATCTGCTTCTTTTCTATTTCCTTCTTCTTAATTTGCACCTTCATTTCAAAGGAGCACATGTTATCTTTATGTCCTGAGAAAGTGCATGGAAGGTATATTATTAAAAGTTCACATATTTGCAAGTTATTCCCTGCTTATACTTTATTGAAAATTTGCCCAGGGGAATCTAAGTTCAAACTATCTTCCTTTTACAAGCTCAAAGAAAATTGAAATTTAGGATCTGTGCAAATAAGTGCCCATTAAAAAATGTGTTGAATAAGCAAGGAGCCTCCAGTGTAATCTTAGATTCTTCACTTTCCTAGACTTGTAGAAGAAAATTTAAAGTTCATTTGGACCTCCAAGTAAGGTAACTTCCTCATATGCTTTCTGTTGAGTTAGTCGGAAATCTCAGATTTGCATTTGAGTTTTGCCAAATTGCATGAATACTAAAGATGTGATTAAAACCAGAGGATTCCTTTGTAAAAATGGGACTAAAGAAATGCATAAACCTACCCTTTAAGATTTTTCGTATAGTGTCTCACCAGTCTTTCAGTAGAAATGTCTTTTGTTCTATTACTATTGCCTTAGCTCCATCTTAATTAAAATTCACTATGCCCCTTTGTTATCGTCTCTGGCTATTTCTTCCTATAATATTTAAAAAGATATTTAAACTGAGATTTAAAAAGAGACATAACATTTTATTAATACTATTGTAATAAAAATAACTAAGATTTGTTTAGTGCGTTATAACTTATAAAATGAATTGGAGTGAATTCATTTAATCCTTATACAACTTTATATGTCATTGAAGATTGTATTTTCCAAAGATGGGAAATATATATTTCACCACCCTTGCTCTTCTTAGAATTCAGTGTTGACATTTCTTCATGGGGGGCGGGGGGAGGAGACCTTTATAATACCTCTTCCAGTAGAATGTGTGAACGTGATGCTGACCCCCAAGGCTGGATGGACAAAAGCAATGTGGCTTTCTCCTGGCACTGTCCAGCACACATTCCTTTGGAGACATCATAGGAGCAGTTTGGCTGCCTTGAAGCTGCTGTGCAGGGGAGACCATGTGGGAGAGTGTAGAGGGGTACCAGGGCATGCCCAGGGTACCCCAGTGGCTCCAGCTCCCAGCTGTTCTGTCTTCCCAGGCCAGAAAGCACATGAGTGAACAGAGGAGTGACTTTGTGGTGACTCCATACTCAGCAAACCCTGACTACAGTATCTTGAGGGACCCTGGTTAGAATTGCTCAGCTGAGCTGCTCCCTATTTTTTTTTATTCCCAGAAAGATGATTATTATGTTAATGCACATGTTTGGAGTGATTATTATATAATGATGGTGACAGTAGCATGTGACATTGTTATTATCCCCATTTAACTAGTAGGAACATTGAGATTTGGGGGGCAAGGTGTAAGGGATACCCCAGAACCCCCAAACCTGTCTATTCTAAATGGGTTCTGCCATCTGCTGCATCAAGATAAAACATACTCCACCATGTAAGACCTTTAATGGAAAGGAACTTTAATACAAGTGTGCAATAAAGAGAAGAGAAGGGAAAGATAAAGACTGTCATTTCTAAATCAAACACCCAAAGTTACCCACTACCTTGTGGGTAAATGCCTATCCGAATAGAGTTGGCCCAAAGTAGGACCACTGAGGTCTCACCAAGAGGTGGGTCCTCTGTTTATGCCTTTGCTTTCATTCCCATGTTACTTTATTTTCTCTCGCTGTAGCTTCAAATGCAGTCATACACACAATTCATATTTCTTCCTAGGTTAAATACATCTGGGGAGATGACCACTTTCCTTCTAGATTCCCAGAAGCCCACACCACGTCTCTACCTGCATGGCCACAGTTGCTTACTTCGAGAACTGCACATCTCTTGGACTTTGATTCTTATTATTTTTCTGTGGCGCACCCAAATCGCTCACTTTAATTAAGCTTCAGAAGCTACGTAGTGACATTACTTTAAAAGGCTGTCATGGGGAAGTATCCTTCTGAAGGGAAGAGGAACATTTTGTTATATTCTGCGGGCAGTTCATTTCAAGCCATGGTAGCCTGGCACCTGTGTCCTAGTGAAACAATCCAGTGAGCTTGTGAGTGGGCAGAGGGCCAGTCTAGCAGATGGTGATGAGAGAAGGGACCATGTACTGTGTGATCATCAAGTGTGCTTGCCCAGGGCAAGAGTCCCTGCCAGAAAGGTCCAAATGCCTGCCCTTAGAGCTGGACACTTAATTTTATAAGGATGCATCAAACAGAAAAACAGATGACTGGGGAATATTAACACAAAACAAAAATTTTTTTTTCTTTAAATTTGAGCTGAGGACATCATTGAGAAGTGAGCTATGGTAAAAGAGAACTATTGGGGGTTAGGGTACTTTTCTCCGGGTTGGATGGTAGCTCATTATGAACCAAGAGAATGTGGACAGTCACTGTGCATGCATAAAAGTTGTATTCTGGACCTACCCATGGCATGTTTCTGGAAGCACCTAAGGCAAAATAAGGCCCATGTCTGACTTACTTGTCTGGAAACAAGAGTTACAGCATATTAGTAACAGTTAGGCTGGGAGGCTCATTGAGACCCTGGAGGTAAACACTCTGTCTTCATCCTCATTTCCTTTCCTGTTCTCTAACAATCTGAAATACCCCCGTCCATATCTATCTGCCCAACACTCTTTACAAAAAAGCTGGTCCCCCCACCCCTGAAACATATTTGGATGCCAAGAACATGTTTGGATGCCATGACGATACTCTGTCTCAGTGGATTTTTGAAAAATACTTACCGCCATGATGTCTTCTGTAGACATTCATTTACTAATCCACTTCCACCCTGAAATTTATCTTTTCTCATATTGTAAGATAGTATGCCTTATGGTGGAGGAGGTATATAGAGAGTTAAAACATAATTCCAAGGGTCTTCCATTTAGTAAGGAAATAACAACCTATTGAAGTATATATAAAGTAGGGTGTGAAAGTGTTATCAAAAGTTAGAATAAATTCTATGGGGAGTGGGTCCTCCCTGGTGGCACAAGTGGTTGAAGCAGTGCTGAGAAGCTGTTGGTAGTCATTGTGGCACAAGTTCGATCCCTGGCCAGGGAAGTGACCCACGTGGCACGGCAGACCCCTCTTGTCCTGCCTACTGCTTCCCTTAGCAGTACAATTCAGCCAATCTGCCTGTTCTGCTCCCCACTCTGTGCATGCACAGTGACTCTCCAGCTCAGATTTAAAATTTTTGTTTTTGTTTTTTTGGTTTTGTGTTAGGAGGAACAGAGAAATAGGTCACCTGTCTGTAGTAGAAATTTTGGCCAGGCCAATAGGAAGAGACAGTATTTACAACAGACAGTGGCTGCTACTGCTAGTTCTCAATACATGTGCATTGCAAAATATTTAGGGAATACAGGTAACCAAATAAAGTGAAAATCATGTTACCTTTTACTCCATCATCCTTAGACAATTACTCTTCCTATTATGTTGTACACATTTTAGTCTTTTGTGGGAGCACACATATGTATATAATAGAATCATACTATTGTATTTTGTCATTTGCCTTTTTTGCTTAATTGTGACCATATTTCTAGGATACGAAACATTAACAAGATCATTTCAAGTGGTTGCATAGTATGTCTGATGTTCCTGCATTTTCAGCAACACTAGTGATGAACAATAACTGCAAACATTTGATAGGTTAAAGTTCTGTGTGCCAGAATTTTATTCAATACACATGTATTTTATAAGAAGGACTAGCAGGAGCAGCCAGTGTCCACTGATTGTAAGCACTGTCGGTGTATGAATTCTGTGGGCCAAGATCTTCCCGAATAGCTCACTGGAGTTGACAGCGTAGGCTTCCTGCTTGACCTTTTATTTCTGAAGGGGGCCAGTCTTTGAATAAGTTGTAACTAAGATCAGGAGTAATTTTCACTTCTGTTCCGGTTTTTTCAGTGTGCTGATTTTTTATCATGAAATTTCAAGTGTGTAAGCACTGCAGGAAGGGATTGGGGCTGGAGATCTTGGCCATGGGTGATTATATGTGTTACCCTTGCTGGGATTCCAGTTTTGGAGCAGGTGTTTTCACACACCAACTGTATTAATATTGTGTTAGATAGTTCTTTAAAATGGAGTCTCTGCTCCAACATACAACATCTGATTAAGAATATGTAAGTGGGCCCTCCGTGGTGGCGCAGTGGGTTAAAGCACAGCACTAAGAAGCTAAAGCCACTTCTGCATGAGTTCGATCCCCGCCTGCCCCGGAGGTGACCACATGGCATGGCAGACCTCTCCTGACCCGCCCGCTGCTCCCCTCAGCAGTGTGCTTTGTCGATCTGCCTGGTCTGCTCCCCGTTCTGTCTCTGGTGAATCCTCTCACTCTCCACATCTCTGGCCTGTACCCCAGTTCTGTATGAATAAATAAATACATCTTTAAAAAAAAAAGAATATGAAAGTAGAGGCAGGAGATGGAAATGCTAATATTAAATAGGTCTCTCAGGAGTATTATAAACTCTCTCAAATTTGAGACAAAAGAAAGGTAAACACAGAAAATTTGGAAGAGTATGTTTGTTTAAAATCTTACCCCCATTTCCGTACTCTTTTTCCTATGTTTAGTTTTATGTAGTTTTATTCACAGAGAAATCTTTCTTTGTTAATAACACCAAGTCCAACTTTGGTAATGTCTTGACTGTATCAAAAAATGGAGAGAATTTATAAACATTTGGCTGCTCAACCCACACTGCCATCTAGTGACAACTCTTTCAACTACAGTTAACTGTAACGTCGAATGTCTGGGAATTTAAGCTAGGTAATTCATCTGTGATAAAACCGATAACATTTCTGAATATAGAGTTGTTTAAAATATGACAGTTTTTCCATCCACAATGACTAGTCTTGCTGTCAGGGAGCCACGACACGTGATTACAGGGTTGGGTGTTATAAATTTGAAGTTTGTTGGCTTTTTCTTCCTTATTTACTTTTTATCTGTTAGTTTATTCTGGTGGTGACTGGTTACAATTTGCTAGAACATCGTGTATATGAACGTAGGTATACATTTAAAAAATTTGATCCTTAAAAGGCATAATAAATTTTATTGAAATCAAATAAATTTTATGAACAAATCTTAAAAAATTACTTTTATTGATTTAAAAGGAAAAAGAAACAATATTAGGATGAATTTGAGAGAGTACATACTCGACTTTAATACAATTTAAACCTGAATTAACAGCAACATATATGCGTGTTATAACAAACTTAAAATACTTTTTATAAGTCTATTCTTCTGCAATATTAGTATCATTAAAAAAACTTGTGGCCCTCCCTGGTGGCGCAGCGGGTCTGGACGCACCACTGCAAGCCAGCCACAGCTGCTTCAGTGCGAGTTTGATCCCCGGCCCCAGAGGTGATCCACATGGCGTGGCAGACCTCTGACCCACCCACTGCTCCCCTCAGCAGTGTACTTTGTAGATCTGCCAGTTCTGCTGCCCACGCTATCTCTGGTGAATCCTCTCACCACCCCTGCACTTCTGGCTCGTACCCTAGTTCTGTATGCATAAATAAATAAAAATTTAAAAAACTTGTAAGTTATTGATAAATTAGGAAGGCATTAAAATAATACAGGCCCAGGGTCTCCCTGGTGGCACAAGGGTTAAGTCTGAGCATTATGAAGCTATCAGCAGCCACCTTAGCACAAGTTCAGCACGAGTTTGATCCTTGGCCAGGGAGGTGACCTACACAGTGCAGCAGACTTCTGCTGTCTTGCTGGCTACTCCACTCAGCAGTGTATTTCTGTATATCCGCCTGTTCTACTTCCCACTCTGTCTGTGGTGAATCCTCTTTCCTCTTCTCCCCTCCCCCACCTCTGGCCCACACCCCAGGTCTTGTATGCAGAAATAAATAAAACAAATCTTAAAAAAATTAATAGGTCCATGTACTCAATATTATCTTGTAGTTATATAGGCAAAACATTCTACGATAATTGTTTAGAGTTTATGAGAATATTCATGTGCCCAACTGCAAATTTCTATTTGGATGTACTTTCATGTAAAGCATTTCTAATGAAATCTCAAATATATTTTATTATGCTTATATAATTGTGTGTTCAGTTACATACTTACAAAGCTATTTAAGTTTTGGGTGATAAACGATCACTCAATCTTTAAGAAAACTTTTCATTATGCTCAGTGAAATAAACCAGAAGCAAAAAGAAAATGCTGTATGGTTTCACTTATAGGAGGAATATAGGGGATACAAATAAAAGATCAGGGAATAAAATAACAACAATAATAAAAAAACCCAAAATGAGCAGGCAACTATAAATCAGACATTCTGCAGGGGAGGGAGAGGGAGAAGGATCAAAAAAGGGAAGGGAAGAGCACAAGAGACTATGGTGATGGTGCACGGGTAAATTGGGGTGGGGGTTTCACAGGGACTACACCTGAGAGGAGTAAGCATGCACTGTACAAAAATGAACAATGATGTAAAATATTGATAAATAAAGAAAAACCTTTTAAATTGAGGTAACATTGACTTATAACATTGTATGTTATTTAGAAGTACAGGTTCAAGTGTTTTTAAAGAGGTATATAAAGTATATTTGATATACTTATTGCCACATCACACCCATCACCAAAGCACCAAACATGCAATCTTTTTTCTTTTTCTTTTTTTTTACACCATAAACATAATTTTTTTACATCATTCTTCATTTTGTGCATTTTCCCAGCTCATTTATAATTCCCATGGGCCTCCCATCACCGATTCACCTGTGTGCCATCACCCCAGTCCGGTGCACTCTTCACCCCCCCGCCCCAGTTCCAATCCCACTTCCCCTCACACCCCCATTAAATGTCTGGTTTATAGTTGCTCATTGTTTTCATTTTTACTCTATTACATTTGTTAATCTCTCCCTTTTTTTTTTCTTCCCTGATCCCTTATGCTCCTGATATGAGTGAAACCATCCGATATTTTTCTTTCTTTCTGGGTTATTTCGCTAAGTGTGATCCCTTCCAGCTCCATCCATGTTGCTGCAAAAGGCACAAGTTTATCTTTTTTTAACCATGCAGTCTTTTTTCCTAAAGCTGTTGGACCTAGTAGAGATTATTTAAGTGCTGTCTTCTAATATAAAAATCGATCCATGGTTAGTTTAATACTGAGCAAAAGTTTTTTTGCAACAAAAAAAGAGGTTAAAGAATTTCATTAAAGGTAATGAGATGAATGGTTATCCCTCCTTTATTTTTTTTTAAAGAGATTTATTTTTATTGGAACTAGGGTCCAGGCCAGAGGTTTTGGGAGTGAGAGGGTTCACAGAGAGAAGAGTGGGGAGCAAAACAGGCAGAATGACTGAAGTAATTGCTGAGGGGAGCAGCAGGAGAGACAGGAGAGGTCTGCTGCGTCATGAGTGTCACCTCCCTGCCTGAGTGTCACCTCCCTGCCGGGGATGAACTCATGCTACAGCGGCTGAGGATAGCTTCATAGTGGTGAGACTTAACCCCTTGCATCACCAGGGAGTCACCTTCCTCTTTTATTTTGTTGTAATAGTTAAAATTCCAGAAATATTTAAACTTTATTTTAGTGTTTTCTTCTTATTTTAAAAACACAAATCAGAACTTTGTTTTGTTCATGGCTATACTCTAACACTCATAAAATTACTTGGACCTTGGAGGCACTTATTAAGTGTGTCAAATGAGTGAATGAATCATAAATGTTCAAAAAACATAGGGAAAAAACTCTCAATTTAATCCTTTAGAAATGGTCACTACTAACAATTATTATACATTTCTCTAAATTTAACACACACAGTTACCTGTATACTACTTTCTGGAAAGAGGCTATGCTCCATGTACTAGTTAGAGCTTGAGCTTTCGCTTAACAATATGTTTATGCAAACACCTATACACCTACCTGCTATATTCTTTATAATGGAGACATGCTATTTAATTATATGGATAATAACCACTTATTGAGTTAGCAATTACTGAAGTATGTGTTTTGTTACTAATGTTTTGTCTTTCTTGGCAAATATAGAGCAGGGTACAACAGACATTTATGTATTCAGTTTGTATGTATGTATATGTGATTGTTTAGCCAGAGGATGTATTTATGAAAGTGGAATTACTGAGTTAAAAGAAATGACCATTAAAATAATTGTTACTGATAAATGTTTCTCCAAAATACATAACAACATGGGAATCTCTTCAGCCAACACCTTTGTCAATAATGAGGAAGTTTGTCTTAACTGAAGTAGAACTGAATGGGATAATTACTACTTAATCTGATGAACGACATCTCATATTTGAATACTCCAATTTAAGAAAAAATTCTAATAGCAGGATGCTTCATATCCTTTTTCGGAGTTTATGAAATAATAGCTATTTCCATGGTGGATTGACTTTAAGTTTACTTAATTTTTTTTTTTTTTAAGATTTATTTATTTGTGCATACAGAACTGGGGTACAGGCCAGAGGCTCAGGGGCGGTGAGAGGCTTCACCAGAGACAGAGTGGGGAGCAGAACAGGCAGATCGACCAAGTACACTGCTGAGCGGGTCAGGAGAGGTCTGGCTCGCCATGTGGTCTCCTCCGGGGCAGGAGGCAGGCGGGAATCGAACTCATGCTGAAGTGGCTTCAGATTCTCAGTGCTGTGCTTTTAACCCGCTGCGCCACCAGGGAGGGCCTTACTTAATTTTTTAAGATTTATTTACTTATGCATCCAGGGACTGGGTATAAACCAGAGTTGCTATGGTTGGGGGTGGGAGGATTTCCCTGAGACAGAGTTGGGGCAGAACAGGCAGGTCTACTTAAATACACTGCTGAGGGGAGCAGCTGTCAAGAAAGGAGAGGTCTGCCTCGCCATGTTGGTTAGCTCCCTTGCCAGAAATTGAACTGGTGCTATAGTGGCTTGATAGCATTGACTTTAAACCCTATGCCAACAGGGAGGCCCTATCTTTAAGTTTATATTGTTATTACATTTCTGAACTATCAAATAGGTTTTGCCAAGATTTAAGTAACATAAATTTGAGATCTCCAAAAATAGAAAATAATAATGGAAATCCAAATATTTAAAAGATTATAGCACTTAATTTTCACATCAATTCTGTAAACTCAAACCACAGCATAAATGCTGTTTTGCAATTGAAATTTACTTAATTATTAATTAAACTGTAATTTCTTGGGGGGAAACCCACATTTTATAAAAATAGGTTAATTGTTAAGATGTTTATAGAAATAGGTTAATTGTTAAGATGACTTTGCAATCTTACTGAAAATTAGTAACATTAGTAACATTTTTACTTCCTATCTTCTGTTTTCTAAAGCACTGGACAAATAATACTAAATTGTAAGAAAAAGGTACAGATAAAACAAGACAATTTGGTGTGCTTATTTTCTTGATCTTGCAGTTTGCTGAGAAGGGCTATTAGGACATTTGCATCTTACATTGCATTGAGACCAATGCAGAATGTAAAAGACATGTAAAAGGGCGGCATGTTTTCAGTTTTAATGGGCACACTCAGAAAAGTTCCAATTCTTCCTGACGTTTCTTATAGCCAAATAAACGTGGTTTATGTTGGAGTGTCTATTATGAAAATAAGAGGTGAGCAAGTCAATTATATTTCAATGACTGCATAGCCAGGGGTCCTCATTAAAATGATCAGAAAGATTGCAGTGCTCTTTCCTGTGTTGCTGCTGATTAAATCATGTAAGAATGACATGGCCTTTTGGGGAGCAGACCAGAGTGTGCCTTAGTAACTCGAGCCAGAAACTGTTGGTGTGAAATGTGTACTAACTTGAGAGAAAAGGACTATGTTTTTTCTTTTATTGTTTGATGGAATTTAGAACTATGTGTGTGAAATTGGTAAGGCAATTAACAAATTGTATTTTGTTAAATAAGGGAATGTATAAAAGTTTTGATTATGATTTGCTGTAAGAAAATGCTCTTTATTTAATATTCTAATGAGAAGGGGTACTTCTCTTTGCATTTACTTCACATGATTAGGTCTTCTTTAATAGAGTATGCTTATAATCAAGTAAATGAATGTGTTAAGGAATATTTTATTATGTATCCACTCCTGTTCTACTTTAATTTCTTTTTTTTTCACTTGACAAGTTTTTTCAGCATGGGAGAAGTATACAAATATTCTGAGGGAAATTATCTGTTCCTGCATTTTCACTTGCAAGCAGAGAATAGCAATGTAAGAACAAGCTCATTTTTTTTATTACAAAAGTTTATTTTTACATCATTTTGTACATTTTTTTTCCATCTCAATTGTAATCCCCACGGGTTTCCCATCACCAAGTCATCCGTGTGCCATCACCATAATCCCGTGCATTTCCCTCCCCCCCCCCTGTTTTTGATCCCATTCCCCACTCCACCCCCACAAAATGTCTCTGGAATATGGTTAGAACAAGCTCATTTTTTAAGAAAACAAACCTTCACTTTGATTTTCACATTTTCTAAACGTCGAGAAAGATTGCCTCTGACTCTAAGATCCTAATAGTCAAAGGCTCCAACTCTTCAAGTAGGCATTGCAAATGTGCTAAGATGCATATACCTGAATAGTTAGATAAATTTCTAATATGGTTGTTTTTTTTAATGAGAGGTGACTTATAAAAGTTATAAAAAGAGTCAAACTCAGAATTTTAAGTGACTTTTTAAGTTCTTCATTAACAGTGAAGTATGATTGTTTTTCCAATATTATCTATCTTTTCTCAATTTATGAATTGAATATTAGTCAATTACCTATAATTTACAAAGCATCCTAAGAAAGAAACATGATGATATTATAAATGCAAATGGTACTCAGACATTACAACTACCTCAACATAAGTATGTAACTACATCAACATTTGGTGTGTTTCAAATTTCTAAGAGGCACATTACATAAATAATTAGACCAAGAATCTTTTTGTGTCTATGAGTATATAAATTTTCTCTTTTTCTAGTTTACCAGTGAATCCAGTAAAAATAGTAAAATCCACCTATTAATCCAGATATGATAATAGAATAAAAAGTAACCATAGCTGCGTTTTATTCTCAATCAGCCTTCATAGACTTATTTATCATTAAAATTACCTAAGATAAATGCTCAATATTTAATTCTATATTATCAATACCATCATTAATTTTGGCAGTGTCTGGGTGAGTTAAAGATTTCAACTGAATGAAAAGTTTTGGGACTGAAGAATAATGTAAAAAATGGATTTATAACCCCCCAAAGTATTGTTATATCAAAAAAAAATTGGGGGATTGATTTTCCTGATGCTAGTCAATGGAAGTATCTTTCTATTGTAATGTTATAATTTCATTTCTAAATAACCACATTGCAAAGTTGACTGTCCTATCAAGCATGCTTCAAAATAACAGTTAGAGAAAAATAGGGTTATCTTGATGCCTTTTTTTTTTTTTTTTGGTGGCTATTCTGACATGCAATTCACTGTGAATGAAAGAACACAAAGGGTTGCAGCTTGGATTAAAGGAACCCAATTATGGGCCTCTCAAATACACTGTAGAATTTAGCAGTGCACAGATTTTATAATATCATTCTGCCCTGTAGTTTTCATCACATTTATTTCTTGACCAAATAAGATTTGAAAAGTATCTCTATCCTCTTTGTATTCAAAAGGAACCAACTATCTATGTTCAGCATTAAAATAGGTTCCTTTTCATATCTATATTGCTTTTGGTTTTAGGATACAAATGCTGTTTCCTTTACTGAAAGATACTGCATATAATCAAGCAAATTGTTGCAGAATCACTCCTCACAAAAATGTTGGTTGAGGGATAGCAAGGATGGATGGGAAGTATGTGTTTTCCCCAAACCACCTACAGTGTGTCTTATACATGCATACGTGGGGGGTGGATGTATTTGTAGCTAAAGCAGTCCAGCCTCCTCTGGCTGCGGTTTTCAAGCTGTGTTCTCTTGCACATGCATGCACTTCCAAACCAAATTTTACCAACGTGTGGACTCTTATTTACTAATAACTGAGGGCATATGTGATGTTGTTTGATGATCTATATAAGAAAAAACTGGGCTGAGACAGGACAAGGCATGGTATACAGTGTCCTGTGAGTAAATGTAAGAGGCTTATTTAGGTTCAGGCCCGCCCCGTGTTCATTGGAACATATGAGGAAAAAAATTGGAGCAGGGGAGTTCAGAATACAGTGCAGGGCCTGTGAATGCATGTTTAGCTACTACACATGCATGCATGAGTAATGTGTTTCCTACTCTGAGTCATATAATTTCTTCAAGCTGTTAGGGGTACTCAAAAGTGTGCTGTGGACGTCAAAAAGTTGAGAGGCTCTGAACTGTACACTATTTCTAAGTCTTAGGAACTGTTTTGAAGGGGAAGCATTACTTTGTAGTAATTCAGTCAAATAAGTCTTGGCAACAAGTAAATTAAACAGGTTTCTTGATGGCAGGATTTCCTAACTTCTTGATTTTAGGTAAAGTATTTAGATTGTCTGAAAATAATTACACTGGACTCCTTTTAAGAACAAGTGGTTCTTGATAAATAGTCTGGGAGGCTGTTTGGCAAAGATAAGAAGTCATTCTTCTTCCCACCCTTTATTCAGTTTTGTAAGGGACACATTAACATTTTCATGTTCTTACAGTGGAAGATTGAAAATATTTTTTTTTTTCTTCTAATATTTTTTTTTTATTAAAAAGTTTATTTTTACATCATTTTTCACATTTTTTTTTTCACTCAATTGTAATCCCCATGGGTTTCCCATCACCAAATCACCCCTGTGCCACCACCATAGTCCCGTGCATTTCCCTCCCTTCCCCCCCCAGATTGAAAATATTTTTAAAAAATGTAATGAAAGAAGACATATCAAACATTTACTGTCCTCATTTTTAAATGTACAGGTCAGTAGTACTAAATATATTTACATTGCTGTGAAAGTTTCTTCAGAACTTTATCTTTTTGAAGAACTGAAACTATACCCATTAAATGGCAATTCACCCTTCTTCCCCTACCCAACTCCCTGTATCTAGGAAGATTTTTAAGTAAAACAGATCTCAGAGCCTTCCACTTTACACTGACTTAACCAGTGTGAGCATAAATATTTTACAAACTATTTCACAGCTAGATTTGAGAACCACTGAATAGCAAGCCTTTTGGGTCTTTATTTTATTTAACTCAGTACTTGTATATTTGTTAGAAGCTGGGACACTGGGGTCTGAATAATGAATAAGCAGGTTGTCATCGTGTGGAATAGTCAACAGGGGAGAGAGATCGGAAGCAATTGGTGACAATCTGCTGAGAAGTGTCACAGTGGAGCAGAAGTAGGGAACAGTAAACAATGAGAAGGAGTGACATTCAAAAAGCAATTTCTCTCTAAGCCAATATTAAAAAATATATATAATAGTTTATTTTTACATCATTTTGTGCCTTTTTCCATTTCAATTGTAATCCCCATGGGCTTCCCACCAGTTCACCCGTGTGCCGTCACCATAGTCCTGTGCACTATCCACCCACCTCCGTTTTTGATCCCATTCCCCACTCCACCCCCATAAAATGTCACTGTTCATTATTATTATTATTTTGTCCCCCCAGTCCTTTTTACTCCTGCTATGAGTGAAACCATCCAGTATTTTTCTTTTTCTTTCTGGTCTAAGCCAATATTTTAAATAACCTTATATTGAGTATAGATGGAGCTTAGCTAAGGAATTGAGCTTAGGTATGGAATACCGGGGAAACCATTCAATTTTAATTCTGAGATAGAGGAAGACCTGATCTATAAATATATTATTTCAGTTGTAGATATTTATAATGTTTTCCACTCCTGATACTTAGATTTTCAACATGTGATGCTTTAATGCTTTCTCAAGTTTATAAATATTTCCTGACACTTTTGTTAGTGTTCAGCATGTATTATTTAAATGTATTTTATATCAGTACAAATTCTATTTCTTGTTGAGAAGTCAAGCACATATATTATTATTGAGTTGAATGAAAGTTTTTCTTTGACATTGAGTTTCTTGAGTAATACTGGTGATGAAACTGAAAGAAAGGAAGTATTCAGTATTAACATCTGAAATTTTTGTTCTGTGTTTTTATTTTAATACTTTATTTGAAATTTAAAGGTAATGCTATATTTCTCTCTTAATGGTAAAAATTTAAAATTGAGGATAAGACATAGCCCATGAAGTAATATGCCAGATGTTCTTTCTTGGAAATTTACTATAGAAAGGAACAGTAAAATATCTAAGGTGACCAAATGCCAACAGTGAGCTTTCTATGTGTGGTGTCCTCAAAATAATTGGTCTTTTAGTTGATTTAACTAACTGACAGCGAAGCCAGTAATAATTATGTATGACATGCTTTAATTTTGATTTTATATTAGGATACTCTGCTAATGAATGAATGTATAGTATCTCTAAATGACTATTTGACTGCATTTGAATGCTTTGCTTTTCATTTAAATAATTCTGTCTGGAAATATGTTCTCACACATCATTAACTATGAGGGAGACCTTTTGACTTAATTAAAGGAAAAACAATGTATGCATGAGCCTTCTTTAAACAATTGTGACTTAAAATTGTATATCAATTTACCAGAATATCATTTCAACTTCATGACAAGCTTTCAAGTTTATTTAGGGATAGTAACAGTCCATAATATTATACTTTTAATAAATTATGCTTCAAGGTATTCTCTTGTATTCAGGGAATTCTAGACTTTTAGGAGTTTTTGATTCACTTTGATAGGATTTTCAGTAGTACTGTTTTCTCAGTAATTAGTAGTTATAAACTGAAGCTTGTGTCTGGTCTTAGCTCAGTTGAAATGTTCTGCCAGGTAATCTGTGGACATATGAAGTTGGTTAAATCAGAAATGAGGTTAAGTAGACTTGAAAAAAAAAAAGAAAATGTTGCGCTACATTAGTAACACTTATTAACATTAATATGTTATTATATATAAAGTTCTATTTAATATTTAACAATCAAATCAAATCATGTTAATGTTACATTAATGTTAATTTGTCAGCAGTGGTTTTTCCATTGAGCATATATCTAGAAAAACTGGTAACTGGAAAGAAATTTTTACATCTTAAGAAATGTATTACTTGATCGAAGTCTAGTTCCTGATCTAGTAGCTGTGATATGGATATAAAAGTGTACATGTGTATAGAAATTCAGATGCTACAAAGAAAGCAAGTAACATAAATCACTATTTGTGAGTTTAAAGCTCTGATAAGTGACCATTACATTTGTTTTAACCAGTTTCTCCTATAAGAGGTCATTTAAAAGTTTATGTGTTGATCATAACTAAGTGTGCACTATTCCAGATCTTGAAGGTGGTGAAATAACAATATGACAATGGTCATATATTTTTTTCATGATTTATTTATTTATACATACAGAACTGTGGTACAGGCCAGAGTTCAGGGGTGGTGTGCGGATTCACCAGAGACAGAGTGGGGAGCAAAACAGGCAGATAAAGGAAGTACACTGCTGAGGGGAGCAGAGAGCGGGTCAGGAGGGGTCTGCCGCACCATGTGGGTCAGCCCCGGGATGGGGAGGACGGGGATCGAAACGACACTGAAGCGGCTGTGGCCAGCTTGCAGTGCTTTGTCCGAACCCATTGCGCCAAATGGTCATATTGTTTTAAGGCATTCTTTGCTGAAATTTATAGGTTTGCACAAACATTGTTATATCTGTACTGCTTTGCATGGGTATGTGTTTTTAAAATGAACCTTATATTTTTTGTTATTTTACTAGGTTGTGCCTTATGACATCAAGTTTTGAACAGTTCACCATATCATTTTATTGCAAAGTTGTCTTTAAAGATATGTGTAACTAGGAAAACAATGACATTTGTTCTTTATGCTGTTTATTTAATTTTGAATATTTAGAATGTGTAGTCATTCTTTACATGTATTTTGTATTTTTTTTGTGAGTCAAACATTTTTGGGTTTGGAAAGTTATTTCTAATCCCATAATCCAGTGGTTCAAATTAGGGCTGATTTTGTCTCCCAGAGGACATTTTGTAATATCTAGAGACGTTTTTGATGGTGACAGCAGAGGCGCCAGAGGCTTCAGTCAAGAGAGTATCTAGACAACCTGTGATGCATGGAACAGGTCCCACAACTATTCAGCCCAGAGGCCCACAGTATAGATCTAGTTCAGTTACCCATTTCTTAAATACCTCATCTTCATTGTGAACAAATACTGCAATATTTACAAAAAGGAACAAGTCATTTTTTCTGGAAACCAGAGGGTGCTTAAGACATTCTTTTCCTTTCTTAACACATAAATATGCACTTGTTTGAGAGGGAAAGCAATAACAAGTGAGGATTCCAGATGCATTTTGTTTTTTTCAAAATGATCACTTGAGAAGCCAAAAACTTCAATCTAATAAAATACCTCACAATATTTCCAGAAACAATTTCAGAAGTAGATAAAAATCGGTTATATCTTATTACAGTATGAAAATTGGTATGGATTCGACAGCTTCTTCCCTCAGATTTAAACGTCAAAGATCTGTGACTTTCTGTAAATCAAATTTGCTTTGGAAAACTGGCAAGGGGGGTGGGGGAAAGAATGTTCTAAAATATCTCGAACAGAATGGCAAAGCACCGCAATAAGTATAGTCTCTAACAACTCTGTGTAATGCTAATAAAATTTTGAGTAAATTTTATACTTTTTATACATTCAAGTTTTAAAATACAACTATATAAGGCTATCACTAATTCTGCTTTATTCCATTTTATACTAACAAATTTGATGTGATTTAAAACTGTTACTTTAAAGAATTGTAAACTGTGTGAACTTATATATAATCATCTTTGAAATAATAAATTGTCAGATTCTGCAAGAATCTCATAATCTTATGATAGAAATTTTTTCATGGTGGTAACCTTGGGTTTTAATTTCATGTATCCTAGGCCATCACTTATAAGACATGTACTAGAAAAATAATTTCTTATTAGATATTTGAGAAATATAAATAAAAATAACATGTAACTTTTAAAGTTAAGATGATTCATATTAGTAACTTGAATAATGTTTCTTAAATATAAAATTGTTTTAAATATTCAAATATCTAAGGAAAGAAATTAACAACTAATATATAAATTCTTGAGTTGGGGATGAGTATATCGAATACTCAATTTGTTAAAAATTGATAATTGGGCCCTCCCTGGTGGCACAGCAGGTTAAAGCCACAACACTAAGAAGCTAAAGCCACTTCAGCATAAGTTCTATCCCCACCTGGAGGTGATCCACATAGTGTGGCAGACCTCTCCTGACCTGGCCCTGCTCTCCTCAGCAGTGTACTTCCTCCATCTGCCTGTTTTGCTCCCCACTCTGTCTCTGGTGAACACTCTCACTGCCCCTGCACCTCTGGCTTGAACCCCAGTTTTGTCTGAATAAATAAATAAATCTTTAAAAAATGATAATTGATAATTTACAGCCTTCTATGGAAAAAGATTCCTCTTAATATCAGTGGGGAATTGAACCATTTTCAGATAACATAAGATTATATTGAATATATTTTATATTGTTTCTAGATATGAATGTTATCATCTTAACATAGTCTTTGTTTTATACCTAAATCAAAACAATAGTAAAATATTTTTGTTCCTTTAGTATACAGTAATTTATATCTAGGATTATGTAAACATATAACTTTTAGATGGTACCACATCTATTAAGAATTCTTAACAGGGTATGGGTATGAAAGAGACATGAAATTAACATTGATTTTTGTTTTTTGGTTTTCATGAAAATACAATGAACATGTCATAAAGTTAAAATGCAATGTATTTCTAATACATTTGTATTTCTGTGATCTTATTTATGGCGATGCATAGAAGTAATTGGGATTTATAGTAGTTTCAAATAAAAATATGAGAAATTATAATAAAACTTCTCATGGAAATTATTTTTGAAAATATAGCAATGTGTTGTAAGTTTGAAAATGAAGCTACCTGTAAAACATATAGAAAGCCAAGCTAAGCATACTTGTGAACACAGTTTCTTAAAATTCCAGGTAATTTTAACCTTTCGATGGGAGTATTAGATATAAAAAATGGTGATTAACTTAGCTTGACTTTGGTCTGTAAGATAACTTTACCAAAAAAGTTGAGAGAAAGGTATTCTAGAAAGAAAACTGACAAATTACAAAGTGAATGTTAAAAATAAAATCCCCACAATGAAGTGTGGAAAATTTCATCATTCTTCTAGTAACTTCGATCTTTGGTGTCACAACTCAGGGTGATAAGACTTCATTTCTTCTAGTGCAGACACAAATTTCCTTTATCTTTACTGTTTATCAAGACTACGTGCTTGGTGAAGCCTTAGATTTAGAAACAAGAAAGGTATTTATGGAATCCTGGATTATTAGCAACATATAAACTGCTGATACTAAATCAAATAAAGCAACTCTAGAAATTACTATTCAAATGTTTTATCACAAACTAATTTAGAATATTTATAAGGGGGCATGAAAAATTACTCTCAACTCTCTTGTTCAAGCTCCATGTGTGCAATAATAGTCATTCTTCAAAGCCAGTGAAGGGTATGGCCTTCTCTTCTTCTTCCAGTGCTAGAACATCATTTAGCTCATTTACCTGTCATTCCATTTAGGTCACAAACTGCTGGTCAGAGGTCTGCTTTCACAGTGTATAATTTATATGGTATCATTGTGCAATAAGAAAGTATAGCTGTTACTGCCCAAATATGTACAATTAATATCAAGTGCTTGTAAGGGAAGACCATTTTAAGATTTCTCCTCTTTTCAGGAAAGAAAAGCAAGATAAAATTGAGTTAACTTGTATTTCCTAAAAATGAAAACTGTATGGCTTTCCAAAACCACAAAAATCTACCTCCTTGTCTTTCTATATCTTTAAAAATCATGGAGTAAGCATAGCAGGAGTGTAATGGGCCAGGTGAGAAAATAACAAGAATAATGAACAACTATATACCAGAGACATTTTGTGGGGGTGGAGTGGGGAGTGGGATCAAAAATGGGGGGCGGGGGGTGGGGAGGGAGGTGCATGGGATTATGGTGATGGCACACGGGTGACTTGGTGATGGGATTACAATTGAGATGGAAAAAAATATGTACAGAATGATGTAAAAATAAACGGTTATAAAAAAAAATCATGGAGTAAGAGGCTCACAAAGTTTTAGGGTTGATGATCCAGCTCCCCAGGTAGCTGGTACTTACAGCTCCATCATAGCCTTACAATTAAGAGGTTTTCACTGCATGTGAAAGGGATATTCTATTTGGGGGTGCTACTTGCCATTATCTTGCTTTTACTAATTCATATCTAAGCATAGCATATGATACATCTGCTCATTCACTGAGTTTTTAGAAATTTTTTAAAACTTCAAATTCAATTCTCTCAGTCTCTTTTCCTGACTCAGTCAGGTATTAGGTGCGCGTGAAGCAGGCAGCTTCAAGATGCTGACATTTGTAGGCAAAGGAGATTCTAAGTGAGGTAAAGTGATGTATGTTCACAGATGAAGCAGCAGGCAGTTGATCTGCCAGTCATATTTCCACTTTTCAGAGCACCATGAAGAATTTCTATCTAAACAGAATTATTTTTCTGAACAGAATCACAGTATAGGCATTGCATTTTCGTGTATTTCATTCTGCTTTGTACTTATTATGTGAGTTATATAACAGTTTAATAAAAGGTTACATTAATTTATGACATCACTATTATCTTGTTTTTAATAATTTGTATGTAAACATGGAACATGATACATTTGTTCTCACATAGAGCTCTTAAAATTCAGATTCATTGCATGTTAACCCAATAATGTATGTGAGATTATTATAAACCATTTTATGTTTCACATTTCAAAGTGAATTTAGTATTTTTTGAGTACTTTCATTATTCTTTACTGATATTTATATCATTTAAAAATATTTATTTATTTATGCATAGAAGAACTGGAGTGTAGACCAGAGGTGGGGGGTGTGAAAGGATTCCCTAGAGACAGAGTGGGGAGCAGAAAAGGTGTATCTACTGTGATACACTGCTAAGGAGCAGTGGGCTAGACAGGAGAAGTCTGCTCCCTGTTTGGGGATTGAACTCAGGCCTTCGCGGTGATAGTGCTCAGACAGCCCCTAGGTCACCAGGGAGGCCTCTGATGCCTTGTCCCCAAAGGCTATATTATGTGAATGCCTTTACTCTGTTAATTGAAATTTTTTTTAATTGAAAAAAAATTTTTAATAGTAAAGAATTCAGTTATTTGATGCCTGCATTCTTAGCCAAACTGGATTACTTAAAAATGTAATTTTATGAATAAAATTATATATGCAAATCAGACATATCTGTACTTAGTATTTCCCAGCAGCATTGCATTCTGTTCCTAGAAAGGAACACTACCTTAGGAATGTTTGTCTGTATTAGCACATCCTTCCCTCACACAGGCTCTTGCACTACTGTGTAGCTGCCACTGCCTTTGACATGACAAAGTTGTACAGTGCTGACCTGTATACTTCACCTTTCTTCTCCCCCACACATTTGTTGCATAAATCCTTTTGTTTCATAGCTTGATCGACACCTAGTTTTTTTTTTTTTAAAAGATTTATTTATTTATGCTTATAGAACTGGGGAAAAGGTCAGAGGTTTAGTGGGTGAGAGGATTCACCAGACACAGAGTGAGGAGAAGAATAGGCAGACTGACAAAGTACCCTGCGGAGGGGAGCAGTGGGCGGTCAGGAGAGGTCTGCCGTGCCATGTGGGTCAGCTACCTGGCTGGGGATGGAACTCAAGCTGCAGTGGCTTCAGAGAGCTACATAATGCGGTGCTTTAACCCATTGCCCCACCAGGGAGAGCCCAATCTACATCTCATTTTTAAGCTGTTTGTTGAAGAACATTTATGCGTGGGTAATATTGATTCCTTCTAGAAAAACTGATCTCTGTTGAAGTAATGTTTACCATATACTTTAGTATGTTGTCATTTCATAGCAAGACTAAACTAAAATATCTATACAAGTAATGGTGCCATGGCACAAGGCATAAAACTTGGAATTCATCATCAAAGTGTGTATGGCAAAGCAATACTAATGCAGCATGAGAAAGACAAGAGGTACACAGTTTTCAACTCCTGGTTTTTTTCAGCAGTCATAGCTGGTACTTAATCTAGCAAGCATGCATTTTTCATGAATCCCTTCTGTATGTAATTTAAGCAAGAAATGCCTTGCAATTTTGCTAGTCCATTTGAGTTAAAATTAGATTTAATAAAGAATAACATTTTCATTTCTCCATTATTTTGTGTTGAAAGATTTCAAATAAAAAGAATAGTTGAAAGAATAGTAGAGCAGACATATGTATTCACCTAAATCCATCGTTTGTTAATATTCTGCCACATTTCTGCATTATCTTTCTCTCCTGCCTTTGTGAGGAAGGCGTTTTTATGTCCCAAGTCCACTTCTGCCTTTTTTTTTAAAGATTTATTTATTTATGCATACAGAACTGGGGTACAAGCCAGAGGTGTGTGTGTGTGGGGGTGGTGGTGGTGGTGAGAGGATTCACCAGAGATAGAGTGGTGAGCAGAACAGGCCTACTGACAAAGTACACGGCTGAGGGGAGCAGCAGGAGGGTCAGGAGAGGTCTGCAGCACCATGTGGTCACCTCTGGGTTGGGTAGGGTTCAAACTCATGCGGAAGTGGCTTTAGCTTCTTAGTACTGTGCTTTAACCTGCTGAACCATCAGGTAGGGCCCACTTCTGCCTTTAATGCCTGTTTTATATATACTTTATGGGTAATTTTTTCCTGAACCAGTTGAAGTTAAATTAGTTGTAGACATCATGACACTTGCGTATTCTTAAATAAGAAAAGTTTCCTGACTAACTTTAAACCATTTTTATACCTAATAAACAAAATTTTTGATAGAACAATCTATTCTTTATATAAATTTCTCATTTATCCCAATTAACTCCAACATACCTTTTATAGCTCTTTTTACTTCTTGATCTAAGATACAATCAATACTCAATGCCTTGCAAAAGTAGACCTTTTTTCCCATGTGACTTTCATTATGAGAATTAAAGTAATTTTATGGTAAATTCTAAGTGAGGTAATATTTTATTCTCAGACTTTGGACCACTTATATGTTTGTTTCTTGATATTTGTAATATTGTGTGACATTTGACAATATGTCAAAATTTTGCTACTTTTCCATAAGATCTCTAGACGGAGCACAGAATTATCCAGCAGAAGGCTGACACATATGGAGTTGATCACAGAACAGTGGCTTAATAGAGTTAATCGTGTGACCTGCCAGAAGTTGACCTCATTTCAAAATTCCATTGGCACACAATACGTCCATCTCCACATAAGAGAAAATGTTGACCATACGGCTCAAATTGCATTTATTTTCTAATTAATTTCACCAAGTCTGAGTCCCTTTCTCTCAGAGATACTGAAAAGATCTACATCCCTTTTCATTTTCTTAATTTTCTCTGTGGCCTTTGCACCCATCCACATCCATTTGTTTGCCACATAGTATGATGGTCTTGAGGACTTATTAGTATGCTAGAGTATAAATTTCCTTTGTAAGAAAGTCATTTTCATTTTCAGTCCATTGTCACTCTTCAATGCCTGTTTTTATTATCTTGTTGAAATAGTATTATCTTATGACATTCTAAAGGATTTAGGTGTACAACATTATAATTTGGCATCTGTTGTATATTCATCTTTGTCCCCATCAAAAATCTGGCTTCTAATTGCCACCATATTATTGATGCCCTTTTCCCAACTCCCTATCCCCACCCTCCTCCCCTCTGATAATCACCAGTTTGTGCTCATAGTCCTTCAATACCTGTTGTGAATGTAATTCTTTCACAATTAGAGGTGCAGTGCAATTTTGCCTTTTTTGGGCTTCACAGAATGCATGATCTTTATTTCTGTGATGGCTTCATCACCTTCTCTTCTAAGTGTGTATAAAGAATATAGGGAAGATTTGGAGTCAACCCAAATGCCCAAAAAATAGATGATTGGATCAAGAAGATGTGGTACACATATACATAATGCAATATTACTCAGCAATCCAAAAAGATAAACTCATGCATTTTGCAACAACATGGAAGGAACTGGAAGGGATCATGTTTAGTGAAATAAGCCAGAAAAGGATAAGGAAAATATCACATGGTTTCATTCATAGGAGGAGTGTAAGTGATTGGGAAGGGGAAAAAAGCAAACAAACACACAAATGTAGTAAAATTAAAACAAAAATCACCAAATAACTATTAACCAGAGGCATTCTACCGGGGTGGGTAGGGGAATACGATAAAAACTGGGTGGAGAGCACAGGACTATGGTGATGGCACATGGAAGAATTGGTGGTGGGAAGTCCACAGGGATACAGCTGAGATGAAAAAAATGTACAAAATGAAGAATGGTATAAAATAAATAAATATATTAAAAAAGGCTTTTAATACTTTACTTCTGCTTTTGTCTCCCATATTGTTTGTGGGTTTCATTTCTCGGTTGGCCTCTGACTCTCTGATGACCGCCTTCTTGCTCTGTCTTCACCTGACTCTTACATACACACCTTGATGTCTCATCATCTTCTCATACAGACACCAGTTATATTGGATTAGGGCCCACACTTATGAACTTACTTAACACTACTTAACTTTTAAAAGCACTATTACCAAATACAATTACATTCTAAGGTACTGGGCTTAAGATTTCAACATAGGAATTTTGGGGGGACAGGGTTCTAGGGCACGATTCAACTTATAACATTCCTTATGAACCTCGTATTCCCCACCTTTTCCTCTTAAACTTTTTTATTGGCATTTGCTGGCCCAGCTGTAATTTACTGTATTAGGCAATTATGGTGTCTGTCAAGCAATTGGTGCTTTTTTTCCTTGACAAATACTCCAAAGATAAGAGTGTGTGCAGTAGATGGGTACTGAATCACTTCAAATAGAGACAAGCCTTGTGCTGGGTCTTTCAGGTAGCATTTCCAGGTAAAGTGATGTTTTTCTGGCAATGGGGCTTGGGTGAGTTCTAAACCAATCTTGTCCCTCCAGTGACTTCCAGATATGACCACGCGCGGCTAGTTTGCAAGGCTCCTGCAGCACTGGAAAGAGGTGGAAGAAAATAGAGTAAGTTAAAATGGCACAAGGCTTGCTATGTTTACTGATACTTATCCATGTCTCCTGGATAAATATTTTGTGAATTTCACAAGATTGTGATTAATTTCCGGAGTCTGGAAATGTTTTTTTTTGGCAGTGTTCTGCTCTTACAAAGGAGGGGATTTTCAGATAGTCTTACTCCTTTATTCCATGGGTATCCTTTTTCTTTCAATGAACCTTAGTATTTTGTTTCTTTCTGGGAAAGATACATTTAATCTATATTGTTGACTATTGGCAAAAAGCTGTTCATAATATCCCTGTTATTATTCTGTTAGTACCTATAGAATTAATAGTGGCTTTATTTTTCTCATTCTTGACTTTTCTCTGGTACTAATCTCTGATAAATGCTTCAGACATTAGACCACTTGTAGGCAGTAGGTAGACTCTGAATCAGTTCAAATAAAGACAAGCCTTGTGCAGAGGTCTTCCAGAAAACCATCTACTGGTAAAAAATAACAATTCCCTGGAAGGTCCCTGGAAATGGACCTTTGGAGGAGTCTGGCAAGAGTTTTATCAATTTTTTTCTATATTTTCAAAGAAGTTGCTTTTGACTTCATTAATTTTTTCTATTCCTTTTTATGCTTCATTGAATTCTTCCCTGATTTGTATTATTTCCTTTCCATTTAATTTGAGTTCAATTTCCTTTTCTTCTAGTTTCTTAAGGTAGAATATAACACCTTTCTTCTTTTTAAATGTAGGTGATTATGCTTTAAAATTTCCCCTAAGTATTATGTGAGCAGCATTCATAAATTTAGTTGTGTAGTGTTGTCATTCATATTTAGTTTAAAATACTTTCTGATTTCCCTTTTAATTTCTTTCACCCACGGGTTCTTCAGAAGTGTGTAATTTAGTTTCCAAATGTTTAGGGATTTTTTTTGATAGGCATTTTTCCATTATTGATTTGCAATTTAATTTCATTGTTGTTAGAGAACATACTTTATTTGATTTAAATCATTTTATGTTTTATGATACTTGTATTATGTCTCTGAATATGGTGTATCTTGGTAAAAGTTATTAGAGCACTTGGAGACCCTCCCTGGTGGCGCAGCGGGTTAAAGCATAGCACTGAGAATCTAAAGCCGCTTCCGCATGAGTTCAATTCCCCCCTGCCCCGGAGGTGACCACATGGGTGGCAGACCTCTCCTGACCCGCCCGCTGCTCCCCTCAGCAGTGTACTTTGTAGATCTTCCTGTTCTGTTCCTCACCCTGTCTCTGGTGAAGCCTCTCACCGCCCCTGCGCCTCTGGCCTGCACCCCAGTTCTGTATGCACAAATAAATAAATCTTAAAAAAAAAAAGTTATTAGAGCACTTGAAAGGAATGTGTGCACTGCTATTGTTAGGCAAATTGTTTTATAGATATCTATTAGGTCAAGTTGTTTGTGCTGTTGAAATTTCTTATACCCTTAATGATTTCTCATCTACTTGCTTAATTATTGAGACAAAAGTTCTTTTTTTTTTCAGTGAAGTAACATTACATTATAACATTATCTAAATTTTAAGTGTGTATCATTGAAAATCAATATGTATATAATTACATTATATGGTAATAGTTGTTTCTATTACCAATGCACCTATCCTCTACTCTACATTCCTTCATGGTAGTCACTATTGGTCTTACAATTTAAAAGTTTATTTTTGTTTTAAATTATCCATTGACTAGTTTTCTCTACATGCTACATAAAGAGTTAACTCTCATAATGCCTATCTTTCTTTACCTGGCTTAGTTCCCTAGTATGATACTCTGTAGGTCCACCCATGTTACTGTGTGTGGGAGGATTTTTTATTTTTCATAGCTGAGTAGTAATCCTTGGTGTAAACATTGCACATGTTTATCCATTATCTATAAACAGTATTTTCTGGTTTTGTGGCTATTCTGTTAGGATATATTCTTAGAAGTAGAAGGTAACATAGTTTTGAGGTTTCTTTTTATCTGTTAACTTTTTTTTACATTGTTGTTGTCTCCATAGTTCTCCTGCTATAGTATCACCCATGAATCATCACCATTTGAAATAATTTTTAAATATTAGTCAATTTCTGAGAGAGTTGTATTATTTATCTTTGCGACAGTAGTATGAGATTACCAGTTTTATCACATCCTCAAAATATGAAATACCATTGTCTAACTTACTAGCTCTGAGTTCATAATTCTTCGATGATTAAATTGACCAGTTTAGTATGTTGCTAAACAAATTACATATTTGCTTAATCTCCCTGTAGAATTTGTTCATTTTTATTGTTTTTTTAAAATACTTTTCTTATAAAATATTGCAGTTAAGATTAAGTGCCTCAGTATCAGATTTATTCCTAGTGTTTTCCTTTCAGTTATTCTCCCTTACGCATTTTTTATATTTAATTAATAAATTACAAATAATTTCAATTAAAATGGACAATAAATACGGAGGTGGGATGAGTTGTAAAAGTTTATCAAAGTGACATATATAAATATACCTCTAATTCCCTTTTCATATGAAAACTATGAGAACTTCATAGCTGGTTGCTAATCTGCATTTTAATAGGCAGTTTTTATTCTTAAATAAAAAGTATATACATCAAATGTTTTGTTGAGAAATTAATTGACCATAATTGTCAAAACTGTTGGTTATTAATTTATTTTTGGTTTTTGTGTGTGAAAATGTAAACATGCGCAAGTGCCGTGATCAATTATAACACATTTGATGTGACCTAATTAGAATTGTGAGGAAGCAAAACAGGGAAAAACAAACGGCACACGTGCTAGGGACAAAACTGAATGTGACATGAATACTAATTTTGGTTTGAAATTGTTTTACTTATTAAAATCCCTTTTCGATAAAAGAAAACAAAACTAAAAAGGGATTGATTGAATCCTTACGTGGCAGGGTCTGTGAAGGGTGCTTTTATGGGCATTTATTTAATCCTCATCAATCTGTGAAGGAGGCAGGTGGTCCCCATTTTAGAGACAGGAAACAATGATTACATGACATGAATTGAACTTCCCAAAGTTACACATCCTGTATAAAACAGCCATCACTGACTTCAAGGTAACCTCGGTAATTGTTTTTCCATTTTAATATTAATTGGATAATTATTCCCATCCCCAAATTATTTTTTGTTAATTAAAAAATTTTTAAATATATTCATTACACCAGCCTTCATTTTTCCATCCGTATGTTAAAAAAAAAATGGAAAGCATGTTTAAAAAAATCCAGATATTCGTGGATGAGTTATCATATTTGATTCCTTAATGGGATATCATGAGAATAGACCAAAACTCTTTAAACAAAGCTTTAGACTCATCAGTCTTTTTTTTTTTTTTTGTCTCTAAATGATGAGGCCTAAAATGATACCAATAGCACACTTAGACCTTAGCAGGCGGGATCCCTGGACCCCTACTCTCGACCTTGGACTTCAGGAGGCCCCCACTTTGAAATGCCTTCCTGGAAGTTTGAAGCCTGGTGGGCAGGATTCCCTTCCTAGAGTGATGTTTGGGTCCTGTCTTATTAGTCCTTTGAGACTCTCAAACCCTGTGCTCCGGAGTCCCATGCTGTCCACCTGTGAGTTTGGGTGCACCTCTCGGCTTGCGCCAGCTGGATCATCCCAGGTGCTGTGGCTGGGTAATTGTTTCAGAAAGGAGACCTGGCCAGCAGGAATAGATTCCAGCCTTCCTGTGGCCACTTTGCTATTTCTTTCACAGGATATGGCCTTTTGGAAAAAGAGTTGTTCAAGATTCTGAACTACTGGTAGCTCACAGCTGGTCCTGAGCTTACGTGAACTCAGGTGTGAGCCCCCACCCATATTCTGATTATAGTGCTACCTTCTGTCTACATCCCTACAAGGGCAGGGGGGTCGGGGTCAGGGGATGGCAGGCATCCTGTGTTCTGTCTGTTTCATGGGCATAGCACCCAGATGGCAACCCTCCCTTTTTTGTGGACTCCATGTTATGTATCAGGTGGTTCTTTTGGGGGGGGATCTTGCTTATCTTCTTTTGAGATTATAACTGGGATATAACTAATAGGTCCTTCAATTGACAACCTCTTATGTCTCTGATTAATGTACTAATGTTGCTCTTTCAAGACTGTCTTAAGCCATGTCAAATGATGGACAGATATTCCATGAGGACACCTGCTTTGTCTAGGTTTCCTCCTCTGTCCTTCTTGCTGGTGGCATGTATGGAAGACAGGCATAACTTGAAAAAGATCACACTCTAGGGATGCATTTATCGTGGCCTAAAGAATTAAAGGAAGTCATGATCAGATAAATTAAAAAAAAATTTGTTTACATCATTCTTCATTTTGTGCATTTTTCATATTGCTTGTAATCCCACCAATTCACCCGTGTGCCATCACCATTGTCCCGTGCACTCTGATAAGTTGTTTTTATGAGTATTCTATAACATTTGGAAAAGACTTTTCTTTTTGTTGTTACCAGAAACTGAATAGGGTTGAGGGACTTGAACTGGATGGGGAAGGATCTGACCAGGAATGTCAAATTCACTTCCATCAGCATGGCAGCCTGGAGTTTTTGTTGAGAAAACTTCTGGGGTGGATCTTTGGGCAACTACTGATGTCTTCTGGGGGTGGGACAAACAAGGGGGCAGGGTAAAGACATGCACTGCCCTAGGTAGAGAGGTGAGGAACGGCAAGCCCTCTGGAGGTGATGCTGGAATAGCAAAGTTGCCTGGGCTGAAACACATGGTTTTATGAGTGAAACAGCAGAAGATTTCACTGGGTGGAGCTGTTGATGCCACATGAATAGGGCCATGACAGGCCAGATGGAAGTAGTCTTTGAAAAGTTAAGAATTAAGTTTATTCATTATGTGTAGGTGATGCAGAGTCATTGAAATGTTTTGAATAGGAAAATGACATGATCAAAATGGAGTCTGAGTGCATGAAAGGATTTTCAAGCTCTGAAAAGGTCTTGAAGTAGTAAAAACACTTCACTTGGGGACCAGGTAACTGATAAATTTGAGTCCATTTTGTATGCCGGGGTGATCTTTGTTACTGAAGTGTTCAGAGTTCTTTAACATTGATTTGCTGAAAGTTCAACTTACCTCTTGTCTGTATGTGCTCATCTGAGGTAGCATTTGTGATGTTTATTGACTGAATTCTTAACGGTACCCTAGATTTAAAAATGTAGTAAATGTGTTGGTGTTCATGTTCTAGGCATGCATATGTCATTAACTTTATCATCCCCAGACTTACCTGTGGAACATAATTGACTGAATCCACGATAATGTTCAGACACATCTTCATTTCCATGGCCTGTAAGGTGGAGACTAGGTTTTTCCCCCGCCTATGTACCCTATTTTCATTCCTCTATTACAGCACAACGCAGAACCATTTATTTTGCAAAAGGTTTATCAGAGCACTAATTATAACATCAAGTGGGGTGGTGTTCAGAACAGTCTGAATGAGAAATAACGAGAAAAAATAATCCAATAATTATTTAAACTCGTGGGTGTTGGCTTCCACTCTGATCTGATGATGGTGGTTGCTGGGAAAAGCTTCAGAGTAACAATACACATCCAGCCATTGATGATGTTTTGTTCTTCTATTCATATTTTATTTTATTACAAAAGTCCAGTGGATTGAGTCTGTTTTTCAATTACCCTGGCCACTTACTTGTGGGTATTGTGCATGGTTACTTCACGTGTGCCGCAGGCCCTCCGAGCTATTATCCTGGTCAACAAAAGGCAATTATTAAATTCTAAAAAGCTTTAGATGAAACTGCCACAACAATAGGCATAGGTAATCAGAGGTATAATCACGTTCTGCTGGAAATCTGTGACCATAGAATGAACGGGAACAAAGTGCGGTCTTTGAAGTTCATTTTCATGTAAACAGCAAATGGTGCTGTCAGGTTCCCCCCATGGGTTTGAAGTGTAAATGTGCATCATCAGCTCAATGTCAAGAAATGACTGACAGACCTCAGTTTTAGTGTGAACATATTTGCAAAATACATACCTTTCCAGTTTTAGGGGCCAAACCTATTAAAGATGTTGGAATAATCATCTTTTCTGTTTTGAGAATAGAAACACATCTTCTTACCTCTTGTGACACAGATGGGTTTAATGTGAATTGAATCACATGCTCAGAAGAATAGCGACTGAGAAAAATAGCCTGATAATAGCTAGAGCAAGAGGCTGCTGTTGATTCTGTGCCCAAATATACACTGCTGTAAAAGGGTTTGTGCTGCTGAGGAAAACATATTTAGAAGCAGCCATGCGGTGGTATTGTTGGTGTTTGGGGTGTCCCCTGCATTCTGTGGGAGGGTGGCGCCCTGAGGGACACTCAGGTAATTCAAAGACTTGTTTGTACTCAAAAGCAATAATGTCAGACTCGAGGCTGTGCAGTTACTGTTGGGAGTTACAACGGCTTAGAGAAATACAACTTGAAGAATGACATCGCCTTTGACTATCCCCAAATCAGTCCTGCCTGTGAGATACAGACAGATTCGTATCTCCGCTGTTTGGGCCATTTGTTTAAGGCAGGGGTCCTCCATCTCCCCCTATGGACATTCTGGCCCATATCACCCTTGGGTGGGCATTTTTCTGCATGCTGTAGAGTGTCTATCAGCACCCTCACCTCACACTGCCAGAAGCCAGTAGCCTCTCCTTGTTCCCTGTCTGTGAGCATCCACAACCAGGATGTCCCCAAGGAAGAATCCCAGGTCATCTAAAACGTCCCTGTCAGAATGCTTAGGTTACCTGTCAGGAAAACGCACCACTCCAACCAAGACTACCATGGTCCTCATTAGCTGCTGGCCTTCTAGCTGAAGAGGAGGGTCAGGATGAGGCATGGCCAAGCCAAGGCATGGAATCAGGAAAGGCCAAGGCTAGCAGAGTTATCCAGGCTGAGGAAAGGGAGGACAGCTCCACTGGGGATCCTCATGCAAACTCGAAATGTCAGGAGGGTGCTGTAGGGAAGGAAGAGAGATGGGCAAGTGGTGTGGACAGAAGTGAGGAACCGTTGTGGCAGCCACAGGACACCCACGTTTCCTAAGTGTTTACAGGAGAGAACCCCTGTCAGTGCATTTGTAGTTGATTTTTGTGTCATCAGGCAGGGAGAGGTCTGTTGTGCTGGAGGTGGCATGAAGGTTGGCTGAGCAGGCCATGCAGTTTGCAGGTAGCTTGAGGTGAGACGTAGGGGCACAGCTCTAGCTGGGTACTAAGAAGGTACGTGTGTCCCCCGACTCCTTTGGCTCTGGAGGATGTAAGAGCCCGGGCCCAAGTGAAGTCAGGCAGCTGTTTCATACTCAGTGACGCCTGCTGCCTGCTTTTGGCTGAGCCTACAGTCAACATGGTGTGGCTGATGCCTCTTTCAAGTGTGCTGGTTGAAAGCCTTGGAAAGTTTTTGAATGTTTGCCAGGGACACACGTGCACACACACAATGAGGCCACTAGAGTCAGGCCTCCAAAGCAAATTTTGGCTATTGCTGAACACGGCCCTGAGATAGGTGCTAGGGAGATAGGGTAGTTCAGGGTTTAGATGAAAACAGCAGAGTAATTTGGGATTTCCCTTCATTTCTCTTCCTCTGACTCTTATTTTTTTGTCCATCTGATTTCAGTTGTTTTCTCCTTATCTTATCACTATTTGGATGACCCTAGAAAATGTAGACACAAAGATTAAAAATCTGTACAGGTATTCTTATTTCCATTCTTATCCACATTTTATCTCTGGTGCTGTTTCTTCTATATTGCCTTTGTTTTTTCTTCTGGTGTTTCTTTTTTTCTTTTTCTGGAACCTGAAATCAAGTTGTCTCCATATGTGTGATAACCGTGTGGTTCAGATTTAGGGACAGTCACAAGTTCAAATGCTTCATTATTCCCACAAGTACCTTTGTACCTATCCACAAGAGACAACATTTTGTCCAGGATATATCGTCATTGTTTCTGTCTGAATCAGAGGAAGGAGATTGACTGTAAAATTTCATAAAGTGACAGATGCTTCCGGATCCCAGGGCAGTATTTTAATAAGGTCATTGCCTATGTCATTCACTGATTTGATATGGACTTATTAACGAGTAATGACCAAGAATCAATCACATTTAAAATAATTTATTGTTATGATTAAATTCTCTCCTTGTAGAGAATTTGGATATAAAAAAGTTTCGAAAAGATGATGAAAACTGTCTCACCATCCAGACACAATCAGTGATATCTTTTCCAGGTTTTCATTTTGTATTGTGATTTCTATAAACATTATATAAAGTTAGTTTTATATTTTACTTTTTCCTGAGTATTACCCCTTATTAGTAAAAGAAGCTTAAAAAACATGATAATAGTATTGTAATTTCCTTAACTACTTTTCTATTTTTAGGTATTTAAATTGTTTCCTTTTAAAGTATATACCTATACAGTGTTGTGTGGTACTTTTTTTTCTTCTTTGATTTAAAAAACTCATTTTTCATTTATTTTCTGACTCTCCTGTTCACTTTAGTACAGTAACTGGCTTCTCCCCTCAGCTGTAGTCCCCATGGTTTCCTCCCATTTGGCTATGTCTTCTTTTTATTCATCTGGGTAACTCTGGTGTTTATTTTTCTGAATTCTTCATTTAAATTTCTACTTAGATAGCATACTTTAAAATATAAAGTATCACCTTAATTTTGACTTTAGTGTACATATAGTTTGTTCTTAGCACACAAAATAAGATTAGTGCAAGAAAGTAAGCATTTAGTAAAAAATGCATGATTTAATATTAGATCGCCATCTACTGGAGGACTATAAAATAGCATATCACAGACCTTTTAATAAACTTACCAAGTGATTTGAAATATGTCCAAATTCTTTTAAAGAACATTAATACAGGGCCCTTCCTGGTGGCGCAGCGGGCTAAAGCACTGCACTAAGAAGCTTAAGCCACTACCGCATGAGTTCGATCCCCGCCTGCCTGGGAGGTGACCACATGGCGTGGCAGACCTCTCCTGACCCGCCCGCTGCTCCCCTCAGCAGTGTACCTCGTCGATCTGCCTGTTCTGCTCGCCACTCTGTCTCTGGTGAATCCTCTCACCCTCCACATCTCTGGCCTGTACCCCAGTTCTGTATGAATAAATAAATAAATTTTAAAAAAAATTAAAAAAAGGAACATTAAGGTAAGTGATAACAAAAGAAATATCATAATTTTAGATCTTATTTATTAACTATAGATGTGAAAAATATCAGTATCTGCAAATTTTCAAAGGTTAAGTAATGGAGACCTCATTAGCTATGTATAATATTAATAAAAGTTAGAAACTGGCACAGAATTAATTGAACATAAAATGAAAACTATCAAATATCAATGTAAAGGAAGCAATAAGGCCCAAATAATTTTGTGGATAAATTCTAACAAATCTTTTAGGAATAGATATTTATTAAAATTTCCATAACATGTAAATTTGAAATTACCTCACTAATTTTATAAGTCAATTATATCATATATCAAACTAGGCAAAATTATACCACAAGAAAAACTCTGTATCAATCTCACTAGGACCATGGTCCTAATATAGTAAATAAAATATTAGAATATGGGTGTAATAGTATTTAAGTAACAACAAATGATTACATAAGGTTCCAATATTTTATAACACTCGTCTCCTAATTTTAGAGTCTTAAATAAAAAATCACTTTATAAGCTGATGATTCTCTAGGTTGTTGGTTTGTACCAGAATCAGCTGGGCATTTCTCTGGCTACTTTGGCTGGGGTCACCCATGGAGATTCACCTGGGACTGTGAATGTTCTCCCTCTGACATCTGATATTTGCTGCTCTGTTGGTTAGTTTTTCTCCATGTGCATCTCATCTTTTAAAGGGTGGCAAGACAATGAGAGCAGAAAATGCAAGGCTTTGGAGGGGTATATTTGCAAGTCACATAATGTGACTACATTTGTTGGTCTAAACAAGGACAGGTTAGACCAGCTGTAGGGGCTAGAAAAAGAAAATACCTCCAATAGTCAGGACTACAATCTCACATTCTATAGGGATATGGATGTAGGGATGGGAAGACTTTAAAAAAAAAACTGTTTTATTTCATTAATTATTTTTTAATTGCAGTCACATTGGTTAACAACGTTGTATGTGGTTCAAAGGCACAGAATCACACCTCTTTGGCTGCCTGTTAATGCACAGCACCCTCTTTCAAGGCACACCCAATCCGTAGCCCTCCACCATAGCCACGGGGCCCCTCCCCACTTTATTTCCCCCCTTGTCCTCCTGTTCTGGTAGCTTCACTTGCACAGTCAGATTTACAGGGTGTTGCTGGTTTTTTTTCTGACTCTTTGCTTTTATAACGTGTTTACACACGTTATAAATCATGATTCTGAATCAGGTAGTTCAGCATGAAATACTCTGATTATATTTGTTAAGTCAGCCAGAAATCATTTTCACTTTCTTTGAAATAAAGAGATAGAACAATTTATTCCCTGAAGGGAACTCTATGCAGAAGTTTCTGGGTTAGGCATTGAATGAATTTAAACGCAGTAGTCAATTTTAAAGATGAAGCGATTTTTACCTGGTTCCCATGACAACTAGGTCTAATTAAATGCCTAGGGATTTTTAAGAATTGGTATAATTGTTGAGTAAAAAAAAAAATATTAATAATGTCTCTTACAAAACATAAAACAATTTCAGTCAGAGGGCCTCTCTGGTGGTGCAGGGGTTAACGTCTCAGTGCTATCAAGCTATCACTAATCACTGAGCTATGACTCTGACCCGTGGCCAGGGAGCTGACCCACATGGCACAGGGTCTTGCCTGCTGCTCCCTTCAGCGCTGTATTTCAGTGGATCTGCCTGTTCTGTTCTCACTCTGTCTCTGGTGAATCCTCTCACCCCACAAACCCCTGACCTACACCCCAGTTTGTATGCATAAACAATAAAAATACATCTTATAAAAAAGCATTTTTAGTCAGAACTTAATATGACTTTATGATCACAGTTACTGCACTTAGTGTTGTTATCCAGAAAATTGACTTTAAGAAAATATTTATCTTCATAGAGTCCTACTATTAAAAGTCTTTTATTATTTTTCAAAGACATTTTATGTATATACATTTTTGTTTACCTAAGATGCAGCCTCTGGACACAGGACTCTGCCAGGTGTGCTATATCCGGGGGTGCTATTCACACAACAGGTGTAAAAGGAGCTGTGGGTATAATGTGATGCTCTGACCCAGCCTGGACATGTTAGTTTGAAAACCTTAAAGAGATAGAATATATGTGTGTAGTATGCTTTATTATTATTATTATTCCCTATTGAGGTAATATTAATTTAGAATATTATATTTGATTTAGGTTATTAAGTCTTAAAATAGTTTATTGAAATGTGATGTGATGAAAACCCTTCTACGTAGCATCATTATAATCAGTATGTGGGTAGAAAGAGCAAGAGGAACAAGACAATAGTAACTTACTTTTGAAAATTTTTATTTGTTTATTTTTTTCAATACTTAGTGCTTTAGTTACGATGCATTACATAATAAGTAAAGTAAACATTTATCTCTGACAGGGTTTTGGAGGGCTTTAGTAAATTTCAGATGGGTAAACTGAGTAGGGTCAGCAAGTCAAATGGCGTTTGAAACTCATGTCACCAAACGCCATGACGCGGTAATGACACAAATGAAGTGGTCTGGATTAGACCACAGGGAGTGGATGTCGTGTGGTAAAATGTCGTGTGGCCCTGGTAACCTCTTATCTACTTTATCTCTTGATAAATGTGCCTCTATCATTACACCATTTAATTAAGAAATGTGCCCTTTTCATAGCGTGGACATGCTTTTTCTTCTCAAAATGAGGTGAGTAGCACCAAAGTAGTCTCCAAATCTGTTTTTTTTTTAGTGCATGGTCTTGGACCAGCACCTAAATTGTCTCTCTGTGTTGTTTTTGTTTGTATTTCTGATAGTGTCCTTTTTACTCTGATTCACAATTGTGTCTGTTTATCTTTTTTATTATTGATATATAATACTTATAATGTTGCAATTTTTATAATTTGTATATAA
>NW_004567102.1:45527579-45547263 GCF_000260355.1 Condylura cristata
CATGTATTTAACACGCAAATATATTCTATAAATATTTATAAAATTTATATAATGTCATACACTTTATAAATATAATAATTATATTAATTTCAGGTATGTAACATAATGATGTGACATTTGTAAATATTGTGAAATGATACCCTATGACTTATTTATAACAGGAAGTTTGTATCTTTGATCTACTAAACCCATTTTACATCCCTTCCCCCCAGCTACTGCCTCTGGCAAGCACTAATTTGTTTTCTGTACCAAAGGAGCTCTTTTTAGTTTTTATTTCTAGATTCTCCATATAAGTGAGAGCATATGATATTTGTCTTTTTCTCTCTGACATGTTTCAGTTAGCGTAATGCCTTCAAGTTCCATTTATGTTGTTACAAATGTCAAAAAAACTTCCTTCTTTTTTTGGTTGAATAATTTCCCATTGTATATCCACATACATTAATACACAGGGGCAGGGAGCCCCTGGTGGGGATGTTATGGGAGAAGCAATTGTGCCCCACTTAAACTGCACATTAGAATCACCTGGGAGTTTTATTAAAAAAGATTCATTTATGCATACAAAACTGGAGTACAGGCCAGAAGTGCAGGGTCAGTGAGAGGATTCACCAGAGACAGAGTGGGGGAGCAGAGCTGAAGTTCACTGCTGAGGGGAGCAGTGTGAGACAGGGGAGGTCTGTGGAGCCATGTGGGTCACCTCCCTCTCTGGGGATCGAACTTGTGCTGCAGTGGCTATGGCCAGCTTTACAATGCTATGCTTTAACCCATTGGTACCACCAGGGAGGGCCCCACCTGGGGAGTTTTAACATCCCCTTCTGCCCCAGCCACACTGTGCACCACCTAGGTCAGTATCTCTGGAGGTAGGACCAGAAATCAGCTCTCCAGGTGATTCCATTATAACCAAAAGCAAAACAACAAAACTAAAAACATGTAAAAATGTTAAGGTTTACTTACCTTGCATAATATTATTGCTCTAAGGGAAATTGTAAAAGAAAGCATTTTATCTCACTTAAATTTTAGTTACTCCACAGCTGAAAAGAGAGGAGAGGTTGCAGCTCCCACAGGGAAGCTGGAAATCTGACTGTGCTTCTAGCAACACCTCAGAAGGGGAAGGTGGTGTGTTGCTGCTTCTAGGGACCAGGTGGGCCTTGGAAGGTTCCCAGCCTCACAGGTGAACCCTGGATCTCATACCTGGCTTAGAAGCAGCAAATAAGAATGCAGTAAGATCTGTCTTATTAATTTGACCTAACAGATGACTGATGACCAGAGACACACCTGCCCCCATGCCTTCTCTTCTAAACTCTGGAACTTTTTACAGGACCCTGGATTTGGGAGTTGAGGATCCCCTACTTATTACTGGGTTTCCTTCCAGTCTGATGAGATGGGGGCTAATATGAATACTAGGTTGATAGGGAAGATATGTAATCTTTCCTGTAACTAATACATGTCTCAATATTATGGAGTGAATGAATTAAGTCCCATATTCACATACCTGAGACAAGGACAATAAATCAAACATTGTATCTAATATTAAGACAACTCTCCTTAATTTTTCTACCATTCAGTTGTAGAAATTTATTCCTGGGTGCTTCCATATAAAACACAGTCATGAGCACATCCTAACAATGACAGGAGTTTGTGTGAGCAACAGAAATCGAAAATGCAGCTCTCAGAGGCTGTTAAAGATGGACTCAGAATGATCATTGCATTAGCAGAGGGCTCCATCTGCTGATGGTTTATGCTTACAAGCGCTGGGCAGGGGTTCTCACTGATGTTTATTTTAGGTGACATCCCTAAGTGTGGCGGACAGCTTTCCTTGTCCTGTCCCCAGGAGAGATTAGGGATGGCTCAAGTAGTTTGCTGGAGGGAGGAGAGTGGTGGTGGGGGAACGTGGTTTGCGAGTTATTAGAAGTAGTATTTCCTTCTTATTCTGTGAAAAGTTATCCCGAAGGGGCTGTAGGCACTATTGCTCATCTACTTACAGGTGCCGAGGGTTCCAGTATCAAAGCCACATTTCAGCTTCTTGCTGTGTCTCTTGGTTGGCTCTGTATTTTTGTGTGAGCTCCCATGTCCTGTGTTCTGGAGCAGGATCTTCCTCAAAAAGACTTCTGAGCACCTTTCACCAAAGCATGTTTCAAACCCATTTTACGGCCCTAAGAGAGGGTCTGTGTTCACATAATCTTACCTATTATGAAATTGATTATATATTTTTGTGCAGGCTCATAGTAGACATTAGCATATTAAAATCTCTGAAAGTTCTGCAGGAAAAAACTAATACTGTTTAGCTTTATTTGATTCACTTGTCTCAAAATTATTTGACAATGACTCTTTATATGGGAGAGTTTCTGTGTATGTAAAATGCTGCCAGCATCCTCAGACATCAGAGTTCAGAGCAATGCAGCTAGCAACACTCTAAGAGAGTAGAGTGAGTGTCTTTCTGGCAGGTGGGGGACATAATGGGATAGGAATTGCTCACCCCAGAAAGCCCATTTCCCAGAGAGGCACTGCCAAAGTGGTATGTATGACTTGGGGAGAAGAATCAGTACACTCAGTGGGTTTATCTTTATTAGAACCAAATGAAATATTTTTACTACATCATCTCATTGAACTATGAGATGCCAAAATATGTGTGAGAAACTGTATTTAATTTGTAGCTATATCATCAGAGTTCCACTCACCTTAATCTTGGCTTTTTTAAGGAATCTAAAAGCCATTGAATCTTTCAAAACTGAGATTCAACAACATCAGCTGGACCTATCCATGCAAGAAGCCTCTTGATTTTAATTTCTTACATTTGTAGATAACCCCTTCGATTTCAGGGTTTCTCCCTCCTCCATTGTCAACGAGTTTCCCTTCTAGAATTTCACTGATGATACATGCAGTTGGGAGATTGCTATCCAGGTTCTTTTTCTTCTAGGCACAATACCAGTGCATCTGTGAAGGTAGCTTTATTTTAATACACCCCCAAATAATTAAAAATGGGAAGCCATAAAAATGGAGTTTGAAGGAGTGCTCAAGTACTTCTTGTAAGGAAGTGACTATTCCACAAAAGGAACAATTTAGGAAGGAATTGAACTTGATCACCAAGTAGTATTTCTTTCTTAGAAAATGATAGTGGGCAATACTATTCTCATGTGTGGAATTTAGAAATTCTTGCTAGTAAGGTTTTTGATTTCTGATTCAATAGCTTTTGAAAAAAAATAATGTCCACATTCTCTTCTTGGTGCTATTCTTTATTAATATAATTAATTTTACATTTCATGCTTGAAGGGTCCATCAGTGCGATTCAATGTAAGGTCCTAGTTTGGCTGGAAATTGTGCTAAGCAGTTTGGAATAGTTTTGAAGAAGTGTACAAGTCTTATTTATTTTTGAATGAGCTTGTTTGAATGTGTAATTAGTCCAGATTCTAATCTAGTTTCAGAAGTAGGTAAAATATTCATTAAATACAAATGGTTATATTTTGCCAGTTTTTCTCTACTATTCTCCTAGCAAGGGGGGAGAAGCATTATTTTTTATTTCAGTTACTTTAGATATTACTGAAACATCAGCCTCCAATCCATGCTTTCTGGTAGCGTGCTGAGAGCTAACTTGGAGCTGTGACAGTCTCCATGCCCAGCAATTTAACTCTTGATTTTAATGCCTGTAGGGAAGCCCACAGGGAAGAGGGCCTGCCGGGAGTGAAGGACTAGGTAGAACAGGGCTGGGAGCCATGTGAGTTCCTTAGAACGAAGCATGTTAAACAAGGGAGAGACTTAGGTGTGGAGCGGAGAGTGAATAAGATATACTGTCTGCACAAGCAGTGGTAGAAGATGGGAGGGTGTGGGCATGGAGGTAGGGAGAGAGATCATACGTCACAAAAAGGGGCTCTTGGATGGGGTCTGGAATCCAGAATCCTCTAGCAGGGAGATGGGACAGGATGGGTCACTTGCCTGTGTCCGTCAGATCAGTTCCTTTCCCTTCCGTCAGTTCTGCTCTGTCTCATAGGGCCTGCTATTCCATGTTACATTTCTCAGACTTCCTTGCTTATTGGATTTTAATTAGGCATGGTCAGTGGGAGAAAGTTGAGGCAGGTTGGAAGAATGGAAAGAGGAAAAGCCATTGGTAGTGTTTTTTTTTTTTAAGGTCTAGCTTCTGGTGTTACCTTAGTGCAGTAAGTGCCCTATCCCCTCACCATCACCGCTGTAGCTCCCCGCAAGCTTAGACTCTGGGGATCTAGGAAGCCCTTCCTCTTCTTCCCTCAATCCAAGGATAGTAACAGCTTTCTGCAGTTTTTAATCTCTGAATTTAGTTTCATGGCCCCATGTTTCTGTACTTCCTACTACTTTTATCTGACTTCCTGCAAATATTTTATTACCTCCCGGGACTTTAAAGGCTGAGATTTGAATTTGAGATGCCTAGTTTGAGTGCATATAATGTTTGAAGGACTTGGCTGTGTCTTATTTTTATATATCTTGACTTGGCAGTTCTGGCACCCTCATGAGTTCACAAATGTTTTTAAATTAATAAATGAATGAAGTAGTGTGGGTGGAGGAGACATAGAAACCTTTGACTACCAGATCCTGCCTATGGATTGGGAATGATTGAGATCAGAATAGGGCTGCAGCCCAGGCTGCTTAGGTTGATGCCAGGGTGAGGTAGCTGGAACATTTGTGTGCTTGGCATTGCATCATCATCATCATCTTGCCCTCCACGCCAGTGTGGGAGAACCACTGGAGCCTCTTGAAACAGCATTACAGGTGATTGGTATAGAGACCACTTTGCCACACGAATTTGTGACAAAGTTTCTCAAATTTCACCTCCAACGAGAGCTGCTGCATTTGTCACTTTTTGAGTCTTTTATTTCTTTATCTGTACATATGGGCCATACCTCTCCTCAAATAGAGCTATTTTTAAAATATATGTAAAGTGCTTGGGACATGTTACATGTTTAATAAGTAATAGTTATTATTATCCTCTTTCAAAGTAAATTGAATGTATTAGTTCATGAGTTAGTGGCTTATTACAAAGTTAAATTCTAAGAGAAGACATCTGTTCCATAAAATAATTTCAGTACTTTTATTTATGGGATTACTAGAAAGAAGTATGTTTCTAAAATATTAAAATACATGCACGCACATGAATGTGACTATATATAAATAGAACTTCATTTGGCTAGAAACATGTTTCAAATTGGTGCATAATACATTCATGTCAACAGCTAGACTGGAGATTATTGAAACTCACCTTTTTACAAAACTGGCAATCTCATTTCAAATTTCTAATTATTTTCCATCTTGTTATTTTTAATATTATTTATTTCAATATCATATTTCCTTCATAGAAAATCAAAAGGGTTTACAAGTAGTATCTTATTTTGCAAGTCTCATAGACAGTTTGTATATGAGGCTATTTTATTTAGATACAGGGTTAAACTGCTTTCTCACCAAAACTTATATATGTGAGATGTACTTACAAATTTTATCATTGTGGGATTCAACTCATTTAGGAGGAAGGTTGCTTTTGCTATGTCTTTTAGTATACAAGCATGTGTACATACTATATATATAGTGTCACATATGCATATGTAGAATAATATATGTATATAGTTAATGCTATGGCTTATTTAATGTAAATGTCAGGACAACATTTTCTGTTGCAAGGAGATTTGAAAAGACTACTAAATATGTAAATGGTTGGAAGTGTCTTTCCTTCTGTAGTTTTGTCTTTATTTCCTCGTTCCCCAAGGGGGCGCTAATCTGACCATATTTCAGGATTCCAACTGGGCTGCATTGCCCAGAACAGAGCAAGACAGAGAGATGAAAGGGCTGTCTCCTTGTTCTGCCCTCCCTTCTCTTTCTATCCCCTTCCCATCGGGGGTTTCTCAAGGTGGAATGGGGACTCCTTGGGGGTCCAGCTATCTTGGCTTTTTTCTTTTTAATAGATGCTGATTTAAAAAAATTATTTATTTTTTTAAGATTTATTTATTGTGCATACAGAACTGGGGTACAGGTCAGAGGCTCAGGGGCGGTGAGAGGCTTCACCAGAGACAGAGTGGGGAGCAGAACAGGCAGTTTGATGAAGTACACTGCTAAGGGGAGCAGCGGGCGGGTCAGGAGAGGTCTGCCACGCCATGTGGTCACCTCCGGGGCAGGTGGGAATCGAACTCATGCTGAAGTGGCTTTAGATTCTCAGCTCTAGGCTTTATTTAACCCACTGCGCCCCCAGGGAGGGCCCTAGATGCTAATTTTTTTTTAAAAGATTTATTTACTTATTCATACAGAACTGGGGTACAGGCCAGAGGCTCAGAGGCGGTGAGAAGCTTCACCAGAGACAGAGTGGGGAGCAGAACAGGCAGTTTGATGAAGTACACTGCTAAGGGGAGCAGCGGGCGGGTCAGGAGAGGTCTGCCACGCCATGTGGTCACCTCCGGGGCAGGCGGGAATCGAACTCATGCTGAAGTGGCTTTAGCTTCTCAGTGCTGTGCTTTAACCCGCTGCGCCACCAGAGAGGGCCAGATGCTGATTTTTAAAAAAATATTTATTTACGCATACAAAACTGGGGTACAGGCCAGAGGAGTATGGGTGGTGAGAAGATTCACCAGAGACAGAGTGGGGAGCAGAACAGGTTGACAGATGAAGTAGACTGCTGAGGGGAGCAGCGGGTGAAACAGGAGCGGTCTGCTGGGCCATGTGGGTCACCTCCTGGGCGGGGATCGAACTCACACTGAAGCAGTTGCAGCTTTAAGTGCTGAGCTTTAACCACTGCACCAGTAGGGAGGGCTATCTCATGCTTTTTTCCTCTCACAAAAGTACTTAGGTCCTTGGTAGTTCTTGTTTCACACACCCTGCAGCCTCAGCAGTCATTTACTTCTTCTTTTGAGGACTTCCCTTAAATTTTTGGTATCTCAGGCATGCATTCAAATTATGGGGTTTTAAAAATACTTTGTACAGCCTCTTATAACATCTGAGAAACTTCATTTATGCTAGAACCTATGTCAATTCAACATTTACTTGTGCAGTTAAGCCGTACATGAGTTTGCTCTCTGAAAATGAATTAATGACTAAATCACTAAATATGAAAAAGTTACAAAAACCTACATGTATTTAAAATGTGCAATTGTAATTATTTTCACATGTGTACATTGGTGAAACCATCACTGTAGTCACGATAATCAATGCATCTGTCACCCCAAATAATACATAAATAGTTTTGCTGCCCCTTTTTCTTGGCTTCTCCATCTTCACATCTGCCATATTTGCCTGAACCATTTAGGCAGCTTTTTGCTTTGTCATTAGAAAATACAACACATAGTTTATATTTTCTAGATTTTTGTTTTAGATGGAAAAATACAGTTTGAACTTTTTGGGACCTTTTCATTCAACCTAATTATATTAGTTCATGTTGTTAATATATAGATTAACATATATATATATATATAGATTATATATATAGATAGATTAATTAATAGATTATTTCATTTTATGACTGATTCCATTTTGTGAATCTATTACCACTGTTTATCCTATCATCTACTTCGGATCATTTGGACTTTACCCCTAATTTTTGGCTGTTATAAGTAAAACTGCTATCAGTATTTGTGCAATAGTCTTTTAATAGACATATGCTCTCTTTTTTTCTTCTATTTTATTTTGTACTCATTTGAAAGAGTCAGTTTAGCTAGTGATTTATTCTGCTTTTGGAATCAGCTAATTGATGGAAATGGACTGTTAAGTTAGCACCAAGTAGATTTATAGGGATAAAAAGACTAAGCTGCCAAACTCCAGCTGCCAACCTTGTGAAATCTGTGAATGTGGTTTCTGACAGAGGAAATTCATTTTCTACTCTCTTTCATGGGATTTATCTACATCTTTCTATTTTACAAACCTTTTGTGTAATTGTTAATATCCAAAGTACCTCTCATCAGGAAAACCTTGTACATGCAAAGATTCTTTATAACTTAAAAAATGTGGTTTTGAGTTTTAAACACTATAATCCCTCTAGCTAAATATTAGACTTTTAAAAAACATATTGGTGAATATGAATTTTTTTCAGAGCAGATTCTCTAATACTGATGTAGCTAATGAATATTTAATAAATGTCTTTAGTCTCGTAAGTGATGTTAAATTATAGCCTTTTCTTATGTGCCATGAGGGAATGATGTTTTGATATATTGTGCCTATGTATCAAATGATTGCCAAGAGAGTGGAGCCCTTTACTTGGGAATTTTTAGATATTGAATTTAAGTGCTGTGTAATTAAGTTAATTAATTATTTAACAGGCCACACAATTGCATATGAAATGAATTTAAATTGCATTTGTGATTCTGCAGTATTTGTGTTGCTAAGAAGGGTCAACCTAACCAGCAAAATACTCTATTTTGATGTATTTTAAAAGCCTCATAATTTTAATATTTGTACTATCTACTACTATTTACTAATATCTTGCAAATATAAATGAAGATAGAGAGGAGATGAACATAAAGTCTGTCTACAGATCTATCCTTCAGTACTTGGTTTAAATTATTTCCTTCTGAGGCTTTGTCTGAGCCTCTTAAGTAGGTCTCTTTTATTGTTCATCACCACTCTTGATTCATTGCTTTCCTAGTATTTTTTTTTTCAATTTGTATTATATATTTTAAATTCATTTCTTTGTTAGATAAAATCTCACCTTTGGGTTTTGGAAGTAAAAATAGGCAAAAGTTTGTCAATTAATTAAAATTATGCAGGAAGTACCTAATGTAAATGGAGCCAAATAGGCATAATCATAAGAAAGAACATTTGGGGTGAAAGAATCAAAGATTGGGGTTCTTGGCCAGCTGAGACATTTAGTCTGGTAGATGCCGCTGATGCGTAAATTATTGGGAAAGGATTGTACAAGCCATGTGGAAATCTCTTCTCTTTTTAAAAGGCATTTGCTAACAAAACAAATTTCAATATCAAACTTTATTTTCTCCTTTACTCTCTTTATCCTTTATCATTTAGGACTGAAAAATTAGGACTTTAAACTATATTACAGCTTGATTCTTGTACATGAGTAAGCACACTCTCTGACATTGTCACCTTTAGACATAGGCATAGGTAGGAAGAATGAGGTGGGGGAGGCAGGACAAGACTGACTCCCCCAAATTTCTCCTCATTATCTTAGTTTAAACAAATTGCAGGCCAAAGAGAGACGTTGGCTCTGCTCTGTCCAAGACATTAGTGTCACCCTGCTTTCCCAGCTCATATTGGCTTTGAACTGAATATTAGCTGGGTGGTGGACTTTAGGGGCCTGGGAATCATGAAAGGGTGGTGGAATCTTAATGAGAGTAAAGACAGGGAGTCTTACTAGATAGCTAGAATGTCATGTTCTTGGGTTGTGATAGAGAACAGAATCAAAGATTTTTACAAACTTCAGCATTAAAAGGAAGTCTGAAAGAACTGCATTCAAAACATTGTTTATATTGCTCAGATTTATTCAGAGATGGTGGGAACAATGACCCACTATGAAGAAACAATAGCCTGAGGTTTTGAACCATGAAAAAAGTAGAAGATGACAGAAAAAAGTGCATTGATCGAGAAACAATGAATTAGAGGGATTTCTCATGCAAACGATGATTTTAGATGAAAGCAGTTACAGATTTAAGGAGAAAGTAAAATATATGACCATCTAAGTGCTAAGTGCTCTTAAAAGAAGATGTAAGATTTTAGAGAATGAACAAAGATGCCTTCCCAGCCTGCCCCCCTCCAACTCTCTACCTAACCCCGCACCCAGGGGGATCCCAGAATACAAGAAATTATTTAAAAAGCCCTTGAAAGCTGTAGGCAGGGAATCAATAATAAGAAAAATTGGGGAATGTACCCTTGTGACTGGGGCAGCCATTAGAGGTTACCTACAAATTAGAAGATTTGATATTGGAGAAAGTCAGGATAGAATACTCTAGTCATTAATAAGAGAGTCTGAGGGTATTGTGGTTAGTATAGGTGGGGAGGCAGATTTGGCTCATACCATGAAGGAAAATGTTTGGGAAATTTATGGTGGCAGGACTCTTAGAAAAAGAGACAATATGATGTATTAAATAGGAGTCAGGCAACATTCCAAAGCATTGAGTTCAGACATGGATTAGAGTGGGACTGATGGATGGCTTACTTCCACGTAAGAATTATCCTTTTCAGTGAAGGGAAGGTGGGAAGGATTTGTTTTGGCAGATGTGGACTCCATTCATCCCATATCATTTTCTATAAGGAGTCAAAAAGGGGCAGAATTTGCAGATAGACAATTAGGGAGAAAGTTCTGGGCCTGAAAGTAAAGATCACAGAGAAGGTGGGAAGGCAGACATTCTGATCCAGCAAAAAATGGTAATTCTACATAAATCAAGAACAAATGCCAACAGCTGAGTTTACAAAGTCTGAAATTCAGGTAGGTGTGCCTGAAAAGACTCAGAAAAAAGGGACCCTGGAGGGAACATGAGACAGGAAACAAAGGTTTGTTATGGAAAGACTGAACTATCCTGGGCTCTGAATATTGGAAAGTGGTTGGGAAACCATCTGGACTTTTTGGGATACCTGAAGCCCCAGGTACAGGGGCTATGAGAGACACCCTGCTGGGCAGGACTTCGTGTGGTAGTGTCATGTGACTACTGTAGCAGGCACACTGGGTGCCTCATTACAACAGAAATCATACAGTTCCGGGGGTCAGAATTTTGCTTGATTACATCTGCAGGTAAGACCCCTCAATAAGGCAACACTTATAGGTTCCAGGAATTAGGAGTTCAGGCAGGTTTAACTGCATCCCAGTATAAAATATTGGATTCTCTTAAGCTCGAGCTTCCCCCGCTGTGCTGAAACCCACCATTTGAGCAGAATCTACATGGCTTGCTTTGTGTTGTCCCATGACGCTTGGGGACAAAGGTAACTGACATGCATGCTGGTTTCTATACACTGAAGTAACAAATCATTTGTCTCTGATGCAGTCTTGTGTTTTCTGTCAACATCCATGAAACTGTAGTGGGCTGACTTATTTATTAGCTTGCAGTTGAGGTAAATTTTAAGAATTTTCACAGTCCTGACCTTTCTGAAGTCTTCCTTACTTAAAATGAACTCACTAACTTGGCTTTTATCAGAGAGACTAGACTTATTTAAATATTTTTAAAATGGTCAAATTTTGATTCCCACCTGGCCATTATTCTTACTTGTATGCTTTCATGTAGAAATTTGGGGGAAGAATGGTTGAGTGGTAAGGTTTTGGGTTGTGACATCTGCTGTAGCTATGTGACTGGAACTTAGAGAATGGGCAAAAGTTAATTGTAGCAAGTTTAAAACTGAACAGGGAGTTTATGCAGCATAAAAGTGTAATTATGTGAAGACATATGTAAGGGAGTTTATTGCAATATGGCTATAAAAGTGGGAATCTGGGAGCAACTTGAATGCCCATCAAGAGGGTTAAGTAAAATATAGTATGTCCATGCTGTGAAATATTATGCAACTATTTAAAATCAAGTAGTAAACCTATATGTTTGGCTTCAGAACTAAATAAGTTGCTAAATAAAAGATAAAAGTTATAGTATAATAAGCATAGCCTGTTCAATTAGTAAGACCAATTCAAACTCTATATCTTAGTTTGCATTTGTATAAACAAACTAAAGACTTTGGAAAGTTACATACAAACATAATAAAAATGTAAGATGTTACATACTAATTAATATAACTAATTATGTTAGTTACATACTAACATAATAAAATATGTAAAATGAGTTAGTAGGTTTTTAATTGTGTGGATACTGTTACTAAGAAAGCTTGGCTATATAGAAAAAGAAGTAGGGTGATATTTAAGGACACATAGTTGTTGAGTTCAGGTAAAGTGGTTAATTTGTATTTTTAAAGATAGGAGACATATTTATGGAAAAGCAGCTACTAGAAGAACTTCATTCCTCCACCTGTTCCCGTACCAACTTGCAGCAATCCTCCACCTTCCTACTTTGCCTTTGCAGTCTTTCATCTTCTCAGGGCATTTAAGGAGGACGCTATGATGGAAAAACCTGGTCTCTGGTCTTGTGGAGCTCCATTCTAGCAGAAGAGACAGAAAATACACAAGTCACCTAATAAACAATGTAATTATGTAGTGACAAAGGTTGTGAAGAGACAGAGCAGGGTGAGGATTTAGATTATATTCAGGATGTGGGGCATTTTACATAGGGTAGCTGGGAAAGGAGCTGATGTTTCAATAGAAACTTGAGAGAGATGATTTGCAAAATCTGGTAGAAGAGGTCCAGGAAGAGTCAAGTGGTATAGAGATCCTGGGAAAACAAGCTGGTGATTGAGCTTGGCAGCAGAGAGCTGCAGAGGCAGCCTGGGGCCGCAGTGCTGGGGTGGAGTGGGAGGTGTAGGTTGCTTTACCAAGCTGCTCTCCTTGGTATGGCGTGAGGTAAGGAGGGGCAACTGTGCTTTTAGTATTTTGCATTCCGTAGGAATATTTTGTTCACAGATGATAAAGTTCTAGGTTGAATCTACATTCTGTTTCCATAGCACATTCTTTCTACATGGTCAACGTAAACTTTCGGTCTTGACAGGTGTTTTCCCCTTTGCCCCAGGAGTGTTGAAAGCCAACTGTGTAAACAATTCTGGGTCTATTTTATTTTGGTCATCTCATCAGGAGTATCTTTTTTTTTTTTTTTCCTCTCCAAGTAATTGATATGAAAAGCATGTGCTACAATTTAAATGCAAATATCTCCTTTGGTCCGGATACATTTTTTCCCAAAGTTTGAAAGTAGAAATTGCTTCCCATACAAAGCCAAAAGTATATTCAGGATTAATGCAGAACTCACACATCTGCACCAGCATCATTGCTTTGAGCATCATTAAACATGGATTAATGGTCCAGGGTATTTGAGATTAGTTTCCACTGAAGGTCTGCATGATATTATGCACTCACCTCTGAAAAATCTGATTTTCTCTTTTATTGCCACTTAAAAAAATTGGAATTTCTGAGTGGCCCTCACTAGTGCCATGTAGTGGGTGGGGCCTCCGCAAAGCTCCGATGTAGACTAGGTGGGAGGCTTGTTGAAAGGTTGTTGCCTCTCTGGGCTGCTGTCATGACAGTTGGAAGCTGCACTGGATGAGGGACAGATTACTCAGAGTCCATGCGGAGCAAAGAAGAGCCTAGACTGCTGGGATTAGGGATGTAAACTAGTGTGGAGTGAACATGGGCTATTGCCTGGGGAGCCCCATTGTTCCTACCAGTCTAAGCATATTATCTCTAGACTATTACCTGTCTGCTCTTAGCAGCAGGTACAGGTTCCCCAGTCTGTTTCTCATACCAGGGTGTTGGCAGTTGGTGAGAAGCCCCATGGCTGCCTACACAGCAACACTAGGCACCAACATAATATCCCTGAGAATAAGGAGGGCCGGGGTTCCCACAGAAGATGGGACACATAACCATCAAGCAGCAGAGAGGTGGGCTGGGGTAGCCTTTACATGGAGACAGTGAAAGCGGGAAGAATTAATTTATCCAGGGACATCTGTGGGAATGTTGTGGATCCTCAAATGCCTGGCTGCTGGGATTTTTCCTTTTGGTTGAGGGACTGGTGCTGCTCAAAGATTACTTCAAATAATATTATAAATCATATTATATCTGAATAACAATTCATACTGTTATCTCAAGCATTCTTACTTCAGATATTCTTGTAACAAAAGAGCTTAATTAGGAGGGGAAGTCACTTTTAGATTAACTGTGATCTTTCTGTGGTACCTTTCAATGTATGCGATCCCTAGCCCATGCTCAATATGATGCTATTTGACATTGCAGATGTTGAGGCTGGAGATAATTGCAAATTATCTTTTTGGGAACAACTGAACCTGGAGAGAATTTGCAATTATCCTGCTTTTTGGACACAACTGGTATAGGCAACACATATATACATTTTCTTTCCCACACTTTTTGTTTTCCTCATATTCAATTATATCTATCGGTGCTACTACTGGCCCCACATTCTTAAAGCTCCTTGGTGGGTAGAACTAAGTTCATTTGTCAGAAAATTGCAAAGATTCATATTGTGCCAAAGCCTCAGCTGCAGAGCAATCTAGAGGGTCTCTGTGCACTTGGGGGTGCTTTAGTCAGGAGAGAGGTTTTCAGAGTGATGCCAAAATGTTATAGTCTGGAGAGAACCCAGTTTTATGAACATCCCCTGAAAAACAATGAAAACTAGAGAATCCACAAATTAGAGGTAAAGAGTTCAGCACACACCCAGAGGCAGCATCTGGAGTGCCGGAAGGTGCAGCTTCTTAAAATGCTGATCCCTGCAGTAGAAAATACAGAACTACAGAACTTCTCTGAGCTTGCAGTATGAGCTGAGAACAAACACTGAAGGAAAGAGAATTCTTATGTTAATTCTTACTTGTAATACTCTTGAGATTTCCACGTATGAGTAAGAATGTACTGCATTGCAAACAAGAGTGGACCACCTTCAAACCCAGAAAAAGATCAATGAAGGACACAGAATTAAAAAGGGAAAGGAGGAAGCAACACTTTGAACAAGACTAGAGCAGAAATATTTTCTGTTTTCTAGCTAAGTGTTTTGCAAATTCTTGTTGCATGTATAATTGTGTTAGAGTTAATTCTTCAGCACTCTGTTGAATTCTTGCACAGTGTACAAGTTTTAGAGACCCCTCGGTTGTCTTATAAGGTGTCATGATACATCACCATTTTTAAGTTTCGTAAAGAATCTGAATTAGGTGAGTGCAGATGCAGGCTGTGTGAGCCTCTGGCTCTTGGTAAAATTAGTTGAAAGTGAGTTCACTGAAGCTAAACATGCAGATCTTGAATGGTCAGAGGACATTTCACCAGATGATGAATTGGCAGAGATGGAATATTAAAGATTGCATCGAATATAAGGGGGTTTCATTTCACTTGGCTTTCAATGCAAATGCATTGTCTATGAGATCTTAATTCTCAGATTAGCCAACTGCCTTATCAAGTGAACGCTTTGCAGATGGTTCAGTATTTTGAAAATGTTCACTGTCTGAAACGTCAGTCACACCCTAACTACATTCCTCGGGCCTCAGGTCCTGCGGCAATGACTGGGAGACAGGGCCATGATGTGAGTGGCTATTTCTGAAATCAGAGCAGCAGAGCTAAGCAAGGGAGACTGAATGCTTTAATGAGTTTGAGTTTGGCAAGATGAAGTTTGTTTTGTGCTATTACTGAGTAGAGTTTTCTAACTTGTCTTGTTTAAGGAAAAACAAAGACATAATTTTTGAAATCCTTTGTAATTTGATGTCTTCTGTACAGAGGTGAAAGAAATGACATTTTCTGCTTTTGAAACAATTGCAATTTTAACTTTTCATTTTCTCTTGTCCTACGAAGAGCTATACATGTTATAAGAAGTAAACCTGTATATAACATTGCATTGTTCTCTATTAAATTTCACCTGAAATGTTAGCATATATTCTCATTTCTTTGTATAGAAGTGAAATTACTTAGTAAAGTACTACAAAATTCTGATCTGTAAATGTACAAAATCACCTTAAATGTCATCTAGATTTAACAAGTACTAGGCAATCTGGTAATAAAAAGCCTCTATAACAAATACCATAGAAGTATAAACATTATACTAGGTGTTGGGGGTATAGAGCAGTAGGCAGAGCACACGCCTGCAAAGAGCCATTAGAATTGAGGAGCAGAATAAACAAGCTTGTAATCAGCATAAATTATTCTGTGTCTAGTGAGACCTGTGAACATTTAATTCCTGAGTTATAGTCACCAGGTAAGTCGTTACATGGAACTCAATATTGAGTTCTGGGAGTTCTCCTTCCCCTTTTAACATGCAGAGCAAACATTCAACTGCAAAACAACAGCTGGAGCTGGCTGAACTTGAACTCCAGAGGGACAGCCTGGCTGCACTGGAATCAGAAATCTGCTCGACCCCAAGGATGACAAGGTAAGCTGCCTCAGGCGTCTGACTGAAGTTGCAATACAGACTCTGATCTTTAAATCCCCCTTGCAGATGAATTTTGCTCACAGCCACACAATATCTTCATATATTGGAATGACTAAACATCTGGTAAAAATAGAGGAAGACTCTGCAGATCATACTAAATTTGCTGTCTGTTGAGCTGATCAATGCAGCTCAAAAGTCGGACGACAGCAAGACACAATGGGTGCTGTGGTTTATGAAGGGCCACTGCTCTGCAGATCACCAGCTAGGACTTAGTGAACCTTAGGCATGTGTGTCCAGGAAAAGATTTATTTACTGAGCTCCAGGCACGGTGATAGGTGATGGACTCTGAAAATGACCACAGTGTACTCCTGCTGTGAGAAAGCCACAGTCTTGGGGTGGGGGACGACTAATAGAAGTAAGTACAACACACAGTGAGCAGTGCTGTGTCGGGAATACAGAGCAAGAGCTGAGGAATGTGGAGACTGGAAAGACCGCCCAGGAGACTGGGGAAATCCATGAGGAGATGGTGGTAAAAACAAGATGATCTGATGAGTTACTTAATAATTTTTCTCTGTTGACACATTTAGGCTGTTACTGAGGTCTGATATAATATAGAAATGTTTTAATGGACATATTTATGCACACATTTAAAAATATTCTTTGAATAGTTTATTAGAAAATATCTCAAGAAGTAAAGTTACTAAGTTAAAGAGAAATGAAAAAAAAAATCTAGTTTTTTCAAGCCTTAAAAATAAGACTGCAGAATTGAGTGTACCAGAGAGAAAGGGGAGGTAAGGAAAGGGAGTAAAGGGCTCTGGTGCTTTGGTGCTGGGCATGGTGTGGTGCCACACGTCGGTGGAGTTGGCCCTGTCCCCTTAAGTCACATATAGTGCTGAAAACAGTGTTTTCAGTAAAACATTGCCCCAATAAAAAAGGCAATCAAGATGCCATAGAACACTTAAGGAGGGCATTGGCTTCCCCCTTGGTTTGAGAAAAACCATTCCAGTGACAATAGATGTAGAATGTATTGGGAAAAACTTGAGTCACGTAGAACAAATTGGAGGCTATGTAGAAGAGGCCTAATTTGAAGATCATTTAGGAAGTTGAGTCAGTATTATTTGGAACTCAAATGAATGTATAAGGAGAACAAGAAGGATAAATTGAGAATGCCATTGTATTATTTAGCTTGGTAGATTAATGACCATAATTTATTATTTATGATAAGGAATATTGATGCAGAGCACATCTAGTAAAAAGATAACTAGTTGCACATCTACATCAAGTTTGTAGTTCGTAATAGTTGACAGTTTGAATTTTGAATCTAAAGCTAGAGTTACAATTATAGGTTGGAAATATAAATTTGAGTGCTACTGGTAAAAAGGTAGCAAGGACATACATATAATTGTAGAATCTGAATAAAATGAACATAGAAAGGAACAGAAAATAGAAGTTTGGGCAACACTTATCAATTTGTCAAACCATATCAATTTAGTGTACACTTTTATTTTATATTGCTGAGAGATTCTGATTTTGTACTTAAGGATACCCCTCTCCCCCACAACATAAGCCTAGAGTATATCTGGAACAATCTACACTGATCTTGGTAGTTCCATTCCTTTGTCAGGGACCCCTTTAGTTTAGGCCAGCAAGACACAGAGGTGGTTGAATGGACATTTTCTCATTCTTAGGGACAGACATAAGAAATAAGGGTACACCTTTCACTGGTAGATATTGTTAGGTGTGGATATGATGTCTGTTATAGAAACAGCTATTTTATGTTCATGAGGGGAGGCACCAGGAACTCTAGGGCCATAGGGAGGAAACAGAACAGGAAGATGAAAAGAACACGGGAAATTGATGACATCACTCGGCATCACCCAATTCTGGAGTTGTCTAACTTGGTCTGGGGGATAGTGAAGTTTTAAAAAATTTAAGTCAGGGCTCTCCTTGGTGGCACAACGGGTTAGGATGCAATACTGGCTGCAGCTGCTTCAGTGCAAGTTTGATCTCCAACCCCGGAGGTGATCCACATGGTGCAGCAGACTTCTGTCTCACCCACTGCTCCTCTCAGCAGTGTACTTTGTCTATCTGCCTGTTCTGCTCCCCACTCTGTCTCTGTCTATTTCTGGTGAATCCTCTCACTGCTCCTGCACCTTTGGCCTGTAACTCAGTTCTATATACAAAAATAAAATAAATCTTTAAAAAATTTTTTAAGTCAGTTGAATTGAGGCTTCTATTACATGAAATTGAAAACACAATATTTATTGTGCTGGTAAAATCAATTCTATTAAATCCACAGTGTTTAGAATTTATTTTAACAGCTTGCAAGTAATATAAAACCAAAATATCACGACGGGGATAAATCAAGGCATAATACTACTTGAAATTTTTACTTTCATAGTGTTCCATAGATAAAATTATTTTTAATTGCATTGAATGTAATTGCATTAATGACATCATCTGCACATATGAAATTAATTTCAATTGTTAAGAGAAGAGGTATATTTTGTGGATGCATTTGTGTTATTAAAGGAAAGGAATGCAACCAGTGATGGAGGTATCCTTATAATTTTTGTTTTGTTCCTCTAATGAGGTTTTTAAAAATTGGGGGGTGGGAGGGTACCATTACTTGATTAAGAACACTACACTATACCAGACATATACAACTGAAGAGGTGTGGAGCAATACCCCTGAGTCAGACAGTATTGTAAACTCCCATTACCTCATGAAAAATAGTACAATTAAAAGAATAAAATGGAAAAGCTAAACTATTACCACATTCTAGATTTCAATCCTGCTGGGTTGAATCAGAATTTCTTGGGTGAATAGGTAGCATTCATTTTGTTGTAGACATCTCTAGAATGCACTCCCAGCACCTCCTAAAGAAATTTCCTAGCCGATGAAGTCAAGAATGAGGTGGCGTGAAAAAGATTCTATCAGCAGCAGCTGTGACCTACTATTAAATCTCTAAAACTCTCCCTGTGTGTTCTCATTGAATAGGTGAAAGAAGGTTCACTTTTTTTTATTCTGCAAATATGGAAGCAACAAAGATTGGGCTTTCTTTAGTAACCACAAAAGTTTCTGAGAGTAGGAGCAGCTCTCAATGATATCTGTGCTTGTATGCTTTTTACTAGGAATTTGTCTACTTTGTTGAAATTAGAAGGACTTCAGCGTGTCAACGCAACTCAGCACTCCAGATGGTTGATAAAGTCTGAATGCAGTGCTTGTCACCCCATAGTGCCATTTTCTGAAACCAGCCCTAACTTAACAGCTGTACATGATCAGAGAACAGAAGGGGATACTTGACATATTTATAAACAGAAAGAAAATATTTCTGAATGCCCAGGGGCATAAATGAACATCTGAAATCAGTGGAATATCACATACCAGGAGAAGAGCTAATGCAAGGCCTTTAGTTTGGCATTCTTACTAATACATACCCAGTGTATTTTGTAATTATACAGTAATCTTTAATCAACAATATGCTTCAAAGGTGATGCTTCCACTTAGATTTTCAGCAAAGGTGAAATGGTGTGTACACTCTCTGGGTTGATTTTACGGTTTTAAGGATATAATGACACAGAGGCTGCTGTGTCCATTTCCCTCTCTCATCTCCTTCTATAGTGTTAAGACTAGTAAAGTCATTAGTTTTCAAATAAGAGCTTCTGAAAAAAGTCCCTCTTTTTTTTCTATATATGTTTATTTTTACATCATTTTGTGCATTTTTCCATCTCATTTGCAATCCCCTTATGTGCTATCACCATAGTCCAGTACATTTAAAAGTCCCTTTTTTT
>NW_004567102.1:45547398-45554101 GCF_000260355.1 Condylura cristata
GGGGAGCAGAACAGACAGATCAATGAAGTACATTGTTGAGGGGAGCAGCAAGCAAGACTGGAGAGGCCTGCTATACCATGTGGGTCACCTCCCAGGGTGGGGATCGAACTCTCACCGAAATGGCTCTGGCTAGCTTGCAGTGTTGCATCCTAACCTGTTGCGCCACCAGGGAGGGCCTGAAAAAAGTCTATTTTGCAACTGATTTTTCTTAGATTTCATAAAATAATTTTATTTTATCAAAAGCAATATGGGTTTTTGCCTAGACTTGAGTCATTTTTTTTCAATAAGTCAAAATACTCTTAGAAGGAAATTGGGGCATCAAATTCTTGTAGCAGGTGAAGAGGAGTGAGTCAGACCTAGAGAAATATGACCAAATATGGATGATTATGAGATGGGTGTGGAGAGAAAAGGCAGGGACCCTGGACCAGCTAGTGAAGTCTCAGCATCAGCCTGCCAGCCCTGGCCGTACTTTTCTAACTTTCCTATTCATTCCCTCTAGTTTAAAAAAGAAAATAATTCCTCTAACCCATTGGTTCTGTGGCATGCTAATATGTGTTTAGCAATGGACTCTCTGATAAAATTGGAAATGCTGTTGTTTGTAGCATTTGTCAGTTCTGCCATACAGACCTTCTCACCTTAGCCAGCTTCCACTGTCACCCTCGAGTCACTGAAGACAGACTTGGGAAGAGCTGTGACTCTGACTCAGTGCCAGCGCTTGCCACCTAGGACCCTCTGACCTTTTCAGTGTCATCACCGCCTGGGCTTGACCTTGCTTTCGCCCTAAGCCAGGTTTAATTTATTGGACCTGATCAACACAATCTTTTGTTGGAGACCAGCTCCAATTATTGAGGTGTCTGGAGGCAGGACAGGCAGGACCCTAAGGTGGGAAGGCATTGGCAAGCGGAGATTCCTAAAAAGGGGAGAAGGAGAAAAAGGGGAAAGGGGAGCGAGGAAGACACGGGAATCAGAGTTGGGTGCAAGTCTTCCTGCTCTGCCTTCAGCAGAGGTTTATTTTATACATTAGGAACAAGCAGTGGGATGACATCAGCACACGAACTGGGCTGAGAGATTATAATCATCTTTTTTTTTTCTTCTAAGAATAGTTTAGGGTCGCATTGCCCTTTAGCTGAGATATAACATTCTAAAATCAATCAAAGTTTAAAACAGGTGCATGGGTGCACAAAGTTTATGACTAATATTACTATAGTGGAGATCAGCTAAGATAGAAGTCCCTTAAACCTTATCTACTACTTAATGGGTTTTTGTTTTTCTACCTGAGTCATTCTGGGAGGCAGAAGAGGAAATTCCTTGCTAATCAAATCTCTGAATAGGAGAAATAGGTGAATTTCCTTATCTGAAGGCTACATAGTAGAATCCTGAAAGACTAGCCAGAAGACTTTTGTGGATTATTTTGAGGTGTAGCAGGTAGAAAACTTGACTAGTTTCAAAACAGGCAACTTGGATGAATTTCCATATCTAAAGGCCAGACAATAGGAAGTTTGAGTAATTCTTTAGAAGCTGAATAGAAGGCTAGGTGAGATAATAGCATGATAAGATTTGGGTTTTCCTGCATCTCTCTGGCAGTGAGAGAGACTTTGCAAAAACAGCCCTTTTGCTTTTATTTATCAGTCAGTAGTCAAGTCATTTGACTTCAGGGGAATTTTTCACCCTGGTGCAGTGCTTGCTTGTCAGGGCAGACAGGCCTTATGCAGCTGAGGCAATCGAATTATAAGCTGAAAGTTGCTCAGAATATTTTGATATTACGATTATACAAAAAAGGGAGGTCATAACATAAGTTAGCATGGGAAGTCTGATTTTTCAGAGCAATTCCCCTCCATCCAGACCGTGTCTGACAGCAGAGGTTGCATAGCTTGTGTCAATCCTTTCTTTGTATGCTGACCCTCCCATAACACTTTGCATCTTCTGCTTTAAACACAGTTCATTGTCATTTACTTGTTTCATGTGTTTCCCCATTAGGCAATACATTTTGAAGCATTTATTTTTTGATCTTTGAATTTTCATGGCTTATATCATTGCCAAGCATATACTAGTTGCTGAATGTATTTTTAATAACTAAACAAATGACCAAATTAGAAAGCTCAGGAGGAAAATGCGGGGCTCAAAAATGGCCCCTGGTGCTTGAATACAAAAACATTTAAATTAGGAAAACAAGAGATTATGTGAGGTGGAGAGTGGGAGGAGAGTGAGCCCATGGTATAAGAGGTGGAAGGATGCTCCCCAAACTAGTTGAAAATATGTCCATTAGGGTGTCTGGGAGCACTAAGAAACTGAAAAAAAGGAAGGAATTTTCTTTGAGGTGGAAATACTTAATTCATTTGATGAAAAATGCAAGTTTTTAATTTGCCCATTACCTTTTGGTAATACAGCATTTCACAACGACTGTTGGTGATGTCACCACTATGATGTGAAGAGAGAATGGATGGGCTATCAGAGAATAGAAAGTCAAAAGGAATTTCCATGAGTTTCAAGAGTGGACAGATCCAAATAACCATTTCAGCAAGATATTTGTAAGGTTTTAGAATTATAGGGTCTAAATAGGTTTTAGAATTATAGGGTCTAAATAGCTAAACACATAGTGTAGGCTTGTTTACCGAGAAGAATGTGTTTTTTTTTTTTTTTTGAAGCGATTGTTAGCCCTTCAGTAGAAGCCAACAGTAGTGATCTGGCAGCCAGGAAGCCATTGCATTTCGAGTGACATTTGCAGCTATTTCTCATTTCCACTTGGCTCTTTCTTGCTTATTGCATTCCATTCTGGTTGTCAAACTGTAAGAGGAACATTCCTCTTAAATCCTTTCTCCTTCTCAGTAGTTACCATTATGAATAGCTTAGAATACATTTTCAGATTTTTTTTGTTTGTGATTGTAACTAGAATTTTAAAAATATATTTTTAAAGGTTTATTTATTTATGCATTTATGCATACAGAACTGGGGTGCAGGTCAGGGCAGCAGGGGCAGTGAGAGGATTCACCAGAGACAGAGTGGGGAGCAGAACAGGCAGATCGACGAAGTACACTGATGAGGGGATCATTGGGCAGGTCAAGAGAGGTCACCTCCGGGGCTGGGGGACCCACCTTGCACTGACGCAGCTGCAGCCAACTTCACAGTGCTGCGCTTTAACCCCTTGTGCCACCAGGTAGGACCCTAAAATATTTTCTCATTGGTTATTGTTGTATGGGAAGGTTATTGATTATGCAAGTCTATCTTAATTAACACTAGCCACCTTATTTAACTCATTCTTTCCTTTCTTCTCTATTTATGGAGGCAATGTTGGTTTAAAACACTGTATGTTCTTCAGAAGCACAGGCTTACACCTGCTTGGATGCAATCCACACCTCACGCAGACATCCAGAGTCCCCACTAACATTCTTTGTGTCTCCTTCCCACTTATCTTCCTTCTTCCCCCACTCTTCGTGCAGCTGTTTTATAGTCAGATTTCTAGGCTTTGTTATAGGCTTGGCTTCGTCTGATCCTTTGCTTCTCAGTATTTCACACAGAAGGGGAACCACTGGTCTTTGTCTTTCTGACGTAGTTCACTTAGCATTGTCCCTCCAGTTCAATGCTGGTGTCAAAAAGGGCAAGAGTTCATCTTTTCTTATAGCTGAGTAGTATTCCATGGTGTGTAATTGTGCAGGATTATAGGTAGGACAGGGCAGTGCTTGTAGGTTGCTTCTTCACACATCCTTGTCGAGCACATACTAGCTGCTGAATATATTTTTAATGACTAAATAAATGACCAAATTAGAAAGCTCAGGAGGAATCTCTCTTCATGTCATTGTGGTGACATCACCAACAGTCTTTGTGAAATGCTGAATTACCAAAGGTAATGGGCAAATTAAAAACTTGCATTTTTCATCATATGAATAAGTATTTCCACCTCAAGCAATGAAAATCCCTTCCTTTTTATCAGTTTCTTAGTGTTCCCACATAACCTTATGGGCATATTTTCAACTAGTTTGGGCATGTTCACATGGAGAACATCCACCTCCTAGTGTTAGGAGGACAAGTAGTCTGCCCAAAGGGTGAAATACTTTGTATAGTTTCTTTGAACTTTTAGTAATAGACTCTGTTTTTCCATAAACTACCAATCCAGAATGTATCACATAAAATTCATCACTGGTACAGTCTGTGAACCAAATTATGATCCCAATGAGACTGTAGATAAAAACTTAAGAAGTGGCTGATAGTGTTTTACTTAACAAAATGTGTACTGAGCACGGATCAGAATGATTTGACACATTCTGACTTGCTACTGGTGTGATGCAGAAATGCTCCAACCGTCAGCAAAGATTCATCTCCCCTTTCTCTTATACTTTGCAGCTGTTGATCATTGTGTGACAGTAACACTTCAACATTTCCCTCCAGATGGCTTTTGTGAGTCTCGGTTGCAGAAAGTTGTCTCTAAATTCTTCTCGGTGAAAGTGAGAGTCAGCAAGGAAAGAACAGCCAGTGCCATAGTGAAAGCTGCTGGAACCCTCTTTGCTCTCTGCTCTATTGTCCTTCAGGCTTGACTTGTCTGAAAGGTTAGCAGTGGTGAGGTGCAGAGTGTGCAAGCTTCAGCCTGCAGACAGGTGTTCCCAGGCTGCACCTGCCTCAGGGGAGTTCTCAGCAGTTGCCACTTGAGTGGGTAGGTGTCAACCAAAGTCACACCTGGCAGACAGATAGGAGGGATTCTAGCAGGTAGGATGCTTTGTCTGAAGAGAATGAAAACCCGAAAGCAAAGCAACAGTGAAATATTAAGGACATTTAAAATCCCATATAACATAGAATTCAGCCAGGTTGCTGGACTTTACTCTTAGAAGGACATTCCTTTACATTGTAAGTTTGTCAGTGAGAGGTTCCAGTTCACACAGCAGGAAGGAATAGAAAATAGCTACCATCCAAATGAATGAAATTGCTTCTTATTTATGTAATTGGGTCAATTCACTTTAAATGTTCATTTGAAAGAATACCACGGGCTTTTGGAATAAGTTGGGCACTTAAATCAATAGTCAATGGAAAGGAAAGTATTAGCATTGCTGACTGAGCTTTGTCTGTCCCGTTGGAGCCAGAGGGAGCTGATGCAGCCCTGAGTCACCAGGTTGGTGTGGGGAGAGGTGTATACTTGAACACAAGGCAGTCCTGAAGGGGACAAGAAAAGGGAATTGAGGACTAAATGAGCAATTGTACTCTCTCTGTCTGTCTCAAGTCACCTGAATATACTACCCATTTGGTGATTGTCTACTTTGTGAATTTTCTGCTTAGCAAAATAGAATTAAAAACTATATTTCTTAGCATCCCGCACTGCAAGCTAGTATGAGAGCTGACAGGTGGCACTGAGCTCATGTTGTTGCTTTTTGGGCAAGGACTGTCATGGGACCTTGGTGTTTCTATAGAAGTTCCAGTTTCTGACCTGGGCTTCATAGGCAACCCAGTGCAGGTAGTTGAAGAGGCAGAATTTCTGTTGCAGTCGTGGAATATATGGGTGAGACAGATTGAGCTGTTTCTGGCGGTGGGGCCTCTTACTGTAGTTGCCTGCATTTCTGAGAGATGTTCGCACACTGATCGTATTAGTAAATGGCTTGATGTGTATGCAAGCTCGGTTCTGTGGTCTGTGTTTGAGGTCTGACACACAGAATAACAAAGAATGTGTACAGTTCCATTTAGGGCATCGCTTAAGTCTTAGAAGTCTGTGTAGGTTTGGAAAAACCACCCCAAAGTACTTTGTCACCTCTCTTTCCATAATTAGTTAGTAATCAAGTCCCTACTTTTGGGGGCAGTTTCAGAGGTAAGATTGGTTCTTCCGTAGAGAAGGAGCTTCTTGACCAAATGAAACCTGTGGTGGTAAAGGACTTTGGGATACCATTGTCTAAAAATAATAAACATAGAAACAAAATCCCTAAAAAGAGGAATCCATTGTATTCCTGCTGGCTACAAAATGGAACATTATTCATTTAGATTTTTAAAATATGACTAAATGATGATTAAATTTCTAGCAAAGAGAAAAATAAGCCCAAAAGTCATGCATAAATTTTTCTTCTAAGTGTGTTTGGAATATTAAACAAGAAATGAAACAAAACACATGCACAAATGGAGTAATTTTAACACTTAAATAAATTTTATAGGTTTTAGTGTAAGATGACAGTGTAAAGCTTGACTACAACATCTTCCTGCCAAAAAACTCAGAAATTAAATTAATATGTAGGTATACCAACCCTTTATCCAAGCAAACACATGGAGATTAAAGTTAGCAAATATCTCCAACTGCTAAGCAAATACTAGTTTAGTATTAATGTAAAATAATATTTAAATTAATATTTTAGTATAGTTATACCCTAAATATTATATGAACAACCTGCTTTTTATCTGGCAACCCTATAATAACAATAAAAAAGGAGGTATAGATTGGCTATGAAAGAGTAAGACCAAAGTTTGTGAGATGAACAAATTTCCATGCAGCTCCCAACTCAGAGCCATGAAAGGGGAAAAGATGAACACAATCTAGAGTCACTCACTATTGAGCCCCAATTTGAAAAAAGGCATAAGAAGGGAGAGTTTGGAGATGAAGTTGAAACTTTGACAAGATTTTAGAATTTCTGTGTGACCATCTCACCAAAGGCCTCCAACACTGGGTACAACCCAACTGAAAATGGATGAGATCTGAAATTAACCTGGAGTCTTGATGTGAGGGTGGTGGTTGTGGGGG
>NW_004567102.1:45554331-45588060 GCF_000260355.1 Condylura cristata
TTTTTTTTTTGTTGTTGTTAAAGACTTATTTATTTATGCATACAGAACTGGGGTACAGGCCAGAGGTGCAGGGGCGGTGAGCAGATTCACCAGAGCAGAATGGGGAGCAGATTCACCAGAGAAAGAATGGACAGATGGACACTCAGCAGAAGTACACTGCTGAGGGGAGCAGTGGGTGGGTCAGGAGAGGTCTCCCACACCATGTGGGTCACCTCTGGGGCTGGGAGTGGAACTTGTGCTGAAATGACTGTGGTCAGCTTCATATTGCTGAGCTTTAACCTGTTGTGCCACCAGGGAGGGCCCACAAATAGATTTTTAAGAAAGTGAGAGGTAGGGGAAAGATCTCGGATAAAGCCTTTCTTCCTACCTTGGGAACACTTAATTTTTCTGTTCTTGATGCATTTTCTGCTGAGGGAATAGAAGCTACTTTTGGAGTGAAAGGGTTGCAGCTTGCAGGGCCAACTCTCTCAGGCTCAGACCTCACCCTAGCTTTCGGAAACCATTTCAATTCCAGGCACATCCTGAGCGGTTGAATTGTGGACACAGATGCCAGGCAAGGTCAGAGGAGACGGAAGTGACGCGGGTGGCAGTCGGGCTGCCAGGAGCCTTGCGTGTTTTCCTCCCCCATTTTCTCACCCTTTGGAAACCTAGCTCTTGAATATTTATAGGACAAAACACACATGTAGCAGGAAAATGGAAGGGAGTCAAAAGGAATCACCCATTAAATCTAAGCTATATTTCCCACTCAAAAGCAAGATGATAAAACATCGTGCCTACTGTAGTAATGCTCCTCCCGCAACTCCTCGGAGTAAGCACTGAACTAAATATACAGTGAAAAACAGATGAAAACTCTATCCAGAAGAATGGAAAACTTAAGAAAAAAAAAATGTTCCTTAGGGTATGTATCCTATAAAAGAACTTTCTAAACACACATACACACACACACAGCAAACATCTACTGAGACAAGAATTTAAAGATGGGATAATAAAATAGCAGCTGTGAGGAAAAGGGAAATTACTAATGGAAGGGAACAGATCAAGTGCTAAAAATTGACATTGTTGCATAATAAATAAATAAAATAGAATGAGCAAGAAATAGAGCAGACATCTCTGACACTGAGTAGGTGACCGAAAGAAAAGATTTGGGAAGGTCGCAGAGAATGCAAAGAAAAGTGAGAAAATAATAATGGTAATAATAATACTCACCAAGCCAACACTGAATTAAAAACCCCAACTATCTGATTATGGACTGAGCATTAGAGAATAATGAAGAATTAGTAATAATTTTGTTGGTTAGGATAATGACATAAGAGTAGTCATACTGAAGTTTGAAGGTATATGTGATACTTGGAATTCGCTGTAATTCAGAAAAAAAAAAGAAGATAGAGAAACAAATGTGGCAAAAATTGACAGCTTCAAAATCAGAGAGAAATCATATGGGGTTTATTGTACTATTCTCTCTTTTTTGTACGTGCTGGAAATTTTCACAGTAGTACATTGTTTCTTTTTTGCTACTGTTGATTGTATTTCTTTTTCAGAAGTTTAGATCAGAAAAGGGAAATCAGCTGAATCCACATAATTAATAAGGAAATATTACCAAAATTTTCTAAGGGTGAAAAAGGAGATAGTGTAGATTTAAAAGAATAAAGAGATACTAGTTACTATTTTGTGTGTTTATAGAGTTAAACCTACAAGAAATAAGCCATTTACAGCATGTCCCAGATTCTGAATTCCGCGAATGGCCTGAAATCCAGGCATCCAGCAGATGGCGCGCTGCGCACATTTTACATGGTGAAGGACTTGCTGGCAGCGTCCTGCTTGCCAAGTATGGGCACAAGCTCTGAGCATTCTGTAGGTCAAAACCAACTCTTATGTTTTCATAATTGACTTGTGCCTTTAGAAATGACCCTACAATTAAAACGTCAATGAAATATCACCTCACCCTAGTGAGAATGGCACATCTTAAAACAACTAGCAACAACAAATGTTGGTGAGGATATGGAGAAAAAGGAACTGTCCTGCACTGCTGGTGGGAATGCAAACTAGTACAACCACTATGGAAAGCTGTATGGAGGTTTCTCAAACTGCTAAAAATAGAGCTTCCATATGACCCAGCAATCCCATTCCTAGGTATCTACCCAAAGGATACCTGCATCCCCATGTTTATTGCTGCTCTGTTTACATTAGGAAAGATGTGGAATCAACCCAAATGATCCAACATAGACGACTGGGTTAAAAAGAAGTGGTATAGGGCCCTCCCTTGTAATGCAGTGGGTTAAAGCACAGCACCAAGAAGTTAAAGCCACTTCAGCATGAGTTAGATCCCCACCCCAGAGGTGATCCACATGGTGTGACAGACCTCTCCCAACCTGCCTGCTGCTCCCCTCAGCATTGTATTTGTCAGTTGGCCTGTTCTTCTGTCCACTTTGTTTCTCATGAATCTTCTCACCATCCCATGAATCCTCTCATCATCCCTGCTCTTCTGGTCTGTACCCTAGTTTTATATGCATAAATAAATAAATCTTAAAAGAAATAAATCTTAAAAACAAAAAAAAAGATGTGGTACATATACACAATGGAATATTACTCAGCAATCAAAAAGATAAATTTATGCCTTTTTCAGCAACAAGGATGGAGCTGGAAGGGATCAAGCCAAAAAGAAAAAGAAAAATACTGGATGATTTCACTCATAGCAGGAGCGTAAGAGATCAGGAGAATAAAGAAGAGAAAAAAATATAATAGAGTAAAAAGGAAAACAATGAACAACTATAAACCAGAGATATTTCATGGGGGTGGTAAAGGGAATGGGATCAGAACTGTGGTGGGAAAAGTGCACGGGACTATGGTGATGGCACATGGGTGAACTGGTGGTGGTGGGAAGTCTATGGGGATTACAACTGAGATGAAAAATGCACAAAATGAAGAATGATGTTAATATATATATAAAAGAAGTGACCCTATTGTCCTTTTGGATTTGAACTTTATCGTCTTCTCTTGTGGCTCAGCTCTTGAGGTCTGGCTCTGTAACAGGCTTCTCTTGAAAGTGAGCACCAGTGTAAGAGAAAGACAAAGACACCCCTGAGCTGGGAGTGCTGCAGGTGACAGCGGAGAGTTGTCTCACTTCTTAAAGCCTTGGATTCCTCATCTGTTGAATGACATTGTTGGACCAGATGATTTTTGAGGTCCCTTCCTTTGCTCATTCTATGATTCTGCTTCCAGTTTGCAGCCTTCAGTTCCCTGGGAATAGGTCGGAAAAGACACCACCACAGAAGTGTCATTAAGAGGAATGAGAAAAAGTTAGAAACATTAGAGAGTGGCGAGTGAAATGAACGACTTGAGAACATTGTGAACAATTAAGAGACAGGGTGTGTGGGGGGGGAGGGGAAGCAACAGTGAAAGGGAGAAGGTATTGAAGACCTGGGATTAGCCTCCTAGCTTTAAGCAAATGCAGAGAATCTGCTACCCTGTGTGCACTTTGGGGATGGAAACTCTGTTTCTCTCTTCATCAGTGGCATCAATTAGCTCAGTCTCTACACACTGCAGTTCACTTCACATCTGGGCACACAAACACACTCCTCTAGTTTTTTTAGTGTATTTTTCTGCATGTGAGTGACTTTTAATTTCTGATTACTCTAGGGCTTGCATCCTTATCTCTTTTCCTCCCTAATTTTCACTGACTGCCTTTTTTTTTTTTTTAAGATTTATTTATTTATTCATACAAAACTGGGGTACAGGCTGGAGGCACAGGGGCGGTGAGAGGATTCATCAGGGACAGAAGGGAGAGCAGAACAGGCAGACTAACAAGTACACTGCTGAGGGGAGCAGCAGGCGAGACAGGTGAGGTCTGCAGTGCCGTGTGTCACCCCTGGGGCCAGGGATCGGACTCACACTGAAGTGGCTGCAGCTTTCTTGCAGTGCTGCACTCCAGCCTGCTGGGCCACCAGGGAAGGCCTTCACTGACTACCTTTTAACTGTTTTGCAGCTTTCACCCAAATTTTCACATGATAAAACCGGAACTAAAAAGAGATGATACCGCCCTCCCTGGTGGCGCAGCGGGTTAAAGCACAGCACCGAGAATCTAAAGCCGCTTCCTCATGAGTTCGATTCCCGCCTGCCCCGGAGGTGACCACATGGCGTGGCAGACCTCCCCTGACCCGCCCGCTGCTCCCCTCAGCAGTGTATTTCGTTGATCTGCCTGTTCTGCACTCCACTCTGTCTCTGGTGAATTCTCTCACCCTCCACATCTCTGGCCTGTATCCCAGTTCTGTATGCACAAATAAAATAAAATCTTAAAAAAAAAAAAAGAGATGATACCAATTAATTCCGTTTTGCTGCTTGGAACTGGTAGAATGTGCAGTGTTGAAGTACAGGGGAAGTTTGAAGAAGAAGGTGGCAGCTGGTGAAAATGAAGTTGCTGACTAATTTGAACTTTGTTATTTATGTTCTCTTATGTGCTGGCTGAATAAGTTAAGAATTTAAAAGATGGAGTTAGCATTTTATAATTGTGCTATTCTAATTATATACAACAGGGCATAACTTACATGTAAATGTGAAAGGTGTCAGTTTTCACTGTCTTTATTCGTGGAGAGAAGAGGCAAGCTCTGGGCAGCATCCCAGAGAAGTCACAGAGCAGCTGTGGCCTGAGTGGCTGAGCAGAGCCCCCTGTTCTGGGCAGGATGGGTCAGAGGTTTGGTGGGAAAGGATGTTTCCCCATCGCTTCCATCTTATTTGGAACCCCCACCGTCTACTATGGGTTGTGAACTAGATAGAACTCCAAGGTACTTTTCATTAAGCAGAGCAATTGTGTTCTCCTTGTTCCCAACTTTTAAAAAGTTCATCCTGTTGTGGAGTGGTGCAGTGAAGTGCTTGTTACATAAAACAGCACACCTCCCAGAGGAAAATGTGACAGCAGAAGTAGGTGCAGTTAGTTGGGCACATATGTGTTCATACTTGCTGGGTTGAAGACCTCAGAATAGGTATGTTAGCACAGCATTTACTAAACTAAAAAAAAAAAAAAGATAAATTAAAATTAGAGTAAGTAACACATTTTTCACCACAATTTCATGAAATGAATTCATGTAAATAAATATGTGACCATACATTTACACATATATACACCATATTCCTACATAAAATAATACTTTTGCTGAAAGGACTATGTTCTACTATTTGTTTTTAAAATGTTAGTCCTGGTTCTTTTACTTGATTTTATAACCCCTCATGTGTCATTAGCTGAAGTTTGAAATACACTATTTTGAGATGTACTAAGATTTGTAATCCAGCTTTCTGGTTTCCAGAATATCCACAGTAGCTGTGTGATTCATTGGCAGATTCTGGGCTATGATATGGTCTGAGGACAATTCTATATCCTGCTTCACAAATGAATCCTAAAAAGCTGGCACAGCCCTTAACTGAAGTGCCTTTACCTGTATTGTCCTTACAATTAACCTAAATCAGCATTTGAAAACGTCAATGAAGCTTGTATTCCCAAGTTCTCAAAAAGAAAGTTTTAAAATACTTGCTTTACTATAATATGGCAGACAATTTGCAAAGTAGAGCTACAAAAAGACAATCTGGGGCCCTCCCTGCTGGTGCAACGGGTTAAAGCACAGCACTGTGAAGCTACTGTAGCCACTGCTGCATGTTTGATCCCCATCAGCCAGGGAGCTGACCCACATGGTGAGGCAGACCTCTCCTGACCCGCCCGCTGCTCCCCTCAGCAGTATACTTCAGTCAGTCGGCCTGTTCTGCTCCCCACTCTGTTTCTGGTAAATCCTCTCACCCACCACACCTCTGGCCTGTACCCCAGCTCTGTATGTATAAATAAATAAATATTAAAAAAAAAAAGACAATCTGTAACACATTCTCATTGTGTACTTAGTTTAAAATTTTGTGGTATTCCTATATCCTTGCTTGCTGTGCAAGTCCAATTTCTTATTATAGGCATTTTTTTTCAGTTGCAAAACCTGATGTTTTCCCTCACATCTCAACTCAGAATAAGACCTTCCACCTCTGGCCACCGTGCATGCAGAGAAACTCAGTGCACTCCACATACAGGCTCACACGTGTGCACACATGCACACTCACACAGGCACACACTCTCAGTATGGAGAAAAAAAAATCACTGCTTGACTTTAATATTAAATTTCATTTTTCTTACATTGCTTATGTTTGCACATCTACATTTTGATTAACCTATTTTCTAGGTAATAGCAGAAAAGAAGAAAGTGATAGCTGGATTGTGATTGTAGTGTGTGAGAAAGTGCTCAGCAGAGGTTTGAAATATGTGGAAGGGGTAAGGGTATCCTACATTGTCAGAAAATTAAGAGGTATGTATTAAATGATGATTTTTATTTTGGCGCTTGAGTCTTTCACAGGCATTACAGTGGCTCAACTGGAAAGTGGGGATATAGTAATGCTATTTCAGAGGTTAGCATAAGCCAGAATTAGAGAGATTTCTAGACTATCTAGACCTGAGTTGGAGCTTTTCTAGGATTATATAATGTAGCAATCAAGGAGTCTCGCCATAGTGAAGAATACAAAGGCAGCAGTTATCAAAAAAACATCCACAAGGTAGCTGCTGGAGTCTACAGGGTTTTTGGAAACTTGGGAAACCTTTTCTAGAGGAAGGGTTTAAGCTGAGTCATAAAGGGCTAGTAGAAACTAGACAGATAAACAATGGAAAACATTCGCAGAATTTGCCTGTGGAGAAAGCATTGAATTCATCTGGAGACGTACAAGGAGCCCTACTAAAATGTGTACTGTTACAACAGTACTGGCTACCATGCGCTATGATATTACCAAAAAATCTCTAAATTTTGCAGGTAAATTTCCTTCACTGTGTGGTGACTGAGGGACCTAGGCTTATACTTTGGTTTTGAGACTTGAAATAATTTATTAAATGTATATACACACACACATATATAAATTATAAATATATAATATATAAATATATACTTTAAATAAATATATAAATATAGTATATATACACATATAAATAAATATATATATAAAACGTTTTACTATGATGCAAGATTTATATATTGAGTATATGCTGAGATCAAAAGAACTTCTTTCTAGATTTTTGGAAGCTAATGATTAAACTGATAAAATATATCAAAGATGATGTTTTAAACATTTGTTTTATTGGTGGCTCATTTCTATCATTGTTCTCGGTTTGGACCTAATCCACCCGCAGAGTAACCCAGCCTGGGTCTGCTGTAGTAGTGATCTCTGAGGAGAGCTCTGTATTGTTTATCTGCTATGCCTGGAGAATGGGGCTGTGTCTCGTTCATTCATTTTTAAATACTCTATAGTGACTGCATTCTTCTGCTGCTTTGGGGTAGAGGAAGGTCTGAAATATCCAGAATCCAGGGCTGTTGGCACTTCTCTTGGGGAGTTCTGGGAAAGGGAGACATTATAACCCTTGAGAGAAACCATTTTCTTCAGCTGAAAACTTTTCTTTGATTGACTCAAATCTCTCCTTTCCTTTGAAAGAGGATATAAGATAGATAATCTCTCTCTATATATTCTTCGTCTCTATGTATAATATATTCCACTGGGAGCACATCTCTCTCCTCCTTTCCCTTCTGCTTTTTGCTATTTTATTTGAACCCTAGAAGATAGCATTGTTAAAGTGGGAAAAAAATAAGCCTGATCCTCTCTCTTGTTGAAGAAATGGCTACGTGTTACACTGGGGTCAATCCTCTGAGCTTTACTCAGGGTAAGGGGATTACAAAGTATCTCCACTAGAGTAGAGAACAGTGGATGGCACTTTTTCCTAGAGTAAATACTCAAATGGGCACAGAGGGGACACCGTATCTGGCTCCACAGGACACTAGAGGCTTCCGCCCTTACTAGCTATGCCACCGTCTTTTGCTTTCAGACAACGACGCCAGATAGTTAAAACCTGAGATACTTAATATTGTGGAGCTAAAATGAGCTCGCTCCACTCCAGCCTCTGGGCACAGAGTTAGCAAACTCCCAAAGCTGTCAGCCTGCTTTTGTGTTTCCCAAAGGCTCATGTAGAGGATGCATACATAAAGAGGCCGTTCTTAAAAACAAAGTAAAATACAGGGGGAGGAAAAAGTATTCAAAAACTTGAATGCCGAATATATTGCAAAAAGAAAAGATTTATGTCGTATATTTTCTTAATAAATGAAAAGTTCATGCTGAAGAGGAAATGTGAATACAGATTGTAACTAACGCAGAAGTTGTAAACCATAAATTCAGATGCCTTCTGATGACAGATGTATGACTTACAGGGGTGAGGCCCCAAGAAATACTCTTAAAGGACAGACTTTCAGGAAAGTGGTGAGTTCAGTTTTGGAAAAACTCTTTGTGGGCTATAGCCCACGTCTGGGAGTTTGAGATTTCCAAATTAAGATGATGTTATCAAATCAGTCATGTGCTCATAAGTATTTCCTGAGTTGAAAGCAAGAATCTTAGAACTATTCCCAGAACTTCTAAGCCAGAATCTTTATGAAAAGGCTGTACAGGAATCTCTTTCTCTCCCTCCCTCCTTACCACCTCCTTCCACCCTTTCCTCCCTCCATCATGTAGCTACTATTTATCTACTACCCAGATTGTATTTACTGTTGGGAAATCTTGGGCACTGAGAAATACAGTGTCAAGTCCTGTGCACAGATCTGTCCGACGGGAAGAGTGGAGGCTGAGTGATGGGCTCATGGGGATGAGGGTGATGAGATGCCAATGAAATTGGGGAGGACAATGTGGGAGAGAAGCGGATGCTGTGACTGGCTTGAAGGCAGTAAAGGAGAGTGAATGCAGCTGTCGTGAGATTCTGCATGCCAGCCAGTGGGTTACTAAGATTTCCACAGCCACAGGACTGACTTGAGATGCGAGGAACGTGAATGGAGCTGCCTTTAAAATGCATTTTGTCCCCACAGGAAACATATGTTTGAGCCAGGGAAATGGAGGCTTCTGCTGACAGACAAACTTCTTTTAAAATATCTTAGGTGTCATAAGGTATTTGTCATTTATTCTGGTTCAAAAGATTCCAGAATTTGTTTAATTCTCTTATTTTTCATTTATTAAGGTCATTTGTAATAGATCACTCGATCTTGCCAGCTTTTGAGGCAAAATAAAATTCCAGCATGAAAAATCGATGGCTTTCTATATGCCTTGCTGAAATGTCATGTAAGTGTTAAGACCAAGATTAAATTGCCCTACTTTTATTTGGTATATCAAAGGTAGAACAGTTTTCAACTGTAGTCACATGTCACTTGCCTGCAGGGTAATAAAGTAAGCTCATAAAAAGTGGAAGGAAGAAATATAGAATCATAAAATAAAATAAAAGTAAGTCTGTAAAATAAGATAAAATCTTGAAGAAATCCTCCTTTTATAGATTTCATAGATACAATACATATATTGACTGATCAAATAAGAATAATTCAACATTTTGTTTATAATGACAAATAATTCTTGGATCAAAAAATAGATTTAGAGAAATTCAAGCTCTGCTTTGTTATTACTAATGACTGACGGATAATGTTTTCCTTAAAAATATGACTGTTAGTAATGTTGTGTTTTCATGAATTGTCAGAGCTACCACCAGTGAGCACTAAGGGTCTACAATTGTACTTGCCATTTTGGCATTTTTCCTGTTCTTTAAAGGAATCTTGAGGGTAGGTGTGATGACCTCCATCTCTAGAGGAGAGCGGTGTCTCAGATGGGTGGACCTGGGTGGGTAATTGTCAGTCTCCAAAGCTAACTTTTTTTTTGCTAACTCATTGCCCAGATCAGCAAGTAATTTATGAATTACCTGCTTCAAATAAGGCACTATACCATGTGTCAAAGTGTAAATTAAGATTGTGGGCGTATGAGTATGAATGATAACACTGACTGCAGCATAGAAAAGCCATGTAAACAGTCAGGACGATAGATAACAGGAGATGTCAGAGGGGGCAGCTGTCATTGGGGAGCAAGGATGGACTTCTCTGACCCAGACGGAAGGAAAGGCAGCATTTGGACAAATGAGACGACAAGGGCTGAGGAGGCTGTGAATGAAAGGGACTGTAGAAACACAAATTCATAAGCTTTGTATAATTTACCTCAGCTTTGTATAGAAAATATATTAGAGCAGAAGCTACTATCTTTTGTTAATGGCCATAAAAGAAAAAACTTGGGAAAACGGCACAGTGGACATCTGTTCTTTGAGAGGAAATGTTTGATGCTAGCAATTATTTATTTTAGATAAGAGAATATTAATGAGTATTTGTATATCTGTTGCTAGTTAGTTTAGGTTCAACCAATATTTACTTGAATCCTAGCCTTATGAAGCCCTATTTCTCTTTAAAACTCTTGCTTGTCAAAGGAAAGAGCTTTCCGGTAACAAAGAGATTTTTAAATATTTCTCCGAATTGTTGATATAAAACTGTAGGCTATAAAGTTTATTATAAAAAGCTACACTTACTAAACATTGTTTTGAATTTGTGTTCATTTAAGGTTGTAAGTTTTTTTTTAATTTGCCCATTAACATTGTACTCAATGTTAATTGAGTATTGCTAGGTTTAATAATCAACCTGAATAAAAGCTCTGTGAAAATAATCAACCTGAATAAAAGCTCTGTGAAAATTTTCTTAAAAATAGGCCCTCCCTGGTGGCGCAGCGGGTTAAAGCACAGCACTGAGAAGCTAAAGCCACTTCCGCATGAGTTCGATTCCCGCCTGCCCAGGAGGTGACCACATGGCGAGGCAGACCTCTCCTGACCTGCCCGCTGCTCCCCTCAGCAGTGTGCTTCGTCGATCTGCCTGTTCTGCTTCCCACTCTGTCTCTGGTGAATCTTCTCGCCGCCCCTGAGCCTCTGGCCTGTACCCCAGTTCTGTGTGAACAAATAAATAAATCTTTAAAAAAAAAAATAGGAAGGTAGCTGCAGGCATATTTCCTCTTTGAAGATGATTTCAGAAGTAAAATGCAATGTCTTTCAGATTGTCAGCTACAATTGAGAATTTGTTGTCAGGTTGGAATGGATTTCCATTATCTAGAAAAAGTTAATGAATGGGTTGTGTTAACTGATCATGAGCAGGACATGTTTTGAGTTTCCTGGATGTGGCAATGTGTTTCTAAAGTCTTCATCCATGAGCTGGTGACTGGATGAGCTGATTTGAGGCTGGATTGTTTTTCTATCTGCTCAAATCATTGATGTGATTAAATCTTTGGATAAGTCTTTTGATATCTTGAAAAGATTTTTGTGATAGAATAAAGTTCTAGAATGCCACAATTCTTTAGTTCTTTCATTTTCTTAGGACTAGTAGAACATATTTGCAGAGTAGTTGTTTGATTTTGAGAATAGCCCACTACCATGAAATGGAGAGCAACTAACTGGTGTTTACGAAGAAACAAGACCATGATTCAGTCCCTATGCCATAAGCGATTGCTTTCAAAGATATCTGGTAACTCAAAGAAAGGCAGAATTGAGTCTGGAGCCTCTTAGAATAATCTGATTCTCAGGCATCAATGCTGTAGTTGATAGTCATTTTACTGAGGGTTTAGAAAATATACTATTGTCATTTTATAAAACAAAACATTTTTTTTTTGTATTTTATTTATTGAACTCAAGGTTCCATTCTGAATTTTCAACAGATCTAGTGTCCACATGTCTCTCACAGATCATTTAATACTATATTTCATTTAAGGTTCACTTACGTGGTCTGCTTTTGCCCCATTTCCCCAGTTAGTGTTCTAAATTGATTCAGAAGAATTAATCTTCAGACACTCTAGACTCCTTCTGCCAGCTGGTCCCTTTGTAGGTTCTTTAGAAGATATTGGACTGGTAAAAATAAAGGACTTTCTTTGTTAAGTGGTTTTCCTATCATCAGAAGAGCAAAATAGACTCTAGTCAATTTTCAGTCCAATCAATCGGATTGTCTTGGGTAAAAATGGGCAATACGATAGTTATTTGAGTTATACAACTAAGAAATAAGGGTAAAATTTTCTTGTAAAAATGACTTTCTTTTATGGTGTCTAAGAGTTAGCTTATATAAACAGGATAATATTTTTAGGTGTGTTTGTAAAGATAAAGCTTTGCTTTATGGGAAAAGAATAGTTGCAGATCATTATGAGCACTAGACACTCAGCATGGGTGTCCTCTTTCTTTAGCCACAGCTCCATGCTGTGCTGTATGAAAAAAGAACAAGGTCATGTGTTCTGTTCTTTAAAGATTTGTTCTTTAACAAATATCTTATTTAAAGATACAAATAAATAAAACAGACTACCCATCCCCTTCCAAGTGGATGGGACCCTGTTAGCTCCCAAGAAAAACTGTATCTCCACTGTCCCTCCTTCTAGGCTGTGCTGCCCCAAGCGAGTTCCAACCAAATGGCCATTTTTCCAGCCCTCAATAGTGCTGCCCTGTCTTTTTTGCTTGCAAAAATGATGTTCTATACTCATTCTTTAGGGGCTGTTGTTTTAATCTGTGCATTATTTTGTTGTGTAGGTGAGGGAGAGGTGAGGTCATCATCCTTATTCTTTTAGCCCTCTTGCCGAAACATAATGGTGTCCTAAGTAGCCTCTTTGAAGTGACTTGGGGTGTCTTTCTTTTAGCAGGAAAAAAGTCAACATCAGAAATACTTTGTTAATTTGACTCCAAAAAGTTCTTTCAGTAATACTATAATATATGTTAATTATATATAATAGATCTTATATCAGAGGCCAAATCTGCCTTGGAGAAAGAACTAGGGAGTGATATAATAAGGGTAGGGCTAAGGAAATGTGCTTGTAACCTGATTCTATAAAAGTCGTAGAAATCCTGGACATTTGAACTAAACATTTCATTTGTAATTTAATAATATAAGGTATAAGTGGAGAAAGATGAACAATGAGGGCAAATACTGTCTGTACTAGTCAGGGTGATTGTGATCAGAAAGTAGAAAGGTGCTCCAAGCAAAGAAGGGATCACTGTAAGGAATCAGTTCAAAGCTGGAGGAAACACAGAGTCCCAGAACCCACAGCGTTCGCAGGTCACCGAGCTGCCACTTGCTGTCACTCAGCACTAGCTAAGCTGCCTCTGCTGTTGATCCCAAAATTGCCATCGGTGTTTCAGGTGCTGATGCTTCCCAGGTGAAGTGTGTAGTTGTGCTGTTAAGGATTCCATAGGTGAGACGTGAGCATGGAGCATGGGGAGAATGCTCTGGTAATAAACTGGAGAACTGTGTCTGTATTTCTTGCATAGGAGACTTACTAAAGGAGGTAGACTTAGGACAACTAACACATGATACATTTTTACAGAAAATGGTTGAATCAAGGATGTTGTAGCCCACTCAGATGTGTAGGGAAGTAATTATTTTGATCATCTAGTCGGTACGTTCTATTTTAATGGCAAGAAACAGTCACAATTCCTGGAATTACAAAAATGCAAGCTCTGTCACTGGCCAAAGTCTAATCTTTTTTGGGAGTTATTCCCTTTCTGTATGGAAGATTCTCCTTCCTGAAGTATTCTATTTTCTCTTTTATATCATATGTTGATCATGAAATGCTGGTCTGGAGACCACATGCCTTACTCATGATGGTATGTAGAACTGGACATCAGAAACAAGGGCTAGGAAGTTGAATTCTTGCTTTTCTCTCTCTCTCTTTTTAAGGTAGCTAAGAAAGAAAGTGGTGTAGAATAAAGTGTCAATTATGTAAACTGGCTTGACTAATCAGTTAAATGCTTTTCCCCTTCACTTGTTGAGCAGTTATTTCATAAAACTGTGTGACCGTTATATAAAAATGGCCACTTCAGCACATTACTTCATTCTAACCTTGTCTATTACTGGAAAGTATTTTTACTATCACTGAATAAGTATTTTACTTATTGAATTACTGAAAACTGGTTTGGAAACAATTTGCGTTCATAAGACAAGAGAATGTGAGAACTTATTATTTTTCTGAAGTTTGTCCATTTGGCTTGTAATGTGGGTTTTTGATATCTTTACTCATCTCTTATCAAGTCTCCTCTCCCCAGTAACTATTCCCCATAAAGTCTGTGTCTTTCCCTTACTTTTTTTTCTGCCTCCAGTTTAATTGGGTGATTTCAGTGCCTATCAAAGAACACTGGGCGTGGGGGTTGGGACTTTTGATCTCTCAATATAGAAAATAGGAGCTATCACATTCTCAAGACTCCCAATTAAAAGGGTTTTTATTTTGAGCAGTCAGTGGAGTTGGACATAGAGTTGAGAATCCACTGGAATTGAGGGACTAACAGAAAAAACAACTGGGTGTGTTTAACTCTGTTCCTTAAGCATATCATTATATTATCTACTATATATAATCATAACACCCTCCTCCCACCCCCCGTTAACAGCCATAAGTCTCTTAAGAATTGTCAGAGAGTCTATATGATCTGAGGGAATTCCAACCACATTTAGACCAACATGCAAGATAGATTTATTGTACTTGGTAAGTCTTACAGTTACTCAGTGAAGCTTATAACTTATCATGAGGCTCCACAGTCAAATGCATGGTTTGTTATCTGGGATTTATTGGTGAAAGTGTGATGTAAGCAAATAGGATAGGTAAATGGAGTGAGGGGCAGTGTAGGGTTCAACTATTTTCTAGGAACAAAAACTTTATTAAATACATGAAAAACTATTTGATAGGGATAGACAGGTAGGAGTAGGGTGGGAAGTGGGATTGGCTGGTATCAAAGGCTCAACTGTGTAAATGAGACATAGAGGAGCTTGGATTTCGGGCTGTGTTTTAGGCATGTTATGTCCAAGCCAAAGAGGCAAGAGAAGCATGGTGATGGAAAATGTATGTACATCCCTTGGTTTTGTGTATGAGAATTATGAGTGAGGAATTCACATCAAAGATAGGCTACTTTTAGATAACTGAGAGTTGGCTGTATACAGAGGAGAAAGTTGAGAAGGCATGTCTTTAGACTATTTTATGCGTTTTAAGTCTATTCTTTGACATGTTCTAAATTCTTATCATGAGAAATAGATTACCTTTAACATTTCATCCTTAGTTAAATTGTTCTTGAAAAATCTTTTTTTGGGGAAATAAAAATTGAAGTTACTATTTGTAGAAATCCCTGCCCTTGAGGTGATATTGACATCACCATTTAATATAAATTTAATTCTTAATATAAATTCAAAACACAGGAAAGTTGTAAAAATTAATGAAGTCATTAAAAATATAGCATATCTCAGACAATAACTATTAAGGAAAACATGACCATATCCAGGTTTGGTTACAGGAACAAAAACTTTTCTGAAATAAATGATACTATCATCTATCTATGTCTTTCAAATGTACTTGAGTTAGACTACGAGATACATTTCACATCATACTGTAGAACATGCATTTATACACAGTGCACACATAGTATGTATGCACAACTGCTGTGTTCTATGAATTAAAGGGGGAAAAGGGACCCTCCTGGTGGTGCAGTGGGTTAAAGCACAGCACTAAGAAGCTAAAGCCACTTCAGCACGAGTTTGATCCCCGGCCCCAGAGGTGACCACATGGCGAGGCAGACCTCTCCTGACCCACCCGCTGCTCCCCTCAGCAGTGTACTTCATCAGTCGGCCTGTTCTGCTCTGCTCTATCTCTCACCACCCCTGCACCTCTGGCCTGTACCCCAGTTCTGTATGCACAAATAAATAAATCTTAAAAAAAGTCGGGGGGGGGGGGAGGGAAACTAGCTAGTCCAGTTACACAACTGGTTCCATGGCTCCCTGGTTGTGCCCTATAACTTGAAAAGCACTGTTAGTATATATTAGAAACAGATAATCATTTAAAAAAATTATATGCCAAAATCCTTTATAAAAAACAATTTAAAAGTAGAGCACAAGACTCAAGAAATATTTAACTGGAGCAGAGTCCTTTTCTTTAGGGACCTGGAGGTGATGGTGAAAATCTATAACAAATTGCCTTTGAGTTATCCTAACTGAATGGGGCCTCCCCAAGAGGTTTTGGATCGAATGATGGAAATTAACATGCTAATTCCTACATCTGATACACACACACTTGGACAAATAGTAGCATTATATAAAAAATAAAGATATTGAAGACATCTCACATGTGTTTTTTTTTGCACATCAGAACTAGAAAACTACTACATACTCACTTTTTTCCCATTATTCTATAGAAATCTCAGAGACCGTGTCTCTTTTTTTCATTTCCAGTTGTAATATGGTGTACAAGAGAGCTTGTTTTGGGCATTGGGATATTTTCCCATGTTAAGATAGCGAATACCTGCCTAGATGCTTAGCTTTTTCAAAACGACTGGCCATTTTGTGGCAATATAGCTTAACAGCATATTTTCATGATCACCTACAAGGATATTAACTACTGTCTGTTTCCCCACATTAGAAAGTGTAAGACTAGTATTGTTTGTTCTTCACTACATGGTTTTTATAATTTAAATTCTGTCTTCATCTTAAGGAGAGCTCTTTTTTTCCCCAGAATTTCACACTATTTCATAAACCTTTCTGCAAGGATCAGTGCAGAGCAGAGCCATACTGTTTTGATTAGACCTCAGCTCATGCATTTAAGAAGGCTGAAAAGATGTTTCAGCAGATTTCCTGCAGGTGTGTCTGATTACATGGATTCCATTGTTTCAGTAAGATAAATGGAAAACGTAGATCTTCATGAAATAGGGCTGGAGGGAGAAAATCTGCAATGGACTCTTAAAAAGCTAAGAGCTCCTTATCCCTAGAAAAGTTTAATCATAGACTTGGTGACTGGTTTTTGCAGACATTTTGGAGAGAATGGTGATGTAAAATAGTAAGAGTTATAGGCTTATAAAGTTGCATCCAATTGGGAGATTCTAGAAGTCTAAATTATGTGAACAGATTGGCGTGTAAGGACTTTGGACTTTTTGCCTTTTCACTAACACGTGCTCAGGGACTGTACCCACGTGAGGATGGCACCCAGTGTTTGAGTTCACTAGGATGACCACTTCAGAAAAGGTTGTGAAGAATTTATCCTTTAATCTAAAAACTTTAGTCACTGAATTCTTCAGTCTACTTTTCATTTGTGTGTGTGTAGTGGGGGTGGGGGAAAGGCATACTTTTATACTAGAAAAATAGCTACAGAGTCGGTTCTGTGCCCCGCTTTCCCCATTTTTCTGCAGGAATTTTTTTCAATCACAGTCTGATGTTGGACAACCCCAGATGCAGTCTGACATTTGCCATGTCTGAATTTGAAGGAAAACTGTTAAAATTTAAATTTTGGGAAATATACAGAATTCTTAGAGACTGCCAGATCATATCAATTAGTCCTCTAATTATTCTCATGAGGTACTAATCTTTTTGTGCAGATTAAACATATTAACTAAAGTAATAAGTATCCCCTACAATAATTTTGAGTAATATATACATTGAAAATCATCTCAGAATGGAAAAGGAGTTTATAAGGCATAACAGCATTAAAGGAAATCAAAAGAGGAAAGGTCCATGGGTTTGACTATGTAAAAAATGAAAGACATCTCAGAAACACCATAAATAAGGTTAAAAGGAAAATGAGAAAATTTCCACGTCATGCAACTGCTAGTCCAGCCTGAGCTTACAGAGCTCAGCTGATTGTTTCACATCAACAGCCAAGTGAATGACCCAGGTAAAAGCAACAAAGCAACCACCTTGTGGACCCACAGAATTGTAAAAAGTGAAAAAGTGTTGCATTAAACTGTAAAATTGGGGATGATTTGTGCCGCAGCTATAGGTAACTGAAACAGCATCATCCATGAAAGTAATAATGAAATGACCTTTGGTGATAATAAAGATAGAGAGCCTCCAAAGTACTGTAGTTATTATGAATTTTTGATTCCTTGCTTGATTTATTCTGTAAATATTTATCAAGCACCTAACATATTGTAGGGAATATACTAAGTTTCAGATATAAATAGGTAAACAAAACATTTTCCTGTCCTTGCAGTTTCCAGTTCAGTTAGTATCAAAAATGCTTATGCAAATAAAAACATAATTATAAATGGTGGTAGGTAGGTGCTTAGAGAAGAGAGTAATAAAGACATGTCCTAGATGGCATTGGCAGTTTTTCATCAGTGCCTAGGCAGAGTAGCTGTAAAATAAATTCTTCCTCAATAATTTTATTCTGAAAGATATAGCTATTGCATTGAAAAAATGCTTAAAGAACGAGGAAACTGTATATCTCTTTTCTACTTAAAAGAGTAGATATAAATAAACTGTCTACAAAGATGGAGAAAACAGATGGATTTGAAAATTCAAGCTCACACTGAATATAATTAACTTGGAAAGGGAGAGAAGCCAATGATGCCTGAGATCATAGGTGCACAGGAGACATGCAAAGGGCTAACTTATTTTTAACACCACAGTAGTCTAGCAGTAAGGAAAATTCAAACTCAATTAAAGTCTCTGAAGAGGTGAAAGAGCAAATGGAGAGAGAAAGAGAGAGAAAAAAAAAATGTGGCTATTGGACAGCAATTAACGTTTTGACCCAGATGCCTATCAGAGTAGGTGTTAGCTGCTCATTAGCAAAATTTGGGTTTCCCCAGGTAACTGAAGAGGAGGTCTCATAAAGTACTCAGGGTGTTGTTTACTATCTGGTTCTGAAAGAGGTACACCTAAAGACACAAATGAGCTCAGGAAAGCACTTCTTCAATAGTATTGGAGGGTTTTTGTCTGCACAAAGGGGTTTAATTTACATAACCAAAAGGAGAACTATGGGAAAATTGGATGAGACACAGGTAGTTGAAATTCTAACCCCCAACATGATGGTATTTGAAGGTGTGGAGTTGGGAGGTAATTAGATTCTGAGAGTGGAGCTCTCATGAATGTGAATAAGAAGAGACATGAGGGTTTATTTTTGCTCTCTCTGCTATCTGAATGTGGGATACAAGAAAATGACATTTACAAACCAAGAGGCAGGTGCTCACCAGATACTGGTCTGTCATCACCTTAATGTTTTTACCTCTTCCTCCATTTCTATGCTACTGGAATAGATTAACACATTCAATGCAATCCTTATCAAAATGCCCATACTATGAAAAAAATCCTAAAATTATATGGAAACATAGAAGATCATAAATAGACCAAGCAGTCAGGAGAAAAAGAACAAAGCTGGAGGCATCATACATCCTGATTTTAAAATATATTATAATGCTATAACAATCAAAACGGTATTATACAAACTAAAAGGCAGGCATATAGACCACTGAATAGCGAATCCAGAAGTAATTCTACATATTTATAATCAATTGATCTTTGATAAGGCTGCAATGAACATGCAATAGGGAAAAAAGTATCTTCAACAGATGCTGTTGGAAAAATTTGATATTCACACACAGAAGAATGAAATGGAACCCTTATTTTACACCATCTACAAAAATCAGCTCAAAATGGAGTAAAGGCTTACATACAATAACTGAAACTATAAAACTACAAGAAGATAACAGAGGAGAAAAATTCTTGATATTGGACTTGGCAATTATTTTTTGGATATAGCACCAAAAGCACAGGCAACAAAAGCAAAATAGAGAAGTGGGATTGTATTCAACTAAAAACCTTCTGCACAGAAATGGAAAGAGTCAAGAGAGTAAAGAGACAGCTAATATAATGAGAAAAAAAATTTTCAAAGCAGTTATCTGATAAGAAGTCAATATCTAAAATACATAAGAAACTCAACAGCAAAATTCCAGATATCCCAATTTAAAAATGGACAAAAGATCTGAATAGATATTTCTTCAAAGAAGACAACCAAATGGCAAATGGTATAAGAAGATGTTCTCAACCTCAGTAGGTGTCATGGAAATTCAAATCAAAACCACAGTAAGTTATCACCTCACACCTGTTACAAAGGCTATTATCAAAACAAGTATTGACAACCCTTATGCATTATTAGTGGGGATATAAATGGGTGTGATCACTGTTTTTACAATATGGAGATTCTTCCCAAAATTAATAGAATTATTGTTCTAGTATCTCCACTTCTGACTATTTATCCAAAGGACATGAAGTCACTATCTTGAAGAGATAACTCTGCTTTTATATTTCACTGCAGCATTTTCCACAATAGTCAAGATAGGTAAACAAATTAAATATACATTAATGGACAAAAAAAGTAAGATATGTGCATACACACTTACACTCAGTTATATTTTTCAGCTTTTAAAGGGAAGGAAATCTTGGCATTTGTGAAAACATAGGTGAAACTTGAGGAATTTATGCTGAGCAATGTAAGTCAGAAACAGGAAGACAAATATTACGAGATCTCATCTATATGTGCTATCTAACATAATCATGTTCATAGAATCATTTGTATTTAGAATTGAGAAATCTCTATAGATTGTGGTTCACTCAAGTAGCTAGAACTGATATATTCTAAATACTAGTTTTAAGAGATTTTGAACCTATGATATGTAATTGCTGACCTACTCATGTGAACAACTTGGCATATGCAATTTCAAATAGAAAGTAATTTATATTTATTCACAAAGTTTTGTAGACAAATGTCTTAAAAGTCCTTCCCGGCCCTCCCTGGTGGCGCAGCGGGTTAAAGCACAGCACTGAGAATCTAAAGCCGCTTCTTCACGAGTTCGATTCCCGCCTGCCCTGGAGGTGACCACATGGCGTGGCAGACCTCTCCTGGCCCGCCCGCTGCTCCTCTCAGCAGTGTATTTCGTTGATCTGCCTGTTCTGCACTCCACTCTGTCTCTGGTGAATTCTCTCACCCTCCACATCTCTGGCCTGTATCCCAGTTCTGTATGCACAAATAAAAAATAAAATCTATTAAAAAAAAAAAAAAGTCCTTCCCAAATTTATTGTCTTGAGGTAAGTTTTTAGTTTTACTTATTCCTAATTAACTGTGTCCTATATATTCAAGTATTAAAAGATACTTCACATAAATCAGAAAAATTAAAACACAAAATTTACATACTTCACAACTATGCAAAATGTACAAATAAAATATTTGAATAACAGTATCGATGACAAATATAAAATTATTCTTTAAACAGAATCTGGAGTCTATATTTTTATGAAATTACTACATCAGTGATTTCAACAGTTATGGTTGAGAGATCCTCAATTGTTGATATAAACATACATTATTTCAAAAAATGACTTGTCTAGACACAAATACCCATATATTTAAGTGTGGTATATTTCAGGTGGTTTTAGTTTAAATTTCTGCTATTGATATCAGATCTCTGAATTGTTCTTTAGAATATAAATAAAAGCAAAATAAGGCAAACACTTACCATCTGTCATCCTTATTCTGTTGGTACATCTCCCAAGTAGAGCATAAAATTAACATATAGCTCATCCAAACCAAGGCCAAAGGGGAAAAATAGTTATCACCAAATAAACTGTATACCTGTAAAATGACACCCACTGGGCGTGGACAGGATGAGCACACGTGGGACGGAGCTACTCTGAAGGGGTAGAATAGCTTCATTCTCAGTTCACCTTATGAACTTAATTCTGGGAGAAACAACAGAGGCTGAGACTTCAGCATGTCCTCCATATTTGATAACATCCTCCATATCCATATTTGATGATCAAGCCAAAACAGCTGTTGGTACAAAAGACATTTTCTTGGACATAGGCCAAAGTCATAGAAAGTCATAATATAGGAAGCCTCAGCTTGTGCTCTCCTTTGAGAGAGTTTGGAGTCCATATGAATCTATCAGTGTCAGTGATTGTCATCTCTCTTTTAGGTTAGTGTGGAGTTTTGGGAATGCTGCCAATGCTGGTGGAAGAAACAACAAATAATCCTGTCTATGTTGCATTTGTCTGCAGATTTTTGTTTCTGGGTTTTGACTTTGCAAGGCTTCTAACTTTGTCCCCTTAAGTCTGTGTCTATATGATGCAGAAAAGAGGAGTGATGGATGAGAAAATGTACCTGTCAGACTGACTTGAGATACTCTATATAAAAACCATTCATTGTACCTAGCTCTAGTGCCAGCAAACACAGGACAGGTTCACTGTTGATTTGGGCAGATGGTTAACAGAGTCTTGGAGCCCTCGATGGATTTTTCAGGCCTAATGCTCTCAGGGAACCAGGCACACAGGAATGTCAGGCAAGGAGACTGGCATGCAAGGGAGCAGACACAGGCTGGGCAGGGGATGCTGGCAGGCAGGCAGGCAATGGAGCCTTCCAGCCCCCCATGAATATTTACACATTCTCCGGGCTCTCTCTGGCATTGCCTCAGGATCTTGCCTCCTCTGTAGTTACTCGTCCTTTTGTAGCCATCCTCCCATAGCTGTCCTCCGGCTGAGTGATGGTTCTTTGTATGCCTGGTCTCTAGCTCAGGTGTGCACACTCGTGCATATGCAGACACATGCTCCAGGTCTCCACAGTCAGGCACATCTGCCCTGCGTCCATGCTCCCAAGCGCCTTCTGTGTTAATGTGATTAAGGCCACGGGTCATAGCCACAGAGGCCAGTGGCACAAAAAGCCTGATTGATTTCATTTACCCTACACTGGCATTTAGTAATGTGACTTCATCTTAACTTGATAATATCTGCAGAGATTGAATTTCTGAATAAGGTCATGTTTATAAGTATCGAGGGTGAAGACTAGAACATCTGTCTTTTGGGGATACAATTCAACCAAACTCCTATTACATGTTGACTCCCAAAGTTTGAGCCTTGGTAACTTTTAGACCCGTTGGGAAATTCTGTGCCTTCCTTGATTGTAACATTCCTATCATGGCTGACTGTCACAGGTCTTGAAAATCTGAATTTAAATATATTTGTGCCCATTAAGGTTACATGGTGAAACTCAAAATCTTTCTCTAGCGGTTACTCTCTCCTTAAAATCAAACTATCAACTTGATGGTAGAAAGCAGAACACTGAACAGGAGACTGTCAGAAGAGCTTCCCAAGGACACTCTGCACGGTGGCTCACGTGTTGACAAGGAGGATGAAGCACTTGACAACTTAATTCAACTCTATTTTTCTTAAGTTTTAACAACCTACCAGAGTACATCGTCAGGGGATGTTATATCAAAAGCACAACTCTTGACGCCGTCTTTAAATTTGATGACCTTCGAGTAGACCCAGACAGGCAATGCCAGAACAAAGGAAGCTACCCAGAGGCCCAAATTGATGTGAATGGTTTTGTACCTCCTTCTCCAACTCGTGAGTCAAAAATGGTTGGATGAGAGCCAAGTACCTGCAAAGTCAGTTAAGAAGGATTTGGGAACAATCAATAAAAGCATTGAGCTCTAAGGATGAAAAGTTCATGACAAGAGTAAATTATTAGTATTATTATCTTCCTGAAGCACACCTCTATCAGGGTAAAAGAAAGTTATATTTTTTGAGAGCGGACTGGTACCTGTAGAGAAAACAACTCTTGACCCTACAAGTCTGAATAAACCACTCACTGAAATAGCTGTCACTTCCAGGAGCACACTGATAATGGTAAATTCTGCCCTGCAAACTCTTTCTTTACAAAGGTGCTTCCCTTATAGAAGAAGCTCTGGAAAACTTTGAAAGGGAATGTCCTCTAGGAACGGTTGACTGATCCAGTGTCAGGAAGGAAGAAGGCTGCTGGTGTGGGAAGATCCCCCAGAAATATGAGGTTCAGGATGGCACAGACATTCTACTCTCATGACTTTATATTAGGACCCCTGGGCTCTTTGAGGTTCCTTTCACTGAAACCGCAGTGAGGACAAACAGACGTGACTGGAATAAGCAATGCAAATTCCTTAGGGAATCTCAGCTGGCGACTGGGGTCTGGGGGTGGGGGCAGATATGTGCTCATTTCATGGGGAACATTTTCCTTTTTCCATTTTTAAGTCCCAAAGAAAAAATAGTCATTAATCAAACATAAATTTCTCCAAGTTTTTGGACTGAAAATCCACTGAAATGAAGTATTCCTTTTATCCTTGCCCTCCCAATTATGCACAAGAGACTGGATGTTTAGTGCTCAGTTAAGAAACCCTGTGGATGAAAGGAGAGGCTGGTGGCCCTGCCTGCCTCAGCCTCCAGCTTCCTGCATATAGAGCCTGCATTATCTGTGGGTGAGGAGAGACGTTCCCCAGTTCCCAGCTGGGGAAGGGGGTGTGTTAGTGGTTGTATGGCAGCCCAGCCATCATTCCATCTGGGATTAAAGGATGAGGGAGTTACAGAGAATCTCTGATCAAATTCCTCAAGCTGAATACCCGTCACTGGCTTTCTGTCACCTTTCAGATAACATTCAGAATTCTTACCCTGACCCACAGGTCTTTCTCCACTTGGTCTTCCCCTCTGCTGGTACTTGTGCCAGTCTTCCTCTGACCTTTCTTCAAGAAGCTCTTTCCAGTTCAAGGCCAGTCACATGCTGTTCTCCCTTTGTAGCAGTAGCTGTCTGTTTCCTCCTGCTTTGATTTCTTGTTTAATGATCTTGACTCTGGAGAAGCCTCCCTTGGTCACCCCTCTATGTGAGAGCCCATAAATGCAAACAGTAGGGGAACTCGAACTCTACCTTTTCTTCTTTCCTCTCTTGTGTGTATGAAAATACACATTTCCTAGTGCGACTATTCACTTAATGGCTGGCCACAACTCTGGGAGGGAAGCAGAGTGTAGGAGCCTGGTCTGTTGGCTTACTGCTGCTGTTTCTCCTGGTCTGGCATAATATCTGGTATGTGGCTGATTCACAGCACATATTTGTTGAATGAATAAATGAATGATGAACTGGTTTCTACTCACTGACTTTTGATGTTCTAGAGGATATATTTACAAAAGTAGCCACAGGGCCTCCCTGGTGGTGCCAGGGGTTAAGTCACAGCACTATGAAGCTATCGGCAGCCACTGCAGCATGAGTTCCATCCCTGGCCAGGGAGCTGACTCACATGGCACAGCAGACCTCTCCTCTCTTGCCTATTGCTCTCCTCAGCAGTGTATTTCAGTAGATCTGCCTGTTCTGCTGCTCACTCTGCCTCTGGTGAATCCTCTTAACCCCCACACCCCTGGCCTGTTCCCCAGTTCTTGTATGCATAAATAACTCTTAATTTTTTCTTTTTTTACAAAAGTAGCAGAAAGGAATATCTAGGTTTCATTGGGAAGCAAATATATGTACTATTTTTGAATGTTTACAATTTTTTGTATTGTTTTGTAGGTAGTAACCCACTATTGAAATTTTTACATATTCCCAATTAGTACTAATCAGAAAGAAAAATGAGAGTTATATAAACAGTTGAACTTTATGATCAGTAAATTGGTAATTAAATTACTTAAGTGTATAAGCTACAATGCTTACAGATGGTACTTGTTTAACATTTGGTTATAACCTTACAAAGAAAACTTATTTCATAAAATTGCAGATTTTGTAGAATTTGATGAATTTAGTGGAGTTAGAACTGTAGAAAATGTCAGGGAAGAAAAGATTCAGTTTTATAGAATCATTTGTCTTATGATCACATTTACCATGTGATCCTCTAGAGTAAGGACAGAGAGAAGGAACAGACCTGCGTGTCTTCACTCTAAAGTAGAAGTTTATAGAGTCTTATCAATCAGATTTAAGGAAAAAAAAGAAAAACTCAGACACTACAGAAAACTACCTGTAAACATGTGGAAATATATATAGTTGCTCTATCTCAAGGAAAACAATGGTCATTCACTTTATTTGCCATTAGAGGTTTATACAAGGTGTATAATTTTATTTTTTTAAAGAGATGTTAATATTCTACCTTCAAGGAACAGGGTATAAAGAAACTTTTATTAATATTATGTCTAAGACTGGAACTCTGATTGGTGAGGTGTATACTTCAGGCTGTGTTTCTGCACAAGACCAGGCATGTGTCTGGCCCTCCCCCTGGGGGTGGAGCCTGCCAAGCTCACAAGACTAATTCCATTGTTGTCAGTGTTGGCTGACATCAGTTGAACTAAACAGAACTACACTGTGCATTGACTGAAAGATGTGTTGTCCATTGAGAAGTACACTGTATTTTAAGAACTCTTTTGCAAAAAAAAAGTAGGGTACAACATGTATTAATCCTTACCATCACTATACATGTATGAATAATAATGATCCAGTGAATGATTTGTACGGATCTTGCTATTCTTTTGTTTCTCTACCTGAAGAACTGTTCATCAGTTTTTCTTCTTTATAAATGCCTACTTGGAAGGAGGAAGAGGGAGAAATCAGGAAGAAGCCTTGAATGGATGTAGGAAAATTTAGTACAGTCTTCAAGACTGATTTTATTCATTCATCACTATTTTTTGAGCACCCATGTGGCAGGCCTGTTGTACAGACAGTTGGGTTATATTAGTAATTGAAGTCTTTGCCTTTGTGGAATTTACATTTAAGTGAATAGGAAGTTAGATAACAAACAATATACAAATGAACCCACACACAAAGTAAATGAAATTATGTAATATATTTGAGAAAGGGAAAAACTGAATTAGAACAAGGGGTATCAAGTGTGGTTGGTTGAAGCTGAGATAGGCAGGAGGTGGTTATCAATCTTACATTGGTTATTCTCTGAGATAGTATGTTCTTGTGGTACCTATTTGTTACTGTTGTATCTAGATTTCTCTTTTTGAAGGATGCTGCTAAGACCTGTGTGGAGGTTTTAGTAACTGTATGAGGCAGGGCACATTCTTCTTAAGGGGTCAGATGGTGAGGTAGTTACCAACTATCTCTCTATACTTGAATAGTTTGGGTCTGATTAGGTTTCTACACTTACTGGCTCCGTAAATATTATCATCACCATCTCCATGACCATGACCATCACATGACCATCACCTTCACCATTATATCACCATTACGTCCTTGAATAACATTAGCCCATCTGGCTGGTGAGCATGGAAATGCTGCATTCCAGGTCATCGGAATAAGTATCTAACGATGCAAAATGGAAGCATGTGCATCCACCAATATTGACAAACATACACAATATTAGAGATGGTTTTCCTGAGCCCTCCCTGAAGGCTCAGTGGGTTAAAGCTCAGCACTGTGAAGCTTTCCGTAGCCCCTGCAGGACAAGTTCCATGCCCAGCCAGGGAAGTGACCTTCATGGCGCGCCAGACCTCTCCTGACATTCCTGCTGCTCCCCTTAGCAGTGTACTTCATTGATGTGTCTGTTCTACTCTACTTTGTCTCTAGTGAGTCCTCTCACCACCCCTTCCCCGCACTTCTGGCCTGTACCCCAGTTTTTATGGGCATAAATAAATAAATCTTTAAAAAATAAAAGAGAGATAGTTTTCCTGGTTCTGGGAGATCTCATCATAACTTCATGCGAGGTGGTAATGACAGTAAGACAGTGACGGTACCAGAAAGCCCTGAACAGGGTGAAGACACCTATTCAGTTCTCAGCTTCACCGCTGACTCTCCATATGCCTTCAGCAATCCCCTAAACTCTCTTGTTTCCTTATTGCAGGAATAGCGGAAGGCATTCATTTTGATTTCTAATATTTTATGTTTTTGTAATCTTTTTTCTTTGTGGTGACTTGGAGATAAAAAGAATGAGTTCAAAAAGAATGGATCAGATTATGTGACTTCAATGCATTTATCTAAGTGTTGTCTTTTTATTTACTGATAGTTATCTTACTCTTCATTTTCCAACTGTGCCTCTGTTCTTTTAATTTTCTATTCAGCTATTTCAAATTATTATAAATGTTTACTATGGCTGTGATTCTGTTATGCTGAAATTTGATGCCAAAATGGATGCAGCAAATTTAGTGAATTTTTTTTTTAGGCAAAAAGCTCTGTATGGCTATCAGAATTCACTGGAGAAATTCATACGGATATCCATATTCAGTGACCTCGTGTTGTTTTATGAACAACAAATGTGGCTATTTGAAAAAGTCAAGATGATAAATTTATTTAAACTTTCATTCTTTTATTTAGATTTTGAAGAACCAAATTTTGAGATTGTTGAGGGATACACACAAATCCAGTATTTAATATGCAATGAAAATTAACTTTATGACAGCTGTTTTTTAAGTATTTCTGCAAATTCAATTAGTTCTAATAGTCATTCAAATTAATAGATTTGGGAACATATGCATTTTTGGAATTGATGATTTAAGTGTAAGACACAGGTAAACTATCTCCAATGGGTAGTATGATTCCCATCATTTTCTAAATCATTTACATATTTTAATATCTCCAGATATTATCTATAGGACTATGGCTCCCCAAGTTTTAGCCAACAGTCCTATTAACCAATGTGTTTCTAAAACTGAAAGTTTCTGAGCTAAGATTTGGGAATATAATTTTCTCAGTTACGTGTTAATTTTTAACTGTTTAACCAACCAGCCAACCAACCAAACAAACAAAATTACAGAATCAGAGGGCTCACTATTATGGACAACTCCTAGGCCAGTGATGTTTCAACCCAAATTTCTCCAGTCTCCCTTTCCCATTATTCCGTACCTCTACCCTTATTTATCTAATTTATCTCAAGTTCTCTGTGAGGGATGAGAAGTTCAGAGAGTGGAAAAGGAAGAAATTTGTGGAAAGAACTCTGAAGGAAACTGAAACTAATACTGTAAAAGCTTTATGTCTGCCACTAAAAACCTGACAAAGTATTAGAGTTCTGTTACCTTGGCTCTCATTGATATTTCTTGGTGTCAATTAAAATTTTGTGTTATTAAAACCTGATTTCCTTCCATAAATGTTAGAACTTGAAGTAAAGATAAGTTGGTGTTAGTTATGAAAATTCTATCCAATTAAAATTTTGTGACTCCTTCTGTCATATGTACCAAAAATTACTTGTTTTACCAATTCACTTAATTTCAAATTGGAGAAATTCTCTGACTAAATAATGAGTCCATGTCAAGGAAAATAACCTCCTTGTTCTCCATTTTGTCTTGTTAGCTGTAGCAGGCAGTAGCCAGCTTTCCCTCTGGATCTATAGTGGCTATATCTGAAAATCCAGTGTTCAACAACAGTTGGTGTTTCATAGGGCTCAGCAAGTACCATGGTCTTATTTTTCTGTCTGCATTAGACTCTATTGATGAATCAAACACACAGAAACAAAATAATAATTCACTGCTGGTTATTAAATCTTCTTGTTGAAAAATTTTAACTATTTAAATTATTCTCACATTTTAAATATGAACGTATTTACTCAGAAGGTTATTTTCTAGATCTTTTTAAATTAAGAATTTCTTGATTTTTTTTTTAAAGATTTATTTATTTGTGCATACAGAATTGGAGTACAGGTCAGAGATGCAGGGGCAGTAAGAGGATTAACCAGAGACAGAGTGGGGAGCAGAACAGGCAGATCTATGAAGGACACTGCTGAGGGGAGCAGCGGGTGGGTCAGGAGCAGTGGGTGGGTCTGCCGCACCATGTGGTCACCTCCGGGGCAGGTGGAGATCGAACTCATGCTGAAGTGGCTTTAGCTTCTTAGTGCTGTGCTTTAACCCGCTGTGCCACCAGGGAGGGCCCAGAATTTCTTGATTTTTAAGAATGTTTTCATTATGTCCAAGGGCCATTTTCATTCTGGGTAAGTCTCTTTAAGTTTGCAATTAAAGCCAATGCTAAAATGAGATGAACTTAAATAATAAATACCTTTTGCAGGAAGCCACCTATGCTGTCTCTGTGCTTCTGTGGTATGCTGGGTGAACCCACCCACACAGGAAATAAATAATACCCCTTGACACTTTGCTAGTACACATGTATTTCTCATTTATTACATTGCAACCTTTCACATTTGTTTGGGATATAACTCCAGAAATCTGGCTTCAAATAGTTGAGAGTGCCTTTTGTGAGGAAGATTATTAAAAAAAAAAATTAATGCTTGTGAGGTTGGTGTTGAAAGAAGACTGACAATGTCAGTTTAATGTATTCTGATTCACATAATTCATCTATATACACTGACATCTTCATACATACACAATTTATTCATGATGACTAGGACAAGCAATTGGAGGAATGAATCTAAAGGAAATTAGATTCTTTAAAGAAAAAGAGTGTTAAAAAGTCTGAAAAGTGATAAGAAAACGTATGTGACAAAGGAACATGATGTGGAGAATAAATCAAAGGAACTAACAGATGATGAAGTTTACTTACATCGCAGTGACAGTTTCACACAATTTTGATTACTTTTAAAAATAAACCCTAAAATAATAATCCTAAAGTACTTTTCAGTAAATAGTCACGATGATCAGATTAACTGAATATAATGAGCCAGCTTTACAGTTACTTGTCTTGTTACTATAAAATACCAGAAAAAAATTATCTGAGGAAAAAGCCTGCTGCTAATTACTATCAAAACCATCAAGCATGTTTCAATGGCCATGAAACACAACATATAACAATTACTTTCATCTGCTATCCCTCCCATCCCCTGGCTACACCCACCTATGGATTCAAATTAAGGTCCAACTAAGTAGGGGGTCATTATTTTTCACCTGAGCCACCCATACACTTACCCAGACCCTTGTCCAAAGAATGCTGTCAGGTGTGGCTGCTGCAAACTAGAGTCTATCAATTGTCATGAAGCATCACCTGAGACTGTGACCCCTGCCCCCCAACCCCTCATGTTTGCCAACACACCCACCAGACCACCAGGGGTCTTCCAGCCCTTGTGTCTTACTTCAGTTCATCTTTTGGCAGTGTCTTTTTTACCAGCACCTGCTGTCTCAGCTCATGGACTGTTCAAGTCTTGCTAAAGGGGGCTGGCTGGGGCCCAGGGTAGGCCACTTAAATTCAGTTCTGCTTTTAATTGAAGGGGTCGGCAGCCTTTGCTCATGTTCTGCCCTCACACATTTGTGGATCTCTTACCACACACATTTCTTTGTTAGTAACTCGCTATTCCACAACATGGAAAACCACCTTGGGTGTACACAGGTCTTGTGACTAATATCTACCTGTCTGCTGATTTTCTTTTAACTATGACTTCACTTTAATGATGAAGCTATGTTTTAGTGAATTTGGTTTGATACAAATTGAAACCAAACTTTTGATATACTGATAAGGTCCTGGATGTGTCTGACATGATATCCTACTCATTCATGAATCACTCTCAAAATGTGTGAATAAAAATTAGTTTTCTTCTGCTTAAGCAATAGCTAACATTTTAATGAGCACGTTCAAAATCTCCTTTGACCTTGAACTGTATTAGATGGAAGGCTATTTCCTTAATACATTTGAATATAGGTTCGTATTCTAGACCTTTTGTTTCAAAGACATTTATAGTCTTAGGAGAACACCAGCTCATCATCCTGTTTTAAGGGGAAAAAAAACAAAACAAAACAATAGTTAGAAGGAGATTTACTCTTGGGAAGACCAAGGAGCAATGATAGCTGTCATTCAGTGTAGGGTTGTATCACTATATTTTTTGGGCCCTCCACACTTTTTTCTTTCTTCTATAGAAAATAAAGATTTTATTTTATAATTCAGTGGCATAAAGACAAATATTATCCAGGTTCAATGACATTTACTTTTTCATCCTGTCATTCTCACCTAAAGGATGTGTTGGTTCTAGCCATCTTGACACTTTAAAAAATATAGTGAGGTATTTAATTAGAAACTCAAAATATCATGCTATTTCCTCAGCTTTAGAATGGAGAAGACTCATTTACTTAAAAACCAAGGTCATTACCACTTAATTCAGCCACAGAGACATTTACTTGTTAATAAGCGTAATTTATCACTCTAACATTGTCTTGGGTCATAGCATTGCTTTTGTGGAAATCTACTAAATGTAAATACTTCTAATATGTGATAAACTTAAGAATCATGCCCACAGGTTGAGCAGACAGGAAATGAAAAGCCCTAAGAATCAGCTTAAGAGAGATTCCAATGTTATATGGCAAAGGGTATGGAGAAATGTAAAGGGAGAAGATGCTGCTTGCTGGGCCCGTTTGGACACAGTCAAAAATAGCAAGCTGAGTTTCCACTTAACTAGCAACATTTCAGCAGTGACAGAGATGCCCCTCCTTTCACTTGCTTGATGTTTCTTGAGATTAATTTAATGGCGAATGTAGACTTTTCTTTCTATAGTGCAAATTGTGCTTTTAAGATGAAAAACCTTGAGAAAATTGAGTATTACATTAAATGCACGATGTAGAATTAAGGAGTTCCATCTGAACCTTCTCAAAAAGCAAATTGTGCTAAAGGTTCTGGTCTGGCCTAGCTTTTAGAGGCGACAATGAGGAGTGAAGGTGTGTAGGTCATTTACTGGCCTTGAAAGAGGAAGAGAGCATGTTGAGGGGTAAGGAGGTTGGAAAGTAAGAAGCTGGGATACCCAAAGAGTACTGTTCTTCACAATTTGTACTGTAAGTAGGATGAGGGGGAAGTGGGTTTTCTGAAATGGTGTTAGAGAGTCCTGTTGGTTGGTGTGGGCAGGGATGGAACTGGGGAGAGGAAAAAAAATGCTATGGACAGACATAGATGCAGGGAACTTAATAGACGAGGTACTGCTGACACAAGTGTGCAGTTTGTGCACTGCTCAAAGGCACCACATCTGAGGGATGGCAGTTTCATTTACTTTACAGACATTTAAGGTTAATATTTATTAAAATATTTTTTCAATTGATAGTAACAGAATATCTTGTTTTAATAAAATTGGCACATTATGTGTTATTTCTGAGATGGCTGTTAAGTACTTGGAATGCAGAGGCACACAGAAGCTAGTAGCCCTGTACTTTCTAGAAAGGTCCTCTTCTTGAAAGAATTCCTGCCTTCAGTACTTTAAAAAGATTGTCCTAAGCACTGTGGTCCAAATAAAATGCACCCCCTGGCACCCTCACCTGCCCGATCACAGTAGTGTGAGTCATCAGCACCTAGCATATTGTTCTTGCCTGTGTTTCTCATTCTCAGCACTAATGCCGTTTGGGCCAGATCGTTCTTTGCCTGGGACCCATACTATAGAATGTGGGATGCTTAGCAGCATTCCTGACTTCTGCCACTGATGCCATAGCATCTTCCTAGTAGTGACAACCCATATCATCTTCAGACACTGCCACATATCCCCAGAATTGGTGTGGGGGTAAAATCACCCCAGATTGAGAACCTCTGATCTCAATATAAGACTGATTGTTGTTTCTTATATTCTTGTCTTTCACCTCCCATTGGATGGAACCTAGAAAAGGCTCAGTTAATATTTGGTAAATGAATTATAGAGTTAAATATCTTACAAGAAGGTTAAATGTAACAAATTAGCAAAATATGAGTGAATAAATGGCCCCTATTAATTTTTATTATAATAGAATTTTGCTTTTCGAATAATTCAATAATTGAAATTAAAAAAAAAAGTGTTAGTGAAAGATCATTTTATAGTTCCTTTGTGATTCATGTCTTATGTAGGGTTGTTCCCTTCATTAAAAAAGACTTAGTGTTTTATTTTCTGATTTTGTTATTAATTTTTAGTTTCTTGGCATTTGTCATACTATATATTTTACTGAGGTTTTCCTGTGGTGCATTTTTAGTCATTTTCTTTTTTTGTTCATAGTTTTATTTCCCAACCTTTCTGAACTGCTTTATTTTGTAGCAGTGTTTCCAGCCCAGAGTTGGACATTGTTTATAAGTCAATTTGTCATTTTTTTCTTGTAAAAGAGACGAAATTTAACTTTTTTATGTATTTTGTTATTGTAGCTAAGTAGGTTTTTGTTTTGGAAGGAAGGGATATATTCATTACAGTGGGGTTAGGCATCCTTTAAGCTGGTGGGGGAATCATTTGGGAAGCCTTTGATGGCTAGTTTCAAAAGACCCAACACAAGGACTTAAATATTAAGGAAATTTATTATTATCATTATTATTTGTTTTTTAATTTATTCATACAGAACTGGGGTACAGGCCAGAGATGCGGAGGCTGAGAGGATTCACCAGGGACAGAGTGGGGAGCAGAACAGGCAGATCGACGAA
>NW_004567102.1:45588544-45597162 GCF_000260355.1 Condylura cristata
TGTTCATTATTTTTGTTATTTTCTCGCCTGGTCCATTATACTCCTGCTATTCATTCACAATTTTTTAATGCATTTAGGAAGATGTGTATTTTTGTTCAATACTTTACCTCTGTTTAATTTTACATACTACTTTTAGTCTTTAATTCGTTAGACATTAGTTCTTAAATAGTTTAGACATTAAAGACATTAGCTCTTTAATATGATAACATCAGCATCTTTCCTCTTCTTCTTTCTTTTAGTTCCCCCACTTCTTGATTTTGACTAACATTATATTTTTAATTTGTATATTTTAATAAATTTGGTATTTTAAATGTTTTCCCATCAGATTGAGAAATATATTTCTTGACTCATATTTCTTGTGAGACCATAAGTGAATTTACCTTCTTAACCTCTTCCTCTACCAATTTATGATAGGTATGTAATTAAAAACTTTAGAGCATATAGCATACCATCCTAATCCTTAGAGTTGCTTTGGGATTGGTTCTACAATTGAACACATTTCATGTTCACTGCTATTCCTTTCACTAATTTAGGTTAAGAAATTTGCAAAAATTTACACAGAAAGCAAATGGCAGAGTCAGCATTTAACCAAAGTTTGACCAAAAAACTGCATGTTTTTTCTACTATGTAATGTTTCTTTCAGAAGTAGAAATACATACATATGCCGTATGCAGATATTTAAAGATAAACTTACTAAAACATGATCATGACAGTACACAGAAAAAAGTATTTATAAATACAGGTGAAAAGGACACAACAGAATAGTAAAAAAATGGATAAATAACATGTAAGAGACTGAAAGCTACTTCTTTGGCATAAAAGATACACAAGTAAGAATGATTTAAAATTTTTTATGTGGGTACAAAATCTTTATTTCTTATTAAGATATTTCAGTTGTTAATGAAATAAAATAAAAAGAAACAAGATGTTAAGAAGCCTATAGGGGATTAATCTCTTTTTTCAAAAAGGCATTAAAATAAAAACAGGTTATGTTAAAAGTCATTGGAGACAGTCTGCCTCTCTTGCACAAGGGCAGCTATAGACTAGCTGAGTGTTTGCTCTCCCAAGGGGTAAAGTTCTTGCAAGAAATTTCTGGTCTGTTTTTCTTTGACCAATGTGTCAATCATTTGGGATGTCGTCAACTGCCAGTTTCACAAGTGTCAACCCTAAATATCCTAAATATACAGGGAAATTCATAAGTAGAATGGTATCTTCAGGGTCATTTCAGTGATCTAAAGGTCTGGGTGACCAAAGTTCTGGTTCTTCCATCTTTCTCGACTGCAGCTACCTCCACCAACCTCCCATTTGTACTTTCAGAGATACAAATGGGAGCAACAGCTTCAGATACTACATCCTGGAGTAAACACAAAGCCCAGAAAGAAACCTTTCCTACTTTGTGGACATATTAAAGAATGTTCAATCCTTTCCTAGTCTTCTGCAGACTTTTCCACAAATATTAGTGGCGGGAACCACCCCACATAGTCACTGCTAAACTAATCAATAGTAGGAGAAATACAATTTTAGTAGTTGGTTTAATATAATCTGTATTTCTCCCCATCCCCTATTGCCCTAGACTTTTGGACCCAGGAGCATTTCCCATCCTGTGTCCTCTGTAATCAGGGACTGTGACTCCTTTCCCAGTGCCTCTGGGGCCTCCGACCAGACACTGCGCAGAATATCACATCTAACCAGGTTCTGCAAGGAGAAAGCCCTACCTTACCCTGAGACTAATTTAATAAGTTGGAGTTTGGAGAGGTAGGACTACTGATACACCTATCACATTTAGCCTGTCACTTGTGTTAAATGCTATAGGTCCACTTCTCAAAACAGATCTTGGACTTGCTATCAGACTGCAATAAACATCTGCCTAAAATCCATTTCTGGTGCTTACGGAAAACCTACCTGAAACTAAGCATGAAACTGGGTCCCTTACAGCATTCAGGTCCTACAGGCTATTCTTGGCTGCCCTTTAAAGTACCTGGTGATTTTTTTTCTTCCTTACTCAGTCTTTGTTTAATAATCAACATTAACATTTCAGAAATATTAGGTGGCTTGTTCATGGATAGTTCTTTTTCCCCCAGTCTAGGAGTCTTTCCTTGAAACTGAATTACTCATGCATGTTAACAACTTGTGCTAGGTTAAGAGCCAATCAATGCTGCTTTCCTTATCATCTTGTCAAAGCCACCAGGTGATAGATGAAGGCATGTCATTAGACAGGTATCATGATGCAAATGAAATACAAACGGGCTAGTAGCCCAAACCATTCAGATGCAGCCAGTCAGCACTTGCTCCTGATGTGCTACTCACCAGGTCATACTCACAACATAGCACTAAGTTATTGTTGTAGAAAATGCAATAGTAAAAAGCTCAGTGAAATGAGCTGAGCTAAGTTCAGGAAAATTTTTGTGCATGTTTCAAATGAAGACAATTTCATACTTATGCCCGGTTCTTTAACACTAACTCCAGGGGCATTTTAATAAGAAGATTCCACTACAAATAATGAGATACACCTTTGGAACAAAACCTATTATTAAAAAAAAAGAAAGCACATTTCTTGCCTATGGTAAAGAAGAGCATTTCTCAAAGACTAAGAATCCCCAGGTTGTTATGCAAAAAAGCCCACGCACCCTCCTCACTCTTGCCATTGCCCTGACAGGTGCTAACTTCCCAAGGGCATCTGGGGAATCCCCGACCTTGTGGTGACAAGACCTCTTAGTAATGTGAGGCTAACCAAGTGCAGGGGGCCTGTCCGAAGGTGGCCCAAAGGCTGGAAACTGGGATGCAAGCAGAAGGGAAGCTATTTGTGTGAGGAACTGTTTGTTCAAAAAAGAGTTCTGCGCTCCTGACTCAGCCCAGGCATCAGTGCCTCCGGAGCCTTCAGTACTCGGTCTGTTTACTCCCAAGGACCTGGGAGGCAGAGCTCTGTGCTCTAGCTTTTTGAGCCAGGCTCCACCTGATCTTTCCCCACCTGTGCTTCCATTTTCGGAACAACCCTCCCCCACCTTACCAGCGCTCCCCTCCCAGCACTGTACCGCAGGTGCCTCTTCAGCAGCAAACTGAACCTTCCTGGGCTGGAGACCAGATGTTTAGGCGGAGCTGAAATGACCTTGGGAGCAGCTCCTGGTGAAGCCCAGTGGGATGGCCCGAGGCCCCTCGTTTTCTGCCCGTGTGCCCACTTGAGGCACCCCCCAGCCTGGCAGCTCCCGCTGAAATGCCTCCTGAACCATCAGTTAGGGATGGACAAGGTGGCCACGGCCAGACGCCATTCGCCATTCTCCGTGGGGACAAGCTCAGGGGGACTGAGCACAGCAGGCTCCAGATGAGGAGAGGGGAGAATGGGAGGGGTCTGGATTCCCACAGCTGCCTGAGAGAGGTGGCCAGCCAACCCCATCCCTTTTCCAGAGGCAAAGTCTCAGGAGAAAGAAACACCGCAATCCCAAGAGGGCCACCCAACGCTTAGAGCAGCTGCTTCAGTCGCAAAGCAACCTGAGACCTGCTGTGTGCCCCAGCTCTTCCAGGAGCTGGAAAGGGGGGGGGTGTCTTAGCGAATAACAGGTTACAACAGTCTTTCTTCTCAGAACTTTTTCAGTGACTATGTAGTCACCTAGGTTCCTCTGAACATTTGTAGATGTTTTCAGTTAAGAAATGGAGAAAATGAGAAACCCAATCTTTCCTTTCTTTTTTTTTTTAAGATTTATTTATGCAGAACTGGGGTACAGGCCAGAGGTGCAGGTGGGTGAGAGGATTCACCAGAGACAGAGTGGGGAGCTGAACAGGCAGATGGACAAAATGCACTGCTGAGGGGAGCAGTGGGCAGGTCAGAAGAGGTCTGCCACGCCATGTGGGTCACCTCCGGGGCGGGGATCGAACTCAGGCTGAACCACTTAGTGCTTCTTAGTGCTTAACCCACTGTGCCACTAGGGAGGGCCCCAATTTTTTCTTTTATTTCAACAAATGTTACTGATGTCCGAAGCTTTAAAAGGAAGGAGAGGAAGGGAGAAGAAACTTTTAATACCACTAGTTTCCTTTTAGGAACTTTGGCCTAGCCTGATAAAAATCTCTTTGGTATCCCAAAGTTGTTCACCCAGCAAAGCTAGATAGTGACCTTGAGCTTCTGAGAGTTGCTTTTACTCCACATCTTTGTCAGCACTTCTTGTTTCTGTTACATTATTTATGTATATGTAATGTGCCATTCTTACAGGGTGAGGCGGTATCCCTTCATGTATTTTTTTTTTAAGATTTATTTTATTTATTTATGCTGAGGGGAACAGTGGGCGAGACAGTAGTGGTCTGCTGCACCATGTGGGTCACCTCCCTGGCCGGTGGGATGGAACTTGTGCTACAGTGGCTGGAGATAGCTTGATATCTCTGAGACTAGCATTTCTCTGTGGTTTTGTTAAGGGGAAGGATGTCCTAAAGGAACAGAACTCTGCAGAGTCTTTAGGACATCCTTCCCCTTAACAGTTTTTTTTTTTTTTTAAGATTTATTTATTTATTCATATAGAGCTGGGGTACAGGCCAGAGATGCGGAGGGTGAGAGGATTCACCAGGGACAGAGTGGGGAGCAGAACAGGCAGATCGACGAAGTACACTGCTGAGGGGAGCAGTGGGCGGGTAGGAGAGGTCTGCCACGCCATGTGGATCATCTCCCAGACAGGCGGGGATCGAACTCATGCGAAAGTCGCTTAAGCTTCTTACTGCAGTGCTTTAACCTACTGCACCACCAGGGAGGACCCCCTTAACAGTTTTGATTTGCATTTCCCTTATAAGCTATGATGATGAGTACTTTTTTTTTTAAAGTGTTCATGTGGGCCATCTATATGTCTTCTTTGTAATAGTATATATTTAGTATTTTGTCCACTTTTGATAGTTTTTCTCTTGTTGAGTTATTTGAGTTCTTTTTATATTTTGGATATTTACCCTTTGTTAATGTAACAAGCATATGTGATGTGCAAATATTTTCTCCCTGTTTGTGAAGCTACCTTTTTGTAAAACATCAAAGAAAAAACAATTATAGAGTCATGGAGTACATATTTTAGAACTGGAAGTTAACTTAGAGTTAATGCAGAATGTTCAATGCAGAAAGATAATGCTTCTAAATGAATATTATGCTTTAATATATCTTGCCAGAAAATCAAGAGGATGAGTATTTTAGCAGATGTAAAGGTGCTGAGAAAACTGGACACTGTCTCACATATGCAAAAAATTAACTAACAGTGTTTTAAAGACTGGGAGCCATAAAAAATAACTGAGGACTCTACTGCAACATCAAGGGAAACAAAAGCAAAAGCAAACAAGTAGATACTAAACCTAGTTTTCGTTCTTTTTTTTTTAAAAAGAAGAAAAATGTAAGATGCTTTAATATTTAGATTTTAAAAACAGCACCCACAAGATTCATTGTGAACCACTGCCCTTATTCTTTAGAATGAGAGAGACATACTATATACTAAACAGGTACAAAATTGTACACATAAAACCTTGTGTGATGTAAAAAGAGAAGGTAGATATTAATTTCTAATTACATTTTTAAGAATTGTAGGAAACTTTAGCCAAACAAATTTAAGAAAACTGTCTCTGGTTTACTATAGTCACTCAGTAAATGGTAAGGATTCACCTTATCATTAGTAAGTGCTCAGAAAGATTTAATCAGAAAGATTAAAGGATCAAATAAGGCACAGGCTAACTCAATAATAGGAAGGTAGATCAACAAAGATCAGGTTTCAGGAGCTCAACAACAACAGTTTCTTTTTTCCTATTAGTATATTATTTTTCTGAAAACAACCACTTTCAAATTGCCAAAAGGAAACTATGAATGTGCTAAAGTAGATCACCTATCAGGTTCACATTTTATATAATCTCTCACCTAATGGGTGGACAGATTGCACGTTTTTTGGGGCAAATGTCATACAGGTCCTACTCCGGAGAGTTTTAGATATCTATACTATTTCAAAGTTGGTCTTAGGCAAATGTCTCAATTGACATTCTAGAACCAAATGCAGTTCTCACTTATGACCACTTGATGGCAGTGCTAACTCAAGGGGGGGTCAGGCTACACACATGCATGAATTTAAATTTCTTTACCTATTTAAAGTTTAGGAACTACAGGAGGTGTTCACTCAATTCCATGTATTAAGATAAACTTTGCTAAATGCAAAAGAGTATATAGTAAATTTTATAAGAAGTTTCTGGTTTAAGATATTGGGACAGTCTTATAGGTAGGTGATAATGGAAAGGCGAATAATGAACATTTCCAGCATCCTGTAATAATTTTTACCTGCACGCCACATTAGTCACAGAATTTTCCAGGCATACCCCAGAACTGGCATCACCCTAAACCCCCCCTTCTGAAATCTGAAACTCTGCTATCTGACTACAAGCACTTTATCCTTTCCTCTCCCTGCCATTACTATAAAGATTGTGCTCTCAAAGACTAGCGTTTTGAGCTGAGGTTAGCTCCAAGTTCTATCCCGCAAACCCTCCTTGAGTGAACCTTCCTAACCCTCTTTGATACCCATGTTAAGATTGCAGTCCTTCCCACACCAATCCCTCACCTCTATATCAAAGGAATCCCTTTGATAAAGAATGATTTCTTAGAGAATGTTACTTAGAAACCAAAATCTGGGAACCCGATGCAGACTTTTGAAGAATCAGAACTCAATAAATGCATCCAAAGCTGACTTTTTTGGCACTACATTCACGAATAGTTTGATGATAAGCTTACAGCTGATTTTAAATACCCACATAGACACACTTTTTTTTTTTTTTTTGGAGAATAAATAAATGGAGAAAGGGATAAAATCTTTACAAAGGAATTCCATTTATTAGAATTTTCTCCCAGGAATTAGAGCTTAATTCCCTTTGTTTGAGCATGAATTGGCCTTAGTGTCTGCCAAAGAATAAAGTATGGAAAGAAAAAAAAATAGTGACTTTATATAGAGAAACACTACCTTCGCTAAGGATCCTTGTCATGTGCAAGTGATGACCTCTTCTCACACACCTTCTGATACTTTTTTTTATTTTTAAAGATTTATTTATTCATGCATACAGAACTGGGGTACAGAGGTGAAGGGACAGGGAGAAGATTCATCACAGACAGACTGGGGAACAGAGCAGGCAAATTGACGAAGTATACTGCTGAGGGGAGCAGTGGGCAGGTCAGGAGAGATCTGCTGCACCATATGGATCACCTCAGGCACTGGGGATCGAACTCATGCTGCAGTGGCTATGGCTAGCTTTGTAGTGCTGCGCTTGTATCCTGTTGTACCACCAGGAGGGCCCTTGGATGCTTTGTGATGATATTCTTCACATCTCTATGTTTCTCCCCTAAAACCTATTATTCAGTGTAGTCATAAGAACTTTACATAAACTAAACCAAGAGACATTCTATAAAATATCCTGCCAGAGCTGAACACTGGTAAGATCATTAAAAATAAAGCCAGAAAATCATAGATCAGAAGTGGCTAAGGAGATATGATAACTCTGTAACATGGAAAGCTAGAGGAGATCACAGAACAGAAAAAGGTCATTAGGGGAAAACTAATGAAATCTTAGGGTGGAGTTTAGTTTACTTAGCAATAGTAATTTTATGGACTAAATGTTTAGGTTTCCTCGAAATTCATATGTTGATACCTTAATTTCATGTGAAGTTATTTAGAAGTGGGGCTTTGGGAATTAATCATATCCTGAGAGACTCAGTGGCTTTGTCAGAAGAGGCCAGAGAAGCAGCCAGCTCTCCATCTGGTCCCCGAGGCCCAAGAAGGTAGCCCTCTGCAGCCCTGAAAGGGCTCTCAGAACCCAGACATGCCGACACTTTGACCTCAGACTTTCTCAATTCCACAAGTGTCAGAAATAAATGTTTGGCATTTAAGTTACTCCATCTATGGTACCTCCTTATAGTGGTCTGTGCTAAGTCAGTGGTATATGAATGTCAATTTCATAATTGTGATAAGTATATCATGACAGTGCAAGATGCTAGTAATAAAGGACCCAGGGGATGGATATGCAGAATCTCTGTGTTATTCTTGAAATTATCTATAAATTTTAAATTATTCTAAAAGAGAAAGTTTTATTCAAAAAAGAAATCTTGTGACATGGCTGAGTTGACATTTATTTCTACAAAATCACACAGGAACCACAGAACTCAATTACATGTATAGGTATGTAATTTTATAGTTGAGCTTTTGACTATCTTAACTTATAGAAAGCATAGTTTGATAGAGCTCCTATTTTTCATTGGATAAAGAATAATAGAGGTTACTTTACCATGTTTTTTTAAAAACTCATTTGTTAAAAAGACAAGAGGTGTTTTCTAAATGGAGGTAAAAAAGCAGAGCCTGGGAAAATATTTGAAAATATTTGAAATATTTATATATTTCAATTAAAAAATTAAAATTTAGAATATTCTCTACAATTGATTTGGAATTTATCAGATACCTTTGTACCTCCAATAAAAGTAAAGAGAAGGGGTCTCTGGTGGCGCAACAGGTTAAAGCTCAGCATTATGAAGCGCTCTGAAGCCACTGCAGTACGAATGCGATCCCCTGCCCGGAAGCTGATCCACATGGCGTGACAGACCTCTCCTGACCCGCCCTCTGCTCCCCTCAGCAGTGTATTTCAGT
>NW_004567102.1:45597472-45663610 GCF_000260355.1 Condylura cristata
TGGCCTGTACCCCAGTTCTGCACAAATAAATAAATCTTAAAAAAAAAAAAGTAGAGAGAAGTATCGATTTTAGATGTCAGCATTGCCAAATGTGTTAAGAACTAAAGTAAAATATTGTATGTTACAATTATGAAAAAAATTAAATATAGCAAGATTATTTAAAAAAAAATCCCACATTCTTGGAGAAATATAATGATATGTTAGAGAGAGATGCAACTCAGAAAGTAGTAGAAAGCCAGAGAGATGTGCTCTGATTCTAGTTATTTCATTTTAAAGCACTCATACAGTCAATAGTCAATATAGCAGTCTTTTTTGTTTTTTAAGATTTTCTTCATTTATTCATACATAACTGGGGTACAAGCCAGAGAAGCAGGGGCAGTGAGAGGGGAGATGGAGTGGGGACCAGAACAGGCCGATAATCAAAGTGCACTGCTGAGGAAGGCAGCGGACGCATCAGGAGAGGTCTGCCACGCCATGTGGGTCACCTCCGGGGCAGGGATTGAACTCGCACCTAGGTGGCTGTGGCCAACTTGCAATGCTGTGTCCTAACCCATTGCACCACGAGGGGAGTCCCCGATATAGCAGTCTTTTAAAAGAATTCTCTAAAGTATATGGATGTATATACTCCTTGCCATTTTCAGAAGTAACTGTAAAAAGCAGTTTTGAGCAGAAATACTAATATGATAAAGTAGAATGACCAATATAGCAATTTGTTGCACAAATTTTAAAAATGATAGAATTTTTCTTGTGAGCATCTTCTCTTTCAGTCTCAAACACACCTGTGTGGATAAAGTCTGTGGTCACTCTGCAGACAGAGCTCCATCCCTTCCACTTTGCTGCACCTTTAGCAGCCAGGGTGGGGATATTTGTACCTGTTTGTTGCCCTGATGAACGTGAAGTGTTCATGGTGCTGCCATAACGACGACGAATGGTCAGCAGCAGCAGACTGACACCTGCAGTTTGTAGCAGCACATTCCCGTCTAACCCCTAGTAGACCTTTCGTGTGCTGAGGGTGGACACTCAGACCCCAGGGGAGCCCTACTTTCTCACACTTGCTCCACTCTTCCTGGTTTCCTCTTCTCAATTTTTTTATTTTGTAGCTCTTAAATCAGCAAAGAAGTTGAAAGAAAAATATAATTAAGCCCATGTTTCTTTCATCTAAGAATATTAATAATAATCTCATGCTGATGAAAACACCTGTAAGCTTTTCCAGTTATTCCCAGACTGTCTCCCTGTAGAGTCTTCTCTCCAGTCTTGCATCTGATGAAGTCCTGTGTGTTGCATTTGTCTGCTTCACTTTTATGTCTTTTATTATGAAATTGCTTTTGTTCATTTTCTACATTGTTCATTGACTTTTTTGAGGAGTCTTATAAAATGTTCTATATTCTGGATTTACCTATGCCTCAGGTTTTTTCTTTTTAAAGATTTATTTATTTATACATTCAGAACTGGGTACAGGTGGTGAGAGGATTCACCAGAGACAGAGTGGGGAACAGAACGGGCAGACTAAGGGAGTACACTGCTGAAGGGAGCAGGAGGCCAGACAGGAGAGATCTGTGGCATCATGTGGGTCAGCTCCCTGGACAGGGCCCGAACTCCTGCTGAAGCAACTGTGACTTGCTTCATAGTGCTGTGCTTTAACCTGTTGCTCCTCCAGGGAGGGCCCTGTCTATGCCTCAGTTTAAAAAAATATTATAAAATGAATACAGAAGAAGTAGCCTTTAAAGTCCCTTTTCTCAAAGTCCCTGTTTTAGGGAACCAGAGATGTTAGGTAGAAATGTGCCCACGATGCAGGGGTCTCCTTTCCATCCAGTAAGGAAACACCAGCCTGTGAAGTGGATGTTAGAATTTGTGGCTTACTTCTTTTCAAAAACAGTAGTTAAAATGAACAATACATGATTCCTGAAGTACTATGACTAGAGATTTGAAAATAATTATTTTATGAATTTAAAGTACACTGCTTTTAGTTTATATTTTCAATGAATGTTATATGTGAGCACATTTGGAGTAAGATGACCTGTCACCACATGCTAATTATTTGTGTTAATAAGTATTCAGGTGGAGTGACAAAAAAGTAATCTTTATTTTATTGAATTTTTCTACATGAGATCTTATTTTTTGGTTACTCTTGGTAGGGAATTAACTACATGTTGGGGGGTAGGAAGTAAAGCAGGCATAGGCATTAACTCAAAATCAATTCTCCTTTCATTGAAACAGACTGACTTATAAGAATCAGTGAATAGCACTTATTTGGTTTTACTGCACTAGATGCTGAGAAAAGAGAACATGGGGTTATGTTTACTGCTTTGAAACATTTGTCTTCTAATAGTATAAATAAGAAAAGTATTGATAGTTTTCTACTTTCCACTTTTTTCAGTACACACACACACACACATACACATACACAAACTTTTGTGGCTATTACATTTTATTTTAAATGCTTAATGATCTGGAAGTTTAAACCAACCATCTTTCATGATTTTGTATGGAAGTAGTGGGCAGTCAATATAGTGCCTTTTGTTTGAATTAACTCAAATATGTTCTATGCACACTGTTATTTTCAAATTGCTGTCACACATGGTCTGGGTGAATTTCATCTGCATTGCAATTTGGAGGAAGCGCTTGACAGATGACAGTGTGGGGCCCTGCAGGGTGAGAAGAAAAGTGGTGCCAGCCTGGTGGAGAATAATGTGACCTTCAAGCTGCCCTTGAAAGACAGCGGGAGCAAGTCGTTCGCACTGCTCGCCAGCACCTCCACCCCTGATGGTGATGGGTTCCAAGATGTACTAGGGAGAAAACAATAACTGCATTAGCATTCAGAGCCACCCACCTCCAAGTGCTGCCTCTTCCAGTGTAGCCTGCAGATGGGAAGTCTGGGGATCTTTAGTGGGTTTTTATGGTAATTATAATGCCACTTATGTGCTCATCCTTCTCTCCAGCATTGCTCATGAAGTAACTACCTGACTCATTATGCTGTTGTTAGAGGCTGAAAAAAATTAAAATTATCCAATTTCTTTGTTTACTTGGAAACCTCACCCAGTAGCATATATTTACATACATTTAGACAAGATGCTACCCTCTGGCACCAAACAATATGGGATCAGTCCCTTCACCTCTAGGATATTGTTTCTTCATAAGTAGAGGAAATAAAAATATCCACTTTGCTTATCTCTCAGTTGCTGAAAGATCAAAGGCGAGAATGACGGTGTAAGAGCCAGTTACACTCTGTGTTCTTATTACCGTCCCCAGCCCCTTCGCCTCATATATGGGAACCTATGTGTGTATAGATGACCCACATATATGCATGGAGAATGGCCTTCAAGAATGTCCACATTCAAGCAGAGGCTGGTGTGGAGAGTCAGGGTCTGCACAAGAGCCTGGCGAGGCTGATGAAGAATGAAGGTGTGTCTCTTAGGGTCAGAAGTCTCCAAGGAAAGTCTCCTTTGACATTAGGAACAAAGACTGGGCTGATGGGCTCATGGAGGTGCTTTATCTAAGTCCATCAAAGGCCAGCTCTGCAATCCTTCTCCCAGACTTGGCTGGACTTCCCCACCCAATGCCGCCCTGAATCTGGAAAACAAAGAAGCAGGGATTCAAACTTCTAATTTGGTGTGTGATCTTGCATGTAATACTGAACCTCTCTGAATCTCATTTTTTCTTACTTGTGTTACTATGCTAGTGTTGTCATGGCACTGTTATAACACTGAAGGTATGGAGCAGCACGTGCAAGCATTCGGAAATTGTGATTTCTTTCACTCCAGATCTCCAGCCCACACAATCTGAATGCCTTTGTTTTTTAGAATGGGGACTATACTTGTCTTATTGAAGCACAATATATGAGACAATATATGCAAGCCCCAGCCCAAAGGCTAGCACACGAACTGTAATTCAATCAAGCTTCAATGTATAATGGTAATACAGGGGAAAGGGGAGGAAAGTAAGAGGAGTGTTTGCCTCAGACAGAAATCTAGCTCATGAGGAAAATAATCTGAGTTGTGTGTAAAAGAAATAAATGAAGACTGCATGATCAATAGCTTCTGGGTAAAACACATACAACTGGTTTGTCCCTTGGCATAAAATCGTCAACAAGTGCTAATCATCAAGTATTTTCATGTTTGACTGGCTGGTTGATCTTGCGTACATGGGACTTGCATTGAAAAAAACCCGTTTCCAATCTGCTTTGTCTAGGAACTGAGCCTCCCACTCGCAATGCTCTTCTGATCTTTATTTTCCTGGAGAACTAGAAGTAGAAGTGGAGAAGCTCATTATTTTCTAGTCTTTTTTCACTCTTAAAAAAGATAGTCAAAATTATGTTAAGCCAGATAAGTCAGAAGGAAAAAGGCAGATGCCAAGTGGTGGAATATACAGAAATAAAACAAAGTGTCAGATAAAACCAAGCCAGTAACAACACACTATAGAAAGCTGTGGAATGGAAGCTACTAGAGGGAGAGGGGAGGGAGCAGAGCAAAGTGTGAAGCAGAATGGATTATTGGGGGCTTGCTGGTGGGTATGGTGTGGTCACATATACTTGAGAGCTGTGATTTTTGTACCTCTAAATCATATACAGTGTTATAAACCAATGTTGTTTCAATAAAATAATAAAAAACTATTAAAAGTAGATAAAAATTACAAAACTTTTAACAACCACCTAGCCCTGTCCCCATGTAGGTATCAGTCCTCTTGATTCTGCCTCCAAAGTGCAGTGATGCTACACACTTCTCTCCACTTCTACTACCACCACCTTTAGCCATCTTAAGCAACACAATGCCAATCTGCCAACTTCACAGCTCTCTCCCAGACCCAGTTTGTGATTTTGGATTGCAAATGTTAGTTCAGAGGAAGAAAATTAGCATTTCCCTTCTCTCTTCCAATATCAGGAACATCTATTTCTCCAGTAATTGCTATTCTAACATGCTGCCTCATTTCAGAATCTCATTTGTTTTACGGACTTTTGACTAAGAAGAGTCAATGCTTATTCCCGGCACTTTCTTTTGACTGATGTTTTCTGAGTACAAATATTGTGACATTCTCCTTTCCTATATTATTGGTTCTTGAAACTGCAGTCTCCGAAGAGAAGTAGAAAAATAGTCATGGGGTGGACTGTGGGGCTGGTGGAAGCAGGGCTTGTTTCCAAAATTATCCTATTCTGAAGGAGAGCTGCTGAGTTTCCTGTTGCTATGGTCTTTGGGTTTCTGTGTGGGGTCTGAGAAGTTACGAGGACACAAAATTTCCATAGATTTGTTTTCAGTTTGGTAGTTTGGTCCATTTGTGGCAGAACAATATGCAAGAGCCACTATGTGGGATTCTGAAGTCAATTCCATTGATCATGCAGTTAGTAGAAAAAACCTTTCATTGCCAGATGACTTTGAGTGATGATTTTCTGTTATAGCTTATAATCACTTTCTGCCTTTTAATGGGCTTATTAGTGAGAAATTGAAAGAGAGGAAATCTGGAATGGAAAACTATATTCTATATTTTTGACTTATGAAATTGCCATGAATATTTTAGTTGACCAAACTGAATAGATGGAAAATCTGTGACTTGGAAGTACTCAATAACATACTTGGTCACAAAGTCAGAAGTAAGAACAGTATAATATTCAACCCCAACTTGTGGGATAATTTTGAAAAGAAATAACTAACATAAACTGAATTATGAAGAGTTGACTGTCATCTAGGTCAGGCAGACATATACTTATCTTTTCCTAATGTTCTGTCAGCCCCTTGCTATATTCATTTTTATTAACACTTATATCAAAGGGCAGAAAGAGGTGGCATTTCAATCTTCCAACTTCACTGCTCATTAGCAACTCATGTGGGAGACAGTAAAGGGGATGATCAAAGGCTAAATGGAAGTTATAAGTTTTCTGTGGCTCTTACTTACTCTCGTGTACCGTTAGCACAAGTAATAGAGAGGGAGCTGCATTATAGTGTTTAAGCATTAGTGGAAGGATTGCATGGTGAAAACCTGACAAAGCATGAGAACTTAGGTGTGGTAATTCTCTCTGAGAATGAAGGGAGAGACAGGCACGCCTAAGAGTCCCTTCCATATCAGAATTTAAAAATAATGCATGACTCTGTGCAGTGATGCCTACAAATGAGCATGATTAATGATCTTTGTGTCAGTTGAAGGGGGAAAAAAAGGATGTACTAACAGAGACTAGCAGGTGACATTTAAAACCCACATCAAATGATGAGGTGCTGAAAGAAGAGAAAGAGGTCAGTTTTAAGTATGGACTTAATTCACTTGTGAGGAGAGTCCGTGTAAATCTGTGCATGGAACATATTTGAGGAAGTAGGGATATTTACCATGGAACTAACCCTACTTTCAGGTCAACAGAATGTACTCTTGATTAATAATTTTTCTACTTACTTCTCTCTGATTTTTATAAAACAAATTCTAGAGTTACAGTGCACAGAATTTAAATTTAACTTTGGATTGATTTTTCCTTTAATAAGTTTTACACATATTGTCAAATGTTATTTGATAATTTTGATTCTTCCTAAAAATATCAACATGAGAATAAAATCATACAAATGCAACTAGTCACATTAAATTGTGCATGAGAGGACTAAGTAAAAGTTTCTGTGCTATCAATATTATTACTATCAAAGTTGATCGATATATATCACAGACATTTTATCTTCTCTCACTTCCATATCAGAATTTAAAAATAAACTTATTATAAAACACTTGCATTAATTGTAGACCACTTTCAAAGTGGGGTACCAATGAAGGCGAATTGTATTTTAAAATACCAATACCTTAATTTTAGTTGAAGCAATGCTGGGAATATAGATGTGCTTGTTTTCTTCTCTCATGGTCTCTCAATACAACTGAGGAATCATAAAAGGCTACTCAAAAATATGGAGAAAACATGTCATCAAATACAATGTAATAGGATTTCAAGTAAGAGTCACTGTGACTTTTGGAACTTAATGTGGATTTTGCAGCATGGGTAGGTCTTGAAATTTGGTTATAAAAAGAGTCATTTCTTCAACAACTTGTAGCCTCACTTCGTGAATCTTCTGACATTTATTTTTTTGATTTGACATTTTGTGCCATGTGGGTCACCTCCCTGGTGGGTATCAAACTCATGTTGAAGGGGCTGTGGCTAGCTTCACAGTGTTATCCGTTGACCTGCTGCACCACCAGGGAGGGCCTTTAAATAAACACATTCTTTCAACATTTTTATTCTATCTGAATTTCCTTAAATGTGAATGAATTGCATCTAATATGCTTGCATATTTTGTATATTTTCATTTATTTAATGTTTATTTGTTCTACTCAGCAATTTACAGACTTCCTGAAGGCAAAGACAATTTCTTTTGTTTTATTTATTTTTTTCTCAAAGGTCATGAAGTTAGACCAATCTGAATAATGTGTTGGCAGGGAAAACATATTGTCTAATAAATTTCTTATGTATAAAAAGCATCATTTTTAGTTGATGATATTTATAATGAACACTTACAATGAACATATATGTGCTTATAAAGAACATTTCAGTTGATACTTATAAATGAACATCTCAGAATATATTTAGCACAAAATATGTGAACCATATCCCAATTTATGTTGGTGCTATATTAAATACTGATAATTGCTGTTTTACAAAAAGATAGTTTTTGTGGGCACCGTGTTCCTTTCTCATTTAATTCTGTTTCACTAGGTGCTTCCAAACCTATTTTGAGCTTTATGCATAATTAATTCAAGAAGGTGATATTTAAAACTCTGTTGAAGGGTGACCTAGACCTTTGCGATGTCAATCATCATCAGAGTACAGTTGCAAAAATATGGCTAATAGAAACTAAAACCAAGTTTTACATATAATTATTTAAAACCTCTAAAATAAGGGCAACACACATTCAACACATTAAACAAACAGATTTATGTTGAGATTTTAGGGTCTCAATGTACGTGAGAGCAAAATTTGCCCACGTTATGACACATCTAAACCAAAGAGCTTGGGTTTTTAAATATGATTACTTATAGTAAATGTCTTTGTGTTAGATTTGAACATAGGTTATAGAATATCATAAAGAACTTATTTTTAAAAAATGTCAATCATTTACTCCAAATCACATCTCTATCCCAATTAGTTCCATTCTCTCCTTCCAATCCTTTCATCAGGATAAATGTCTCTATTATGCTTAATCATGTCTCAAGAGCTGCTTCCTTTAGATTCTCTGAGAAGTTACATTTCATTGTCATTTTCAAGGATTACTTCTTTACATAGTATACGCTAGTAACATCTTTTGTACATACAAAACCACATGTATTCTCTATACAAAATCTAAAGGGGTATGCTTTTGTTCAATCATCACCTAACAACAGTGGAGATTTTAAGATTTTAAAGTCTAGGAACTATCTGGCCTTGGATATTCAGTTAATTTTGTATTTCTGGTTGTCAATGAAAGGTCTTCTCCGCTGGGAAGAGAAATAACTGGTCTCACTCTGCAGACCTGGCAGTTACCTCCTCGAATCCATTCCCTCCCCCCACTTCCTTTGGAACAAATGTTGAAGAATGTGTAATAGCAATGTACCCTATTTTATCTTGTTCAATCAGTTGAAAACATTTATAAGTGAGAAATGGCTTAGAAAAACTCCTGGCAAAGTAGGAGGGAAATTTAAAAGAAATGCACATCACCTTGCTTTTGATAGGTAAGGGATAATACTTGGTGGAAATAAGCACCTCTTTGACTCTTGGTTAGAGGTCAGTCAGCAGGAAAGCTGACTGTTGGTGCTGGGCTTACTGTTTCCAGTCTTGCCCTTTACGGGGCTGCATGTATGTGTTACATCATTGTTCATTTTTGTAACTGTGTACTTTCTCCTGTCAGGTGTATTCCCTGTAAAATTCCCACCACCAATTCCCAATGAGCCATCACCATAGTCCCCTGTGCTCTTCCCTGTGACCCCCTCCCCTGCAGAATATCTCAGATTTATAGTTGCCTGTTAATTAATTTATTGTTGTTATTTAACTTATTATTTTAAATTTATTATTACTGTTGTTGTTTTCCTCCTTGATTCACTATTTGGTTCCTATATTCCACCTATAAGTGAGGGCTCCGTATTTTGTACACATTGGAAAACAAGCATGCTCTGTTTCTTTTATGTTTTGTAGGCAAGTTTTTGGTTAGGCTGACCACTGATGACGCCTTCAGGAAGTATGTTTGGGGCCCTCAAACTTTCCAGAGGAAATGGAGAGAGGACAATGGCCTGTGCTCAAGGAAACCAAAGAGAGTGCAAGCTGCTTTGGTGGCAGCTGGCACCCTCTCACTGGGCAGAGTAGGGGTCCGCGGGAACAGCGCCCCCTGCTTTTCCTCGGCTGTTTGACATGGTTGGGGAAGGTGCCTAGAGAGCCTGGAATTCTCAGTCAAAAAAGCAAGACTAGGGCAGGGCCCGCTAACTGTTCTTCCCAGACTCCAGGGGCCTGTCCTGCTTCTAACAGTTCCAGACACCATCTAGGAGTCCGGGAGCAGCTTCTATGCTGCTTTAGCTTAGCAACCCATATGGTTTGCAGGAGGGAAACCTGGTCCTCGCCACTGAGTGCTCCTTCAGTCTCTGGGTAATAAAGGTGATCCTAGGGAGCACTCATGGAACAGGACCCAGACCATGGGTTTTGTTAAATTTATAACTTTCAACTATTTAGAAATGTGGCAGGGAGATATCTGTTTACCTGGGCTCTACCAATGTTAGAGGTGAGTCTGCTCAACTAAATTAGATACTGGATTTGAAAATATTTTGGCAGCACCTTAATCAAATTTTGCTCATCTTTCTTCTCAGGTACGCACAAAAACAATAACTAATTGTAAATACCGTTACCTGCAGATGTGCATAAGATACCTTTTAATAATGACAAAATTCTAAACCGTAAGAAAACTTCACGTTATGATTTAGCAACAGCATAAATATTCTTGCATCTCTTAATTTATAACATACTGAGTTCAATGCCATGTAGTGGATCCCCAGTCTCAACCTCTATAGGTGGGGGCTGTAACTGGCCTTGCAGCTGCAAAGTACCCATAAACAACTCGTGAATGTGGACCCTGTTGAGGAATCCTTTGGAAGAGAAGAGCTTTTCCTCAGGCTAAGGTGTCATGAAGAGAGAACAAAGTGGGATATCTGGTTGGTGAGAAGCCATCCCAGTGTGACTGGGAGAGTGACTACTTAATACCTCTCCTGGAGGTCTCAGGAAAAAGTCCCACACAGGTCAGTAGCCACCCCCGAAGAAGCTATTAGTTAATTGTAATGTTACTCAAGAAGGGAGAACATCTGACTCAGAACCATCTTACTATTCACATAATAATGCCCACAACCACTCAGTTCATTTGTAACCTCTATTCAGTGCAACTGATACTTGAACCGGCAACAAGCCATCGTAGGATAGGTTTGCAAAGGAGGTGGAGGGAGGGAGGAGGTGGACTTAGGTGCTGGGTTTGGCATTGCTGTCTTCCTACCTCTGACAGGGGTTGGAGGAGATAACAGAGCACTTGTCCCTGACACCAGAGGACAGCTGGTGGTCATAGACCTGGAAAGCACTTTTCCTTTTACCTCTCTAATTCCAAGTTGACAGGTCAGAATGCTTTATAGTGATGGGTATAGGTTAAGTTAGCACCTGATTTCAATGCAAGCCATCTTCTGTGCGTCTCTCGAGAGTCTGAATTCCTTCAGAAGAACAAGCATGAGATTCCTTGATTGTCTCAAGAGGGAGACTCAGTCTTAGGAGATCTTTTAGTTTTAAAATGACCACACTTGTTGGCCTTTGGGAGCCATGTTAAGTCTTGTCATGCCATGATGGGATTAAGTAATGTATTACCAAATGGTTGAACCTCAGAAAATACAAACTTTTGAATGACTTACTTCCATCTTATTCCTGACCCTCGTTTTAGGAATGAGAGAGAGCTTTGGATAAAGCTGTACATGAGGGCTTTATATTTCCCTTTTCTGCCACAAACTTTCTGGATAATTTGTCTGCTTCAAAGATTTATAATGGGGTTGTCAGATAATATAAGGGACACCCAAATATCACTTATTTATGCTGAAATTATTTGTTGTTTATCTGAAATTTAGCTAGATGCTTTGTATACTTATTTGCCAAATTTGGCAATCCCAATTTATAAATACCGTGTAAAGTTATTTTTACTTACCACACATATATCCTTGGAGAGGAAAACAATTCTAGATTTGTAGACAATTACTTAACTAAATCAAAAATTAATATTAAATATTGAGGATTATTGCCAATTTCAAAATGTATAAGGTGCTTTGGGCCCAGCTATTCTATTATTATAGTATGTCAACAGCAGATGGTCTTTTTTTTATAAAGCATCAGAGCTGTTTACTTAACCACAGAAATTGTTACCCTTACTTATCACCAAACACCTGGCAAAGCGGGGCTTGAGTGGCTCTTCATTTTTATTTAAGTCAGAAGACCTCTACCCCCAACTCCCAAATGTTTATTATAATTTTGAATTTAACTACTAATTTTTTATTCCTTTTTGGGAAGTTAAATCAAGATGACAGGGATCTGAAATTTTTTTATCCTATCTGGCTGTCATACTGCATTGAACCCCAAATCAGATTATTGTGTTGTACGAGTAGGTGGCTTGAGTAACTGGATAGACATTAACGTCTTCTGAGAATTACCAGAGACAATGCTTGAATAAAACATTAGATTTTGAAAGCTTTACAAGCTGAAAATGCTGTTGGCTGATGCTTTCTTGCCTTATTTCACTTTCATTTTATGATGAGTGACCACAGAGCTGAATATGGATATTAAAAGTGTGATAAGGAGGAGTGTGTGTGTGTGTGTGTGTGTGTGTGTGTGTGCTGGAAGGTGAACGTGGAAATGCAGTGAGAAAGAAATAAGAAAATCCTGTGGGCCTCCAGCCTTGACTCTTAGACATAAGGACTGAAGTAGTATGTGGGTAAGAATGTTGCGAGCAATACCCCCAGGTGTGTTTAAGTGATGCCTTACAGCGGACAGAACAAATAGAGAGACAGGTGGTTCATTTGACACTGTCAATGGAGATTTACATTAACTGAAATGTCGACTCTTTGTACAGCAGTGGTTGATACTTGTCATGATGACTCTGACGCACAGCAAATGCTGTGTGAGTTATCAAAGAAAAGTGAAATTATGTCAGTGCAATTTAGGTGTTAAGTATATTTTAGTGTATATTCTTATGAAACGAGGCCATTTTTATTGAATATATACTGCTTTCTTTTCATCAATACTCCTTTGACTCAATCAAATGGCATGAAGATCACTCGATAGAAATTTCACATTGATTAGCTGATAACCTATTGGGTGATAGGCTCCAGGCAAACAATAATAAAGAGAATTTTCTCTCCTCAAGAATGTCATAAATGTAATAATGTAATAAAATAATGTAATGTAATAATGTAATAAAACCTTACACATACAATAAAAATCACACATACATGCTGAAAGTCTTCCTGGCTTGAAATTTATATTTTCTAAATGACTGTCCTACAGTTAATTAAGTTTACTAAACAATAAGTTTATTAAGAGGAACTAAAAACAAAGGAATTTAACTCTAATAATAGCACTAAAGGAAAATTACGCCTTCTCGTATTTTTAAAAGAAATAGTCAAAATTCCATGTACACACATAATGTTTAACAGCAGTATTTGAAATAACAAGAACTGGAGATAATTTGAAGGTTTATCAAGAGGTTAAAATATGTAATACAATCCTCCATGGTGGCATAGTGGGTTAAAGTGCAGCATTGTAAGCTAGCTGCAGCTGCTTCAGCTGAGAGTTCTACCCCCAGCCCCAGAGGTGACCCACATGGACCAGGAGACCTCCCCTGTCTTGCCTGCTGCTCCATCTGCCTCTTCTGCTCCCACTCTGTCTCTGGTGAATCCTCTCACTTCTGCATCTCTGGCCTGTACCCCAGTTTTATAAGCATAAATAAATCTTAAAAAGAAAAATATTTATTTATGCATACAGAACTGGGGTACAGGCCAGAGATGCAGGGGGTGGTGAGAGGATTCACTAGAGACAGAGTGGGGCGCAGAACAGACAGACTGAAATACACTGCTGAGGGGAGCAGCCGGCGGGTCAGGAGAGGTCTGACACGCCATGTGGGTCAGTTCCTGGGCAGGGGATTGAACTCATGCTGCCATGGCATAGTGCAGTGCTTTCACCCATTGAGCCACCAGAGAGAGTCCAATAAATAAATCTTTTTTAAAAAAATGTAATACATGATTGGTATATGCATATCACATGGTCCATATTAGAAAACCTTACATAGCTATTAAAAAGAATGAGAATCTACATACTCATATTGAAGAGAACATATTGAACAAAAGCTACTTGCAGAACTATTACTTCCTGTTATTGGCAATTACTTATCGAAGAACCAATGGTGGCTTCCACTTGATGCTAAACATGTATGTCCTAGGAGGCAGTATAGGGGGCACTTTGACTTTCAAACTACATACTTCTGTATTTCTTCAATACAAAATATATTTCTTACAATAAGTATACATTACTTTTTAAATTAATACAAAAAGTGATTTACCAATCTGGTATTACCTTTTAAATATCTGGAATTTAAAAACATTGCTGATAATCCTTAAACATGTAGTTTGCAGTGACTTGTGAAATTGTGTGCTCTATTCAAAAACGGAACAAAAATCTAATGTATATTAACTTTATATTAATTTATATTAATTCTTAATTAATATAAATTAGTAATTAATAATTAATAATCAATTGTATATTAATTTTTCCCAGAGTCAGGCTAACCTATATTAAAAGGTTTTAGTTCAAATATGCTATCTCTTTATCTTACTAGTATCTTTTATATTAAGGTTTCTGAATGCTGACTTCTCATATTATTTTCCCTTGTTATACCACTATATACAGCCTTCAAAAATGAATTACAAAGTCCTTCAACTTTATTTTTTGCCTGCTCCTCAAATAAATGGTGTTACTAACCTGAGTTACACATCTTCATCTATAATCTTAGTATTTCCTTTGTCCACTTTATGCTTTATGCTAACATTATCTTTCCCAGTCACTGTTAGCCCATGTCTGTTCTTTTTTCCTCAGGAAAACTTTTAAGATATTACCAACCCAGGTCTGAATAACTGGCTATGATTATTATGCCAAAGTCTCTCCTAAAGTGATGAAATATTTAGGTTAGGGTCAAACACACACCTGTACTTACCCACTCTTTCTATAATGAGTGACCTTTTCCTGGAAATTTTTGTCAGTTCTATTATTCACACTTTATTGAATTTTAGTTCTATCAGTAAAACCTCATGCAATCTGTGTCCATCATTTTTTTTTTTTAAAGACACTCTTGAATTGTGGGCATAAGGTGCAGCAGAATATTTGAATGAATCATTTTTATATTGTGATTCAATGTTATTTTTCTTTGAATTTTTGTGCTAACCTAAGTGCAGATAATTCAGTGAATGATTTTGTACATATATCTTATTATAATATGGGTAAGTATCATTGTGAGATAATTTCCTGGAAATGGAACTGCTGGGTCAAGGACATGCACATATTCAAGATTGAAGGATTCTGAGAGATTGGCTTCACTGAAACCTCCAGATTGAGTGCTTGAGAGCAGATTGTTGACATTTACCTCTCCTATCAGCTTGCATTACTCTCCCTAATGGAGATGGATTATATGTGTCTGTGATGAAAGTTTAGCATGCTTAGTATCTTTAGAACTCAGGGATTTGTAACCTGAGTCCTCTACGTCTCAATTCTTAGGACAGGTGGACAACTAAATGGCAAGAATAGTAATTAAGATTACATGAATAATCCTACTGTTCACTTCTTCAAACTCTTGAAACTTTCTGAGATTTCCCTTCAGTTGTTAATTTCAAATTTTACTCATTTATTTGTCCCATAACACTCAGGCATATTATCACCTTTTTCTATTAAAAATATTCCTATTGCAAATGCATTTTGTTCATTGCTGACTCTTATTCAGTAATTATTTGAAATTTCAGAGCCAAACCCAAGGCAGAATTGGAAAATATAGATGTACAAGATATTGGGTAATGTATTGGCAGAAAAGCTCATCGTTAACTTCAAGAAATTCTGTATGAAAGGGCCTTAGGGTAGGGAGGCATTCATTACCTTGTTGCCACATAATTTTTCTGTGTGTGTATAAAGTACCAACATTAAAACATGTCAGTACAAGATCAGCAAACTGTAACTTGTATGAACAGCTGAGTCCAGTGATTAATGGTCATAAATGTTTTAGATATTTATGATATCTGTAGAAATCTGAGCTGACTAGAGATTGTGGTTCCATGTCAAATTGACTCTGTCATTAAGGATGTCTTTGACAAGTTCATTCAAATACTTAGTTCATATATTAATGACAGAAAAGACTTTAGAATTCCTCTGTGAGTTGGAATGGTTAGCTTCACTGCAATGCATTGCCAAGAACTGAATCCCATATTAGACTAACCGGTTCATAAAAGATGATTTTGGCACAAATGGGTCCTCACCTGAATACTTCATAGTGTAAAGACAAAGGACCCACCTCTGCACCTACCGACTGTATGATGTAGTTCCTTAACCTTCCGACTTTATTTTCACATTTGTAAAACTAGAATAACATAACCTACCAAAGTGTAAGTGTAGGTATTAAAGTACCTGAACTCAGATCATCAGAACATCTATTTGTGTCTGGCACATAGTAGTCTTAATAAATCACAACTTTTATTTAATTCAGTTTGAATTCAACAGAGTTCCTCTTTATTAAAAAGAAGGAATTTATGTCACTGGTTAATTAGTTGAATTGTTTAAACTTTCCAAATGATGGATTCCTGTCCCCACATCATAGATATTTTGTTTCGTACCATAAATATTCACTTTGGTGATTGCTTAGAATATTTAGGAGATTTTTTTTTCTATATTGTTCCACCATTTTTTTGGTGTGAGGTCTGACTGTTAATACCTAAATACATAATGAATAACATGAAGAATGCAATGGGAATTTCTGTGTATGACACTGTATTCTATAAACAATTTGTGTGTGTGATTAAAAAGGGGAGAAGGTATTAAAATTGCACATAAGTTTTGCTAAGTGATGCTTACATTTTGTATTTTTAGAAAAGTATTAGAACCTAATCAATGTAACTAATAACTAATAAAATTTCGCTCAGGAAAGTTGTAAAATGTATTTGCAGAAAAGCTTATTTTTAGGGGCTTATCTGCATTTATAAATAACATTTTGTTCAAGCATGATCTTTTTTTGCTCAATATACTAAGTCATGACAGATTAGAAGTGCCCAATGAAGAAATTCTCTTTGTGATATTCCCACTGATTTGATATCCGATATCACCTTAATTCAAGTTTAGATTTTTGGTGTGTGTATACCAAGATGGCATCTCATTATTAAACAAAATTAACAAAACCTCATTAAACAGCTGCTTTTCTATTTTTTGTTGACTTGTGTGAGATACCAAACAACTTTAATCTTTGCCTAGCAGATTAAAAAATTTCAATTTGGTTTATATTGCAGGCTTCATTTTAATGTATAATCCATGTAAATAGATCCTAGAGATTGGTGGTGTTAAAATCACTTAATATGTGCAGAAGGAAATATATTCACACTTAGTACTAGTAATAAAACACCAAGTCTAAGACATTTTGTATTTTTCTAGAACCTCTGCTTATTCTACTCTGCCTATAGTCCATTTTTTTTGAAATAACTTTAAACACTTGGCAGGAATACTCTCAATTATCTTTATGCATATGCAGATATTTCAGGCTTAATGTAAAAGTAATGAGAATAGACAGAATTCTCATGCTTTCAAGTGTACTGATGCCTAAATATTTCTAAATTAATGTAGCCATAGCCTTTGTACTCAACTTTCATTGAGTGATATTGTTGCTGGGACTTTGAGGGACTCCTCCCTTCTCTCCATCAGAATTTGAAACTATCTAAAGACAGCAAGTAATTGAATATATGGGAAATCAAAATATCACTTTTATCACTTTTATGACTGATGAAGTTGGTAATGGAGTAGACTACTTATATCTGTGGGTTATGAAGTTTCCAAGCCTGAATCCCAAAATATGGCAGATTTCCTTCCTGATCATAGGCAGTGTTAAAGCACTGCCTATTTGTAAAAGACAGCTTTATTTGTAATCTTATCACGTTTCTAGTGCTACCTCGGTTACATGAACTCTGCTGGGAGTTTGGCTTCCTAGAGAAATGAAGAGGGAAGTAACTGGATTTTGCATGCCCAATTTTCATTCCACTCGCCAATCAGTAAGGCATTCCATCCCTCTGTGGGAGGAGGGGTGTGGGAATAGAAAGGAGTAGGGAGTATCATGTTTCTCTACATGAAAGGGAATCTCAGGAAAGGGGAATATAATTGTGTCCTCCACCAATGACATTTCCCAGACTCGATTCTCATAACACTTTGGGCTAACCTAACCATTAAGTCTGTGGTTTACCTAGATTCATTTCCCTGGAGGGGAGGACCAGAAGCTCATTGGGGTAGTCCAATTCCTTGTTAGTGAGGCCACTTAACAGATAAACTTTGGCTATCACAATAGGACCAACACAGTACAGAATCCGTTTATAGAAGGCACTGGATGAGTGTAATTAAAAAGCATTCCCTCGGCCCTTCCTGGTGGCGCAGCAGGTTAAAGCACTGCACTAAGAAGCTGAAACCACTTCCGCATGAGTTCGATTCCCGCCTGCCCCAGAGGTGACCACATGGTGTGGCAGATCTCTCCTGACCTGCCCGCTGCTCCCCTCAGCAGTGTACTTTGTCGATCTGCCTATTCTGCTCCTCACTCTGTCTCTGGTGAAGCCTCTTGCCACCCCTGAGCCTCTGGCCTGTACCCCAGTTCTGTATGTACAAATAAATAAATCTTAAAAAAAAAAAAAGCATTCCCTCAAATATAGGTATAAGGCTATAGGAAGATTTTAATTCAAAGATTAAAAATGACCTGGAAAAGTCACCCTGATCTTCAGTGGCTGCCTATGGTTAAAAAAAAATTTTTGTATCTTGTCTTTCCAAAGTCAAGGCTGTAAGCTCTCTGTTGCAGATACACCAGAAACCTCAAACACCATGAATACCATGCAAATACCAAAGAAGGTCCATTCTTTGTCTTTAGCTCAAGAATTCTGGCCAAAACATCAAATGTCAGTGTTGCAGGATGTGCTCAGGGACAATACTGAGTTAGAATAAGGGAGGAATTGCACAGGGCGTATGTGGAGGGGGTGTCTGTGCCTGGGCAGGCAGCCCTCTGCTGACCTCCACTGTGCAGCCACGTTATGTGCCTGGCTAAGCAGGATTCTCCCAGGCACGCTCTGGATGCTGTCCTCAATCACCAACCTCAGCAGCTCTCCATTTTCCTTTCTGCTACTGTAATTTCTGACTCTTGTTGGTTATCACTTGCTTGGTCCTTTTAGTAATCAACTGACTTTTTTCTTAAAGTTTTCTTATATTTTTGTTTAATTAGTTGATTTGTGCATACAGAACTGGGGTACAGGCCAGAGGTGCAGGGGCGGTGACAGGATTCACCAGAGACAGAGCGGGGAGCAGAAGTGACAGACTGACGAAGTACACTACTGAGGGGAGTAGCAGGCGGTTAGGAGAGGTCTGCAGCGCCATGTGGATCACCTCCTGTGCTAGGGATCGAACTCCTGCTGAAGCAGTTGTGGCTAATTTGCAGTGCTGTGTTTAACCCGCTTGACCATGAGGGAGGTCCCACTTCTCTCTTTTCTTTAAAAACAATGTTCCTTGAAACAGTTAGTTGCACTGCTGTCTCCAATAAAAAGTTGTCATCTCCAAGTGAGCAGGAAGTTCCAAGGGCTTCTGTGCAATGCTGAAGGTCCACAGTGGAATTTTAGTCTTGTAGTTAAAGTGTGACGGGCCAGCTAGTTTTCGGGGAGTCGTGCAGTAGGGGAAATGTTGGGTTTATCTTGGTCCTGTATTTTGCCAATTGTGTACATGTAGAAAGAAAACAAAGTAATGGAGCATATTTGCAAAGGGTAAATTTTGTTGATGAACTAAGGTGAGCTTAAGCAAGGAAGGAGAGATATGAGAACACCTACAGGTTGATGACTTGTGTATCATTTAATGAGATCATCAGTCAAATGCAATCAGAGTTTAGTAAGTACAGACTGTAGAGTAGAGAGGGTGATTTTTCTAGGTTCTCTGATGTCTGGGAAATATTGTATGAACAAAGGAATACTTGCTACTAAGATTCATTATTTCAAGTTGCAATTTAATTATAATTCTGTTAAAATTTTTGAATGTAAATACTACTTACACAGCTAATAAGCTATCAACACATCAGAACATATTAACATTATAAACGTAATCCTTTTAATTACTTATATGTTAATTTCAAACCAAAACCAACCTCCTAAACATTAGGGCAAAAAACCAGGATTTAATTTATCAGCTTCTTAAGTGCTTTTGCTACCTTCAACATATATGAGTTATCACAATGATAACTTCATTTATGCTGTTTCAAAACAGCAAAATGATAGGTTTGCTTCTTTTCTTTATCTTTGTCTTATCTTTATCTTCCACTACTTCTCGGAGGTAACTGCATCACATCCAGAACAGAAATGATGTTTCCAGCAAGCTGAGACGTTCATTTCTGACCAGGGATTCTTATGGAAGCAGAGAACTATCCCACCATTAGTGTTTGTGCAGCAGCAGCCTTGTGGCTGACCAAACCCCAAGTGTGGCTACTGTACCTGTTAGCTGGCTCGCCTTGCAGCTCCACAGCTTAGCTGGTAAACATTTGTACCCAAATGGATTCAGAAAGCAAAAGCAAGCAGCATCAGGTCAGCCCCCTGGATCCCTGATACCACAAGATGGCAGCAAATCAGAGTTTAGATGACATACCTTGGGCTACCGAGGTGTAGAGGGACAAACTGTAAGCAAGTTTTTTTGTCCTACACAGAAGCCTGCAGCTGTAACATAAGGGGGCATTAAGAACTAGATCAAAGAAAAGAAAAAAAAAAGAAAAAAACAGCCTTGTCAAAGTCTCCCACGGATAGAGAGAAGACACGGCCATCCAGTGTCTTCCCACCAGGCTTATTTCTCTTTGCTGATGAAAATTGCAGGACATTCTGCTAATACTGATCAGGCTGCAAACGAGCCTTGCCGGGGGGACTTGTGTCAAAGATGCCAGGTTCCTACGCATTATGGCAAGCTGTGTTTTTATGAGGACACCTCAAACCAAATCCCTTTACAGTCAATGGTGAGCTGCTATTTGTAAGGAACAGATCTCTTTTTGATGTTGGATGATGTTTATCTCTTTATTTCTATCAAATTCTTGTCACAGATGTCCTATGTGGTTCATGGATTTACTTTGTTGCACCTTCTTGTCATTTCACTATAAAAGCAGGAACGTCCAAAGGATGAGAGGGTAATTTGTGCAGTGAGTTTTCCTTTCAGGACGTTGAGCTAATCTATTATTTGGTTTCTTTGTTTTGAGCCTGTTTCTTTTTCTTTTCTTTTCTTTTTTTTTTTTTTTAAGATTTATTTATTTATTCATACAGAACTGGAGTACAGGCTAGAGATGCGGAGGGTGAGAGAATTCACCAGAGACAGAGTAGGGAGCAGAACAGGCAGATCGATGAAGTACACTGCTGAAGGGAGCAGCAGGCGGGTCAGGAGAGGTCTGCCACGCCATGTGGTCACCTCCAGGGCAGGCGGGGATCGAACTCATGCAGAAGTGGCTTAAGCTTCTTAGTGCAGTGCTTTAACCCGCTGCGCCACCAGGGAGGGCCTTGAGCCTGTTTCTTATACAGATATATGCAACTAGTCATGTATTGGCTGAACCATTTTTTTTCTAAGTCAAAATGGCCAGCTATTGCAATTTCAGGTTTTAATAATGCCTTTCACATAAAGAAGGCTAACTATGTAAAAACAGCACTGATACCCCAAGGTTCCAAATTTATTAAAATTAATTAAAAAATGATCTAGTTGTATTCTTGCTGCATTTCTTTTTATTGTAAAAAGCTTTAGGAACTAGCTGTCATATTAACATCTTCCTTTTTTTTATTTTTAAAGATTTCTTTATTTATGCATATAGAACTGGGGTACAAGCCAGAGGTTTAGGGGCGGTGAGAGGATTCACCAGAGACAGAGTGGGGAGCAGAACAGGCAGATCGATGAAATACACTGCTGAGGGGAGCTGCGGACGGGTCAGGAGGGGTTTGCCACGCCATGTGGTCACCTCTGGGGTCAGGGATGGAACACATACTGAAGCAGCTGTGCCTGGCTTGCCATGCTGCACTCTAACCCAGGGATGGCCAACTTCTTCCTTTTTAAATTTCATTGTAGACTAATGACAAACCACTAGCAAGGACAAAAGTAAATTCGTCTTAAATTAAGTTACTTATTTAAGCAAAAGTCCAGGAAATTTTTGCAACTGAACTAAATGTTTCTGTAGTTCATCTAGAATAATACATAAGAAGAATTAGAAAGGTCCTTGAAATAAAGTGAAGGTTTTTTTTTTTATTTCATGTACCTAGCTTTATCTTTGATATAGATATAAAATATATCTTCTAACTACAGTAATTATAGCTGATGTTACTTCTCTAAGACAGATCAATTTTATTGTACATAGATGGATAAAAGATCACCATGTATACGACAACTGTGTATATAATGAGAGGACATTTTAAATGACTAGTTAAAGGGATATTTTTTTTTTCATTAGACAGTTGTTTAACCACTTACATTTTTAAAATTCTTAATTCTTACTCTCATCCTTCTACAGAAATCAAGGCCCTCTTTGGACCAAAATTTTTAAATGCAAAAGTAAAGTCATAAATTTATTAGGGCTGGTTATTCTTCTAAATTTGTCAGATATGAGAACCAAAGTGACCAAAGTGTAAATAGATGTTTTAGCATTTTGGTTACAAATATATTGATTAGCAATTTTGTAAAATTTAAAAATTCGGTATATACAACTTAAAAAAAATTTCAACCTAAACATGGCAGACAAACTAGATCATCCCAAACATATGTTCATATACACTTTAATATTAATAATAGAAAAAATAGGTGATCAGTGATATAATAAACTGACAGCTGACAGAGTTAAAATTTTTAATTAGTATTTTAAGCTTCACTATTAATCAAAGAAACTAATATAAAAATCACTTCTGTCAAATTGACATCAATGAAAAAGGTAATGGAAGTTGGTGTTTGTGTCAATACAGTTAATACTAGAAAAGTAAATTAACTAAATCATGTATTATTTTGAGAGTATCAAAAATATAAATGCATAACCTTTGTCCCAGAAACTCCAAATCGAGTATACTTTTTCTCTAGAAACAATTGCACAAATTTGCAAATATATTTGCTAAAGGTTGCTTACTGAAGTAACTTAAGTAACAAACAATTACAAAAACAGACAATTATAAACCAGAGATATCCTGCAGTGGGGAGTTAGAGGGATCTGAAGGAGGGAGGGAGGAGCACAGGGGACGTGGTGATGGTGCACGGGAAAGTCGGGGGAAGGACATTCTAAGAGGACTGCAATTGAGAAGGGAAAAAGCAAACATTGTTTAAAAGTGAATAACGATGTAAAAAAATATGTAACTATATAAAATTAAGTTTAATAAATAAAAGAAAGCTCAGTCCGCGGTTTAAGTCCAACATAAGCACTTTTGCCATTGATTTTCAGTTTCACCTGTTGTCATCATACATTCCTTTGACCGAGAATAGAGAAGATGATGAGCTAAAAAACAAAATTACAAACAAGTGAAGACAACTTAAAATTTCACCTACATATATCCAGTAGAATTCTCTGCACTCGTTTAAAAATGTATTTAATAACATGAAAATATTCATGCTGTGTTTTGGAATGAAAATAGTATTACACAATGTGATCATCTATCGGCAAACGTGGATACACAATTTTACATGTGCGTATGTAGGAATAAAGTTAGACTGATGCTGCCGAAGAAGTTAAAAGTAGCTACCTGAATGAGGACTGCCAAGTGATTTTTACTTTGTTCTTTGTAATTTTTTCACTTTAAAAAATTTTTTTCCCATGGGGATTACAATTGAGATGGAAAAAAATGTACAAAATGATGTAAAAATAAACTTTTGTAAAATAAAAAAAATTTTTTTTTCAATAATTGAATATCTGTAATTTAATAATGAGTAGAACAACACCTTTTTTATTTCAAGTGAAAATGCAGCTGCATCAAAGGGTTAGATAACTTTTATTTCTATTTTAGTACCTTTTGCAGATTTTCAAATCTATAGATACAATTTGGGGACTGGTAACATCTCTATTGGGTCATTTATATGACTTCCTGGGTTAGTATATATTCAACCCCTCTGGCTTTTAAAGAAAATATGACCTGTCATAAACACCAAATGTACAAAGGCAGGACAGATTCTCTAGTATCTTCCATGAAGAGCATCAAAAATAGATTCTGATTTGCCTGTCACTATCATGAAAAGTAAAATGGAAAGCTGACTTGGTGTTTCACTTCAGACATCTGATATCAATTGGGCACAATCCATCTCTCATTTGAGAGGAGTTATCCCTCAGCTTGCTTTCAGGCCTAATCCTTTAAAAAAAATTCTTAACAGTTTCCAGAGTTTGGTCTTTTTCCAATTTTCAGGGCATAAGCCTTTGGGAAAACTTTAGATCTAATCTTCCCTAGTGCCTTTCCTTTTCCAAGAACAGAGTGTTTCTTCACATGTGGGATTTTTGTGGTTATCATTTATCACTTTAGGCTTTCAACCACAAATTCATCCACTGTTTTGTAAACTTCTTGGTCTTACTGTAATGCATGCGAGCATTCTTAAAATAGTTTTCTAGACTGGTATGACATTAAAAATAATGGAAAAAGCCCCCAAATTATAAAAAGTGATCCAATGCTTCACTTCAATGATGTAAGTAAACACAAAACCTTGGATGCGAGGGACAGGTTCTTTGACCACTGAGTCATGTCATAAAATGTAGCGATTGTGCTATACACAAGGGGAGCTGCATTTAGGCTAAGGAGGAGTAATAGGCATAACCTCACCAATTTTAATAAGACTTTAGATTCCCTTCACCACCACTCACCTCCTCACAGTCTTGTCTACAAGCTAAAAAGATTAAGTCTAGATCAAACCACTATTACTGGGTTCAATAACAAGTTGAAAGATCACTCATTAGGAATTACTCCCCAGGATCTCCTTAAGGCCTGACTTTATTGGGTAGTTTTGACCTGGAATTAGAAATTGAGATTTCATCACGTCTGCCCAAGACGGTAAATTAGCTGGGACAGATCACACCTCCTAGAGTTTCCTTGATATATTTGAGAATGGTTTATAGGCCCCATTACAAAACAGTTCACTTAGGGACTGAAACTAAGTCAGACACTCTGGGTTGGGGAAAATACACAGACATGCAGTCAATTTCCAAGGGTCTTATTAATCACAGTGAGCACAAGGCATGAATGTGGTTTATATGAAAAATACAAAGTAAGATTTTAATATATCCAGAAAGCCATTCATTCTTGTTTCTTGGAACTGGTTTTTGTATTTTCTTTCAGTGAAGGACTGATAGAGGATTGAGGATAGAGGATTTGATAGAGGATTCAAGTTGATTTAAAATTGAGAAAAATAGATCTTTTGAGAAGAAACCAATAATCCAGCTTTACTTAGGTTAGAGATTGCAAAGATAGCATCTTTGGAAGATATTTACTGTGTCAAGAGAATTTGGTTAGACTTGAGGAAAAGTATTAAGCTAAATAAACACTGGAAGAGGCCAAAAGGGGCAATGGATATATTTGATCCTTTGAGATCAATTAAATGTAGAGAAGTAATCATTTGTTTTAAGCAGTTTAGACCCACCTAAACTAAAAGTCAGAGAATGAAGTGAGCTCCTTTTCAAGATCTTTGCTTGCTCTGAGGAATAAATTCTTTCTTATTATGTGAGATGGTAAAAGGCAATAAAATTAGAAACTAAAATACTTAAAGAATGATGTTTATAGATAGCATTCTTTGTCAAAATATTAGTTTCAATATATAGCCATAAGATCATAGAACATATATATAAATACTAAAGTACCGAGGCAGTATGTGATACATGCCCTCTCAAAGTAGTATCTTAAGTTACTAGAGTATAATGAAAACCAATAACTTCTTACATGAAATGATGATACTATTAGCGAATACCTACATAGTATTTACTATGTACCAATCATAGTTCTGAGATCTTTGTATAGGCTAATTTATAATAATCTTTGTAACAACCCAAGAAGTATTATTGTTCCCATTTTACAGACCATGAATCAGAGACAAAGGAAAGTTAAATAATTTGTTCAAAATCATAGGATTGGTAAGTAGAAGAGCCAAAATTCAAACTCAGACAACATTGGTTAACATAAAAACTGGCAGGGATTTTGAAGAATAAAGTTGGAGTATGATAAGGAAGGGAAGGCAGCATTTCTCATAGAGCTTGTCAATAAAAATAGGGTGGCGTGTAATTAAAAAGAATGTGTATTAGGAAATGAGCGGTTCCGGTTGTCTTGGGATTGTTGTTCTTGTTGAGGAATAATAGTGGCCGAGGCTAGAAAGAGAAACTGGGTCAGTAGTATTGGACCTTGGATACTGGCCAAAGGAGCTTGGATTCAATTAAGTAGTCACTAGAGAAGCAGTGAATATTTTCAAGCAGATATAATAAAAACAACTCCAGGAAGACAACTTTATCATGAAATGAATGGATGGAAAAACATCTAAGTATTAATCATCTATCATTAAAATTATAGAAACATTACTAATTTCAGATTTATATGGTGTTAATTTTTATAATTTTGTGATTACTGAGAATGAGAAGAATGGAATGTGACAGAACATTATCTTACAATTAAAAATATGGTTTTCCCCTGATATTCCAAATCTGATTAATTAAGGTGGCTGAACGTGTTGTGAAGGATTCTGTGGCCACATTCAGGAATAGTAGGTAAGAGTGTGGTGTCAGATTGGGGACGCCAGCATAAATGCCAGCTATTTGTCATTCATGCTCTTTGCCTTAATGCCTAGTGTTGTGACGGGCGTGGAAGATTTATGGGTCATTTTATGCAAAGCTGTGCTCAGTTCAAAGTTAACCCAAAGAAAATGTGTATATAGAAAGATGACTGACTATACTGAAAATCGTACCAAATATAGCTTCAGCAGACTTGAGTTTGAGTCAAATCTTGTTGCTACCCTGAATTTATCATGGTAGGGCAGTTAACATTTGTAAATCACAATACTTGTTTCATGACAATAATTGTTTTAAATAAGCATCACATGAAACTTTGTGTAGACTGTAAAACTACCTTTAATTTTTTGTTGAAGTACCATTGGCTCACATTGCTGTTACAGGATTTCTCCCCTCATGTGTAGTCATCATAGCTCACCCATCATTAAAGTCCTCAACTTCTGTCTGTTGTATGCTCGCCACCTTATTCTCACGCCTCCCATTTTCCCTTCTGAATGTGTCCATTCTATGATCAGCTTTCAATGACTGATATTAAAAGTTTATCTTCAGGCCCTCCCAGATGGCGCAAAGGGCAAGGATGCAGCACTGCAAGCTAGCGGCAGCTGCTTCAGTACGTGTTCGATCCCTGGCCCCCGGAGGTGATCCACATGGCGTGGCAGATCTCTCCTGACCCGCCTGCTGCTCCTGTCAGCAGTGTACTTAGTCTGTCTGCCTGTTCTGCTCCCCACTCTGTCTCTGCCCCCCTGCATCTCTGGCCTGCATCCCAGTTTTGTATGCATAAATAAATCTTAAAAAAAAAAAAGTTTATCTTCATCTGACATTTTGTTTGGTTTCTCTATATTCCAATATAAGCGACACTATCTGTCATTTATCTTTCTCCTCACTTTTTTGTTTAGCATAATCCCTTCCAGCTTCCTCCGTGTTGCAAAAAGAACATTGGATCATCTTTTTTGATCACAGAGTACTGTCCCATTGTGTGGTATATATATATAACACCAGTGCCATTGTCAGTTGTACTCAGTCAAAAAAAAAAAAAATAAAGTCAACTTGGTAGGGGCAAATACATAATTGATTTGCTAACTGAGTTAACATTTAGAGTATAGACCCCATTAGGTAAGTTCTGAGTTTATGAAATCGTATTCCCAATATAAACAAAGTTGTAGTTGCTACACTCAGTTCCTTAGTACTTGAGTAGTGATGAAAGAGTCATTTAATATCAGCAGTGACCTAAGATAGCAGAGGGAATTAGCTGTTCCCCTGAGGCCATATTTGGCTTACTTGATGAACTATAACATGGTCCAAGTTGTAGGGGCAAGTAAGTTACTTACTCCGAGAAGCATGACTCAGAGCTTCTGCACCTTTAATAGCTATTTTAGATATTGGTAGTAATACTTTGTTTTTAGAGAATGACAAATGCTAAGTAATTGTGGCTTGTACTATTTTCTAGAGGAAAATGCTTCGAGTCATATCCTCTAATTCTAGTACAATTTATCTGTTTGATAGAATTCAGCCAAGGAGTAGAGGTGGATTCTGTCTATAGTCTTTGTAGCTAAGATCTCTACAACTGAATGAAATCTTTGACTTCTTCACCTGTACCTACTGCATTCACACAACTTTCACATGTCACAACACTAGTTTAAAAAGTATCAAAATTATACATTATTTTAAATACCTAGATATGCAAATATTTTAACTCTCGTAATATTGCAACAGGCTATAGACACATTGATTTTTTCATTAAAATGATTTCATTTCATATACTTTTCTCTGTAACTTTTCCACATAATGATATCGTTTACTTCTTTAGTACTAAGTTAAATAGCAATGGTGCACAGCAATATAGTCATGTTTAATGACTGAATAATGGTCTATCATATGAAGATTCTATTTTATTTTTTGACTTCTTACATGTTGGTTGTAACACATAACAGTTTTGTGAGATAGAAGCGGACTTGTTATCCATGGATATATACCAATTTCTTGTCCCGCTGGTAGAATATGACCATCCATACGCTAAGCCCAGCAGTATGTGTTAATTCCTGCTCTTCCTTCTGGTAGAACATAAGTGGTTTCTAATTGTTTAAATTTAGTTTTGTACATTATTAATAATTAGAAGCATATATTCATGAGGATTCATTTCATTCTTGCCTATTAACATCCTTATTCTTTTTGGATTGCTGCTCATTTTTCTTTAACAACTTATGGTGATATTAACCTTTTCAAGTGGAAACTTCATAAGGGTAAGAACCTATCTGTTCCTTTATATATTCAGTGTCAGCTTATAGTAATCATTAAATAAATAGTAAATAAATTGCAAATAATTGTTCATGACTTTTAGGTTAATCTTTAAACTTTTTTTTGTTTGTTTTGTAAGAGAAAAGGTAGGGAAATAGGCTGGAAATTTGATATTTAGGTGGATTGGAAATGCCACTGTCTGGAGATCCCGTTATAAATGGAGTAGTTGTGTCTGTCTTTCCACATATTCATAGGCTGAAATGTAATCCCCAAAGTGGCAATATTCAGAGGTGAGGTCTGTGGAAGGTAATTAGGTCATGAGCGTGTATAGTCCTCATGTATGGAGTTAATGTCCTTCTAAGAAGACAAGGAGAGAGCTTGCCTTCTGTCTCTGTTCTGCATCATGTGAAGACACAAAAAGAAGACAACCACCTGCAAACCAGGAAACATTCCCTTGCAAAGAACCTGACCATGTTGGCACCATAGTCTTGGACTTCCAGCCTACAGAAGTGTGAGAAATAAATTTCTGATATTGATAGTCAACCAGTCAATGCTCCTTCGTTATAGAAGCCACAGATGGCTGAGACAGCCCCAAAGGAACTAAATTTTCAAAAGTCTTTAAGCAATAAAAGGCCGTTAATCCCTAAACTTATGGAAAAGGTCATGCTACAGTTGTGGCTTTCCCCAACAAACATGGTGGCCTCAAGGGAGAAATTTTGACAGAAAAACAGTATGAAGAAGAAATAAAAGAAACAAAAACACAAAAATTTGGCTTGAAAATCATGCCCAGCAGCTTTATTATTAGCATTAGCTTTCTATGGCTGCGTAGAAAATTATCACAAAGTTTGCAGCTGAAAACACTAATTATGTCATGGTCTAAAGTCCTGAGTATCGTGTAGTTAATCCTCTGTTCAGGCATCAAGTGACTGAAATAAAAGTATTGGCTGAGCCATGGTCTCCTCTGAGGGCTAAGGTCCACTTTCAAAATCACTTTTGTTGGGAGAATTCAATTTCCTGTGGTTGTAGGAGGGAGGTCATCATTTCCTATGTGTGTCAACCAGGGATTGCTTTCAATTCCTGGAATTTCCTTTCAGGGTCTGGCTGCTTAGCCTCCTCATAAGTGGTGGAGAATCTTCCTCACATGGAATCTCTCTGACTTTGGGAAGGATCCTGCTCCTTTAAAAGACTCATGTGATTAGGTGAGACCCAGATGAACAATTTATTTGCAATTTTGATGAACTCAAAGTCCATTGATTAGTAACGTAATCATGGAAGTGATATTCCATCATATTCATAGGGCTATCCAGACTCAAGGAGGTGGCATAATATGAGACATGTGACCATGGAGTTGGGGATCTTGAAGATAATTTGAGAATTCTACCTTCCATAGGATCTGACAAAAATAAATATGTTAGAAACTTTCTAAAGTTTCGAGGGAATTTTATTGTCAAAGAAACCACAAAACAACAAAACTTAAAAGAAACTAAAAGAAAAGAAAAAAAACCTTTGAGTCTCCAAATTTGCATAATCAATCAGTGCTGGATATTTATACTCAGGACTATGTCATTAAAGATGGCAAATCTTCAGTCAACTGAGCTCTCCAAATATCCGCAGGCAGCAGACCTCCACCTCCACTTCTACCCCTCCAGCCACCTTCTAGATTCTATGTGGGTGAGAAGTGATTGTGTTGAGTTTTTATTTATTGTACAAATTAGCATCACCGTAACCAATACAATATCCTGGGAATATGTGAAGAAATTAAATGGGAGGGATTTTGGGTTCCCAGAAGACCCAGTGAAGTCAAGCTTATATATTACCTTCCCTGGGCTTATATATTACCTTTCCTACACATACCTTTGTTGTTTGATACGCTAATCTTTTGGTGATGTCTCATCCTTGCCCTTCAACACACAGTAGTTAAGCCTGTAACTCAATATATACATTGCCAGCTATATAATCTGATTTCATTCAAAAAATCAACCTTTATATGTCTCTGACTTAAACTGTCATTCACCTTTTTATTGTTGATTAATTGACTTACTTGGTGTTTAGAGCTTTTCTGTCCAAAACCATAAATTCTTTATAAGACTGGATCTACCTCTTAAATATTTTTACATTACTTGATCCTTAATGTTTTTTCTTAGAGACAGAAAAGTTCAGAACATATTTGTGATTTTTGGCTACTCAAAAGCTCAATATATTTTAGTTGTCTATAGTTCAAAGATACATTTTTATTTCTTAAAAAAGCAAAAAACATGCTATTAGGCCTGAATTTAAAAATAGCATTCTTAGCTCTTTTGACATTTTTCTGAGAAAGGTATTTTTGTCTTAGAGAATATATGTAAGCTTATCAGGACCTTTATTAAAGGATTGTGACATCTGCAGTTTTAGAGAAATTCCTCATTCCTTGGAAAATATCTTTGTGTAAGACAGTGTATCGTGAAAGAGAATGAGGCCTGACAGAGAATGTGTAGGGAGGATAAGCTGACCATTGAAATAGAGCGCGCGTGCACACACACACACACACACACACATATTTTCTCTCAAATGGGACAAAATACGTTCACATTTACTCTGCTAACATAACAGTTTGGTCACATGAAAACAAGGATTCAGATGAAGAATTTAAAAATTAAATTTATTGCATTGATAGGCTTCCCATTCTGATTTTGGGAGGGAGTTCTCCAAAGCCTACTGCTTGGTATGATGGATGCAAACAGCCCTGGAGGACAGAAGCCGTGAGACTGGAAACTAAGCAAAATCTCTCAGCACAGCCCAGAGATCTGGTTTGGTGGAGCCTTGGGGATGCACTCAGGGTGCCAGGACGTCCCATATGCTCTCTCAAGATTTTTAATTTGGCACTAGTTAACAAAGAGTCCATAATGCATGAAATGGTACATTATCAAAACTCATTTAGGGCAAATATCTTAAATTTATAAAAGGTAAAATTTATAGAGCTTATTGTACGGCAGGTGTCTGAAACCTACACAGAAAAAAAGCAATAAGCCATAGTCTTAACTTCTCATAAAATTTAATCTTTCATTAAGGAATGCCAGTAAATATACTGTTTTTGTTTTATGAGAAAAATGTTATTTAGTTGTAAAATTTGGTAGATAGGCTGAAGCCTAAATTGAAACTTCATTTGAAAAACAATTTTTTTTGAATGTTTATATGTCTAACCAGTTACCAGTCAGTAGTGGTCTTATTTCAGTTGAGGGAAAATCTTCTCTTTCTGAGCCACTAGGTTATATAAATTCATTTATTCAGTTAAGTCATTAACTAAGCACTTTCACTTTCTATAGTAAGCAGTAAGAGGCTAAAGTTTTTATTATTTTCTAAAATATGGGTTTATTGTATTCTTCCTTGGTTTTCTTGTGTTTTACCATCTCATAAATATCTTTGCTCTTTTATCTGAATGTTATTTCAAGCTATAGTGACACCTAGTGTTTATGCAATTTTTCTGGACCATCTTTTTTAGAAATGAAAAAGTCATTGTTATACAGTTGAATATTTTGAAGTAGAAAACCAATACCCTTTATTAAATTTTTCATACCAGTGTGCATTTTTAGTAAACCAAATTTATATCTTTACCCAAACTTCTAAATTTTTTTTTAAAGATTTATTTATTTGTGCTTACAGAACTGGGGTACAGGCCAGAGGTTCAGGGGCGGCGAGAGGCTTCACCAGAGACATAGTGGGGAGCAGAACAGGCAGATGGAGGAGGTACACTGCTGAGGGGAGCAGCGGGAGGGTCAGGGGAGGTCTGCCGCGCCATGTGGTCAACTCCTGGGCCGGCGGGAATAGAACTTATGTGGAAGTGGCTTTAGCTTCTTAGTGCTGTGCTTTAACCCGCTGCGCCCCAGGGAAGGCCCCAAACTTCTAAATTTAATCAAAGAAGTCAACCATTTATTTGTAGAAAGCTTCCTCTAGGTCACGGCTGAGATGTATAATGTTCTGTAGATTTCACTGAAATAATTGGAATTCACAGAGCGTCACACAATGTCAAGTCCAAAGTAGCTGCTTACTAAAGATATTTAAAAATACAGGCTTCTAGAACCAGGCTTTCCTGGCCGAATGATTGAAGATAAAGTCCCATGATAAATGCTGTGGTGTTTTCTTTTTATGAGTTTCCTCATTGGTTCATGTGATTTCAAATTAGAAAACCCTGCTATTTCAACTATTTTAAAAGTTAGTAGACAGACTTTAAACATTCGCCTGAAGATAAGATGGTATCTAAGAGGACAATTAATCCTAAAATTAACTCCTCCTAGATAGCATCTCTTTCATAAAGAGATACCATGGTATTTGCTCCTGCTTTTTTAAGAAGAAATTTATTACTCAGAGTTCATGACAACCTTCAACTCAATTTTAGATATTATCTAAAGTAGTAAGATTATTTTGAAAACTTCTGACCATAGTTTTTAACTTTCCACCATCCATGAGATTGCTACTTCTTGCATAAGCAGCCAGTCAGTGACTTGTTACTAGGGACTGGGCCAGTGTCACTCAGTGGAGTTCCCCTGTGTAGACACATAAGAAAGGTGCCCCCACCCCTCCACTAAAATTGATACTAGTGGTATGAAAATTGTTACTAACCAATGTCACCATAATTTTAAAAGTTAAATTTAAAAAGAAAGGAAGAAGAAGATAAGACCTGAGACCAAGAAGGTGAGATTGTCAACATGGAGGAGAAAGATGAGATTACAGAGCAGTGCAAAGTTGACCAGAAAGCCATGGATGCACAACTTCTGTCAAACATCAAAGTTACTCCTCAGCTCCAGGAATGCCTCTGTTCTGTGTTTGCTCTTTCCATTGGAATTTATCCCCACAAATTGGTCCCAAGTGAGTTTGAGAAGGCTTAACCTGTACTATTGTTCTTTCTTGTTCAAGTGCCATATTGAACGTGGGCTGACATGGGGTTTCTCTGTGAGACCTGGGAAGTGACATCTGCCCATCTACCTGAGGCAGTGAGTGCCACTGAGGGCAATGACACAGATAAACCAAGAAAATGCACACAAGGGGACCTCTGTTAATGTCTCAAGATATTATTGAACTGCTGTCTGGATTTCCTTTGACAAAAAATAAAGTAGAATAGATAGAGCTACATAAACTTGAAAAGTTTATCTTACCACTAGGGAGCCTTATTTTCCTCAACAATAATATAAAGAGAATAAGAAACTCCTCAATGATTATGAAAGCCTAAACGAGAAAGCATACTTAAAAGTTTTTAACACAGGGAATGACACAGAATATTAACTCTCATAAAGTAAATAGATTCTAAAACATTTTGCCCTTTAGCAGTTAAGTTCTATACCTTTATGTCAAACATAAGTATCTATTCTTATTAATCTTTAGTTTTTCAAAAACATATTAATGTTGGTAAATAAATTTAAAAGGCTATAATTTTAAGAATCACATTTATTATATAAGAATAGGAATTATAAGAACGTAAGAGGAAAATGTATAAGAGTTAATGAAGCAAAGCACCTTGTGTGTAGTAGGCATTCTACACACACACACTCACATCCACATGCGTTTGTCCATGAACACCAGCATACTCAGATATGACATTCAGAAGCTCAGCAGAAGAAAAGTTCAGTAGATCTGGGTATCTACAGTGGATGGTATTTTGTTGATGTATTCAGTGTATGAGTTTATTAAGTAGAGACAAGGCCAAAAGATGACTGCTGCTTCCTGATGATTTTCTTTAGTTCTCAGAGTGACTCCACAATGTCATCTGTTATGTTTTTTTCTCTAGCTTGCCATAGTGTGATTTTGTAATTACACTAGCAAAGAATAGTGTAGACCTCAGAAGTGAAATATTCCCCTTCCATGCTGCTGTTTTAATTAAATGTTACCCTAGGAGAACAGTGTTTAGTTGCACAAATGAAATGGGCTGAGCCTTGGGGCGCTCCCAACCCAGGAGAGGAAATTGAACAGCAGAGTCTATTGGCACAAACTCTGAGAAGAGTGAAGCAATTTATCAGGCAGACTGAAAGTTAATTATTTAGTGAAAATATAATACGTCATCGTATGTCAAGTGTATCAAGTCACATGAGGTAAATACGTAAATGTGACGACGATCCATCACTACCAAATTACTGCCTTGATTATTTAATCAGTTCTGTTTGTGTTTTTAGCACTTTAAAATCAGTTAAAAGCCAGTGCAATAAAGATTGGACGTAATTCAGAGACCACAGCCACAATCAAATTTCAAAGTAAGAAATTAAATTTGGCTTTTAAAATCCCAGAAAGCTTGGTTGCAGAAATATTATATGGATTGAGTTTTATGGGAAAAGTTTCTCAATGGCATAATTGAGATCCACAACCAAAGTAACAAAGACTGTAATCATCTTTTCTTTAAACATCTCTTTGACGTCAAATTCATGCACCATCCTATACAAGATATGTGTTCTCATAATTCTGGGAATAAAATGACAATGAGATGGGGAGCTCTTCATATTAGGAACCTGTTCTTAAGTGTACTCAGGAGTTTAATTTTGTTGTTGTTGAAGTAACTTAGTGTTATAAATTTGCAAAATAAGAGTCAGGTGTGCATTACTAAGCATCGACATGTGTAATACTACAGTAAGTTCAACACTAAAAGTCCATTTCTACTCTTTAGCATATCATTTTCTTCCTTTACCCAATTTACTCACCTGCCTCCCCTCTTTCTTTCTAGTAACTATTAATTACTCTTATAGTCCTGAAGTTTATTTTTATTTAGCTAGTCTGTGTCACATAGTGTGAGATCATACAGTGTTTGTACTTCTCTGACTTATTTCACTAAGCATACTACCTTCTAGGTCCATCCAGCAATTGTTCAAATTTGTTTTATGGAAGACAGGAAGATGTGGAGTGAATATCATGAAGGAAGATTTTATACTTACAGATTCTCAGAAGGATGGGGTCAGGAATGGTTTCTGCGGAAGGAAATGGGCAAAGCAGACAAGCAGGCTGGGATTGGCTAGTTTGAATAACTCCACCAGGGCCTGGGTTATAGGAATTGCCCTGAAATACCTTATGCCAGGTTCGAGGGATGATTAGAGCAGAGCAGTAGTGGCTTCATATTGAGCAGTCAGTAAAAGAGGGAATTGGGGTGTAAGAGCTCTTAATTGGTTGATTGGCTTAGGAAAGCTTGCAACCAAGTCTTTTGAATATATTCTCTGAGAATTGACTAGCCCCAGGAGGGGGCAGCCTCTCCAAGGCAAGTGAGGCCCCAAAGTATTAAAAAAAAGAGAGAGAGAGAACGAGAGAGGGAGGGAGACGGAGAGGGCGATGGAGAGGGAGAGGGAGAGGGAGAGAGAGAAGTTAATAGGAGTCTTTTCATTCTCTGGGCTCTGAGAATATGCAGAATATTAAAGTATTGAAAACACCAGGGCTGGCATCCCTCAGTGTGTCACTCAGTTGTGCTAAGGGCTGTCTTTATTTTTATGCTCTGTTAACCATTCAAAGATGCTATCTGAGCTTTGCTGGTTCTGACCATGCATTCTTCTTACTACAGATTATTTTGCAGCTCTGCTGCTAATCATGTTTTCTTCAATAGCAAGAAATTGTAAAAAAGTTAAATAATGAGAAAATGACTCTTTAGAAACCAGTAATTCTACTAAAGTTCTCTTGAAGGCTCTTCACTTATGGAGAAATGCCAAGAAGAGTTGTCTACAGAGGGTGTCAGGGAAGGTATTAATAGCTCAAGCATTGTTAAGGAATGATGAATATTCCATTGTGACACAAACAGAATACATTCCAGAAATTAAGATTTTTCATGCATCAAAGAACTGATGAAGTAATATCTTTAGTCTGAAATAGGTGGGAATGGCTTTCAGATTGCCATTTTTATACTTGTACAGTTTTGAGCCAAACTGTAGATGAATTTATAATGTCAAAGGTATATTTTACTTTTCTTTTAAAAAATGTGATCTCTGTAATGTTTATGGTTTCATTTGTGTTAAATTTTCAGTTATAAAATTTGATTTTCAACAGATTAAGTTTAGTAATAAAATGTTCTCTGTGCCAAAGAAGAAAAGGAAAGGCCTCAAGCAATAGTGTTTTTCCAATCATTGTTTTTTGAAATGCATTTGGTTACAATAAACACAACCACAGATGGTAAAATATGACAATTATTTTTTTCGTTGTTAGCATTTTTCATGTATGAGCTTGAAATTTAGCCAACAATTGTTCTTGTCAAGGGGTCAAGAAGTGAAAATGTGAAGAAAAGGATTTTTTACAGACAATAACATTGCATTGATCACATTTAAACTTCTCTAAAAAAATAACAAAGAACCAGTTCTCTGTCTCCAAGGAACGAACCTGTTTTTCTTTTCTTTTTTATTTTTTCTTTCTTGCAAACAGTAGCTATTGCCTTTCACACCACTGTGTGGTGCTGCTTACTTTTAAATTGTATGTGAGTGTGTATATGTGTGTGAGTGTGTGTGTTTACATTTAGGATGTCTGAGATTCAAAATATAGCATACCTGCTGGCTTGGAAACAGCAAATTCAGGAATTCTGTGTATTGAACCTGAGCTCTTTGAGTATGTCTATGGAGATTTAAATGTTAGCTAAATGATGAATTCTTATCTCAATGCTGAAGTTCCTTACATTTCTTGCTCACAAATTAACCTGATTTCACATATATACACAAATTTGATACAGAAACATGAAAAAGACCTTTCAATGTCTGGAAACATTTACCTCTGTCTGTATCTATTTGAGATTTCCATGTTTTAACATTTTAGTGGAGGTATGATGAAATAACAGGCAAGACTATTCTATATGGGTGACAATATAGATCTGCTAGTTAGAGCTTAAAAGAAAACCCCAACAAGGCTGCTTGAATGAAAAGTGAATACACACACACATAGGTGTGTGTGTGTGTGTGTGTGTGTGTGTGTAAGTGACAATACAGACCTATAGTACCTGCTAGTTAGAGCTTATTTTGTACAATTTTTATCTCGGTTGCAATCCCCATGGCCTTCCCACCACCAATTCAGCCATGTGCCACCCCCATAGTCCCCTGTGCTCTTCCCACCCCAGTTTTGAGTCTATTCCCCTCCCTGCCCCCTTAGAATGTCTCTGGTTTATAGTTGCCTGTTGATTTTTGTTTTTATGAAAAATGAATTACTTAAAGTCTATAGGAATTCAAAGGAAGAAAATACAGGGTCCAAGATGGGAGGAAAATACAGAATCAGATTTGGTGATGTAGCAAGCAAAGTTACAAGCAAACTGAGTGTTATGGGGAAACCCAAAATGAATACATGAGTGACTCACTGAATTTACCAAGTAAATTATGTTATATATGAAGTAATCTGGAAAGGATTTTGTGACGGTGAAGTGTTCTTTAGCATCAGGAGCATTATTGCCTATCTTTAGGGAGAGGGAGTTTGAATGATGAGGTTATTTGTGTAGTTTTTGAGGAATCTAAGGAGTTAGGGAATAGAGGAAGGATTTATTTAAAGATAACTTCCTGTCTTGATTGAACTACAGGAAGCTTGGATAATTTCAAGAGCTTGTAAGAAGCTTTGAAAGAATTTCCAAAGGAAATGTATTATGAATATGGCTGGATTCAGTGATACAATTCTTAGTCCACAGACGGTGAATGTGGCTGTGGTTGGTTCACACTTCTTCCAGCTCCACCTGCCCGAGCAGGGGTGTAGACACCACATCCTCAGTGTCACTGTGACAGAAGAGGTTTGGTGGCTCCTATTGCTATACACACAGGATCAAATTGTTGTACATCTGAAACCCAACTGGGTGTCAGGAGAGTGCCAGGTGTGTAAGTTGTAGATGCTGAACCAAAGTCTTATCAAAATCCAGCTCTGCCTTTTTCTCTGTGATCTTGGGTGAATTACTCAGTCTCTCTGAGCCATATTTTCACCACCTGTGAAAAGATTACAATACAATAGAATTTTCCTCAAAAATGGTTGTGAGGATGTATCAATGCACCCAGGATTGTGTCTGTCAAGTTGTAAGTGCTCAAATCTGTTGCTTGTGATTATTATCTCCATGTACTGGTAGGCAGGGATTTGAGTCCATAGACACTGATACGGCCTTGGAATGTGTTAGCATACAGAAAAATAAATTATAGACACATGTTCTTTGGTTTTCTAGGGACATGTTATTTTTACCCAGGGCCATGCCCTCAAAAATATCCTTTTCACCAAAACACCTTCTGAGCAGTAAATAGACTTTACTCTTTCGTAAGTCCCAAGTACCAAAGATGGAAGAAATCTTTGTAGACAATCCCAAATTACCTACACAAATGCACTGGTCAGTGTTTTGGTGATCCCCAGTAAAATAATTACTCACCCATGTTGGAGAAAAGGAAGGAGCTACTGTGTGGTGCAGCATGGAGAAAGCTGTCTCAGAATTTCCATCTGGGGGAGAAGAGACTACAAGAGAGACTATTCAAGGAGAGTAGAAGAAAGAGGTAGAAAACCTAGAAGTTTTAAGAAGTTTCCACAAATAGCTCCAGTGACACTCATGCAGGCTGGCGACAGAGAAATATCTGCGAGCCGGGGTCTGTCGTGTCCTCGCATTCACAGCAGCTCAGATGGACAGACCAGACACCCCACCTCCTGCACAACTCTGGAAGGTGTCTTAGGGTGAAGTGTGCACAGGGACACACGGACAAACGCAGCTGCCAGCTACTGACTTGTCTCTAAGTACTGTAATTTGCTCAGTGTTTTGTTTAGTCTCTAATAAAACTGGTTATCATTTTGTCCATATTGCTTTGTAGTTATTCTCAGATAACATCTTTTTGTTAACATCCTGATAGAAGTGCTCTAATTAGCTTCTGAAGGAGAATCACCTGAATGCCGAGGGACTCTAATGATAAGCAGCTGGTTGCTCTGTTGGTGCCCAGAGAGAAGGCCTGCCCCTAATTGAATTTACCTGCATGATTTAGTTATCAGTAAAGCAGAAGCACTGTAATAGAATAAATATGTGGAAATAAGGACAGGTGTGTGTGCACACGAGACAGTCAACTATCACATCTGTGCCACCTGCTTCTAAAGTTTTGGTAATAGACAAGACTGCATAGAGATTTTGGGCTCATAGCATAATTAATTCCTCACTGCTAGATGAGGAAACTGAGACCCAGAGCTCTTTGATGCTCACTCAAGCTCACTGTGGCAGGTGGGCTGTCTGCATGCTACTAAGGGACTCTACCTCAGCCCATTGCCTCTCACAGGCGTCATTTAATCTGCATCCTGTGTGGGGAGGGAGTTAGTTCTCTTTGTTTTTATTGTGTAGGTTGGAAGATTTCTTAGTAAAACAATAGTGAAAGTAATGAGTAGCTATTGCCTAAAGAGTGATTCTTTTAGAATAAGGATTTCAAGATCATTTCTAATTAGAAGAGTTCTTCATATTATGGGTGAGCTCAACATCTCTGAACATCTCAGGGATCATTTCTTGTAGAGCACATCGACCATGGCAAAGGAGTCTTTGGACAAAGCTGGACAAAGCTGATGGCATTTTGTAAGAAAGGAGAATGTGTTGATGAGTGAGCCTGCGTAAACATGTAAAAGTCTACTTTTAAAAACTAGTGAAAGGGTGGGCGGGCTTGCTTGTCTAAAAATGGCTGAGTGTATGAATAGGCCAAGTCACCTGCACTTGTCTGAGAGAAGAGGTGGCTTACTCAACCACCTATTATAAAGGAGTGTCTGTGTGTGTGACTCTTCAGCTTTCTAAAACAGGATTACCAGGGAGGCTGACAGCAATGGGAATAATGAAGTGCCCAGAATAAGCAGCAAGGCGGCTTATGTCATGTTGCATATAGCTTCATGGGTAAGAGGTGATTTATCCCTTTCATCAGGCCAAGCTTTTCACGGCACAGAATCTTATTCAAACTGTGGCCACATCCTACACCATCAATAAAATCTCACGCAACAAAAAGCACCCTTGACCAAATACAATTTAGAACTGAACTGCATTCATCTAATTTTAAAGGTAGGAAATGTTTCAGGAAGATTTTATACATAGTCTATAAATAATATGATCTTCACAAATTTGTTATTTAGAATTCCTGTTGGTGAAAGTGCTGCTGAATTAGCCTCGGACTTTTAAGGGAACATGGAGAATATTGTAAGCTACTTGAAGCCAGGGAAGTTTGAGAATGCATGGGAGAGCTGATACTTCTCCAGATTTGGGTGGAGATGTACAACTAGAGTCATTATGTAATGGGAAAAAAAATGTGTATTTTTTTTTATAAAGAAAAACATTGGGAGTATCCTGTATGTAAATATCACCTTATTGAAAAACATCAAGGTCCTTTTACTTTTTTCCTGGTGGAAAATATGCTTATATGCAAGGAATCTCTACAAGCCTTCCACTTATTACCTATAGAAGTGAATAAGAAAGTAAGAAGGCTTTAGTGAATTTTGATTTTGAGACAAAAAAATCTTCATTATCATGACTTTCCCAAGAGGTTTTATTCATTATTTATTTTAGTTACAGCAAAACTGAGAGAGGTATATGCCTGCATTTGCTGAGGAAAATATTTAATAAGGTCATGAATATGATTTCCTAATTCTGTTGGTTTTTTTTTTAAATAAAATTAAGGAAAGGCTCTTGTGGTAACCTCTGCCCTTTGTTATAAATTGACGTTGCAAACGCCTGTCTGGTGTGTGAACCATGACAAATTTGGGAGGAACTCTTTCATGCTATCTCTTTACTCATTGTGGTAGTTCACATCTACAGTGAGTAATAAGCCTGTAAGAGGCATACTGCAGCCCTGCTCATCAGTTACAACACATGTCACAAATTCCGTAGGTAGACTGAGGCTGTGATGATGCAGATGGGTAAGTTGAGGACACCAAATTGATATTGTCCCTTTAATCTTCATGTGAACAAGTAGTGAGGATATGCTGATGTTACAAACAATGTCTTTGGCATCTCTCTTCCTAGCCTGAGTATCAGTTCTAATGCCAGAAAGCTAGTAGCTGTGGCTAATATAATAAAGCTGCAAGACATTAGTTTCTTCCTTAAGCTTCTTTTTTAATTGGCAAAGTTTTTAATGAAATATTTGGTGAACTTCTAAATGGAGAAGGCATTGCGCACTTGCCAGTTTTTAACTCACTTTGTTAGACTTAGAAACTATACTATCAATTGGGTTTTTCTAAAATAAGGGATTAAGTAGGTTATATTAAGCCACTAAAATAGAGATTCAGTGGTTTAAGTGACTGCTTCTTATTCACTATACCTTTGAAAACAAACCTAAAAAGATGATTTTAGAACTTTAAAATTTAGGTGCTGTAGACAACAAACAATACTATGTATTTAGAGGAAAATAAGACCTAGAGTTATAGTCACTGTAAACAGGAATCTTGAAATGGAATTAGAACAAATGAATGATTAACTGGGATGATCTTTATTATGTGTTGCTCACAAGCTGGTTTCTGGTGTAGTATTCTATGTATTTAAATTCTATCTCCATTTTGTACTCCATCAGTCTGGCCAGATTGTATCATTTTGCATATGTAAAGTAAAATGGGATGACAACTGTGACTCCTTGTGGGACTGAGAGGTATAAATGAGATGATGGACGTAAAGCTTCAAATAGTTACCATTATGTAATTATTATCTTAGGTTAATGAAAAATTTACATGATTAAGTTACTGGCTATCACTATTAGTTGTCACATTGTAAGCCACATTTCATTTTGGTTTTCAGATGTAGAACAGAGGCAGGGACAATAACATATATTAGTTAATCTTGACATTGAGTCCAATATTAAGATATTTTATGTATTTGTAAAGGGGGTTTAAAAGTGCTTCTAACATTAGGACATGTTAACCTAATTTGGACTATGAGTCGCAGTACCTGTTGTGTTGTGAGACTTAACCTGTCAAGAACAATTACATTTCCCCATCCTTTATTTTTAGCTTTGTAGAAGCTGAACATTTTGCTATTGAAATTTCATTTGAAATAAAAATGTCTATATTCTACACTTTGTGAAGATTTTGGTAAAGATTTTCTCTCTCTCCCTCTTACATGTCAAAAATCCACTCTATCAAACCAAATTATGGTCAAACCATTTCTGTGTACTAGCAAAATTAACACTGAATCAGATGTTATTATTTATTCTAATGATAAAACATCTAAGTGACAAATGCTAATGGCTAAGAATAGCTAAATTATAAAATCTTAGCCAAAAGAGGAAAGTAAAGAAATTCCTGTCAAAATGAAATGTGCAAATTATCATGGAATCTCCAGTTGATGTTGCCTTCAGTTCCTCATTATGTTGGCATTCCACACATGCAGAAATGGAATGGCTGCTTCTGGAAATAGTGTCCTGTGAAAGGGATAAAGATGCCTATCTGCTTCCTGGCACCTTCTTGATGGCATAAGACAGTCTGATCATTGTGGCTGGTATATGTTGGTGGTGCTTGACTCAGTGAGTTCTTCCCCTTTCTCTCTCTCATCCTTCTATATTGCTTAGTTAATAAATACATGTTCCAGGGCCCTCCTTCCAGGGCCCTCCCTGGTAGCATGGCGGGTTGAAGCACAACACTATGAAGCTCTCTGCAGCCACTGCAGCACAAGTTTGAACCCTGGCCAGGGAGCTGACCCATATGACACAACAGACATCTCCTGTCTTGCGTGCTGCTCCCCTCAGCAGTGTATTTTGGTCTATCTGCCTGTTCTGATCCCCACTCTGTCTCTGGTATATCCTTTCAGCAGTGTATTTGGTCTATCTGCCTGTTCTGATCCCCACTGTGTCTCTGGTATATCCTATCACCCCCTGCACATCAGGCCTGTACCCCAGTTCTTGTGTGCATAAATAAATAAATCTTAAAGAAAATTAAATACAGTTCTAACTGCAAGACACCAGCTTCTACCTCAAAAAGCTTGTAACTGAACCAGTGTGCCCTGCAGTGATCCCTATGGGCCTTTCCACAGGGCTGTCAATGTCCAATCAAGATCATTCAGGACTCCTCAAATTAGCTCTTTTTTAATGGGTCTACCTTAGTAGCAAGAGAATACATAAAAAGAGAAAGCATATGAGTTCACAATTACATTTTCTAAGGGAAAACTGAAAGCATGCCATTTTACTTTCCTCTATGGAGACAGTATTTCCGATGGAAGCAGATTCAGCACTCCAAGAGGGCTTTGTAAGTGCCAACAGAGTTCCAGGTTGCTTGGCAATGCACATAAAGACCAGAAAACACATATGGCTGTCATTCCAGAGAGGATCCGTGAGAGCAGCCCAGAATAGAGCTTTGAATGAGGGGCGAAAAATGTGGGGCATCACTGTGTTTTATTTCTTAAACAAAAACAAAATAAACAAAAACCAAGCCGTAAATGTATTATTTCCCCTTAGAAGGGGAAATACCAATAATGGGGTTTAGTATTGTGGTGCCAAATTCTCTCAAGCTATAAACTAGAATGATGCAAAGCAGATGCAATTTCATTTCTAGCTTGCAAATTAAAGCTTTTAAATAAGTAAATGGAACCACTGTTCCCCCATAGAAATGTTCAGGCTTCAGGTTCAACAGAAGTTCAAGTCTTCTTTTTCTCCACAGGCTGGAAGCAAGCACCTTGGTAAATACTGTGCTGGAGAAGTCATAGGGAACTTTAAAGAGTTTATGAGAGGGGCTGCTGAAACTCAAGAAGTTGGAAAAAAAAAATTCCCTCAAATTAAGCCTAAGTTTATTTTTAAGAAAGATCAATCTAGTGTACATAGAACTAAAGCTTCTGAAATGGGGACCAGTCAATAAAGATTACCTTTGGTGCTGTATCTCATCGTCTTTTCTTTTGTAGATGATAATGAATTTGGCGACCACCCTCCCCATTATTGAAGTTTAGGAATAGGCTCTCATCTATCCCTAACTTCTGTGTTCTCTGAGCAGGGCACTTCTTTTAAAAAATCTGTTCAACTGTTATCCTTGTCATGGCATTAATGCTGATGGAATTGTTAGTATTTGGGAGAGCCGGAGAGGTCAGGATTTTGTCATTTTTCTGTGACTATAACTGCATTTTCAGCTCCTTAATCATTTCATGTTAATTTCAACCTTGATGCAAAAGAAGCTCATCTTCTTTCTCTAGTCTCTTTACATAGCTCCTGGGAGTGGAGTTCGGGAAAGAAGAGGGAATTGCAGGATGTGATGCAGGCCAGTACAAGTAGTCACCAGTGAGGAAGGAGGAAATCTACTGTTTACTGGAGCCTGCGGCCGCTGATGCTGAAACTTTACAGTGAAGAGTGTGAAGTGCCACCAGCGACCCAACTGTTTGTCCCTGTTCTGCAATACCCCCAGCTGAGAACTGTGCTTATTCCCCTTATGAAGTAAAATAATGCTGTCACGGCTGCCCTTTCTCTGTAAGCCGACTGTCCACATGGGCAGGAAGTCCTCAAGGTGGCAGCACCTTCATGGTTTTCACATTTTCCTCTCCAGTCAAGTCTAATTAGAAATAAAGAAACAGTAACTACCTCAAAACAACTGAGCCAGGGACACTCATGAAATGGCACCACAGACAATGTGACAAGCACCAGCTTACTAAGGATCTCTTCTAGTTTGGGACAAAACAGTGCTTGTTTTGACTTTCATACAAAAATGCTCTCTTGCAAGGAAATATATACCATCTTGAAAAGAAAAAGGAACCTCGAGTTCCAAGGAAGGGGCTGTGGCCTGTGACTTGCACACAGACACATGGGTCTGCCATTTCTCATCATCGCTTGGCATTTTCTGTCCTTGACATCACCATGCTGTCCTGTTGTGACTTTGCCTCTGATTTCCCAGTCCCTCCGCTTAAGAAAGACCTGTGATGGGAGATTTGAGCTAAGGTGCCATCAGTAAAGAGATTAAAACCAGGAGCGAGAGATGAGAGAGGGTCACAGCCCTTCAGAACAAATATTGCCCTCACAAAGTCATTTATTTGTTTAGGAAAAAGTGCAAAAAGTCTTTGCTTTTTGGCCTTAACAAGTGATCTCATGGAAAATACTACTTATTAAAAGTATAATCAACTCAGTTTTTTTTTTTTCCACAAATGAAAATGGAGGGTAGGTTTGCATCTTAACTTGGTTCTACCTTTGTGCATCTCAGTCTTCCTCACCCCAAAAACTAGGTGAGATGAAGAACAGGCAAACTGAGATAGCTGCTGCATGCCATGATACTAAGCAATTTGATGGTTTTCAACTGAGTTAGTTGAATTAAATGACCTGACTTCAAATCACCATCATTTTGATTTTGTATAATCTCAGACCCTAAGCCAGTTTGAGGTGTTTGTGATGTTACTGTATATCACTTATTTTCTGTCATTCTATCACCCAGGCTCAGAATCTGAGATTTTGCCATCAACTCTCTGTTCAAACACAATCCATTGAATATTAACTCTATCACACAATGTCCTAAGACCTGACATTCAGCTCTCTATTTTCTTTTGAATCTTTTCATACATTGGTCCTTCCCTATGTCCTCATTTTTATTTTTCCTTTGGAGTCCCATGGATTCCACCATGAAATCCAATCATGTAATCGGTTTATTACTGTAAAAGCCCTGCTCTAAATATGCCTATTTGTAGATGCTTAATAGTTGAGTCTATTCTCTGTGCACTGCCACTTACTTGCACGATTCATTTTTACTGATTGAAAAATCTACCTTGACTCCATTGTTTATGAGATCAATTGAAAAATCTCCCTGTCTGGGATTGAAACTGTCTTATCATCTGATCCCTCCTCATGGAAGTAATTTTATTTCTCAAGGCACATCACTGTGTCCCTGATCTGCCACAAACTTTGCAGAATTTTGCTTGGGATGGTTTTCCCATCTTCTTACCAAACTTCAGACTTCCCCTAACATCCTTTCTCTCTGCCCTGCAATCTCTGTCCTGGCAGTCATTATTCCTACTCCATAATTTCCTTTGTCATGCTTTTCAGCTTTTAAAAAATGATATATTTGCTCTTTGCCCAACAAAATAGTATACTTTGAGAGGTATGTTTTGAATTTTTTTTTACTCATTTTGTCTCACTCATTGTGTTCAACACATAGTACGTGATCAAGACATACTTATCATGGAATTCTTAGCAAATTGAATGCTTTCTCTATACCAGCTGGTCAACCAGCACAGCCACTCTCGTCATTAGCCCCCAGGGGAACACCTTTCAGAAAGACTTCATATCATATTCTACTCATAAAAAAGGAAAGACTGAACCTGAGAACATTCTTAGTGTGTACAAGTAAATGTTGAATTCTTTGTGATGTAAAAGCCACCTTTAGTGTTAATATAATGGAAAAAGCTTAGACTTGATTTTCATTTGTAATAGGAAGGTCAGGTTTCTGTAACATCCACTCTCTTGTTATGACATGTTTAATACCTGACAACCTGACCTCCTGTTCTATCTTAATAATTTTATTTTCTCTAATAACACGGTCTCTTTAATGGTGGATTATGATATTTAGAAATATTTTTGAAGTCTGCCTTGTATAAAGTGAGTAGTTCTGATCATTGAGGACATTTCTCTGCACTAAAATAAGGTCTTGTAAGGCAGGTGGCCTTTGCCATTATCCAGTTGACTTTGAAGAGCACAGTGACAGAGCAAATAAGCTTCCCTTTATGGGGTTTGTTATATGTGTATCTTGCCCATATCTTATTGTCTCCATTACTGATATTGCTTCAGTCTTCTGGGGCTTTTGAGAAGTGGGAAGAGAAGAGGGTTTGGTTAGTATTTCCAGCTTCACATATAGTAGATGCTTTATTTCTGCAGCTGTCTCCTAAAAAAAAAAAAATAGATACTTGAATTATGTCTTAGAAAAAATGGGATCTTTCTTCATTTTTTTTTTAGGAGAAGTAACATTGTATTAAAGCATCACTGAAAATCAGCATGTGTATTTTACTAAGTTTAGCACTAAAAATATAATTCTACTCTGCCTTCACCATACAATTGATTCTTCTTCTTCTTCTTCTTCTTCTTCTTTTTACTAAATTGTCTTATCCCACTTCCCTTTCCTTTCTGGCAAACATGAATTGATCCTGTCATCTAAAAGTTTGTTTTTATTTGATTTAGTTCATCTGTTTGTTTTCTTTGTATACATATATGAACGAAATTATATGGCATTTTTCTTTCTCTTCCTGGTTTATTTCATTAAGTACAATGCCCCCGTGTTTATCCATGTTGTTGTATATGGCAGGTTTAATATTTTTTATAGCTAAATAGTATTTCATTGAATACTTCTTTTTTTATCCAGTGTCAGTGAACACTAGGTTGTTTCCAGCTCTTGGATATTGTACACAATTCTACAATGAACACGAGGGTTGCATATACTCTTTAAAAGATCATTTTGGGTACATACCCAGAAGTAGGCTAACTGGTGGCAGGTAAACCAATAGTAGGAAAGGCTTGGATCCTAGGAATTTGTCCTTGGCTTTTGTCATTGTCTGTTGGCACTGTTTGTCACTGTCCTAGTTACATCTTGACTCAGTGGCCTATAATACATTACTAGTGATCATGTGTTCTGGCTTTAACAAGCAGGGAAAGGCTTTCCAATCTCTATTTTCTAGCTTTTGTGAGAATTATTCCATTTGGTGAAATTTAATTAAACACCTATGCTGGACTACAGATAGAAGGGCTCTTCTCTTATCCTTGCATCCTCTTCTAGGAGGATTGAGGGAGGAGTTGCTGGCATGCTTCTCTCCATGAGTACTGCTATGTCAAACTAGAGTATTAGAAGTAGACAGTACTGGAAATAGATATTTGACACAGTAGGAGAAAAGAGCAATATAAGAACAATGACCTGGCAATATGCTGAAAGAACTGGTCCTATTACCAAAGACAAGAATATGTTGAGCCATAAATATTTTACTACAAATTAGTTACCTAAAACTTAAAAACCTCAAACCAACCTGCCCTTGTTCCTCCACCTGCCAACCTGCCTCAGTTGCCTTGTTCTGTGAGAAAGAGGGAGGGAACTTAGATGAACAACATAACTGAAGTCTAATTCAGTTATGGGGTGAGAATCAAAGGGGAAAGACAGTCTGCATTGTTAGGGGAGGTGAACAAAAGGAAAGGACACAGAAAAGGAGACATCTAGGACACTGAGCTGGGATGGCATGATGGAGTCAGATGGAATGAGAGGAAAGTAAAGAGTTGGGGGTGATCCATCCTCTGACTAGATGTGATCTTGATAATCTAAAACTAGTGTTATTTCCCTTCTAACAGTACATTCTGTATTTCTTCCAAACTTTAGGGTATCCGAAATATATACACAAAAAACAGAAACAGGACTCCAAGAGTAGGTAGTTCACTAGGAGATCAAATCTATGAATAAAATATATTCATTTTCTATAGTTGTTTACTTCTTTCTCCATTCTGATGCTGTCACTCAGCACACACTCCTCAGTCCCTTGCAAGGGTGCTACACTTTATCAAGCACACAGTGTAATTGCTGTAGGTGTAACCTGAGCGACCCCAGAGGAGTTCTGCATGGAGGAGGATGAAGGGTCTGCCTAGCTCCTTAATTGCCTTTGCCATGCTATTCCTTGGAACCTCCCAAATCTACAAATTTTGCAAAAATCTTTTCAAGGTGATGAAGTCATTTAGTCTCTCTTATTAAAAACTCATTTGAGGAAATATACTTGAAATACTCTCTCATCTACTCTGCGGGCTTCTTGTGAAAGGGCCAAATCAAAATGGTGAAAAACTGACAAGAGCAACACAGGCAGTGGCTTCCTGCAGAAACTGCTGGTTCTGAAGTCTTTTCTAACTCCGACTCTGGTGTGGGGCCTGAATTGGTTTCTGATGTCTATCTCAATTAACCCCTTGTTATTGAAAGTCAAGACCCATTTGTATGAGTCAAGAAAGAAGTTCTCATGAATTCTTGGTGGCCGGCAGCTATGCAGAGCAACCCAGAGTTGCTGGTGGGGGGAGAACATTGATTTCCCTGCTGCTCAACAACTCGTCTTTTCACACTCAAGAAAACCTGGCAGAAAACATGTTGGTGATCAGAATCAAGAGACTGAATTAAGGTTGCCATGACTCCCTACCTGCTTTTGGTACATTTCTATTGCTGGCGCAAGTGGAGAGAAAGCTAAGAGCAAGGGAAATTGTGTGGCTAGGTGGGTGCTCCAGCTTTACTCGTCATACATGAATGACTAAGGAGTATATTCAGCTCTGCTCTGTAAATCCCACACTGATTTTTCAATGCATATTCTACCCCATTAACAGTAACTGAAAGATAAACGTTGCCCTCTACATCATTTTTGGAAGATATTTCTTCCTGATTTTAAAGGTCTAAAGACAGACTAGACTAGTAGTAGAACGATACCCTCTTATCTTTGCACTGGTTCCCACCTACCTTTGTGGAACTATGATAAGCTATTTTACTTCCTGGTGCCTTAGTTTTATCATATAATATGAAGATAATAATGATTTGCATCTTATGTTTGGTGTAAGGATTAAATGAATTCATGTAATTCAGTAAAACAGTGCTTAGAACATTAAACATGTAAACAATGTTGATTATTAGTGGGTGTTGCTGACATTGTTGGGGTCATTTATCTTAAAGATTAATACAATTTTTACCTAAAAGCTTACTATTATTATTATTATGTAGAAGACCTGGGGTATAGCCACAGTTGGAGAGGGTATGAGGGTTCACCAAACAGAGCAGGGGACAGAATAGGGAGATATACTGAAATACATTGCTGAGGGGAGCACTGAAATAGGAGAGGTCTGCTGTACCATATGTGGGCCAGCTCTCTGGCTAGGGATCACACTCAGGCCATAGAAGTGACAATGTTGAGACTTAACCCTTGGGCCACCAGAGAGGCCCCTAAAAACTTATTGGTAGTAATTTATGATTTGTGGAATGTGAATCAACTGTAAATTACTATGGATTTACTTTAAAATTATTTCCCAAAGCAATACAGCTGCACATAAGAAAACAAATATCATAATTTGTAATTTCCAAAGTAAGGGAATTTTGTGATTCTCCAAATTAAGGGAATTTTCCAAAGTAATCTTAGGGATTTTAGAGGGAAAAATTCTATTCTGAACTGTTACTTTCTTTAGAGGAAAACTGAGATGAATAGTGACAGAAAGCAATACATTTTGGATCCTCCCAAATGCCCTAAATACCACAAAAAGAGATAAACAAGATAGTTTAATCTAAAACCTATGATCAATGTAAAAAATGATGGAAAGTCTGTTAATTTTAAAACACCTTAACAGGTGGTTGATTATTAGCTAGTATTATTCCAAAATCTTTCAACAATAAGATGACCTGCATAGTCTTTTTGGAAGAATACAATTTTGAATATATATATATGTATGTGCTTCCCTAAAACCATATTTAATCATCCTCTTCCAGCCTCTATTCTATTTTTTGGTGGTTGCTAACTTGAGCTTGAACCTGGTCCAGCATTTCTCCTAATGCATTCTACCTTTCTTCCTCCACTTCAATGACAATCTGCTCTACTTTAGTGACAATCTGTTCTAATCCAGCCTCTTGACCATTACTGAGTGTATCATACTTTTTTTGATCCATCTCTTTTGATTAGATTCTAAAAATTCCTTAAGAGTAGACAATAGAACATGGACTTTGCACTTGGACCTGGTGCTAACACTGTATATGTAGAGCAAGTTAATTTGGTAACTTGTCTGAGTGCCAGTTATCCCTCTGTAAATGGGGAGAATCGAGCACATTGCTGTGCATGAAATAAATATTAGTTTCTTTCTTTGCTTGTGTCCTTTTCAGCACTCATTGGAACACTGAATGATCAGCAGGTGTCTTGGTCAAATATACAAGGAGAGTACAATCAAATAAGCAAAGTAATTCACTAAAAATTTGCCTCCCTGAACTATTGCTTCTCTTTGAAATCATGGGAAATAAAGAAAAACTCTTCCCTTGTTTGTTAGAATCACAGTGCCTGCTAAATACTGTAGAGATTTCTCTTCCACTATTACCAGGACAAAAACTAGAGCATGGGTTTTCCCAGCCATCCATCCTGTAATTTTTGTTTCTGATAGCTCAGATTCATCTACAATGCAGCCAGAACTTCAACACTTCAACACCAGCTCCTGAGGATATCTGAAAGGCTTATTTTTTGTAACCAGGATTCCATGCTGCTTCACAAATTGCCCTTCAGGAGGAAGGTGGTGTATGAGGGTTCAAATCCTCCAACTGGAGAAGGAGGAGCTGCCCAGCTTCCTTCGGACCTGCAGAGTGGACCTCTGTGGCCAGATTGATTGGACGCTGCTGCTCAGTGGTGAGTTGGGTGACTACTGAGAGGAAGGATCAGCTTAGATTATTAATGACTAAGTCTCAGAAGATTCAAAGACTCCTTTCTCCTAAGCAGCTACAAAAGAGTCTAGGGAGTTTAATTCTGAATTATTACAAGTTTAAGCCCAGAAAACTTACCTAAAAGATTTGGAGTGATGTTTGCTAATGTTTAAGCCAAAAATGCCAAGGAAATACCTCTCTGAGATGTATCTTCATGAACTAAAAAGACTGGACAAGAGGGAAAAGGAGTTACTTAAATTATTGACCATTATATGTGAAAATCTATAAATACTTAGCCAATATTGAGTTTTTTTTTCATTCCACCTGTTTAACAAACTTGATAGAAAGTATCCCTGAGCCTCAGTATGCCATATTGGGCAACATTAACAGGTCAGTTTTTCATATCTTAGCCTTATTTGCAGTTACTGAGAGTAAATGACAATTCCTGATGTTTTATTCTGGAGTTACGATTCTACAGAAGAGCTCCCCTGATTTAATGTAACACAAATTCAGGGTCACACCATTAACAGTGGGTGACTGTATTTAACATTTTTGGTGATTTTAAGATTTGTTGCTGTTAGAGATAAATCTATTTTGCTATAAAAGGAGATTCATGGGTGAACTGTGGGAAGGTAGCATTAAGTGATGAAGGCTAAGTGCCAGAGGACTTCCAGCACGAAGACAAGTTTTACAAAATGTTAAAAAGCAACTAAACTGGCCCTCCCTGGTGGTGCAGCGGGTTAAAGCACAGCACTGAGAATCTAAAAGCCGCTTCCACATGAGTTCGATTCCCGCCTGCCCCGGAGGTGACCACATGGCGTGGCAGACCTCTCCTGACCTACCCGCTGCTCCCCTCAGCAGTGTACTTCGTCGATCTGCCTGTTCTGCTCCCCACTCTGTCTCTGGTGAAACCTCTCACTGCCCCTGAGCCTCTGGCCTGTACCCAGTTCTGTATGCACAAATAAATAAAAAAAATCTTAAAAAAAAAAAAGCAACTAAACTAAACAATTTATCAATATATCACAGTTTGGCATAGACGTGATAAAAACCACATTTGCAAAAGTCTGGGGAGTATAGATAAAGGCAAACTTCAGGTGTGGCCCTAGTGCTTTGGAGATGGGGACTGGATTGCACAGGCCACCGTGAGTCATGGGGAATGATCCTGGGTTTGTGTCAGGTAAGGCGTCCACAAGGCTCCTTATGTTTCTGTTTTTTTTTTGTTTTTTTTTTTAAAGATTTATTAGAACTGGGGTACAGGCCAGAGGTGCAGGAGCAATGAAAGGAAGAGACAGAGTGGGGAGCAGAACAGGCAGATCGATGAAGTACACTGCTGAGGGGAGCAGTGGCCGGGTCAGGGGAAGTCTGCTGGGCCATGTGGGTCACCTTTGGGGTCGGGGATCAAACTCACACTGAAGCAGCTGTGGTTGGCTTGCAGTGCCACCAGTCCTTTGCACCACCAGGGAGGGTCCATGTTTTTTAAATAAGTAAATAAAGTTTTAAAAATGAGACCATGGACGAACCAATAGTGACAATGTGTCTTCAACTAAGAATTTGGATCAATTCATTTGGTACACCTGAAGTTCATTTTGAAAATAATTTTTTATAAAATAAAATAATCCACAGGAAAGTATAGGACTTTGCTTTTAAAAATGAAAACAATTTCAAAATTCACATCACACATTTTCAACATGACTTCTAGAATCTTATCAATGACATCAGAGATAATTTCCCCCAAAAGCCATCCCACCTGGAAACATACAGATGAGCAGGGGAGAGAGAAAGGGGAGGAAACTAGGAGGAAAGAAGGATAAATTAAAAGAGAAATTAAGTGCATCTGTATAGATGGGAAATGTCTAGAATATCTTTTGAAAAATCCATTATCTGACAGTGGCCTCATTGGCAGGATCATTTCATGAGACATACACCTGACACGAGCATGCAATTATCTATTGAGCAGCTATTCTGCTAGGAAAGAGAGTAGTTACTCTCTCAAGGAGGCATCCAGCCTGAAAGTAAAAGGCTTCCCTATCTGAGAAACAAATCTCAAGTATAAATGGTGAAAAGGATCAGATTCCTAGCAAGAAATACTTGTTTTGCATAAAGACACTGGACAGAAGTTTGGGAAAGTTGATTCAATTTTCCACAGCAAAACAATCACCCTTTTTTCCTGCTGGTCACAGTTCTTACCCTCCACTGGTTTATAGGCAGTGAACTCTGAGCAACAAGACTGAGAAAACTCTTTGTAACATGTACTGTCCTCTCCACATCCCCAGGATTCATTTAGCACCATCACTGTGTGTGCTGCCCAGTCTGAGCCAGGGCTGTAGGGGAAGCCGTTCAAATAGGCATTGAATTAAAAATGGAGTTTGTTTGTTTTTCGAAGACTGTCACTGAAAGCGGCAGCTTTAAAAATTGAACCTGTCGGATTTCATTCTGTCCAGTCACGGCATATCCCTTGTGAACATTTAGGTTGGATTTTGATTTGTGATGGCCTATGAGGAGCATCTGTCCTTGCTGCTTGTGGGCACGCTCCCCCTTTGTTTGTGATATATAGACGTAGGATCGGGGTTGACGGACATCTGTAACCAGCACACTTTTGTTCATGTACAGCATCTTTTCTGAACTGCAATCTGTTTTGCAATGAAACTTACTTTCTGGTACTTATTGACTTCTTGAGCTGAACACCAATTCGAGCAATTAGGATGAAACCATGGCATGATTGATTTAGAGGTTGATATTAGCTGCTTAGAGCAGCACGCTTCAGACCTTCTGTGAAATGATTTTCCTACAAACTGCCATCACTTTATGGTAGGTGAAAGCAATATGGAAGGTGAAAAGCATAGATGCCCTCTGACATCCTTCCAACTTTTGATTACTCATGGTAATGAGGATCAGCAGGCAGCTCTACAGTTCCCCGGGGAGCATCAAGTCAAATCCTGACAGCTCAGAAATACAGTCTCTAGCTCAGTGTACCCCAGAGCCATTTAGGCATTTGCCAATGGCACTTTGTGCATTTTTTCAGGGTAGTGAGTAGGAGCTTAAGGAGTAACCCCTGCTGAATGACCCTTCCCCCACATTGACCTCCAATGAATCCTGATTCTGCACAGCACTCCAGGAACCACCTGGAGTTTCAGCATTGAGGCAATCCAGCTCATCTACCCTGCATACACCCTGGCATCCCTGGCAGCAGCCCTGTTACGGACTTTCTCTAGGTGAAGAGCATACCCACTGAGGAGGGGTGCTATGCTGGAGGGGAGGGAGCAACTGTTGGGGCACAGACACTACAGTTGGACCTGGAGCTCAGGGGGGCAGGAACACAGGTGAAGGGTCAGGTGGGCCATTACAAGAATGCTGATTGGGTCCCTGTGGGCAGGGGTGGAGGAACTTTTGTCTTCATTTGCTCTTATTTTATAGAGTCTCAAGGCCCTGTCATGGCTCAGGGCATGGAACCAGCATACTTATTTAAAGATCCTGATTTCTGTTTCCTTTTGAAAATCTATAAAGAAAGGACCGGGGGCCCTCTTTTGTGGCACAACAGGTTAGGACAACACTGCAAGCTAGCTGCAGCCACTTCAGTGCAAGTTTGCTCCCCAGCTAGGGAGCTGACCCACATAGTGCCTATACCTCAGTTCTGTATGCATAAACAAATAAATCTTAAAAAAAAAAAAGAGGCTCCCTCCCTGGTGGCGCAACTGGTTAAAGCAAGCACTAGGAAACTAGATACAGAGCTTTAGCAGAGTTGATCGCCAGCCATGGAGGTGACCCACGTGGCGTGGCAGACCTCTCCTGGCCCGCCAACTGCTCCCCTCAGTAGTGTACTTTGTTGATCTGCCTGTTCTGCTCCCCACTGTCTCTGGTGAAGCCGCTCACCACCCCTGCACCTCTGGCCTGTACCCGAGTTCTGTATGCATAAATAAATAAATCTTAAAAAAAGAAAGGATTGTCATCCAGAATGTGTTGGATGTTGAGGAAGATATGTAAAAGTCTCTGAGTAGATTCAGGATAAACAGAATGTGGGAGTTAATAACAGGATAAGAGGTGGCCTTAGATTTCAAATAAAAATTGAGGAAAGCACTATTCCAGTGGAAGCTGATGGGCAGCATCCTATTAATTAGTGTAAACGAACTGCTATGCGGTTTAGGTCATTTCTGATGGGTTAGAAACACTAGCTAAATTTGCACAGGCATGTTTCCTATTGGTTATTGGATCCTGAAATGGTTCTTGTCAGGTACAATCGGCAAGGTAACAGGGAGGTTGTGTGAATTGCCCAGGAGACACAGCCAAGGAGAGTGTGAGGAGAGGCGACATCGTGTGGAGGACACTCTCCAGTTAAACAACAGATCAGTCTCCTAGCCCAGATGAGCTGCTGAACCTTGACACAGTAAGCAAGAAAATCACTTACTGGCCCAAGAGATTCTTCACTCATAAAATGATAAAGTTTGAGAAGATTAATTGTTCTCAACTCTAACCACATCAAATTCCTCCTCCACTGGAAATCTTTAAAAAACATTAAATCCCAGATTCTAGACTCTACTCAAATCAGTTAAATCTTAATGCTTGAGTATCGGACCTTTAAACATTCCTGTTTGCTGGTTTGCCTGTTCCCAAGCCGCCCAGGTGATCCTGTCCACACCCAGCATCAAGAGGCCCCAACTGGATGAGTCTTCAGGTGGCTTCCAGCTTTTACATTGAGCATTAATCTACTTCCCAAGCCTCTAATGTAGTCAGGCCTTTTCAGGTCCATTTGCTTCTAATTGCTTCATCTCCCGCAGTGTGAAATCATGGTGAGAAGATGGCCGATTGCCCACAAGAGCAGAGAGCACGTGAGAACCATCAGTGCATGTCCTCAAGAAGTAAGCTCCTTGTAAACTAAAACCTCGTTAATGTTAGAGATAAACAGCACACCTTTATTGAAGTATAATATCAGTTCAGGAAAAAATCAGAACAGGTAAAAGGATAACTACTGGTTTTTTAGTTCTGCAAATTAAAAATATGTTGGTAAGAATGATGGTCTTAAAAAGAAATAGATCTTAAAATAGTTCCTCTTCAAAAACCGAAATATTAAACCTTACATCTCTAATAAACAATTGCATAGTACAGTCTATACAGCTGTTGATTTATAACAATGTACACGGGAAACATACAATGTTACAAGGCAAAGTTACTTCAATAAAAATAAAAATACAAAAAGGATTTACATATTTGGAAATACTGAAATCCCAGGGAATATTTCACTGTTGTTCTCATCCCTCTAATTTCAGTTGTCTGGAACTATTTATTCTTTAGGTAAGAGGAAACAGTTTCCTGAGTAACTGTGGAAAATGCTTAACAAAAGTGTGGGTTACTTTATACTGTCTACTCCATCTGTAAAATCATAGCTGGCCCTGGACATTTCCAAAAATGAGAACAAGAAAGATATTTCTGTCATAATACTTCCATTGAATTTTGCCACTCTAAATAAAGAGTCCATGTTAAAGGCCTCCCTGGTGGCCTGGTGGTTAAGTCTTAGAGCTCCCACTGCTGCTGCCTGAGTTTGATCCCCCACCCCAGGAACTAACCCAGTATGGAACAGGAGACTTCTCCTGCCTCTCCACTGCTCCCCTTCCAGTTTACTTCAGTTACTCTGCCTGTTGCTCCCCATTCTGTCCTTAGTGAATCCTCTCACCCCCTTGTAGCTCTGACTTACACTATAGTTATTCTATGAAAAAAAATCCATGTTGAATTTTCCAAATTTTTGCATACGGCAATAAAGATTAGAAGAGAAAAAGTGACTCTTTCTACTTTCAGTGCATTTGTGTCTTCCAACAGAAACTCTCAGAAGTGATAGTCCTAATCACCTAACACCCAAGATGTCAAGATGTCAAAAGAACACCACACCACTGTTTTAGAAAGAATAATAGATGCAATTAAAGTTATCTGTAAGTTACTTACCAAGGGGCAGCTATGTCAGCCCCTTGTCAGCAAAAGTCAGAAAAAATGTGCCATCAAAAGACTGAAGGGTTACTCAAACATTTGCTTAATTTAGTTAATGATGATTATCTATTCAAAGAATGCTCTGTATTTATACTCAGTTATAAAACTGCTTTGTGTAGTAAAAAATGTATTTGCAAACTAAACTGAAAGTTGATTTTGTTTTGATAACATTACTAGTTTAATTAACAAATACATAAGTGATGAAATTATGGTCCACATATTTTAAATGAAGATTGCTAACCTAAATGTCTGAGAAATAAACTAAATTTGCACTTGCTCAGAATTGGAAGAAGTCATTTGAAACTAGAATGTGTTCTTGCATGAAACTTCCAACCCACTCAGGGTGAACACAGAGTTCTTCCCCTGGGGTTAGGAATAATAAGGAAAATTGAAAATTTCAAATAATTCCAAAGCTTAATTTTACTTCACAGTTCCAATTTCCTCCTTTAGTAAATCATATCACCACTACTAAAAAGTAGGAAATAGGACTAATTTTAGTTGTGTTATTTTTCCTTCTCCTGCCCACACATTAATTTAACAAGCAGGAAAAGTCCATAAAACAGGGCACAGGAGAGAGAGTGACAGCAAAAAAAAAAAAAAAAAAAATCAGGAACGAAAAGAAAATTTACCAGCTGGGTACTTGTTCTCTGAGTTAATCAACAGCATGCCGGCAAAATTAGAATTCAAAACAACAGAGACTAAAATGCCCTTTTTAATGGTATTGCTGGAATACCTACTGAAAGAGTACCTATGTTATATATATTTGGAAATCATCTCAATACTCCTTACAGTAAGTCAGACAACCCATTGTACCTGGTTAGCAGCAATATCTTGTGATGGTGCTTCTGGATCATTCCTTACCTTACCCGGAAGAGCTCTCTGGATCTAGAAGCAGATTGCCAAACACTGTTTAAATCTACAGCAATTGTAGTAGCCTGGGTGAGAAGACAAAATGAAGGAATGATGGGAAGAGAGATGTGGCTCACTTTAATGTTAGCCTAGCTCTTTTTTTAGGCCTTAGTTGGGTTGTTCCCATATGTTAGACATTTATGAATTTCCAAATACCTCTACCTAAGATCTTGCTTCCTACCCACTGTTTTGTCTTGTTCCGGTTTCTCCTGATGGAATTCCCTGATACCAACTGCCTTCCCAGCCTCCTAATTTCCAAGTCTACATTCTCATGGGTCCTCTCTTTGCACTCCTACTACCATCCTCCCTGAACACCCCTTTGGGGCCACTCAAATCCACAGCCACTGATTTCCTGGACACCTGTGTATTGTCCTGCTCACTTCTTCCCTATAAGGTCTGGCTCTCTAGTCCGGATATTGACTCCAGTTTCTCTGCCCCATTGGTTTGGAGTTAACTGAGCACTGTGTCAAAGTATGGCCATGAATGTGGATACTTAAACAAGTAAGTTTAAATAAACACTAACAGGTTTTTCTCTCCAGCCACATTATCATCAGCAAACAAACAAGTTTTGGTTGTACCGCTAGTCCATGAGGTAACACTCCACAGGTCCCAGTCCATATAACCACATGGAGGTTACATGCTTTAGCAGCTGGAGGTTCCCAGAGGTTCTTGCTCAGCATTTCTGTTGAGTGGATTCTGATGCACAGTCAGGCTCAGGAACACCAGGGGCTGTGTGTCAGATCATTCATATTGAATTGGCTTCTGAATACCGGCTGTGATTCTTCTGGCTGAAGTAACTTGGATTGAAAAACTGCAGTCTCTAATATTGTCTACTTTAGATATTCCATTACATCTTATATTGTCTACTTTAGATATTCCATTACATCTTTGGCTTTTGGGGAAAATTTTTAAATATTTATTTATTTGTGTATACAGAACTGCGGTACAGGCCAGAGGTATAGGGGCAGTAAGAGCATTCACCAGAGACAGCGTGGGGAGCAGATTGATGGACATGGCTGAGGGGAGCAGTGGGAGAGAATAGAGAACTGGGTCACCTCCTGACCAGGGATTGAACTCACATGAAGTGGCTTTGGTTAGCTTGGCAGTGTTGTGCTTTCACCTGCTGTGCAACCAGGGAGGCCACAACTGTTGGAAAAAAATTGAAATTTACTTTCAAATGCAAAATGATGACAATGCTATGCAAAACAGTGTATCAGTCAGTCAAAAAAGTAAAAATAAAATTACCATGTGATCCAGCAATTCCACTCCTGGGTGTGTGTGTGTATATATATATATATATATATATATATATATATATTATATATATATATATATATATAATATATATATATGCAGAGTCTTGAAGAAATATTTGTGCAAGAGTGTACAAAATATAGCAGCATTATTTACAATAGGCAAAAGATGGAAGCAAACCAAGAGCAGCCATAATGGATGAATGCATAAGCAATATGTGGTATGTGCATACAATGAAACATTGTTCAGCCTTAAAAAGGAAGGAATTTGACTATGCTACAACATGGATGAAGCCTGGGGACATTTTGCTAAATGAAATTAGTCAGTCACAAAATCGAATACAATATGACTCCATTTAGCTGAGATACCTAGAGTAGTCAAATTTACAACACAAAAAACACAGGGTTGTTTTCAGGGCTTGAGAGTGGGGCATATAGAATTTCAGTTTTGCAAGATGAAAAGTGTTCTGGAGACAGATAGTGATGGAGGTTGCATGATCTGAGTACACTTAATATACACAAATATATACTTAAAAATGGATAGGATGGTAGATTTTATGCTATGCATATTTTATTATAACAAAAAATTCAGAATATTATTGCCAACTTTTTTTTCTGGAGAGAGAAAAAGAGCAAGAATACCACTTTTGGGGGGCTTTGTTTTCTATTTCTGAGATGTTGTGTTTTTATATATACAAATTGTTTTTACATATCCAAATTTTATATATACAAAAGTCACAATGAACTTTCTTTGCTGAGACTATATTGTGTCAGAACTTGCTCAAATAGTATGTTATTTGGTTGACATTCACCATATTCAAGGTGTTGTATTGGGTACTATTGCAGGGGGTAGTTATAAGAACATATGGGACAGAATCTCAGGCATGGGATAATTTAAAGTCTATCTGAAGGGGTAAAATACACACACTAGTAACTACATTGTGGGGTTGGGTACTATATGAGAGAAAAGAAAATTTCAAGGGAGATCACAGTCCTTTGGGGAAAAAAAGAGGGTATCATGGAAGAGGTGAAGGCTGATTTGAATCTTAGAGGCTGGGGTGATACTGGCAGGTAGAGGTTGAAGTGATCACTCCAAGTAGGAGGGACAATAAATGGAAAAGCATGAGCAGCATTCTAAGAACAAAGAACTAGAGATAAGCAGGGTTAATGCGTTGCAGTGACTTTTGACATTATTGAAGTCAAACAGTTAAAGGTTTTTGAATTAGGATAATGAAACAAAATTAAGCTCTTTTAAAGATTTTTGTTATGTAATCTTAATATCAAACCTTAAATTGGTTACCTTACAATGGATTTGCGAATGCAGATGCTAGGAAATGGCTACAAAAACATAAAAATAATGACCATCTGGAATACAGAGTGGTTGTAGAAATCAAAAGGGGATGGGATGAGCGATTATGATAAACTTGAGGGAGAATACTGAAGGGTAGTAAGAGCACTAGGTTGGGAGCTTGACTTGTATTATGGTTTAACTAGCTCTTTCTATCCATTTGGAAAATTACTTGACATCTTGAGCTTCAATTTTTGCATTTTTAAAATCTGAGGATTAGGGCAATTTCAATGGTTACTTCCAGTCTCAAAGTTCTCTGATTCTAAGTTGAAGTTATGGTTTGGAAGTATCAACTCAAGAGTAGTGTTGATTACAACCTGGATGTCAATCAAGTCCCCAAGGAGGAGAAAGCCTACGGGGAAGGATGAGTCATCATTAAAGGCTCGTATCTCCTTTCCTGTGTATGGTAAGCACCACAGTTGTGCTGATGAAGGGAAATGAAAGATGAAAATACAAGAAGAAAGCAAAGAGAACAAGCATTTGTTCTCTTTCCAAAAGGAGTTTCATATGTAACCCTCTCTAACACAGAAGTTACCATTTTTCTTCCAGGGGAAGATAATGAAACTGACTCGGATTTATTTGTGTCTCTCCAGAAGGTCTGCCTGACTCTTGTGGTGCTCTCTATTTCCACACTACAGTTGTGAAGCAACTGGACTGGCTTTTGGTCTGGCAGGAGAGCAACACCAGGAAGGAGAGCAGCTGAACTAGCAAGGGCATGTGTCTGATTTTTATAGTCCCATTCCTCCTGGCTTGGACAATGGCCCCACCATCGCTCCGCAGACCCAGTAGCAGGTGTGGGACCACTGTGTATGCTACCCAGCTCTGCAACAATGAGCTGGGCTAGGGAAATGGCAGCTGCTCCATGAGCAGAGCAATGGCAAGGCAATTGTTTCTAGATGACTTTGCAGCTGACATGAGACACAAATCATTATTATTTATGAAGAAGCTCACTCCTGTCTTTTAACATTCCACAAAAAGATTAAAGGACCAAATGAACACTGTATTTGTTTTGATGCTGTTTTTACCCAGTCTAGAATTTCAAAAAAGTGCAATTCCAAGCCAGCTAATTTGTGCCATGCGTTGCTGCTTTTAAGTTCCCCCATTAGTGAACTGTACTCATCCAACTGCTAAAGAAAGGCCATCTGGGAAGACTTCCTTCTTTGAGCTAACAAAATAGTCATGAACAGACATCTTACTCCAGTGGCAGTAACACCCTGTGTTAAAGTACTTCCCGCCCCCCCAACTGTTATTAAAATAGTGATACATGTCTTGTTCCTCTCTCAACTGAGTAAGAACACATCTATTCCAGTGCATCAAAACCTTGATTCTTATTATATATCAATAAAAAGTGTGTCATTTCTGCTGTCCCTGATGTCCTTTTTGGAATATTAGTTCTTAAATGTCTTGGGAATTTATAGTTAAAGAACATTACTATACAGTACACTATTAGAGGTGGGCATTATGTCCTATTTTGTTTATTAATACCTAGAACTGGACTTTGCATATAGTAGATGGTTAAAAATTATTTCTTGAATGAGTAGAGGAGATGGGTTATGGGTGGACACAAACACTTGTGGGCCAGTAAAACCTTGTTTCAAAGGAAAGCACTAATATATTTTGATAGCATTTGCGGGTGATCACAGTGATATAGAAAACCAAAGGAAGCCCATAAAAGTAATGATGTCACTTATATCTAGGGATAATTTTGTTGATGGCTTTGAAAAAACACAATTGAGAATGGGTAAAATTTGATTTTTCACTTAGGTAAAAATTTGTATTACCTGTGTCTAAAGACCACAATGTTATATTTGGATATAATCATACATGAAATAATAAATACCCAAAGAGTTATAAGGTATTATGTCTCCTAATATTATATTACTTAGCCACTTAATATTTTAAACTAAGCTGTATAGGAAAAAAGTTATTGATGAAGTCATTTATTTTTTAAAGATGGTTTTCTTACTTAAAACATTAAATCGTAGGAATATTTTAATATTCATTTAATTCAATACTAGCCTGTTTTTTTAGGTTTTCTTCTTTCCCAGATACTAGAAGTCCAGATCCAGAAAGATTATTTTATTTTAAAGATTCACCAATTCATGCATACAAAAACTGGTGTACAGGCCAGAGGCTGGAGGGTGAGAGGATTCAGCAGAGACAGAGTGGGGAGCAGAACAGGCAGATCCACAGATATATACTGCTGAGGGGAGTAGTGAGCCGGCCAGGAGAGGTCTGCCATGCCTTGTGGGTCACCTCCCTGGCGGGCGATGGAACCAATATTTCAGTGACAGGGGACAGCTTCACAGTGTTGTGCTTCAACACAACACTTGTGTCACCAGGGAAGATCCCAGAAAGAGCATTTTTATTCATGTGTATTTTGCAACTGAGAGAAAATAATTTTGTCCAATTTCACTTTAGGTGAAATTTTAATTTCAATTTACTTAGATTAAATTTGATAGTAAATGTATTATCTATTTTAAGAAAAATTTAAACCTTATGTTTAGTGACATTTGTACAATCCAGAGAATATTAAGGTGGAAGAAATTTCTTCAATAGAAATTTAGTGGCATATCCATTCATAACATTTTTAGTACAAGTGTACAATTCTGCAGGAAAATAAACATGCAGGTGAGAAATTAGCATACTAGTTAATGCACAGACATTTCTGGTAGGACAGAGAGGATCAGGCGTAGAAGTTGAAATATATGTTCCTTACTGTTACAGAGCATGAAAGCAAAAGGAATTGCAGACTGTAACGGAACAGTGAGGAAGGCAACCCAAGGAGAACACTTTAAGGGCGAGTATAGATCGCCGAAGGGTTGAAAGTGTCTTATGGGTGGGTACAGGAGAATAAACACAGTCCTCTCAGCACTGCTGAGGCAGTGCGTGGAGCTGCCCAGCGTCTGATTGCTAACATTTCCGAGGGAAATGTGACATGAAAGGAAACATGTGGGAGAGCGAAGACAAACTCTAGTGCTGAAGAACTTCTTACACTACAAATACTTTCTGTTCAGATGAACAGATTTTGGATATACCAATGAGTTCATGCAGACAGAACTATGTGAATGTTAGTGGGGAGAATGAAGAGATTATATCTCGTCAGTACTTAGATTTCCAAGAGTGAAGAGTACTTATTTTGCAATGTGCAATGGAAATCAAACCTGGTATGGCTCCGGCAAGTTCTGGGTCATCAGATTATTCTTTAATTCTTCTCACACACACACACCCCACCCCGTGAAATTGCTTTGCTTTTATTAAAATGGTATATTTCATAGTTTCCTTTTCCATTGTTAATTGGAAAAAAAAAGGGGGGAAATGTCTTAAAATTCAAGATAATATGTTCTAGTCTGAATGATGAATTATTGGTTACATCTGAAAACATTACGAGTCACCAGAAGGAAAGGGAGTAGAAGAGAAGGTTAAGTTGGGTAAAAGCGATCAACTGTATGGTGAAGGAATTGTAATTGTAATGAACTTAATATAATATCTACAGATATTAATTTATCAGGATATCTGAAACTTATATAATGTGATAATACAAATGCTCCTTCAATAGCATTGCTAAAATATGGAACAGTACTTTTCTGATCTTGTAATAGAAATTACTTTCTGTATCAGGTTGAACAGTGCCTGCAAAGATTCATGTCCATATGCAACCTGTGAATGTGACAGCAGTTGGAAATAAGGTCTTTGCAGGCAAATTAAGTAAGATGAAGTCCAAATCAGACTTGACATCTGTCTTTAACTAGAAGAAGGAAATTTGGAAAAAGAGACACAGACATATAAAGGAGATGAATATGGGAAAAGGGATCAGAGATTAGAGTAATGTGGCTAGAAGCCAAAGAACTCCAAAGACAGAGGGCAAACACCAGACCCTGGGAGGGAAACAAGGGAACAGATTAGATTTGTCCTCAAAGCCATCACAGGGAACAACCCTACCAATACTGTGATTTTTGAACTTCTAACCTCCAGAACTGGGAAAGAATAAATTTCTGTGATTTTGAAGCCACCCAGCTTGTGTGAATTTTTTTATAGCAACCATGGGGAAATAATGCACTACCTGAAAGGAAAAAAGTTATACAAAAGTTTGGTTAGATATCCTAATTAAAAGCTTAGACATCTGCATGGAGAGAATGAATAAAAAGTTAAAAACCATGAACTGAAAGAAGTATTAGAAACTGTTATGTGAGAAGGTTAATATCTTTAGTATACAAAGAGTACATAAAATAAATAATAATCCAGCCACTATTAGAACTGTGTGCTAAAATTCTGAATAGACAATCAATGAACAAAGAGATAATGTCCAATAAATATATAAAAATGTAATTTATATCCTTCACCACTATGAGTAAAATTAGAAAATTTTTACCTACCAGATTTGCAAATAATAACAAAAATGTTTATGGTATTGTTCTAAGTGCTTTACCAATTGCTAACTCATTTAGTATTTACAACCCATAATGTAATAGAATTATTTTCAGGATATTGTTATCTTCATTTTCTAGATGAGGAAGTTGATTAATGTATCTGTAAACCTGATATAAGATAATATTAACTTCAGCTTACACAGGAAGAAACTGAGCCATAAAATTAATAAGGATGTACTTCTGAAATAACTATCCATAGGAACTATAGATTAAGAACTCACACAATAAGAAAACAAGTAACACAATCAAAAAATGGACGGAAGAATCACATAGACACTTTTAAAGAAGTCATACAGATAATCAGCAGGCACTTGAAAAAATGCTCGTCATTTAACATTAGGGAAATACAAATCAAAACCACAATGAGATACCACTTCACACCTATAAAAATGGCCCATATCAAAAAGAACAGAAATAAGTGTTGGTGAGGGTGTGGAAAAGAAAGATCCCTTTTATAGTGTTGGTAGAAATGCAGACTAGACCAAATTTGCAGAGGTGTGAACCTAGAATTCTGTGCTATAAGCCAACATCATCTCAGCAAGCATCATTAAAAAAAAAAAAAAAGCTTTATAAATAATCATATCTTTTGCTAAAAAATTCCATTCTTAGGAGTTTGTCCTTTAAAAGATCACATTCACAAGGAACAAAGTGTTAACAAATATTATTTCCATGTGAATGAAATACATCTTAATTGCTTCTGAATATTCTTTATACTTTTCTGTTTTCCATAGTTTCAGTTTTTGAGCCTTGAGTGGTAATCCCTAGTCTGGCAGTACAAACCTGACAGC
>NW_004567102.1:45664295-45670192 GCF_000260355.1 Condylura cristata
ATAAATAAATAAATCTTAAATAAATATATATATATATATATATATATAAAAGGTTCTGTTTCCCTCTAAAGGAGCCATGCAAAAATTATTGGTATTATTTCTCTTTCTTCTGAGTTAGTATCTGGTATATTTTTTTTATTGGATTTTAGGTAGGAAAAATGAGGCATAACGTTTTTGCTTAACTGATGTTCAAAATCGAGTTTACAGTCAAATCCATAGCCACTTCTTGGAAGGTGTGCACTCAGGATGCGTTAGCATATATGGCTTTTACCAGCTGATTTCCTTTATTTTCTCATTAACTTATTTTCATGTCATCTTATGTACTGTTACTTGCCTCTTTAGGGTCTTCTTAAATCTTTTCTTTAGAATAAGGTAGAATATAAATAAAAATGTATCATGCTAATTTTTAAAATCTTAGTTGGATGCTCTTTAAAAAAACTGGGATGAATACAGAGAAATCACTTTTAAAAGAACTAAAAGTAAAAAAAAATTAAAATGATAGTTAATAATAATAAAAAAAAACTAGCATAAATGCCTTTAGTTTAACATATTTTAAGTGACCACTAAGCACCGTGGTAAGGTGGATCATGTCATATTTTTTAGTTCATTCTGTTGTAAGCCCTCTTAAAATCTGGGCCCATAGGGTCCTTCCTTTGTTTTAGTGACTATGAAGACAGGTGATGTTATGCTGAATCTCCATGGCTAAGGGTTTGATTTATTATTTATTTGGGAATGTTCTGTGTATGAATTCAAAACAGGAACACGTGAAACAATGGCATTAGAAAGCAATAAAATCTGAGGGCAAGAGTTCAGAAGGAATTCAATATGCTTCAACAGCTTCTAAAAATAAATAAAAATTAAAAAGCACAAATGCACTTAGAAAAGTTCAAAATGTAGAGTTTCACATGTCTGAACAGGAAATAAGTCACTTTATTCAATATGGCCTACATCAGGTGGCCCAGGGTATCATGTATAATTTTGCACTTACCAAAAGGAAACATCAATACCTTGGCTAGAATTCAAAGGTGCCCAAAGAGGGCAGCCACGATGATAAAAGGATAAGAGGATTGAGTCTGCGAAAAGAGATTAGAGAAAATTAATGTGTACAACATAGAGAAAAAGAGAAAGGGTGGAGAATTTTCTTTAAGTACGTGAGAAAAAGTACACAACTAATGGAAAGTTGGAAGCTGAGACAGGCACCGGAGCAAGCCTGGACTGACATCCCTTAGGCCTGGGCGCAGGGTCCGTAAGGCCCGAGACACTTTCAGAGGCAAGCCAAAGTGTTTTCAGGTCTTTAAAAAAGCAGAATATATATGAATATTATAATAATGAACATATAAAAGTAGACCAAGCCTGAATTGTATTCCTTTTTATGTCAACAGATTGTTAAAACATAGTTTTCATGTTTGTATGAAGGAAGGCGTCCAGAGGGCAACTGTGCCTAGCACCTGTGAAGGTCAGATGTGACTCTGGAACTAATCCTGCAAATTATAGAGATGCATTTATCAGAGTAATCTCCATGAAAGGTTGTCAAGTGTTAAGCACAGATGACTTTGTGTCTGGCTGAAAGATACCCTGAGTTGAGATCAAGAGGGAGAAGAGGCTTACTTTCTGCATCTATAAAATTGCGACAGCATTGACTTGATGTCTTCCTATCTGTAAAAGCCTCGTGTAGTTAATGCCCACAATAATGCTCTGAGACAGGATTTGTCTCCCTCTTTAACAAATAAGAAAGTTGAAAAGATGACATAACTCTCTGATGCTACACGGTCAGACTTGTGATTCTGGGCAAAAAGCCCAGACATTATTTCTTCCCACCCCATTCGCTCACCTCCCAACTCCTCATCAGTCTAACAAGGCCCACGTTAAGCCATAATCCAATGCTCTTTTAGCTTTGTTAACTACATCTTAATCATGCAGTGTCACCTTTAACACCTGCATTTGCCAGTCCAGATTCTCTCTGGGATAGTCCCTCACAAGAGAAAGAGGGTCTAAGTCCGCTGAGTGAATGTGCTCCTTTAAAAGGTTTGGCTTTCATTGATCAAATGTGATCAAATGTCATTTTCGAACTAAAGTAGTTTTGAAACCAGATCTTCTAGAGAGACCAAAATATATGTGACAGTTTACACTTTGAGATTAAATTTTGCTAAGATTTATTTTAAAGTAGGAGTTCTAGGAAATTGATAGATAAATGCTGTGGGCTGCCACATTCCCTGGCATGTCTTAAGGCATAGTTACAGATTATTGGAAGTGCTGCAACAGGGAAAGAGATTGTTTTATTAAAAGAAATGGAGAAATTTTTATTCTATAGAATTCCTCTTAAGGGGAATATTTAAATATCTACAAAAAACACTTGGATATCTTCTTAGTATGGAAGACGAAATTCTTTGGGATCAATAATTGCCTTATAAGGCGGGGGGAGGGGAGGGGGGTCTTGCTACCTAGAAGATTCCGGCAGGGCACGAACTGTGTTGAGTGCTGCATCTAACATGTGGGATGTGTGGAGCTGAATGGCCCTGCACAGAAGATGGGAAACAATTTGAAGCTTCCATGGGAAGACCCAGAAGGAGAGCACAAAGTTCAGCCAGAAGTGTTAAAAAGAGAAATAGAGTGGGGGTCGGTTGGGGGGAGTGAGGGGGGAGTGGAAGGTCTGTGCAGGGGGAGGTGAGAAAGCTTAGATTTTTCTATTAATTTTAAAGTTTTTGCCACAAATTTGCAAAGCTCTTTTCTCTCCCCTTCAAGTGTTCAATGAAGTCTATATATTTCAGAATGTTTTTAGGTGGGTAGATTCTTTTCAAGGAACTCAAAAATTTGCTGAGTTATGAACAGGGTACCTTGGTCCTAGAGGCAGGAATTGGAGGGCTAAAGGCAGAAACATCTGGGTCCCATTTAGGTTTTACCCCAAAGTCAAAAACACATGCTGGAAAATGCAAAAGCATCCACATCTACCCCCTCCGTGCTCTCCTCTCCCCAGCCCACCCCCAATGCTGAATCTAGAAAGAAATTAGTATTTCTGACAAGGAAATTATTCAAAGTTCAGGATATATTTTTCTCTAAAGTTCTAAGAATGAAAACCCAAAATATACCACAAAGCTATAAACCACATGTGTGTGTGTTTGTGTGCTTATATATTTGAGGTAGCATTGGTTCACAGAGCTGTTGGGTTTTATTGGTAAAAGATCTCCCTCCTCAGGTGCTGTTACCACACTACACCCACCACCAAGCACCCATGTCCTTCCACGCACAAGGCCCACAGTCCATTGTGTCCCCACCTCCATACACACAAACCTTATTCCCAAATTTTCCCCCTTCTTCTGTGGTAGCCTCTGTCCTACAGTCATATTTCTAGGGTTTATTCCTAGTTTGACTTAATCTGTCTTTCATTTTCTTTAAATCCTCAGTGTCTTATGAATAATGTTGGTATGACTTTATTTGGATCTATCCAAAGATTTAAACTATAAGTCTAATTCAGTGATTCAAGTCAAGCTTGTCAATGAATACTGATTTTCCTCAGTGTCTTTTATTGTCATCACTGCAATAACGAAGTTGAAAGTCCTTATATTATCAATCTTTTGGGGGAATAACTTCACCCAACTGAATGCTGATTTGACAATGACAGGTAGAACAATGAGTCGTCTCTGAAGACAAGGGCACAATTCCTGCTGTGACACAAATGATTTCCATACTTGTTTCTCTTATTTAGCCATGTACACTCTATAACCACTGCTTCATAACATTTAAGTTGCTTATTTAGGTCTTTGTTTCCCTTAGGCCCTTGGCAGATTGTATAGGGGAAACTGGAAAGACCCCCTGAGTAGGTGTATGCACAACAGTTCATACAGACCTAATCTCGATAATTCATGTGTACCGGCCCCTTTTTTCTCCTCGTGCAACTGGTGTTTCTGAAAATTATTTTAGGGACCCACTTCCTTTCCTTTACAAAGCAACTGAGAAGATAGTTGAGTTTCAGCATGTAATCCCGGGAGCTTTGTTTACTTTCCCACAGTGACCTGGGGCCACAGGGTCACATCTAATTAATATGTTGTCGGTAGAACACACTAACCAGAAGTTGTCAAAACCGAGTGATCAGAGATATAGATCGAAAGGTTGAATTACATGTACTATTTCCAGGAGTTACTTCAAACCTCCTAGGTTACTAAACACACACACAGAGAGAGAGAGAGAGAGAGAGAGAGAGTTCATGGATTTTCACAGTCATAGAATTTGTTGCTAGTAAATATTTCAAATAAAACTTCTTTTAATCTTGTCAAGTAACAATTATTTGATGTTTCATAAATTTGACACCTTTTCCCTTTAAACAGAGAGAGATGTGAGTTGAAATATATTTCCTAGTAATTTTGGCCCAAAAGTTTTGATAAGAAAAGAGAACTCTGGGGCCTGTATTCTTCAAATTGACAGTCCACATCAATGAAGCTCACTGTGTAAGCTGGACTTTTTCACTTATCCAGTGTAAACATACTCATAATGCAGTATCTTTGCACATTTTTCACTATATTTGCCAATGATAAAATCTCTGCAAACATTGGCTAGGATCACCTAGTGCTATCTGGTAACGATGTTTATAAATGCATGTATTCAGATGTCAAAGTACATTTAAAAAATTGTTTCTTGAAAAGCACTTTAGATTTTTTCTTTTGCAAACTAAATTCTTCATTCTTTGTTCTAGAGAGAAGCTGCCAATGGCCACATATAAATGAGAATAATGAAGAGAAGGTACGAGTCAGTTCGCTGTATCATTCTATGTGGATATCTATTCTTTAAGTGTATCTATATTGGACTATTAGGCTTATAACATATATACTTGCCAACTTGATTGGTTATCAGACTAAGGATCCCAGGCCTTTACCTGGCCCTTTAACAGGGTCACTGACTGAGCCCTTGGTGAATGATTGAGGAGAATCTGGTCTAATGTTCATCAGTGAGCTAACTGCTGTGGAGCATAGATCTTTCTTTTGATAGAATAACATCATTCCTAATTCAGTATCAATTCATTTGATTACCTATTTTTACAGGTACTGAAACAAGAAAAAAATACTGGTATGTAGTTCAAAGGTTTATATGTGGTGACAAGGATATATATGGCATCATGGAACCCCAGTGTAAAAAAAGAGAACTGCAAATGAAAAAAACTGTGAACGTCTAAACTATATGGCATCATGGAACCCCAGTGTAAAAAAAGAGAACTGCAAATGAAAAAAAACTGTGAAAGTCTAAACTATTGCTCATGATATATAACAAAGACAGCAATTTTAAAGAAATTGGTAATTCCAAATAAGTGATGCTAGCAAATGATTTTAGAGTTTGGTTAGTTCATTTTAATTAAGTTGGCATTTAATCTGGTTTAATTAATTTTAAGGTTGTCATTTGTGTGTGTCTAAATATATATCTCTAATATATAAGAACACGACTATAATTGCATGTTCAAATGTAATATTATCAAATGCCAGAAATAAATCAAACTTAGAAGTGACAAGGCAGTAATTCTACTTAATACACACAATGGTGTGATAATTATAAACTATTTCATCTTGATGTTCATAAGTGGCTACATATGCGATTTATTGTAACAGTTAATTCCATTACACTAGTCTAGAAATAGAAAACAGGAAAAGGGGGTGGGGGGAAGTGCTAATCAGCACAACCGCATGTCTCACTCTTCACTGGGGGGGTTGGCTTCAGGACCATGGTGGATGTCAACGCTCAAGTCTCTTATATAAAATATTGTACTATTTGCCTCTACCCTACACACATCTTCCCATCTACTCTGAATCATCATATAAATGTCATTTGAATGGTTGTACTATATCTTCTAAGCGACGATGACCAGAAAAGAGTCTGTATTTTGTCTCATGAACAGTAGTATACAGTATGGTGGG
>NW_004567102.1:45670567-45722243 GCF_000260355.1 Condylura cristata
TGAGGGGAACAGCCAGCAGGAAAGGAGAGGTCTGCTACGCCACGTATGTCCCCTCTCTGGCCGGGATCTAACTTGTGCTGAAGTGGCTGTGGATATCTTCTGCTTTGAATCATTGCGCCACCAGCAAGGGCCCGGGCAAAACCATTCCTTAGCTGTGTGACCTTGGCTAAGTTAATTACCTCTCTGAGGTCTTTAAAATGAGGATGAGACTACTTCTGAAGGTAGATGTGAGAATCAAGGGAGTTAAAATACTTAGAATGTTTCCTGGCATGTATTAAGTAGTGGGCAGGTATTTGTTGTAATTTCTATCTGTAGCAGGACCTTGATAGATATTACTATGGCTTTGCATTGAATTATATAGTGTTTTCATTATTTGCTATATGTGTATGTTGTTACAAATCAACATGTATTTTACAATTCTGATCATGAGTGCTTCATTTTATTTACCTAAAAGAAAAAATATTAGATCTTATCGTGAAGCAGCTTGTAAATAATTTCAAAGACATACTCCCCCTTCCTGTATGGGTAATGAGCAGCTGTTCCACATCTGTTGTGATGTTTTGAAGTATATATGTGTTTAGTGACTCCACACAATAAATAGTTTTCTCTGACACTTGTCTTTGTAAGATAATGTTATGGGTGGTCTATTGAGCTTGTGCATGAACATACATTTCCAGCAAGCGTGATTCCATTGTGGCTTTAAAAGCTGATTTGAGTTATAATTCAACTTCTTTTAGTGTTTCAAGAAACACACAACTAGCATTTTACAAGAAGATTTTGATTTTTAATCCTGTATTTCCCCTAAAAGGTACTAATGAGGAAATGTTTAGCTTTGCTGTATTTTAATGTTTGAACACCATATTCTATTTAAGTTAAAGTGTACTCCTCATTTTAGATCTATTGAATCACTTTTGCAGAAGTTATTTGCTATAAAAAGTATACATATTAGAACCACAAATGAAAAAATATATACCACTTTTACAATGTTTAGAGACGAGGCATTATAGAATGTAATGTTTCTTTCTTCCAGAATATTGTTCACTAAATTACAGCTAGAATTTAAAAATCATGACTAGGAATATGTCTTTATGGGTAAAGTATAGTCATAGGTGTCTATGACTTGTATAGACACCTATGGTCTATACCTAAACCTAAAGTCTTAGGTTTTAAGGACAAATTGGAAGAAATTACTAAAAATATAAAAATGTAAAGCTAATTTTCCATGGAAGAGGGCAAAAGAATCCATGTAATTTAGTTCCTAGAAAAGCCAAAAATATCTCTCCCTCAGCTTTTACCATCCAACACCACATTATTTTTCATCAAGGAAAAATCCAATAGAAGTGTTTTCCCAGATGGAGTCCTCAGAGCAATCACTCTGTCTTCTCCACACATGGCCAGGGCTGGGGAGTACAGAGAACTCCTTGAAGCATCAACCTTCACATCTGAAGTGGGAAGCCAGTGAATCATGAGTGTGAAAAACCTCTCCCCTAGGCCTAGTGACCAACACAGTGTGTTTGCAAGTAGAGTGCGGTGACAAGAAAGGAAGGGGACAATTCAGATGCCAGTGAATAGCAGCAGAATTTCGGGTTGGTTTGCTCCCCAAATAAGTACTCATCAGCTAGCTCATTTCTGTGTGTCCATTATGCTTGGAAATGTGAGGGTAATATTAGCAAGCTGCTACATATAAATTTCGGCATCTGGGCCTCACAATCTCCAACTTTGTTTTGGGAAACTCACCAAAAGCTAAATTACCATATAAATAACTTTCACCCTCACTGTGACTTTCATGGCCTCCAATAATAATCTGTAAAATTATAGGTGTTTTAAAAATGTGTCTTTTTTTCCTTAAAACTTTGAGTTCATTTTTAACAAATGATTTTTTTTTCTTTTTTTTCTTGTTTGTTCTAAGATCTGAATATTGAAAAAAGAGTCAGCCACCAATTATCTTGATAAATTTTCTAAAAAATCAAGTCTGTCGTGGCATTAAACCATTTGGTAAAATTAAATAAGAAAAGATGAGAAACTATGATATTTAGTATGTCCCAGATTCTTTCATTGTATATCTCATTGATAGGGCTCAGGGGTCAATGTTGATGACCAGGGCTGGGTTCTCTAGATAGAGATATCAGATTTATTCATACTCTTAAATGTGTGTATTGGGGAAGAAAAGATACATTTATAAGTGCCTAGTATGTACAGTCACTATGGTTTGTGCACGTAACTTCATTTATTCGTCATTACTAATTACTGAGATGCTCATTTTCACCTTTTTAAAGGTAATGAATTGATACTTAGTTGAAGTATTTCTTATAATTTTTGGAGTTTGATTCACTTTGGTGTGAACCACAATTTTGAACACTGTTTAACCCCACCACATTCTGAGTCTTTTGCCTTGTTATACACATTCAGTCTATTCTCTCCTTAAAGACTGAACTTACATGTAGTTATCAAAATATTTATACTACAAAGTGACAAGCTGACTACTTTAATTGGAGTGGTGAATGTCAAAATGTGCAATGAGTTTTTGTGGTGGATAAAATGTCTAAACTGTGTAATAGAGTTTTTCAATCTTAGAAGTGGTATAGTCTGGAAGGCAAGTCACAGACAGGGCTAAGTCACAGGTCTCTGAGATAACCCCTGTTCTTTTACTTCTTAACTTGCAAATTTAGGCAAATATTTCTTTGAGCTGATCTTTAGTTATTTCAATGTAACAAACACAATAAAGCAAAGTTGAAGGAAATAACAAGAGTTGAAATTTAAAATATGTAATAACTGGTATACTACAGGGTAATCAATGAGTAGAAGAACCTGAAATCACCACTATGGTCCTGTAAGTGGGCAGGGACCACATGTCTCATTTTGCTGGCAGGCCCCTAGCTGATCTTTCCCACTGGTGGCAGTGTGGATAGTCAGGGTGTGTCATTGAGCTAGATAACATTGTAGGTGTTATTGAAGTGATTGCAACCTAAACAGTTCAAGAAAAGACATGTTTAGAAGATATGTTATTCTACTCTACTCTAAAATTCTAAAGGATAAATCTAACATAGCTATGAAATGAATTATCATTCACATTTTCTTGATTCCAGGTAAGACTTGCATTTGACATACCAGTTTAGGGTGACTTTTACTCAGATGGATACAAGAAGAAGAATCCCACAAGCCTGTGGGAGGTAAAACGATTTAGCAGCTAGAAGAGGACAAAGAAAAGGAATTTGCCTATTTGTTTACTGCACAATTAATGCACATCATGGTTCTTCATCCTAGGTCTAACTGAGAGTCACAAATTAGCATGCCAGTCCCTTTCTCCTGACCTAATCTCATACCATTCTGTGAATGAATACTACTCCAGTATACCAGGTCAAGCCCATTAAAACCAGACTGCCCTGCAGGCCTGGAATGATTCTCCAAAGAGTTCTAGAGCTCTTTGGGTATCTGGTCACACTCACAATCCAGAGGAAAAGTAAGAGAATTCCTTGAGTGGCAGAAATAGGAACCAGGACTCTTGAATATCATTAAGGCTTATAATAACCTACCTGAGTAGCATTGCAGGCCTGATTGTCTAAAAGCCCCAAAGGAAGCCTTAAAATTTATAGAACAACTTGGGATCTGGAGCAAGACTCTCATTTGCTTGGGTCAAAGGACACTAATGTGTGTATAGTCAGCTTTCACCTCAGTTCTGGAAATAAAAGTTAAAGTACTTAACATGCTAAAAACTAGTAAAAAGACTTTTCATCACCATCATCATCTTCATCATCACCACCACCACCACCATCACCACCATCACCATCATCATCATCGTCATCATCATCATCAACATCATCATCATCACCACCATTATTATCACTATCACCATCAGGGAATGTTAGTAGGCATTCCAAAAATAAAGGGAGGTACCAAAGCAAATGACTATAAAGATAACTTAGGGTTTTGGCTAGAGATGGTAGGTTGAATCTAGGCATGTATCTCCATTCCTTCCCAAATTCCCAAAAATAAGGGAATTTGTTTTAAAGTATAAGCCCATCAACCAAAAAGAATGGGTAAGAAGTCAGCAAGATCAAAATTTTGGAAGCTATAATGCAGATGGATGAGTGGTTAATGACCTAGGAGATTTGAGAAAGCTGAACCATAAATCAAGAATGGGGAAATCTGAGAAGCAACCCAATTTCTACTGTATTTGGACGTTGTGGGCAACTACCTTTGGAGCTAAGACAAAGACTGGTGAAAATTAGATTTCCAGACCTCTACATTAATCCATGTAGAAAAGTGACTGCTCAGCAACTCAACCAAGCCATTCTCCCCTCCCAACAGAAAACAACATGATTTCTGGCAAGGTGGTCTTTGGACTAAAGAACATGTGGCATAATAAAATAAAAAACTTAAACACTAAGAATTGAGATGTAGTTCTCACTACTACTACTATCCCTAACCCAAGGTACTTATCTCATTCAGTTCCCCAAACTCTAGCAACCAAATTTATTATAGCTTTCTAGTCAGGATTTTGGAACAATCTTTTTTAGGGGATTTTACCTGTCCAGAGAAATGCCTTAAGGGTACAGACTGTGCCTTAGTCTTTTTTTTTTTAACATAAAATATTTATGTTTTTAGTGTAATTGATGTTGCTCATGTTTTTCTTCCTCTAAAGACTGCCACTTCTTTTCCCTTTCTCTTTCAGTGAGGGCACCCAGATGCCTCAAGTTCACCTTTTCCCGTGTACTCTGAGCATCCTTCTTTTTCTACTCAGAAATACTATTTGCTCTATTCTTATTATTAATATTGAGTTAATATTAGTTTACAAGATTGTATATGATTTAGGAAAAAAGATTCATACGTCCGATTTATGTCACCATACCACCCGTAACCACCAAAGCACTCATTATCTGTTACAATAGGCCATTAGACTCCCTCCCAACTTTTCCCCACCCACTTTTCCTCCTCCTGTAGTAGCATCAATTCTGAAATCACATTTCTAGGGTTGGTTTTGGTGTAGATTTGACAGTTACTTCCCCGCCCCCCCCCGTATATTCTGCATACGAGTGAATTCATCTGGTATGTGTCTTTCTCCTTATGACCTATATCTCTTGGTATAATTTTCTTTAGTTCCATCCATGTTGTCACAAATGGCAATAATTCATTTTTTATAGCTGAGTAGTATTCCATCACACACATCACATCACATCATAATCCATTCCTTTGTTAGATATTTAGGCTGTTTCCAAAACAGTGCTACAATGGATTTATGAGTGGCTATATCCCTTGTGATTTGTGTATTTGCATTCTTTGTGTAGATTCCTAAGGGTGGGATTGCTACCTTCTGATAAACCTATAGTTAATATTTTGAGGAAATGTCATACTATTTTCCAAAGGAGCTGGACCACTGTAAACTCCCATTAACAGTGCATGAGGGGGTCCTCCCTGGTGGCGCAACAGGTTAAGGCACTGCACTGAGAAGCTAAAGCCACTTCCGCATGAGCTCGATTCCCGCCTGCCCTGGAGGAGTCCACATGGCGTGGCAGACCTCTCCTGACCCGCCTGCTGCTCCTCTCAGCGGTGTACTTCGTAATCTGCCTGCTCTGCTCCCATTCTGTCTCTGGTGAAGCCTCCTGAACCTCTGGTCTGTACCCCACTTCTGTATGCACAAATAAATAAATCTTAAAAAAAAAAACTGCATGAGGGACTCTTTTATTGCTATACTCTTGTTTTCAGTTTTGGGGGTGGTTTTATCATCATCATTATAATTATTTTATATGGGCCATTCTCCTGGAAGTGAGGTGGTACTTCCTTATGCTTTTGATTTTGATTTTGTTTTTCTGTTAAGTGATATTGAACAATTTTATTTATCTCTATTGACCATCTGTATGTCTTCTTTGAAGGAGTGTCTATCCTTATCTTCTGCCTCTATTTTGATTATGTTTTTTGTTTTCTTTTTGTTGAATTGTATGAGTTCTTTATAGATCTTAGATATTAGCCTCGTATTGTTTTCATGTCTTTAGTCCATCTTGTGCTATTTTTATGTTTGACATGGGAGAGTAGTCTAGTCTCATTTTTCTGCTGTGGCTGTTGTTTGTCCAGTACCATTTATTGAACAGAGTTTATTTTCATAGTATATTCTTTACTCCTTTCATGTAGATTAACTAGCCATACAGGGATGGCTTATTTCTGGGCTCCCATTTCTGTTCCTTTGGTTGGTGTCTTTTTTTTTTTTTTTTTTTCCATACAGGGATGGCTTATTTCTGGGCTCCCATTTCTGTTCCTTTGGTTGGTGTCTTTTTTTTTTTTTTTTTTGACACCATATGAATATTATAGCCTTGCTGTATAGTTTGAAATCTGGAAGAGAGCTACCTCTACTCCTCTTCTTTTTTTTTTTGTCATATTGCTTTGAACTATCCCATAGTCTCACAGTTGTCTTTTTTATCCATTATCCTGTTCTTTCAGAGTAATATAATTTTTAATTAGGCATGTGCTGAATGTATATTGTAAAAATCACATGTTTCTAACCTCTTTTGCTAGTATTTTTGGCCCATAAGATGGAAGCAGATGTTATCTGAACAACTTACAAAGATGGGATATATGTAATTCCTTTTCTTTCCCCTTTTCGTACTGAATAGAGTATAGACATGGTGTTGAACCTTCTTAAGCTGTACAGTACAACACTCTGAGATAGTGGAGCAACATGATTGAGGATGTCTGGAACACCATGCTAAGTTCAAACTTGCATTATTTATAAATAAATATCTTATGTTTGAGCTAATCTCCTTGCAATTCCCTATAACACAAAGCTGAGCACGTGACTCTAGCAATCTAAGAATATAAAATTTTTCTCAATGAGATTGCACAACTCAACAACTCTACAATGAAGCACATGGTTGAAGACCCTTGCCCAAGCACATTGGGATTTTATACTTTTTTATACCTCATTTTCAAAGTTAAGAGGTCAACCAAGATCACTAGAAATCTGAGGGAAACTTGAGCTACCAAAAGATGACAATTACAATTAGAAAGAAACTCTCACTAGTTCTTCAAAAAAATACATTGGAATGTACAAAATAATGTGAAAATAAAATGTTATATTATATAAAAAAATATATTGGGTCCATAAAATAAGAAAATTTAAAAAAGGAACAAGGAAGACTATAGATTTTAATATTAAAAATACGATTGTCTAAATAAAAGATTAGTAAGAGCTGGAGGGTAAAATTGGAGGAAATCTTCAAGAAAGTAGAGCAAAAGATAAAGAGATAATGAATAAAAGATGAAAGGGAAAGAGAAATAATATTAGAATTCTATCATCAAAATAGTAAGTATGACATATAAGAGAGGAGGAAAAATCTCTAAAGAAACAAACAAAAAAGCTAGAGTAAGAAGGATGTAAAAACCTAAGAAAATAATTCAGAGCATTTCCCCAAATCGAAGTACATACATTGCCTTGCATATTCACAAGAATGAATGAAACAGAACACACCAATCTACAGCTGAGAAACCAGAACACTAGGGAAAAGAACAGGTTCTAGGAGTATCCACTGGAAAACAAGAAGATTATACAGTGAAATGTCAGAGGTCAGAAAGTTGCCATACTTCTCAATCACAACACCGGAAACTAAAAATAATGGACCCCTGCCTGTGACATCTTGGTGGAAAAAAAGATGGTGACATCTCAGTGCAAAATTTTATGCCAGGCTAACTTATCAATCATATGTGAGAGTAGAATTAAATATTGTTCAAGAACTAAATAACTATCTTCCATACAACAATTTCCAGGAAATCACAAAAAGATGCCTTTAACTAGAAAGAGGAGGACACAGTTCCAGAAAATGAGTCAATTCAAGAGAAATGTGAAAAGAATCCCCAAGTAAATGGTTGTCTTAAGTAAGTTTGCCTCGAAAGCAGATCCTGAAACTGGAACTCAGTTGCTTGCATTTATTTAGGGAAAGCCCTCAGGGGAGGGAGACATGGAAGCATAAGGCAGGGAAGGAGGCAAGTAAGATGTGGATTCAGCAGGAGGACAGCTCAGGCTGGCCCATGGGCAACCTGGAGCATAAATTGCAACAGAGAGATGACCCACCTACTAGCTAGGAAACCAGACTTTTGTTCTCTGTTGTGTCTATACAGCCTTGACTGTGGAGAGGCCCCCTTGAGGATATAGTCCCTTATTTGAGAGTTTCCAAGTAACTTTGGGCACTTCCCTGGGAAAGGAGCTTCTGTGAGGCATTAGCATTCATAGAAACTGCTAGACATGTGCCAGAGCCCTGTATGACCTGGGCAGGGGGCCAACAGTGACCACTCCAAGGTATCAAATGAAGGAGCATAAGTGTGACAGACATATAGGGCAAGACATTCAGAGTAGAGCAGATCTGAAGGTTTTGGGAGAGAGGTCTTTAGGAAGACGAAAGCAGGGGATGTTTAATGTGCTTAAACATTATGTATTAAGAGAAAGTTTACAACTCTGGGAGAGTTTACAGGATTTATTTAGAGAGTATTTAGAGGATTTATAAACATAAAACAATAAAATGAAAGGATACCATGATTAGCATTTCATGGTCATAGACGTGAACACACTGAATACTAACCTAACCAAATATACTGAATACCAAGGGGATGGACCAGTGGAATAAGAAGCCATAGAACTACCCACTGGTAAACCTAGTGGTTCTCTCTGGTGACCTCATAATGCATCGACTGGGACCAGGGCTTCCCTTTCCCCAGGATCTGGTGTGCAACTGCCCTAGAGCTGCAAAATGCTGATCTCCAGTGTCAACTTCACTCCCACTGTATCAAAAACCCATTGTCACTTCTCCCTCCCAAACTCCCACTCAAAGAAAGCAACCAAGGCAAAGGAGGTGTCCAAGCACATCCTTGGTATATCTGGACATGACTGGTTCAAGCACACCTCTCCCCATGGTGCTGAGAGGCTGGGGTCAGCATGTCCCCTGCCAGTCCTTCCACTTGTGAGCTCTGGCCTCACTGTTGGGTGCTTGTGGCATTGACTATGCCCTTTTCTCACTTTCCATTGTCAAAGTTAAAAAAAACTTAAAACCCCAAAATAAAACGGTAGTGGTAGAAGTGGTTGTTTAGGGCTATTTAAAGATCCAGAAATAAATATTAATTGCCTCCAGAAAATATGAAATGGGAAGTAGAAGTGATGAATGAGTATTTTTCATAATAAATACCCCAGAATTATGAGCATATATTATTTTCTTAAGGATAAAAATGAATTTTTAAATGGTAAAGCTTGTTCCTTTACCGCTGAACTTCTTAAATGATTATTAAATAAAAAATTCCAAAGGGTGAATAATTTAAACATTATTTCCAAATGTATTTAGTCCTAGAATTTTTAAATGAATTGTTTTAGTCACTTACCAATATCTCAAAAAGCACAAAGGTTAGTATTTGTAAAATCATATAACAGAAAAGTGCACAAATTTATAGAAAGCAGTAAATCTGAGGTCAGTCAGGAAGATCTTCATTTAGAACTTTCCAGGTGCCTACTCTGGTCCTGGGCTTTGTGCTAGATGTCTTAGCATGTGCTTGCTCATATAATTGAATTCAGTGAATGCCTGTGATGTGGTGGACATTTGATGAGGAGGGTGTAAGACAACATGTGTAGTATCTGACCTTAGTCTGGAAATTCCACAACAGTGAAGAAGAAAGAGTGGAAATAGTTGCACAATTCATTATTACCTATAATTTTGCATTTTGTTTATGAAATTCATTTCGGAATGCTTGAGAGTGACTGCACATTGATTCATCAGCTGCCACCTGCTTTGCTACAAGTTAACTTATTGAGGTAGTTTATGGAATCCACCACTACTCTTAATTCAAGAGCTATACCTTTGGCTCTTGGTCTCTACAACTTAGATGTGTTTTCCTGCATTAGGTCTTGGATGTATGGAGAGGCTGCTGCACACTTGAAAGACTGAATTGATTCTACTAACAAAGGTCACCAGAGTAACAAGGAGACATGCTCAGGACATTTGAACTTCATCTTTACCCAGTGATGCATCTGGGTCCTGTTTTTTTTACCCTCGACTTGGATAATAGCTTAGCAATAGCTTCAGACATAGACTCTTCATTTATATTGAATTATTGAAGCCTGAGGAGAGGCATGGACTCAGAATATATAAAGCAAAATTCCTTTTACCTTGCTAGATAAAGCTGACTCATTTTTAAAAGTTAAAACATTATATGTGTTAATTTTAGAACTTCTAAAATGGTAGCAAATACCAATGCCAAAAATGCAATCGTATTCCCTTACTCCACCATCTATCTTGGTACATTTTATTATTTTTTTCTGGCAAGATTAGGGAAAAAAACGTATAGTCACCTGTCTTATAATTGGTAACAAATGAACGAAACAACGACCTGCTAGCAGCCACCAGCGGAACAGTCTGGGGTGCACCCTGACAGCTGAACCAGCGCCTGACTCACCCCTCACTTGATCGTGAGCCAGTATGCCCTTCCTCCTGCCTCCTGCCTCAATCACAGAGGCATAGAACTGGGGCAATTTTTATCACTCTGAGCATGTTGCTTTTGTATGCAAGTGTCAGAGAGAGAGATATCATTAAAAGAGAGAGAGAGAAGATGTGTTTTGATTGCCAAAACACACAAAAGACACGGGCTGCCGTCAGCAGGCGCTGCTTCTCCCTACTCGGTGCAGGTTCACAGTTGCAGGGACAGAGGCGCCCTAAAGTCAGCGGCCTGTCAGGTGGGGGCAGGGCACAAAGCTATATATATTCCTCAGCTAGGGGTCACTAGGCTCCCTTTCTATGCTGCAGAAGAACATCCAGCAATTGAAAACAGCTATGCTGGGAAACATGCCTTTTGCTATAGTTCTTTGGTTTTTCTCTTTTGTTCAATGTGCCTATCAATGTCTTTTACTGCATTTGTCCCAATCCTATTATTTTTATTATTCAAACTACAGGTCAAGTTTTAATAATAGTTACAGTTTGTCATCTCTTTTCCTTGGCTAAGATAACTTACCAATTTTTACTTTTAATAAATGAAGGTGATGTTCATGTTTTTCATTTTAAGTCATTTTAATTTTAAATCATTAAATGATTTTAAGTCATTATAAATATGTTGTGTCTGTGGCTAGTTTAAAATTGTTTAAATTATAAATAGCCAGGGTGAGAATAAAATTAGTATTCTGGGAAATGCTTTACCATAACAGAAAATCAGCCCCGGTTTTACAGTGTACATGCTGAACAAATACTCCTTTCTTAGCTCTGGTTCTATCATTTAACTAAATCTTATCCTTCAAATTGGCTTTCTTTCATATACTTCATATAAAGGGGTAAGGAAACCAAGACTGAGAAGGAAAAATGATTTGGGTTTGGTAACCATAGAATATGAGGTGTACCTAGAGAAATCGCCTGTGGAGGCTGTTGGAGGGGGGCTATAACAAAGGCCACTTTGTCATAAAATTTATTTCTTTGGTCAGCAAGCTATGTCTTAAATTATATGAAGCCTGCAGATTTTGACTATAATCCAGTTAATGCAGCTAGATTACAAAGCAGCAGTTTGAATGTAGACATCAATGCCATGCTTAAAATTAAGAGTGGCTTCCATCAATATCATGTAAAAGGACTATGGATTAATCATTTTAGCTTTGGAGGTCCCGTTCCTGCATGTGTTACCACTTCTTTTTCATGAATTTGGCCCCATAGCTGGAAAAACCTAATGACCATCTGTCTGGGGAAGCCTAAGACAACAGGACAAACATTGGAACGGTGCCACACTATGGCCTCCCATTAGCTGAGGACAGAGGGCTGTTCCACAGCCCTGGTGAGGCTGCACTTTCCACAGGCACCTACGTGTTGCTGGAAAAATGCCCATGCTCCTTGCACCTGAGGTGGGCCCAGAGTCCTTCCTCTGAGTTGCCAGATAAAATACAAGCTATCCAAAGATGCAGTGGGATATACTTACGTTCAGAAATTTGTGAGGTTTTTTGGTTTGATTTTTTAGGGACCTTAAGAAAAAATTTATTCATGGAACCAGTCAGATAGGGAGGAGAGAGAAGTATCAGGGATCAAAACTTTACTTGTTCTTTATTTGATATTCAAATTTAACTGGGTGGCCTGTATTTTTCTTTAGGAAACCTGACAACTTTATTCCTATAGTGAAGAGAAATTATTCCCCTCTTTGTTTTGAGTCCTCCACTTTCTTCTTCACTGTGTTTAGGGAAAACACAGAGAGTTGGGAAAAAATTGCTTTTGAGTCTGAGTTCCCCATTTGAAGAATTATTCTTTTAGAGCAAAAAGGATCTAGAAAGTTAGTGTTTGGTCAGAGTATGCTGGAAACCTAAGAACTCAAAATTATTGTTTTAGTCTGAAATCCAAGAGTTATGTATTCACAGTGTTTACTTTCATCCATGCAACTACTATTAAATACATTGGTATAACAGCTTACTTCGAATGGGAATCAGGTCGTTTCCAAGTCTGCTTTGATTTTACTCTTTTGGAAATAACTTCCTCAGGTTTCCTTTCATCTTCAGGGACTTTAATGGGGTAAGGGCCACCTATTGAATAATAGTCCCAGGTAGACTTGGTTTTACTTTTAAAATCTGACCATGGTTGAGAATTTCAAAGATAGGTCATTTGAAAGTAAATATGTAATATTACTCATGTTGTAAATATTCATTCCCAAACTTTTATTACTTATTTTTAAATAGCCAGCCAGGCATATTAACAAATAAGTGGAAAGTTGGATATTTATTATATGAACTAAAGAATGCTTTGAATCTCCTTTTATGTCAAATTATTTTTTATTTAGTCATTCTGAAAACATCAGCATGTAATATTCTTTCTGGATGGTTTCTTTCTAAAACCCCAAAAAGGGAGTTTTTAAAAGTATTAATTCTTTAAAATGATGCCCATATATTAGGGAGGCCAGACTTTAGATAGTATGAAAATTATGAATCTGAATTCAATTCACTGGATAATGCAGAAAGAAGAGATTGAACTTCAGATCCATGAACATTATGAATCTGAATTCAAGTCACTGGGTAATGTAAAAAGAGGGTAAGGAGGTAATGGTAGCATCATACCCAAGAAAAATGGCATTTGCTGTATAAATGTGCCCAGCACTGGTCTGGATGGATTCTTTTACTTTGTTACCCATATCAGTTCTGTTCTCAGTTGGAAAGTGGGTTGGTTTTATTTAAACAAATTCCCTTTCTTCCTGCTCTCTGAGTGAGATCTATTCACCCCTGGCACACTGTGGTTTAGTGTAAGTGCCAAAAAGGATCAATTCCGGTAGCACTTTAGAGCGCTATAAAGACAGTGCAATGAAACTTTCCCTTTTAACCACTAAATCGCTGTGTGACTTTAGGCAAATCACTTAACTTCTCTGGAAATCAGTTTTATCACAAAATACTAAATGGCATTTTACTACAAAAAGAAAGGTAAGAACTTACATTCTCCAAGTTTTACAACTTATTCAGTAGATAGCATATGTTGTCTCATTCATTACGACTCTACTGATTACCAGTTGTTCTTAAACAATATACTTCATCTTTCTTTGTCCCTGTTCTTTATCTATAAACAGGAAAAATAATACGAGATTCTGAGGCTATGAAACACTTCAAACAGTTCTTGACAGATAATAAAAACTTGATACATTTCGACAATTGTAGTTAGTAATAGTTAGTACCTTAACGAATAATTTTGGAGAAAAACAACATGAAAAACCTGCAAAATATTGTAAGCTCTAGACATCTAGACATCATTATAATTGACATCTTCAAAAAGATACAGTTATTTTTGCTTCCCATTCATAATGTTCAACATAAACTTATAAAAGGTAAAACTGCATATTACTACCATCAATTTCTCAGAATTCAGAGTGCGCTTATTTCTGCATAAAATGAATTCAACAAAGCAGGAAAAATAATCTTTATTAATGTTTTCTCTCCAGTGATCTTCATATTTTGATACTTAGCCAGAAATCAGACCTTAAGACATTGAACAAAATACAAAGGGCAATTACAGTTTTCAAATTAAATCATTTTCATTTAAATGCAATGATTTTCAAATTAAAATTTTGAAGTATCAAATTAAGCCTTTTACTTTTTTTATACTGACTTTTAACAAAAATAGTGTTACTTAGTGAAGAAGACCATAGAGCTCTGTGGTGGGAACAAAGATTTTAAACAAACTTCCTTCCTGCCTTAAACTTCAAGAAATCTACTGTAGGACAATTTTTTCCTCTCCCATCACCTCTCATCTCTCATTCCTGGTGCTGTTCCTGAATTTAAATCAGTTACTCAAATAATTTCTATTTACATGTTTCCCCAGAAGCCTATTAAAACATTTAAGAATTGTTCTTAACAAGAAATGATTAAATATTTATTAATGCTAATCCTGTCTTCTGTTAGAATGAATTTTCATTTGTCATATATATGACTTGATTGCTGCATTTGCATTATTTCATGTTATCTTTTTTTTTTCTTTCTGTTTGAAATGGAGAAAATGTTAGCTCTGGAAGTGGTTAATATGACAGGAAACACATTATGAAAAAAAGTTACCTCCATCCAAAGTGATGGCATTAAGTGGAATTCAGTGCATCATGGAACACCTAATGCACACAAGATGTGGAGAGGGTCCCTTGGCCAGAACTTTCAAATACTAAGTAGCAATGAATGGGAGAAATAAATCAAATGAGAGGATAGCTGGAATAATAAACAGTGAAGATGCTTCATACTCACATCCCAGCAAAGCAATATGAAAAAGTGATGCGCGTTGTCATGAGCTATTACTGAGCAAAGAACTTCTTTTTAGGTCTTGTAACTTAAACAAAAAAAGGCAGAAAAAAAAATACTGACGGAAAATAGCCTTCCTTCCTTAGATTAGGTGCCAGTAAAACAAACTGCCATGTATTATCTGCTTAGGGACAGAAAAAAATATATATATTGAGATCAAAGATAATCAAGGTACACCTGGTTATTATTTGTAAAGACTTAACAGTAAGTTTTTAATGATTCATTTATCTGCCACATAACGCCTTAATAGATCATGTGGAACATCAAGGGAGGAATGCAGTGCTGCATTTCTAAAGCCGCTTTCTATGTCTCTGAATGATAATAGGCATGGAAGCCATCATTAGTCTTGTTAGGCGATGGTTCCTTGAGGAATCTCTTATGTGTTACCTTTTAGAGGGAAGGTCAAGGAAGCCACCCCCTGGGATTCCCCTGCAGGATACAACTAACACAAGCATAAACTGTATGGAAATGGCTAAATTATCTTTACTGAGACCTTGGTCTTTCACATCAATCAAGTCCTTCTGAACTAGTAAAACAGAGAAGCACCCTGCTGGCAAAAGTGTTACTATCCTTATGCTTGTCATGACTGGCACTACAAATTTAACAATAAACAGGCCGTTATTTGTCTTACTTCTTCAAAAAACAAAATAAGTGTGCCGAAAGGCAGACAGTTGCGAGGACAATTCATTTTAATGGGGAGCAGGAGGAAGAAAAGAATTGCTAAGTGGATTCTGTGTCACTCTTTCTCTCAGTCCCTCCTCCAAAGACCCTTTATCCAGGAATCCAATCATAAGCGCTATCAGTGCACATGGAGAAGGTAATACGCATCTGACAAGCCAAAACAAAGCAAACCGGGACCCCACGCTGCTGTGTGGGAGGGGCAGGCAGATTTATCCACCATCACGTCTCAGCTTCCTGAGAGTGGAGCTTGTGTCAATGCCTCATCCTGACACCTAACTCATGGGGGAATTATAAGTCATCAATACCAATGACTGTAAAACACTTTGTAAATAAAAATGGCTTAGAAGTTCCAATTAACAACAGAAAGTAACCCTCTGGGAGGTACCAGAGAGAAATAACTACAGCCATAAATAAGCAATGGTGAGTTTAGGTTCACCTCCCATTTCAATGCCGTTGAAAATGAGTTTCCTTCCTGCCTCCAATCTGAAAAGTCCGCTATGAATTCTTTTCTTATCTGCTCTACAAAATGGCGGCCCTTAGGGGAGGAAGGCTGGAGGACATGCAGGATTGAGCGTTCCCTACTGTTTGGACAGGGATACTCCATCTCTCTGTCTCTGCCTCAGTATCTCTCTCTCTCTCTCTCTCTCACACACACACACACACACACACACACACACACACACTCTAATCTCTCTCATGACAGACTACTACCACACTTGGGTGGTATAACTTAAGTAGCCAACTGCGTGACGCTGTGTATGTGCAGTAAAGAGGGTTCAGGGACAAGAAGCCCAGGAAGTTACTATAGGGCACACCTTTAATTACTTGCGTGTTTTCCCCACCTAGAGTTTTCATGAGTCCACACGAGGCTTTAAGTGTTGTCCGGTAAGTGTCCGCTGAGCGTGTTCTAGCTGCTATGCCTGTCACTTCCCATATATGTCACTTATATCTGTGAAAAAACAGATGGGGAGTAATTTGATACAATTACATTACATAATTAGCCATATAATACTTCTTATATGCCACACACATTATACATATCACCTCATTATTACTCAGGCTAGTACTGTGAGGCAGCTATTATTTTTACCCACATTTTTAGGATGAAGAAACCCAAGTAAAGAGAGATTGAATCATTGTCTCAAGGTCACAGTGAACTGAGACAAGTCTTAGATGTTGAATGCAGAACCCACTCTTTCAACCACTTCTCAAAACTGGAATAAGAACCCAAGATCCCTAGCTCCAAAAACTAATAGGTTGATAAGACTGGGACACTTACCCTTCAGAGTACTAACATGGATAGGCAATGATAGACCAGCAAACATTTTAGGGTGACAGCAATCATGGGAGTGTGCAAAAGAATCAGGAACTGTAAATAAAAGTGTGTAGAGCCAAACTCAGGTCTTCAAAGAACTTCCTGCCACCCCCAAATGTAGCTCAGGTTTCTTGTATCTATTCTGATTTATTGCAGTCATTGTTGGAACCTTTTACATGCATTTATACAGGATGTCCATAAGGTATAATTTCAAATTTCAGACCCCACTCAGCACCACCCTCACCTCCTATTAAGCTTTCTGCAAGTTCAGGACTCCTAACAGCAAAACCCACAGGTTGCCACAGCTTGACTAGGAACAAAGGGAGGCAGTGGATAATTCAGTGGCTCCTCCGACACAGCGCTGGCCAATAGGCAACTCCAGAGCTGCTTCGGGGTTTGGAAGTTAGGCAGAGGCACTGACCATCCTTTCCCGGTGGACTGTGAGGAGGCGGCAGCACTTCCTCCATCTTACAGGGTCCAGTAAGTGCCCACTGTGCCCGAGGTAGGTAGCACCCCTGTGCTGCCCACTTCTGACCTGTGTCACTTGTACCTGGAAAGAAACAGGCTTGGGGAGCAATTTCGTATGATGAAGTTAAAGGCCTGCTCACACAGACAGTGATGCCAAGTAAGTTGTTTGGGAAAGGTGAATTGGGGAGGAGGAGCTAGGGTGACAGACAAAGCAGCACCCACAGGTTCTGCTTGGTCAGTGACTTCCTCTGCAAAGGTGATTTGCCACCAGGAAAAATAAACTTCTTGGGGCCCTTCCACCCCACGGTTCTCTAGCAAATCTATGTAAGAGTTGCCCTACCTAAAGTGTATATAAGAGGTCTCTGCCAGGAATGCAGGAAAGCCCTCACACACAGTTCTTTACTCACTTTAAGACTTGTGTCCTTTAAAAGGTATGGTCCATGCATACCAGGAAAAACGATGTTAAGAGGAATGACATGGAATCATATGTATCATAGAGTGAAAAACCATGCCTAAGTGAACTCATGCTTTAGCTTCTTAGTGCTGTGCTTTAACCTGCTGCGCCACCAGGGAGGGCCCTAATTTCTCTTTTGAAGAGTTGTTTTATATTTTCCTCAGGAAGTCCAAGATTATAGAATAGTTGATACTGATAGTTTATTATTAGTTTGAGGTTTTATAAGTGCTGGATGCAGGATGAAGAATATTAAGTACCAAATTCATTTTCATAAATAGTTACATGGAAAAAAGAGAGGAGAAGAAATACAATCAATGTACTTATAGCAAAGAGATTGTGGGCAATTTTTTTCTTCTTTATGATTTTTTATATTCTCTATAAAAATGTATTGTTTACTTAATTTCTCTCTTCTTTTAAAAAAGATTTATTTATGTATGCATACAGAACTGGGGTACAGGCCAGAGGTGCAGGGGCGGTGAGAGGCTTCACCAGAGACAGAGTGGGGAGTAGAACAGACCTACTGATGAAGCATACTGCTGAGGGGAGTAGGGGGTGGATCAGGAGAGGTCTGCTGCACCATGTGGGTCACCTCAGGGGCAGGGATCAAACTCATGCCTAAGTGAACTCATGCTTTAGCTTCTTAGTGCTGTGCTTTAACCTGCTGCGCCACCAGGGAGGGCCCTAATTTCTCTTTTGAAGAGTTGTTTTATATTTTCCTCAGGAAGTCCAAGATTATAGAATAGTTGATACTGATAGTTTATTATTAGTTTGAGGTTTTATAAGTGCTGGATGCAGGATGAAGAATAGGACATGAATGTCAGGGGAGGGTATGTTGATGAGTTGAACTGCCAAATTTCTCCTGATGGCTAACATCAAACATGAAATGATGACTGTCATTCAGCATACACCCAGAGTCCACATTTTATAATTTCCCTTCCACTCATCAACTCAAGATGAGCGTATCCTAAAGTGGATCAAAAAGCACATTAATACAACGGGAGGGTGGGGAGGGAAGTGCACGGGATTATAGTGATGGCACACGGGTGACTTGGTGATGGGAAACCTGCGGAGATTACAATTGAGATGGAAAAAAAAATGTACAAAATGATGTAAAAATAAGCTGTTGTAAAATTTTAAAAAGCACATTAATACATCTAAAAGAAGAGAAAACAAAATATTGGGTAGACTACTTCATTTGTGAAATGTTGGACTAAATAATATTAAATATACTTTGTTCCTGCAGGACTTTTCAGAGCTTTCACTGTGTCAACATATATTGTAATTTTTGCCAACAATGACAGTCTTTAAAGCATTTACTAACTTCACGTTTATTCACTAAATTCTTTTTTGTCCAAGCAGCACCTACGGCCAGTGATCACAGAATATACTTAGGGCAAAGTTGTTCTAAGGCAGAATTCTAGAAACACCTGAAAACACATGTACTCTTTCCCTCAGGACAAGTAAAAAAATGAGGTGGTAAATGTAAATCTATTGTTTTCATCAAAACACTCTCTAATTTCAAAAGCTGTGACATTCGTGAGGGTATTAAATCAATTCTGCCAGGTTGCCTCATCAGATGCACCAAAGAGCTTCAAACCAGTGAATAAATGTCAGAACTTCAATCAAAATCTGTGAGCTCACTTTCAAATAAGTGGGACCCGTATGTAAACAAAATAAAATGTACACCTGTCACTGCCATTCTTCTCCAAAATCACAGTTCATAAATTTACACACCATGAAAAGCTTTATTCATGTTCATATGGTGTGAAAATTGCAAGAAAAACTTCAAATTAATTACCTTTGAAAAAACAAAGCGATAGAATTTTATCACAGACAGAAAGGGAATTTACTCGCATGCTATAAAACCTCAGAATACATGGCTGTGACATATGACTTAGGAAAAAGGGTTCATGCCCTAACATATCCTCAAGTTGTAGAAGCAAATTAACTGTTCCTAACTGCAGTCCATGTCTTTTGGCTCTGGATCAGCTTTCTCTTCCTCACCCAGACTTTGGTGGGTCACAAAGGTAGATATGACCCAACAATAGGATCCTTTTTTTCCTGGTTTCACTCAAAAATTCCTCCCAGGATCTAGATACTTTCATGACTTTTAAAGCAAGAAGTTGAACATTTGAGACAGTTTGCCCTGTTTCTGCTCATTCCTTCGGAGTGGTTGCCAGCTGGACCACATCTCGGAGTCAGTTTGAAGAGGGTGGGAGGGACTCCTGGGACTGAGTTTTGTTTTTTTCTCTTGGAAGTATCATTTTATTTCACACTGAAATAAGCTGATTAGTATGTAGAAAAGCAACAGCCCCTTGATTTCCACAAATGTGTTTTGATTTTTTATTCTGGGCTTTGTGTTCCTTCCAGCATACATTTAACTGCTGCCCACTCCACCTTGGGTACAGTTAAGGGGTGCAGGGGTTGGGGGTTGTCTTCTCTGGAATCTTGCTTACATTTGCATGTGAAAAGGAAGAGATGCTTTGGAGTAATTAGTCATCTGAAATTCTGCACCATGAGGGAAAAATTTGCTTTTGGATATTTATGGGGAGAAAAATCCATATGGACAACGAATACAGTATTGATGTGTTGGGGGAAGGGATGGGACATGGCATATTATATTGAATTTTAGCCAAACAATGGTAAAAGTAGTATTGTCACTTCCTTGTAAATAGCTACAATGGAAAATAGCAAAGTTGTTTTACTTCACAATTTAAATTTCTTAAATTAATCCTATGATTTTTAAAAAGCCCTTTCCTTTTGACCTGATATTTTCAGGCCATATTGAAGAAACTTATGATCAATATGTATTGATTTGATCACTAATTACATTAATTTTGCTTTAGAAATTAGAAAAGCTCTAATGAGAATGTGAAGTCACTTCAAGATAGTACATTAGGGGCAGGCTAATTTAACTGAACTCTGTGCATCAGATTATTTCATTATGAACCATCAATTACCATACAAACGGATGAGATAAAAGGCTTTTTTCTGAGCAGATTTACATTTTTGAATTTGTATATAAATTTCAAGTGCTTAAGTTAATTTACATCCTGTGACCATATTTAATATACAAATAGTTCAATCATGAATGTTTTATCTGCACAAAATCTTACTCTAGCCTTTTATATTGTGTTGTGAATCACGTTTGAAACAATAATTTTTAAAATTTGCTCCAACTGCATTTACTCTATTAAAGAAAAATATAAGGTGAGTATTTTTGTTAAAATCTCTCATACCATTTTTTAGCAATTGATGCAATAAAAGCAAGAGACTGTGATATTTAATGTTTTTGAAATTTATAAAAGCATACGAATAGAAAACAGTTAAGCTGATTTTGAAATTGAGTGCAGGTGCTAAAATGACATCCCCAAAACAGGAGACGATAGAGGCATCTAAATTCTGTGAGTGCATTTCCACTGCTCTTAGAAATATACCTGTTCAATTGAATTTAACAGAGTGTAGAGGGAGAATTTTCTATAGTGAAACACTATGCAATTTGGTATTTGGAAACTTTAATGGGGTGACACTGTGGTATATGAGAGAAATATGGCCTGAGATGAAAGTGCAGAAAAAATTTAGCTGTCCAGAAGTCTATGGTATCTTGAAGAACATCAGTGCATTGAAATAAAGTCCATGAAACATTTTAACAAATAAATATTTGAAAAGTTTATTTTATTCTAACAGTGTATATTTATCCATACTAAAGAAAGTTAAATAACCAACATTAATGCATACTTCATGCAGCTAAGTTTTGAAGTGGTGGTGATAATGAAGATGCAATCTGCTTTTTTGCTACTTAATGTTTAGTGATATAATTATGGTACATAATTTCTACAGTTATTATCATAATAAATATTTTCCGACTTGAAAATCTTTAGAAAATTGTTCAAGGGCTGAATTCAGTTTTCATTCATTATTTTGTTCACTGGCATCATAAGACCTATGACATGGTAGTCAAAAATGTCAAATTGGTAACTTATCACACATTCTTGGATAAAGTATGTTTCACAAGCAAATACACTATAGAAGTCTGTAAGGGGTGACAGATTCACTAAAGCACCTGTAGATGTAGTCTGGGGTTAGCATCTGACAGTCAATGTGGACTCTTCATCCCCTCTGTACACCAATTGAATCCAAATCAGAATTTAATATGCCCAGAAGATTCTTGTGCACATTAAAGTTCCAGAACACTGCTCTTGTCTTTCATTATCTTTTTACAAACATGGCGACTTAGGCAAAGAAAGTTTAAGAGTGTTGGTCAAGACAGTGCAAATGAACTCTTTTATACTAATAAAACTCTTTTAAAAAATACTAATAATTCTCCAAGTCTACAAACTGGTAGTTTAAGTATGATGCTAACTAGATCCTGTAATGGATCAGGTATATGAAGGTCTATGAAAGTCAAGAGAAGCCTGTTGCTGGTTGGGTGCTTGCTGAACCCCCCGGCTGATTCTGGGAACCACTTGCTCAGTTTATAAAAAGTGTGTTGGGGCACGTTAATGGGTTAATACTGGTGGAATATCACTCCAAACTCAATCATTCTGAATTTCCGCTTCTCAGAATCATTTCCCCTGTCCTGGTTATGAAGAACTGCCAGCAAAAGCCTTCCTTCCCATTTCAGCTACTGTCTATGTAGAAAATACAAAATAAAGGAAAATAGTACATCCTCAACTTACTTATTCACAGGACAATGTGTGAAAGTCAGAAGTGAAAACTACAAGGAATGTCATAGGGCAGGAGTTTTGAGGTTGGTTACCTACAGTTGAATCTGTGCAAGGCAAGTAAATAGTGGCCCAGTATAGACACAGCTGAGGGCACTTAATTAGTGACAATTACAACATTGTTCTAAGCTGCCTGCAACCTTGCTCTTTCCCTTTAGATAAACTCTTTTAAGTAAATACAATGTCAAGAAAATGGACAAGCCCTTTGACTTGCTAGAGAACTATGAAAGTAGTGTGTTCTTCTATCAACTGAAATGTGTCTTTTTCAACTGGGTTTATTAAGGGGAATTAGGTCTCACATAACTAAAAGTTTATACTGTCTGTGATCCACACATCATTTATATGATTAAGTATAAAAATGCTCAGTATTTATTATTCATATAAATAATTATCACATTACAAATCTTACTGCTAAATTCCATAAGAGAATAAATTGCCAGAAAGGTGTTTTGAGAAATAGTTATCTAACCCATTATAGTCATTTATAAATGTGTAGTCATTTATTAAGGAAAAAATAATTCAGATACTTTGTGCTATCATTTTTAGTGAGAATGGTGTTATGACATATATTTATTAGAAGAAAGAGAAATTGATATTTCTAATTCAGCTGAACTAAGATCAGATTCATATGGAAATCATCTCCTGTAGAGATTGTAACAAGTTATATGTGCACTTACCTTTGAGATGTATGTGAAGAAGCAATATAAAAATAATACTAACAGGCAATTAAAGTTGTGGGCAGGAAAGAGTATTTAAATAATTTGGAGACAAGGATATGCTATTTTAGTATTTCTTTTCCACTATTAAAAATGATGATAATTAAAAAATTACCATTTGCTATTCAAAATAATTGTAATATTTGCTATCAAATAATTAAAAATTAAATAGAACTAAAGTACAAGTTTAGTAGTCAGATTTCAGTCTTTATGAAGAAATCTTAAGCAATAAAAGGGCATACAAATATCTGAAGCAGTTGCTAGCATAACTTTTTTTTTTTTAAAAGATTTATTTATTTGTGCACACAGAACAGGCCAGAGGCTCAGGGGCAGTGAGAGGCTTCACCAGAGACAGAGTGGGGAGCAGAACAGGCAGACTGACAAAGTTCACTGCTGAGGGGAGGAGCGGGCAGGTCAGGAGAGGTCTGCCACGCCACGTGGGTCACTTCTAGGGCGGGGATCGAATTCATGTTGAAGTGGCAGCGCTGTGCTTTAACCCACTGCGCCACCAGGAAGGGCCATGGCTAGATGGTTTATGTCTAGTTGAATAGACTTTCGAATGAAAAAAGAAATGGTATTGTTATCTGTCAAGCACTTAGAAATCTGTAACCTGGATTTCTTCACTTTCTTAAAAATTATATGTACTATATTGTATTTACAAGGATGTAACTGAACAACTGAGACAATTAAGTTTTAGCTTTCATTCTATGGATACATTCTGATCTCCCCTATTCTTGCCCTCTATCACCACGTTGTGGTCCCCACTTTCTTCTCAGCTACCCTTTAAGACTTTTCTCTGATGTCCTCTTTTCTGGGAAGGTTTCCTACACTGGCTTCAGTTATGTTTGGCACTGCTTGTTCTAAGTTGCCACAGTCCTTTCTAGATACAGTTAATTAAGCCCTCAGAATATTGGAATTAATGATTCAATTATTAATGTGGGGGTTAGTCAATACTATCCCTGTATCTTTAGTACCTTGTAGCAAGATATTTTAACTAAATAAATGAAAATATTGTAAAAAGGACCTTCCAAGTATTTTAGATATTTGGATTCCTGTAAATGAAAATATATTCATAGTCAACCATTAATATAGTCCTTTGTGTTCTGATTTGGAAAGACAGAACATAAAATAAATTACAGTTGCACATTAGGAGAATGAAAAGGGGCTTTAAAGTAGAATCTTGGGTTAACAAAATAAGACTATTTTCCTGGGATCACTGCCACATATGGCCAAATCATTGCACAAGATAATAGTTGAAGATGATGTAAATGAGTTGGTGCAGTCCTTATTTGGGCACGCAGAGTGAATGATTTAATCTCTTTAAGCTTCATTTTTTCCTCCTATGAAATGGAGATAAGTAACAGTGACCTATTTCATCAGTGGTATAAGTGAGAAAATATTTGTAAGGTTTAGCATATGTTATGATACATTTCAAATGCTTAGCAAAGATAGGTATTATTATTAATATTGAATAAAGGCAATTAAGAGATTTTGTTTTACTTTGGAAAAGTCTCTCACAAATACCCTTATTAATGCTTTCATTCAGCACATATTTATTTAGAGCATAATATTAACTACTAGGTTAGCCAACTAGCTCTTCTGGAAAACTAGTACATGCTAGTTATTGTAAAGAATAAGACATTTTTTTAGCCCTCAATGAACTCGTAATGAAGATCAGTAAGTCTACAAATAACTGTCATCCATGGAGGAAAGCAAGTATGTTTTGTGACAGTCTTACAAGACCAAAGTTCTCAGTCCTGCAGACAGCAGCACTCACAAGGGGCGAGGGGTAGGTGTTTTCCTCATGTCCCGCCTGCATCACCTCAGCTTTGACATACCCTGCAGAAGGAGATGAGGAAGCGCCTCCCACTCTCTGTTTCCCAAAATCAGCGGAGCCACCACACTCACACATCCCTGCCATGAACCTTGAGTTTGTTGGCTTTCCAGGAAATGGACTGTATGGCAAACGTATCTGCTTTTGTTCAGGTGTTCGTCATTGAAAGAGGACGGGTGAGTAGGGAATGTTTGGCGTATTAAAACAATGAGTGTACAACTTAATTTTCTTTCCAAGACTGTTTCTAAGCTGCTTTTCCTTAACTTGGCAGAGGAACCCTGGTCCCACCAGGCACACACTAGAACATGAAAGTACATGTTTGCCGATGGTTATGACTGTCTCGTGTCGCACATTAAAATTCCCCCAAAAAAACCTTTAATTTTATGGAACTTAGATTTTAAAAAACCCAGTCAGTCAGAGCAGAGAAGGGAGGAGTGCAGAGAATAACTGGAATGACTCTAAATTTTACTCCATTGTTCTCATATTAAGAAACGAACGTTTGCTGACGTTTAAGGACCAAAGATAAGCCCCCAGCCGCCAGCTGTTAGCTTGAGATAGTCACTCTCCAGAAAGGGGCGCGCCAGAGAAGCCACACTAACTCTTCATTACCATGAACAGCACAGTCTCACTCTCCTTAGATTTTTAAACTTCTGATAAGCACTGAGAATATTTCTACAAACCTGAATGTTGCCCTCCTTACCTGTGGACCAGGAAGACCCTGAATCTCTGGAACGCAGCCTCCTTATTCATGTCCTGTGAGTTGCTCCATATTTTCGTAGCTCCACGAACAGCAGGCCAGAGAAGGAAACCTTCTCCGTAGGTTGTCTGCTTATTGCTTACTGCTACTTGATTTTCTTTCTCCTCTGACTTAAACCAAGGTAAAACTACATCTAGCAGATTGCTCTTCAACTCTTCTGGCAGGTTAATGTAAAAGCTGTGCTTTTTTCACATTCCTCACAACCAGCAGAGGGAGTGAAAGTGCAAGTCAACCTGAATGAAATACAGAATTATCTGTTAAATTTGATTGCATCAAAATGAAATCTGCCTTATGTCTGGGTGAAAAAAATGTGAGCTGACTGATATTTTTTCCTGCTGTCTTTTAATGTTAGTATGTGGGAAGTGACAAAGAGCCACACGAGGGATGCCATGAAGTCCTCCTGCCCAAGATACTCTACTGGGTAAAGGAAGAGCCAAAAGGTCTCATCATATCAAGGAAGTAGGAGGGAGGTATCACTGGTTGCCTGGAAACAGAACTCAGGTCTTTAACTAGACCCCAAGTTTTGTTTCATTCATGTAGCTGAAAGCAGGTTCCAGGATATTCAATTAGCTTTCTAATAGAAGAAAGCCAGAATAATCAGCCATATTCGCTGCTGTCCCCATACCAATATTTCCCTCCAATTCCCTCCTCACCTGTTTCTGCTTTCTGTGAAGAGAATGTGCTCCTCCATCTCAGGGTAAAAGGTGAAGCCTTCAAAGAAGCCCCCAAGAAGCCTACCCTACTTCTCATTCTATTGATACTATAACCCTGTTGGTCTGTGCCATTCCTCAAACACATTGCTTGTTTCCATCTTAACATACTGTATTCTTTGCCTAGAATCTTGTTCTCTGGGATATCTTAATGGTTCACCCACTTTTCTGTCTTATAAATGACACTTTCCTGACCCCCCCCCCTTAATTGCAAACCATCTCTTTTCCATCCCTTTCCACCTCTCTTATTTTTCTCCATGGGACATACATATATGTCTTACTGTTTGTTCACTGTCTTCCTAGTAGCAGGGGTTTATGTCATTTTGATCACTGCTGTTGAATTAATGAATGAGTAAAAGAGTGAAGGAGTTTTAAATTAAATTCTATATGGAGCCTTCAAATGAAAGAAAAGCAAATCTTCTTTCTTCAGTGGACTTATGGGTACATTGTGGTTATTCCAGACTTACCTAAAAATAATTAGCTTCAATAACCAGCGTTGAGGTTGTTGTATTGGTTGAAGTATAGTTATTTGTCTCTCTGAGAACAAGTGCATTCATTAACTTTATTCTACTGCCACAAATATAATTTTCTTGCTAAGATAATGTTCCAGCCACCTCCTCTGTCTTGATGTCTAATTGCCTCTCTTGGGGCTCACATTCCTTTGTGAAAAACTAACATTAACGGATATATAACACTCATTCATAGTCTTTGCATGTTTGGTATGTGTGACCAAATGCCCTTTAATATGTTCCATACTAATATTATATGAATATTAGTGAATAGTCTAGTATAAATTTCTAGGGGACTACTTGAGTAAATATGTATTTAGTTGGATATGTTTTATGCATATTTAGAATTTGTTTGCATTATCCAACTTCACATGTATTATTTACCTGGTGGGAATATTTAGCTTTCTGCTACTCTGTTTTATCCTATGGATAAAGTCACATATGTTTTACAATATGCATAACATTTCCAGTAAATCATCTTGATGTCTGGTATATTTATCATTTTTTATGAGGTGCTTATCCACTGCTAGGCATTCACTTTATCACTCACTTTTGTTTGTTTGCTTTTTGTCTTTCTTCACAAAGCCAAGTCCCCAGGAAGAAAAGGAGCTCAATAAAGAAACTCATAGCAGGCTTTTCTTGAAGAAAAAAAAAATGTGTCAAAAATAAGCAAAGCATAATTAATTTTTTGAAAGTTTTCTCCCCCAATTTATAAAAAGAAAGCTCTCTCATATAATGGTATAAACTGATTGCATAATCTTAATGATTACACTCTCAATTGTAATCAAAGCAATTAAAATTGTTAAATATTTAATTGCTTTCCATTTTCACATTTTAAAAATCTGATCATTTATTTTAAAAAGTTAGGTCAGGAGAATTAAAATAGGCAATAATTTATGGGAGGCGTATAAATAACTTCGTTACATTTTCCTATTCAGTCAGCATCTCATGGGAGTTTAGAAATAATTCTATTTATTTGTCTTTTGTTATGTATGGCTGACATAGTTGACTTACCACAGGCCATTACATCCAACTAGTTTGCTGGTTTGTTTGCAGACTGTTTGATTATGTTCTTAATTTTTTTCATTAAAATCTTTATGAAGGCTAAGTGGCAATTTCATGTTGGAGAAATAAAACAGTGAAAATCACTATCATCTGTCCATCATCTAAATAGCACTTGAGATGCCATGCTCCTCAGCATAGTATACCAGTGCTTCCAACCAGTGGAAAAATCACTTAATAGGCACTTTGGGCCAGAGTTTCTCTATTATACTTAACCTAAAGAATACATGTGATTACTGTTAAAATTCTAGAAAATTTTACTATCTCGTTGGAATCCAAAGACATTTATTTTTATGGATTATCAGTCTTTGGGAACAGCCTTTTAGGGTATTTTAACTGTTATTTTGAAATACCTATCATAAGAAATTGCCCAAACAGAGATTCTAGGTATCTTTTCCCCAGCTTCTCTCACAGAAAGATTACATGTGATAATTGCTCTTAACCAGTTAAAGTGAAAGATTTTTGATGATTCTGTGCCTCCTGAAGCAGGGCACAATTATAAAGATAGAAAAATCAAACTCCATTGATTGTCTCTAAGAACCAGAAGAAGACAAGTGCCATGATTCTTTGGGAAGCCCCAAGATTTCAGCTATTTCCATCTTGCTTACTTAAATGAGCCCAGCCTAGGATTTGACACACTAGAAAAAGAGAAAAGCAGAAAAGAACAAGCAGGATGCTCCCCCCACCCCTCCCCGATCGGTTCCCTTACCAAAACTATACCCAGGAGAGATACCACACCTGTGTTTTCTGTGGCTTATCAATAGTTCAAGGGCCAATTCTGTCACAAATCTGTCCATCATCTTATTATTTTAAAGATTGTATATCCATTATTTTATGTAATCATTTCTGTATTGAAGTCTGCAAAGATTTTTTTTTTTTAAGTCTACTCCTCTCCTTTTTTCTTGAATTGAATACAGAGATGATAACTTTGCTTTGCCTGATGAACTGCTGGGGGCAAAATAAAATTGATTCAAAAGTAAACTTCCTGCTTGCTTTTATTTTTTCTCTTTGATACTAAGTTCAAGAACTGTTAACCCTGGTTTTTTTTTTTTTTTTCCTCTTGAAATTTCATACTGTATGTTGTCCCCTGGATAGCTCATTCATGACTTAACCATCAGATACGTCAAAACTTTATGAGTGGAGCAACTTAAAACAAGTCATTGTCAAGGAAATATAAATAAAACCACCTTTGACATATATACCCACCGAATAGCTAAAATGAAAAGTACAGAAAATGCCAAATACTGGGGAGGAGGTAGAAGAACTAGAAGTCTCCTCCCTTACTGGTGAGTGTTAGTGTGCACCACCATTCTGCAAATTGACTTATCTGCTAAATCCAAACATATGCACACCCTAAGACCTAGAAATTCTACTCCTCGCTCTTATCCAACAGGAATGCCTGTGTTTATGTATATTATCACCAGATGTACTGGTATGTTCATAACAGACTATTCGGAATGAACCCCTTCACCCAGCTGGAAAGGAAACTAGTCAACTGCCTATTAACAGCAGAATGAATCAATTGTGTTACGTTATCAATGAAACATTTCAGAGCAGCAAGAATGGATAAACCCAACACGTGATAAATGTGGACAAATCTTACAAACATGCTGGAGTGAGAAAGAAGCCAGATACAAAAAGAATGAGAATTGTATAATTTTATTTATATAGAATATAAGAGCAGGCAAAACAAGAAAGTGTTTAACCTAGGTGAGGAGGGTTAGTGGCAGGAAAAGTCCTAAGGGGAAGGTCGGCTCTGCGGTGCTGGTCACGCTGTTTCCTGATCTGGGTTCCAGCTACATAATGTGCTCAGTTAGACAAAATTCATTTTGATATATAGTTAGGATATGTTTGATTTCCCTGGAGATATTGCCCTTGAGTAGCAGTTGAAAAATAAAGCAACAACAAAAAGTGTGTTCTCCTGCCTGTTTTCCTGTCCTCCTTCACATTGGATCCCAAGCTTTCTCCAACTTTCTTTATGGTTTGGAGCAAGCACAGCTCAGAGATTGTTCTCTCTTTCCAGTTGCTCTTTCTCTGCTTGCTGTGACCATCTGCTGGCCCAAGGAGAGGGCGGGGTCATTGGGAAAGCAATAGGGAGGGAGAGCCATGACTCCCCCAAGTGTGAAGGTCAGCACCCCTCCAGTTATGCAGACTTCACAGCACAGAGGATGTTCCTCTCTAGGATTTAGAATGTGATTTGTGAGACTCCACTCCAAAATAGAATTTCCCCTAATGAAAGTCACTTATCCCAGTCAAAGAATGAAGATAATCTTTACTAAAGAAAATCATTTAAATTCTTCTTAAAACCCATTATTTAACTCTGTAGCCACTTCAGTGACATGATCTCTCTTTTCTTTCATTTCTCCTCTCTTTAAAAATCTTTTTTTTAATGATTTTTTCTCCAGTTCTTCTCAGCCACAACATTTTTAAAAGAAATATTTCTACTAGCTGTCATGACTAGGTAGGTACCTTTTCAACTTTGTTGAAGTAAACCTTAAAAAAAAAAAAAAAAAGTCCCCAGTGGGTTAAAGCACAGCACTAAGAAGCTAAAGCCACTTCAGCATGAATTAGATCTCTGCCCTAGAAGTGACCCACATGGCATGGCAGACCTCTCCTGACCTGCCCGATGCTCCCCTCAGCAGTGTACTTCATCAGTCTGCCTGTTCTCTCCCCACTCTGTCTCTGGTGAGTCCTCTCACTTCCCCTGTACCTCTGGCCTGTACCCCGGTTCTGTGTGCATAAATAAATAAATCTTTTCTAAAATTTTTAAAAAAAACTTAAAAAGAATTTGTTTTTCAGTCACTAGAGTCTAATAGTAATATAACCCAAGGATTTTAAACCATACCTTGGTAACCTGAGAGTTTCAGTATCTCATGATAACCTCTAATATTGTGCAGGTAAGTGGACGGACTCTTGGGGAGTACAAGAAAGCAGCTCAGTTTTGTAACTTTTACTCATTTCCATGGTGTAAAATTGGCTGTGCTGATTTTAAGCTACCTATTTGGGTCACTTGGGAACATGCAGTTGGGAAGAAAAACACACTATTGACTACCCCCACTAGCATAGCACAAGGCCACTCTGGCAAGTCTCTGCAGAGTTCCACGGCAGGATTCTGAAAGGAACTTCTGTCAAACATGACAGGACTCCTGTCAAATGTGACAGATGATGGTTGGGACTTTTGTGTGATGCCTTTATACCAGTGGTGCTGTGGTGATGTGACACATAATTATTAAAGGGAAGTGGAAGATGAGAACTAGCCTGCCCTCCAGAGCAGCCTCAAGAACAATTTAAAGCAGAGTACCATGGACTTTGCTGACTTCATGCCCATCGACCCAGTGGAAAGGATGTGTCCCAAGTTTCCCTGTGATGCCACTGGCTGAACAGTTCCCATTAGGTTTGGATCTTTATAGAATGGGCTAGTACTTAAATTAAGTGATTATATTAATGTATCTAAGTGTATATAAAGGCAAAGCATTTTATGTTGGCAAGCATTTTAATAGAACTAAAAATTATTTAGCATAGCTAAAATATTAAGTCTTGTTAAACATCAAAATAAACTGTTGACCTGCTAAGTCATGCAGAAACACAAAATGATAATAATATATATGAAAACTTTTAAAATATTTTCAAAAAAAAGTCCAGTAAAAGAGGCAGAGCAGGGAGCTGGGTGTCTGCTACATCAGGTGTGACTCAAATCCTGTACCTGTTTTGCTGATGCTCAAGAACTTGTACATCTTAACTTTTGTGTGTTCCAACTTTCTTTCTTTTTCCTCCACTACCATTCTTCCAGTCCCCTGGTCCCATTCCCTCTCCCTGTTAACCTCAGAGTCCTCAGAATCTTTAATGATGCCCACTAGTTTTTCCAAGCATTTTACTTGAAGTCATCAAATTGTCTACTATGTGTATGCCCAGTATTTGTTTTTATCATTCTAACTTAGTCTGCTGCACATAATTCTCTCATACTCTCTTCATTTCATTGAAAACATATTTCATCCTTTTTGACAGTTATGTAATACTCTGCGGGGGGTGTGTGTGTGTGTGTGTGCTGCCTCTTTTTGATCCCTTTGTCTGTTGAATGAGATTTAGGTTGCTTCCAGGTCTTAGCTACTGTAAATATGGTGGTGTGAATATTGTGAAACATACCGGGTTTTTTTTGTTATTGTTGTTGGTTTCAGAGTCTGTGGATATATGCCCAGATTACCAGGTCCTATTGTGCTTCCATTTTTAACTTTTTAAGATAAATCCAGATTGCTTTCCATAATGGTTTCATAGGTTAACATTCCCACCAACAGTGTAGTAGAGTTTCTTTTTTCTCTATATCCTCTCCAGCACTTATTGCTGGGAGTTTTTCAGTCATAAAAATTTTAACAGGACTCCCATTTTCCATTAAAAGTTGTGACTTTGGATAGGAAGATTCAAATTCTCTTGTGATACAAGATAGTTTGGTTTGTAAAGAATTTCTCAAGGTCATTTGCCTAAGGAACACCGGCCCCTCAAACTTTGTATTAAATCTGTATTTATTTTCTGTGATCTTGGCAGAAATAGCAACTTAGGATACATACCATCCAATACCTCCTTATGGAGCATGTCCTCAGTGTCAAGCACTTTTGTAGGGCCTGAGGAAATGGTGGTGACCAAAATAGATAATTAAATAGTTAAATGGCACTTATACTATAGTTCCAAACAATCAATAAATAGCTGAATAATAAGCAAGAAATTATCAGAAAGAAATTGGGATCATGAAGAAAATGAATCAGAATGATACCAACCTGCAGGGGAGCAGAGGCTTCTTTAAATGGGTGTAGAGGGGAGTTTCACTGAGAACGCAGTGTCTGAGCAGTGTTCTGATAATAAGAGAGAAGATTGCATCTGAGAGAGCACGAGGAAGAGGCTGCAAAGAATCAGGACCTGCCCCTCAGACAAACCACATCCCCCCAAATAGAGATGCTAATGATAAGGTCTTGTGAACATTTTCCAAGCAGAGAACTTTGCAAATCTATGTCTATGTCTCTATATTTCTTCATTTATATAGATTTATATAATGTATATGTATATCAGTGAAAAATACTTCCAAGATATCAATATTTAATGTGGTACGTTAAATTTAAAGAAAATATAATAGCAGTCAGTTCAATTTAAGATTGTAGTAGATTTAAAATAACCTTGTTTGATTAACTCTGTTTCTACACTAAGTGAAGAGTTAAGTGTTTCCATTTATAGCTACTAGGTATGTATATGTAAATACAGAGAAAGTTATAAGCTGTCACAGTTGCATTAACTAAGGAGAACTCTTGAGGGCATTATCTGGATAATAATACAAAGTCATGAATTGGTAATCTTTATAATTCCCAATTACACATGCTAACTCAGCTGATCTTCATGAGTACATCTGGTAATCAAGCTAAGTATTTCCATTTCCAGATGTAAGACATAATTAATTGGTAAATTACCTTGAAAATGTAAGCCTTATAGTTTCTTTAAAGATCACTAGTAAATGGATAGAAAATGAAAAAGAAATAAAGTTTCAAAAACATTTTTTTAATTTTTCTGACAAATATTATCTTTAGCAAATTTGACTTTAAAAGAATCACTCACACTGAGCTATGAATTAGGGAAAATAACTACTACGGAATCTGGGGTGGAGGATGGGGGTTGTGTGGTGGAGTTTAAAAAATTGGTCAAGATAGTTTTGGAGCAGCAAACTAGGCTAAAAAAGGAAGTCAGGGGTGAGTGAAGAGCTTAAGCCAAATGGGGCAGAAGAAAGAACCCAACTACTTGTGACAAATAGAGGGAAAGCAGCTGCTGACCAGCCTCCTGACCTTATTTATTGCATGGGGAGGTGAGCTGGCCAATGATGGGGATGGAGCAAAACCATATCCTCCCTTGGGGACAAGGTATAAAGATCAAGGGATCTGTGTAGTCTTGCATGTCCTGCAATGTTGATGGTGGTGATAATGACCACAACAGTCCCCAGAGGGTGACACCAAAGTGAAGGGGAGGGAACACATACCCACACGGAAATGAAGAACATTTTACAACAGATGGAAAGCCTTCATTTAATTTCAAGCTTTCTTGACAGGAAACCAATGCCTCTCCCAGATTAGAATTCTCTCCCTTCCCTTTACATCCATTGGGTAGAACAAATATTAGGGAATATCCATAGTTTTCCTTCAGGATCTTTGTACTGGGAATCAGGGCACAAAAACATTGATAGAGCTTCACTTGCCTCTGTGAAAATATACCATATCTTAATTAATAGTAATAAAAATAAGTAAATAATAATTAAAAGAAACAGAGGGGAAAACAGAGATTATACAAAGGTTTTTAGCATAATGCAGAAATCATTCTGAGAAAAAGGAAAATCCATTCTAGGAGATGCTCTCTTCTAACTCTACACAGTGTGAGAAGATACATAGCTTGAGACATGACACATGGTTCTTTCTATCTTCTACTCTCATTCTCTTTCCCCATCGCTCTCTCGATTATGAATTATAGCATTGACCACAATTAGCGGTGTTTGTCATTCATTTTCATAGATCTATAGATCCATCTGAACAAATGTTCTTTAACATTTTTCACCTCACCAAGAAGAAAAAGTTCTAACAATATAAAACCTGAGACACAAGTTAGAAAGGCACGTGGAGAATGTGGGTTGCAGGACTAATGGTATTGTCATGTGTTCTTCCAAAAGCATCTGAGGCATGCATACCACAAGATGGATTTGGGTTTTGAGTATCATAAAAAAATTATCATGAAACTGGATAAAAATTCTTGTCTTTCTTTGGAAATAAACAACCCCAAACTGTGTGTGACAGCAGGCCCGCTGTACATGGGTTGCCATGTGAAATGGGGATTCCACCACAAGGTAGGGGCTCCCCAGGCTGAAACCCCACCTCATATATATGTACGTTCATGACAGCTGCTGAAACAGTCTCTGGCCTGCAAAGTTTTCAGGACCCAAAATGTCCAGTGATGACATTACAGATCTTTCTTACTTACTAGTCCAAACCATGACAGCTCAGTGATGCAGTGTCAGTCAGTGAGGCAGGTTTCTTGTAGAAGGGTTGTAGAAGGGTGGGCATATCTAGTGTGATATTGTACATCGAAACTTCCTGAGCCTCTGCCTGTAGAAGGTGGAAGCCATGCTCACACATTGATTCCCACAGTCACAGCTTCCCCGAAGGTCAGTGGTTGGCAGTAAGAGTCACTGATGCCCATGAATAACCCACAAGAGGAAGCAGGACGCGAGCCTCCATGAACCAGTGCTCGCAGGTGTTCTGGGTTCCTCTTCCCAGGTAAAACCTTCAAATAAAACCTGAAATTTTCTCAGAATAAGTTAAACAGAAAATTAAAAGAAATTTGTTTATATTTCTCCAGCCCATAATTCCTCTCAGTCTTGTAGGCTATTATTTTTGGATCCTACCTTGCTGAAGCACGCACTCCCAACCAGAAAATAGGCTTTGGAAATAGGCATAATTCTGCATAAGTGCCATTTCATTTTCATACTAGTCAAATTTTACACTATACTGTGCAACAACATTGGATTGGAGAAGTCAGAAAATATAGAATTTGTTTTAAGTTCACATATTAGGCATAGGGCTTTAATCTAGTGATTTAACCCATCTCTAGTTTATTTATGGTATAGGAGCAGTCATTTTTGCCCCAATTACCTGTGAATGTGTGGGGAATGACTTGTTATTAATAAAACAGACTTTAAAACCAAGGCCCTATTCTTACAATAAGTTCTCAGCTCAAACCTTACTGTTTTAAAAAGGAATAGGTTGGAAGAAACCTGCCTCACTGACACTGTGTCACTGAGCTTTCATGGTTTGGACTAGTGAGTAAGAGAGATTTGTAAGAGTAGCTTGCTCCAGCTACCCCTTACCTCACCTGCCTTTCCCAGCTAATCTAAACAAGGAGCATCACACTTAAGAGTTTTCATTTCCTGTAATGCTTCCAAGTAAGCTAGAAAAAAAAAAAAAAAAGACCCGAAGAATCAGGGAGTCAACACAGCATCTGCTTTGAGAGAACATTCCCAGAACCAACCACAATTTGTTCACTTGTGAAAAGGGTAAATCAGAGAAACAACACGGAAAGTGTTCTCAGAGTCACCTCTCTCATCCCGCGGGATAACGGGTGAGTGAATTAGCACCAGCACCTGCGATCCTTCTGTGGTGGGTCCTGGAATCACAGCCAGTCCCATGACATTAAATAGTATCTATAGGATGACACGCCCAAGTTTATATATCCATTCTTAGCCTCCCTTTGAAGAGCTGGAAATATGTATCCAGTTGCCCACTTAATACTGTGTTGGTGTCCCAGCCTTCTGACACTGAACATGTTCAAAACTGAACGCTTGATCTTTCTCAAGTCGCTGCCACACGGGTTGATGGAGAATGAGTAAAAGATGTGTACATGTGGAGGAGAAAAATGTAACCCCCAAACTATAATAATAACAATGAAGTTAAATTAAAACACACACACACACACACAACAGTGGAGGCAGGAACAGAAACACCAAAAATGACCCGAGTGACCAGCCCCCCTGGGATCCCCACACACTGTCACAAGGACATAGGCCTGAGTCAATTTGCCATCACACTTCAGGGTAGGGAGATCCACCAAGAGGCCACTGTGTTACTTGATCAAAATTTGCATTTAAAGCCTCTTTTAAAAGGTGCTAACCTTTACAGAAAATCAGTGACTTTACAGAAAATCAGTGACTTGGAGACAGGGTTTAAGTTACTCTTGGATCTTTTCCAGCACCCCGCAACCCCCGCAAATCAATTTCACTATCATCATCTGGAAAGTTATTTAGTTATTTCCTCTTTCAGTTAAAAAAGTTTTCTTCTCCTTATATTTGCTTCAATGCCTTCAGGTTCCTTTATTCCCTTTAAAATAGAGAAGAAAGCTGGAATTAGTGGAACGAGGGTCTAAAATGAAGTGCGCCAAGAACTACCCCTTCCTATTTAAAAGATAAGTCTTAATTTTATATGCCGTAAATATGAACCAGCCTTCCCAGTTCTGATGTCACTTTTAGTATTCTTATGATTATTAAACCTTTTTCTTTTTTTAATTTAATTTTTATATGTATTTTCTTACATTATTATTAATATTGGGATAGTGTTTGTTTTCTCCCCTCAGGCACAATGTCCCATTTTTTTCTAATTGTAAATTCAAATAATTGTTTTTATAAAAATCAGAAGACAATATGATTTTGCTACCCAACCCATAACAACATTTCCCTGCCAATACTTTCACATCAACTGCATAGAAAATCTGTGGGTAGTTCAAGTCTCATTGCAACTCTTAGTTACTGCCCAAAGTTTTTCTTTGTAACAGTGTATGTGAAAGTATGGTAAGAAATAACTGAAACAAGCATGCCTTAGTCTGGAGCTTGACAATCTCTTTTGAAATGATAGATTTTGACACTCTAATACAATAGGCTTGGATACTCTCATAGATTTAAAGTCACAGCTGAATACACTTAACACAGCACACAGCTCAGAGTTCGTGTCTATACACCATGATTATGCCGTTGTCTCAAACTATCTAATGAAAATAATTTTGTGAAGGTGATTTGAAGGAGGACCTTTTCCTCGGCACTAACTTTGCTAATGATTCTCTGCTCCATTGAGCCTAGAGAGGTGACCATTCAGCAACAGGAAACCCAGAGGTTCAGATGGCTTTGCACCTGTGACTGCCCCTGGCTATGGCCGTGCCAGGCTGTGCCCTGTCGGAGCTGTTGCCACCAGTGTATTTAGCAATGAAAAGCTGATGGAGGCTGTGGAAAGAGGATTGGCCCCGGTGACAGTTATTTCCTTAACAATCAGGTTGGGGGGTCTTCCCTCATCCCTTTCTACAAATGATTCATTTCCTGCTCACTTATCCCCAACTTTTACCCTTTGACCCTGATATTTCTCTTTAACATGATTCTCCAATTGAGGACATACAATTTTAAGGATAAGGTCACAGTTGCCATTTTCATCAACTTTTGCAGGTGGTATAATGCTACTGTTACCTAATATGCTAAACTAAAGAGAAATTACCTGGATTACTCAAAAGAGCATCTAGATTTTTCTCATTTGCCTTTATTCTGGAATTGTGTTATTCTTCTAGTGCATGTTCAACTGGAACTGATCTCTTCATAAACCAGTTATAATTACCAAATGTGTTATGTGGTCACAAAATCTTGTTTCCACAGGCAGGTTCTCAAATATTCAAATCTTATTTTGGCCAAATGGTTTCTCTTTAATAAATTTTTGATTTGTTTTAAATTGAACTGAATGAAGAATTGCAAATAATATTTTAGTTATTGTTGCCATCTGTAAACTATTTATTTTAAATCAAAAAGATGACAAAAAGAAAACATACATTCATAATTCTCTGCCATTACTTGATGGGCAAAAATTTAATTGGGTTATTATTAATTTTATTATTCTCAAATAGAAAGACTTGGGTCATATCATACAAATGCAATTAATTCCTCAACTACAACAGAAAACTTCATAACCCACGACCTTTGAAAATATAAGCTTAAAGGAATAAGTTTGTCAAATTAGAAGCATAAGTAGCACTATTTTTACTACCTAACTTTAATTCTTTTACAGATACAAAATGAGGAGCAATCAGACCTATAAAAAGTCAGTTTGTTGTTGAAATATTTTTCAATGATGATAAAACAATATATAATTTTTAAAATGGGGTACTGGATTTAAACATAGAGTAAGTGTTGCAACCTGTCTGTGTTTTGAAGCAGCTGGGGACAGTTCTGAAAATATTCCATAGAATCTGCCATAATAGGGCAACCTGGGGAATAAAACTAAAAAATAGCAATATGTAATACTTTTCATGCTTGCAAGCTCCCTGGTGACATCCCGGAAGTGTCAGACCTCTGTGTCCTCCCTTCCTTGCGTAGATTCCACAGTGAAGGTCCCCTGTCATCACTGCCCCACAGGAACCGCGAACCCCACAGGGTCGTCATGGTCACGGCCTTCTCAGCAGCATCTGTTCTTCCTGTGCATCATGCAGGGCCTCGGGCATTCTCCATATCTTCAGGAACATTCCTAAAGACGCTCCTCTCCATTGGGCTCTATACTAAGGAGACCAGGATGTACTGAATATACACTTAAGGGTCTTTCCATAGCCAGGGGTGAAATTATCTTGTCAGACAAAAATATGGAGCAATTAAGGATTTTCCATCTCCAATAGAAGCACCAAAGCCCTTTTATTGGATTTCTTCTTTCCATTACTACAGCCAACCATTTCTCTAAAAAATTTATACAGTTTTCTGTATCAAAGAATCATTCATTCATTCATATATTCTACAACTTTTTTTTTAGGAAGTTCTCTGTGCCAGGTCCTTGTTCTTGTCCTTGAACAAAACAAACACAGCCTCTGCTCTAAAGCTTGCTTTCACATGAGCAGAGGCAGGTAAAAACAAGTAAATATATCGAATGAATTCCAATGGTGAAATGTACAATGTAGGAAACATATCTAAGTGTGGAATAAGTATACAGGACCTTTCAACAGGAGGATAGAAAAGGCACCTCTCAGCAGTATTAGTGGTAAACACCCTTCCTGTGTTTGAGAAACAGAAGGTAGGCTAGTGTGGCTGAAGAATAGCGAGGTGGAGGTAGGTACAGAATGAGCTGCTGGGCAAGGTCAGGTCATGTAAGGTCTAAGGGGTTATGGCAGGGAGTGTAACTCTCAACTCTTCTCTCACACAATCATGAACACATCTCACTGAAATCTATATTATTTATAGATATCATCAAGTCATTTGAAAGGAACTTTGCTAATAGATTTATACATCCATGCATGGATTATGCTAATGGTACTTCTGAGTGGTTGTCAAACTTACTCATGGTCACACACCAGCAGTTTCTAGAAAACATATTAAGTGTTGGTTCCAGGGTAAGTAAAATGATATTCCTATAGAAAAAGTGCAAGGGATTCTTGAAAATAAAATTGTTCATCTTCCAATGTTTTGTTAGGGCAAAAAAATAATGTGCTTTAGTTTTTCAGGAGAAAAGTCATATGTATCAGTCTATGATGAGTATTTCAAAGTGTGACTTCTACAAAACATGTCATATGAAGTGAAATTTTCAATTTATTTAAACAATGCATGCCAAATTAGTGAAAAAACAGGTGCCAACATGTAATGCCTGGATGTACTCTAACCAAGTAAGCCCGCAGCTAAGTGATCTTCTCATGGGAGTAAATCATTGTTTAGACTAATGAAATGACTTTTTTCTTTCCTTGAAAAACTTTTACTTTATTTATTTATTTATTTGTTTATTCATACAGAACTGGGGTACAGGTCAGAGATGCGAAGGGTGAGAGGATTCACCAGACAGAATGGGGAGCAGAACAGGCAGATCAATGAAGTACACTGCTGAGGGGAGCAGCAGGCGGGTCAGGAGAGGTCTGCCACGCCATGTGGATCTCCTCTGGGGCAGGCAGGGATTGAACTCATGCGGAAGTGGCTTAAGCTTCTTAGTGCAGTGCTTTAACCCGCTGCGCCACCAGGGAGGGCCCGAAAAACTTTTATTTTTTATTGAGGCAATATTGATGTACAACACCGTAAACATTTTAGGAGTACGGGTTCATTCCTCTTCAAATGTATTATTACTAAACCACCCCCCCACCAGATTACCAATAAATCTCCATCACAGTCCACTGGACTCTCCACCGTTAATTCCCACCCTCCTCCCCCTCTGGTGACCTCAGATCTGCAGTCAAATTCCAAGGGTTTGTTTTGATTTGGTTGAGTCTATTTCTTTGCAACAGACTTTTGTTGTTTTGTTTTGTGACTTATGCTTTACAGATTTATTGTTTTTAATAATTTTCGCTCAAGTCTTTAGGAGTTTCTAGGTATATTATGTCCCTTGCAATATATGATAGCTTTACTTTTTGTTTTCTGATGTAGATTCCTTCTTATTTTCTTGCCTGTTTGTTTTGCTTAGAACTTCCAATACTATGTTCAATAATAATGATGAGTATGAATACCATTGTTTTTTTCCTGATCTTAGAAGTTTTCCTTTTCACCACTGAGTATGTTTTAGGTGAATTTATCCTATGTGGCTTTTATTGTCTAGAGGTGTATTCCTTCTATAGATACCTTATTGAGAGTTTATAGCATAAATGGAGATTGAATTTTGTCAAATCCTTTGTCTGCAACTACTGGCTTGATCATGTGTCTTTATCTTTCCTTTAATTGATGGAGTGTTGTGAATGTATATAGCTCAATACAAAACATATACTGAAGTATATAGACAGATTTTTAAGGTCGAAATTTTAACTGTACTACTGAGGGATTTACAATCCATAGAAATCTAAAAATACTATTTCAAGAATTATTAAGAGCAGTTTCTTATTTGCTACAGAAAAATTGGAAGATAAAAATATATTTAAGGAAAAAATTCAACTCAACTGTACTTCTACCCCTTAGCAATAATTATTAATATATATGTGCATATATATGTATATATGCTTTTTCTATGCATATTTAAGAGCATAGTGTTCTTACAAGAATAAGGTTCTATCAATGCTGTTTGTAGCTTAAATTTTTAAAACTCATTCTATAGTCTTTACACAAATATTAGTGATTTCTGCTCTTCTAAATAAAACACTATGGTGCAGAATCAGGTAGATGAGTGTAAGTGAGGTGGTTGTTATTTAGAGGCTATCACATACAAGCACACACACACTCACTTGTGGAAAATTAATGCTATAATTAAAATTTGGACTAATTGGTTTAAAGAATCAAACAAAAAATTCAGGCAGGAAAGGCAGGAGGTGGTATCAGTTTGTATTCACAAATAGAAGAGATCTATTATTTTTTAAAGGAGATGATTAGAGTAATAGAATAATCCTGCATAGTAAGGTAACACCTTATTATAAGTGAACATAACTCTACAATACCATTCTTACTGTGCTTAGTAACTTGAAAATCACATAATGCTTTATATAATATTAATAGTCTTCAACTTATTCATCTTGTAGACATATTTTGTATGATCGTTTGAGCCTGTCTTTAGGGCAAATTGTTTATGCTACAGGATTGAAATTACCTTACTAGAACTTAGAAGTGTGAACAGTTATTAGCTTTCTTGTTTATTATGCTAGCTTTCCTATCCTTATTTAACTTTCTTAGCATCAATATGAACTTACTGATTATTATCATATGACCATATGATATCATATGATTGACATGGTCATAGCTAATCAATGATAACACTCAGTCATTAATTGAACTCAGTCCTTTTCAAGTATGGTTTAACCCCCTGCACCACCAGGGAGAGCCCTGAACTATGCAAGTCTTTTAAAAGGGTAGCATTTGCAAAGTAAAACACATGTTTTCTTGCTTTCCCTTTCAAAACACCCTCTTTCTGTGATGTTTGAGCCTGAAGGGTAAAAATGAGGACATTCACATTTGACTCTCTACTCTCCTTCCCTTTCTCTCTGGCCCCTCCTCCCTAGCCCCAGGAAAGGATACATAATTACTGTAGATTTTTCTATGCTTTATCATCTATTATGTGGTTGGTCCTTCAAGTTCTGACTCATTGAAATGTGTAAAATTTTCCCATTTCTCATTAAAGTCTGGCATTTGAAAATCAAAAGCACTTGCTTTTAGGCTATAAATTCACTATGGATTTAATAACCTCTGTTTTGAAACTTCAAGTCAGCAATGATGTCCTTGTTCTTGGCAGTACCACATCTACTTTCACACGACCATAAACTCCACACATCCATTGGCTGGGACGCCTGCCAAGCAACTCTGAGAAAGGTTTGTCATCTCATGTATTGACTTGCTGTCTCACAAATACATGCCTGATATTACTAGAAATGGAACTGTTGAGTCAAAGGAAATGCATATCTTACCTATTCCTTTAAAGGTGGAGGTGTTTTAGCTCTTAATTGTTCCATACTAATCTTACCTATGATTCCTTAGAGACTTTTAATATGTATCACTAAATTTTCTTCCAGTAGTATATGCTAGATTTCCATTTAAAGCTTAAAATAGGGCCCTTCCTGCTGGCATAGCGGGTTAAGGCACAGCAGTAAGAAGATAAAGCCACTTCAGCATGACTTCAATCCCTGCCCACCTGGAAGGTGATCCACATGGTGCGACAGACCTCTCCTGACCCATCCTCTGCTCCCCTCATCAGTGTACTTCGTTGATCTGCCTGTTCTGCTCCCCACTCTGTCTCTGGTGAATCCTTTCACTGCCCCTGCACCTTTGGCCTGTACCCCTGTACACCAGTTCTGTATGCATAAATAAATAAATCTCTCTTTTTTAATTAAAATAAATATAAAAATAGGTATTAACATACTTCAATATTCTCAAATATATATATGCATATATATTTTTTAAAGATTTATTTATGCATACAGAACTGGGATACAGGCCAGAGGTGCAGGGGTGATGAGAAGATTCACCAGAGACAGAGTAGGGAGCAGAACAGGCAGATCGACAAAACACAGTGCTGAGGAGAGCAGTGGGTGGGTCGGGAGAGTCTGTTGTGCCATGTAAATCACCTCTGGGGTTGGGGATAGAACTCACACTGAAGTGTCTGAGACTAGCTTGAAGTGCTGTGTCCCAACCCATTGCGCCAACAGGGAGGGCCTCTTAAATATATTTTAATGTCTGTCAAATTGACAAGTAACTTAAAGTATCTCATTGCCTTAGTTGCTAAAATATGTGAACAATCAAATTTGACAGACACTATGGTAATCATTCATTTACTAGATAAACATGTGAAGGGTTTCATATGTGTGTTAGGCAATAAAAAATTTCACAAGATTTGTCTTTATGACTCACATTCAAGAGGATTACAGTTTAATGGGAGAAAGCTCTTAAAGTCCTAATTACCTCCAGGCATAAAAATGAATAATGACAGGAATAGAGGATAATATGTTAATTTTTTAAAAAAAAATTGTGAATACAAACTGATACCTAAAAAGATTTTTTTAATTGAAGGAAAAACTTTATGTATACAGATGTACATGTAAAAGGTTGACTAAGATTTGTAAGCAGAATGATAGAGGCCAAAAGTCATCATTTTGCAAGTACTATGACATTAATTATTTGGCTAGGATCATCCATAGGTGCTAGAATTCCTGGATGGGCGCTTGGTGGGTGCAGCAGATGGAGAAATTGGGGTAAGATAAATTATCTGACAAGATTATCAAATTGAACGTCAACACTGATAAGAAAAACTGACACGATGCATCTTTAATGATTGGTCAGAAAAAATCCAATCAAAAGCAAACTCTAGAAATATGATTGCAAAATTGAGAATATTAGGAGAAGAGGAAGGTGGCAAAAGAAGAGGAAAGGGATCCTGATAGACTGTTGAGGAGGACTATGAGTGCCTTGATGATGGATATGGCATGGTAACATGCATTTGAAAATGTGTAAACCATGTCTCTACATCATATGCAGTGTTGTAAACCAGTGTTACCTCAATAAAGAAAAAAATTTTCAAATGGAAAAGAATAGAGAGCTTAACTATAGACTCATGTTCATATGACAAGTTAATTTACAACAAAAGAACAAAGAATATACAATGAGAAAAGGATAGTACAATAAATGGTTCTGGAAAAACTGGATAACCACATGCAAAAGAATGAAACTGGTCCCCTATGTTATGCCTTATACAAAACCAACTCTTAATGGATTAATGATTTAAATGAAGACCTGAAGCTATAAATCTAGAAGAAAGCATAAAGGGTAATTGGTCCTGACAATGATACTTTGAACTTGATACCAAAGACAAGACAACAAATAATCAAATGGAAGTATATCAAACTAAAAATGGACGAGGAACTAAATAGACATTTTTCCAAAGACAATATGTAAATGAGAAAAAGGTGGATGGAAAAGTGGTCAACATCACTGATATTTAGGTAAATGCAAATCAAAATGATAATGAAACATCACTACCCTATACCTGTGAAAGTAAGTATTATAAAAAATACAAAAGATAATAAATATTGGTGAGGGTGTTAAGAAAAGATGTACATTAATGGTAGGAATGTAAATTGGTGCAGCCACTATGGAAAACAATAAGGAACTTATTCAAAAAATTAAAAATAAAACTACCATTTAAAGCCATTCCAATAAAAGTCTCAATAACATTCTTCAAAGAAATAGAAAAAATACAGATGAGATTCATATGGAACAACAAAAGACCTCGAATAGCCAAAACTCTCGTGACTAAGAAGAAAGAGAATGGAGGCATTACAATCCCAAATTTCAAGTTATACTACAAAGCCATAATAATCAAAACTACATGGTACTGGAACAAGAACAGACATACAGACCAGTGGATTTGGATAGAAAACCCAGACATAAACCCACAGGTTTATGGACAGCTAATCTTTGACAATGGAGCAAAGAAGATACAATGGAACAAAGAAAGTTTGTTCAGCTACATGCAAAAAAAAAATGAAACTAGATCACTACCTCACACCATACACACACAAAAAAAATCAACTCAAAGTGGATTAAAGACCTAGACATAAGAACAGAAACCATAAAATACCTGGAAGCAAAGATGGGCCAAACACTACACGACATACACTTCAGTGACATCTTTAAAGATACAACACCCAATACAACAATAGTGAAGGCAAGGATAAATAAATGGGAATGCATCAAGTTAAAGAGCTTCTGTACATCAAGTTAAAGAGCTTCTGTACAGCAAAAAAGAGCTTCTGTACAGGACATTACAGAAGACAAACAGACATCCCACTGATTGGGAAAAAATTTTCTCACACAAAACTAGAGATAAAGGATTGACCACAAAGATATACAAAGAACTGATGAAACTAAACAAAAATAAACAACCCCATCAAAAAATGGGCAGAGAGCTAAAAAGACACTTCTCCAAAGAGGAAATGCAGATGACCAACAAGCATATGAAAAAAATGTTCAACATCACTTGTAATAAGGGAGATGCAAATTAAAGCCACAATGAGATACCACCTCACCCCAGTGAGAATGGCACATCTTCAAACAACTAGCAACAACAAATATTGGCGAGGATGTGGAGAAAAAGGAACTCTCCTGCACTGCTGGTGGGAATGCAAACTAGTACAACCACTATGGAAAACTACTTGGAGGTTCCTCAAACTACTTAACATGGAGCTTCCCTACGACCCAGCAATCCCACTCCTAGGTATCTACCCAAAAGACACAAAAACACTGATTGAAAAAGATACCTGCACCCCATGTTTATTGCTGCTTTATTTACAATTGGAAAGATGTGGAAACAGCCCAAATGCCCAAAAGTGAATGACTGGATTAAAAAGATGTGGTACATATACACAATGGAATATTAGTCAGCAACCAAAAAATATAAACACATGCCTTTTGCAGCAATATGGATGGAACTGGAAAAGATCATGCTTGGTGAAATAAACCAGAAAGAAAAGGAAAAATGCCAGATGGTTTCACTCATAGCAGGTATAATGGACGAGATGAGAAAATTATAATAATAATGAACAGCTATATACCAGAGACATTTTTGGGGGGTGGAATGGAGAATGGGATCAGAAACAGTGGTGAGGAGGGAAATGCACTGGACTATGGTGATAGCACTCAGGTGATTTGGTGATGGAAAGCCCAAGGGGATTATAGCTGAGATGGAGAAATGCACAAAATGTTGTAAAAACAAACTACTATATTATTAAAAATATAAATAAAACTACCATATGACCCAGCAATTTATCTCACTTCTGTATATACACCCAAAGGAACTGAAAACAAGATATCAAGAGATAGCTGATTTTTTTATGTACATTGCAACATTATTCACTATAACTTAAATATGGGAACAACCTAAGTGTCCATAGTGGATTAATGGACAAATAGGAAATGGTATACATGCATACATAACTACATACATACAAACAACAGAATATTATTAAACAATGAGAAAGAAGAAAATACTACAATTTTTAACGACATGGTAGACTTAAGTGCATTTTACTAAGTGCAATATGTCAGTGAAAGACAAATACTTATGTTATTATTTCTATGCAATTTTTTAATGTGTCATTACCAAACTCATAAAAAACACCAATTACAAGTGTGGTTGCTAAAGGCTGGGAGTGGGGGAATTAGGGAGAAATTAGTAAAAAAGTACCAATTTTCAGTTATAAGATGAATATGGCTGAGGATCTAATGTAGAGCATGGTAACAATAGTCGATAACACTGTTGTATAGCTGATTTTTTTTTTTAAGATTTTAAATATATATTAAGGTATACAAGAACTGCAATGTAGGCCAGAGGTATGAGTGAGAGAATTCACCAGAGACAGAATGGGGACCAGTACAGGTGGATCTACTGAAACACACTGCTGAGGGGAACATAGGGTGACAGAGAGGTCTGCTGTGCCATGTGGGTCACCTCCCGGGCTGAAATTGAACTCTTGCTGCAGTGGCTGGTGATAGCTTGATAGCGCTGACTTTAACCCCTGCACCACTAGGGAAGCCACGATAGTTGAAATCTTTGCTTAAGAGAGTGGAACTTAAATACCCTCACATATTAAAAAAAAAAAAAAAAAGGATAAATATGTGAGGTAACTAGATGGTGGAAATCTTTTCACAGTGCATATGTTTATCTAATTGTTATGGTGTCCACTCTAAGTATTTTACATTTTAATTTATCAATTGCAAAAGCTGGGAAAAGGAAAGAATGTGATGTACCTTACTACCAATTTGCAAATTTCTCCAGTAATGAGTTGAAACAGATGCACAAGTGTGAGCCAAAAAATCAAAATACAGCATTTTTCTCAGTATATTTTCAGATGTTTCTGTTTCTAAAACTTATAGACTCAAAGGTGAGAGTGATTAGGTGAACTGTAATAATAAAGCTTAGTGGAAATTGAGCATAAAATATTTCAAAATACCTGAAACTCCCTTTGTAAAATTCTCAAATGTAGATAGTCCATAAATAAAAGATATTGGGATACTCCCTTGAGTTACTCAAATTATTGTGAAGCTATAACTCAAGTTGTATTTCATGTTGATTTTAGGTACTTTTTAGTCATAGAAGGGAATTCAGTAATCTTTTGCACCAGTGACAATGCTTGTGTAAATCATTCGTGTGACTTAATGAGTTACAACAAAAAGACAGACACTGACATAACGGATTAAAATAACAAGAAGACACTATATCCCAGATGCTCCGTTTCATGTTATCCACCGTGAAAAGAATCTAGGAGGAAATCTGAAAACAATCTGTATATATACTCCTCACCAGGATTTGAAGTTTTCATGAACATTTCCCTGTGATAGCTATGTCTAGTCATTTTGAAGAGTCATTGAGAGTTATTTACTCAAAATGCAGCTGAATTTATACATAATTAAAGTTTTCAAGAGGTACTTTCAAATTTCATAGTGAAGAGAAGCAAAACCAAAAAACAATTGTTCATGGTAATGTCTGTCAGCGGTTACATTTAGCCTTGATTTGACACCTTAATTTTCCAAGTTGATGCTATGCCTTACCTGCCCACAGTTTATTTGAGGGAATATATCAGCAGCCAAGTTGTTCAACTTTTCCATCAACATAATCCCATACCTAATGCAAGAATCCTGTGGTAGTAATGTTGTTGCTACTAAAACAAATACTGTAGCTAGTAATAACAGCAATGTGTGCCACAATTTCAAATGGTTTTTAAAGTTGTATGTAAATAATCTTCACCACCACAGTTCTCAAAAAACAAAGCAAGACAAAACCAAAAAAACCCTGTAATTGACATGTAAGAGAATCAGATTTGGAGATATGTATACTTACCATTCATACTGCTACTTCTCTTCTCACACCAGTGGCAGACATTACTAATCATTCTTTCTCACTAAGCATAGATACCCTTTGGAGTCTTTTTTCAATTTTCCTCAGCCACTAACTATTTATCATAGTTGACATTAAAAGAAAAAGTATGTTTGTTATCCCTGACAGAGAAAAAACATCCTTTTACAGACTAAAAAAAAAAAAAATGCTCACAAGTGACTATAGGGTAAACTAGCTGCAGTTTGATAACAAATCTCATCTTCCCACACTCACCCTATTGCTCTTTCTATTACCCAATGTGTAGTTTGTGAGAATATGCCACCCACGTGGTTAATCAAATTCTGGTTTCAAAATTTAAAAGTTCACAATAACTTTTAAATATCATTATTCAGAAAACTGTTCTAATAAAGAGACGTTGGTCCAATATATTTACCACCTCATCTGGCCACCATTCTTTACACAGCAAGCATAATCAGTTATCCCTTGGGGGACAGAGGGTGATTTCAGCAGTTGCTGAAATACATGCATTTATAAAGACTGCTAGCATGTTCACATTCCACAAAAATGCACACACTCAATCTCAAAACATCACCAGCCCTTCAAGTAGAAGGATCCTTACTACTTGTGAGGGGATCCTTACTACTTGTGAGGGGTAACTGATCAAAGTCAGCTAAGACTAATAAACACGAAAAAGAAGAGCCAACGAGAAAGACAGATGCCAATGAGTACTCCTTATCATTTAAGACAACATATAATTCTAACCATTCTGCTAAAAACAGACAACGGGCTGATTGCTATTGTTTTACTGATTAACTATTCTCTCGCTTTTTCCCAAAAGGCACCCTAGCAAACTTTGCTTAGTAAATATTGACACCTGTAAACCAAGCTGGCTAATGCCGTTGGCTCTCCAGCTATCTTCCCATCTGTTGCCTGAGAATTTTAAGCAACGTATTTTGGGACTCTTGCTCTCTTTCCATTGTAAACTGTAAAAAATGCTACCAGAAGCTAATCCGAAAGCCACATGGCCCTGAAGGGACCTGTGGTAAGTAAAGGGAAATGTAGCTTAATATGTAAAATGTGTACCCCACTGGCCTCCTCGGCCACCCCGTCTTTAGTTAACAGCATGCCGGGGTAATCTGCTTAGTTACCAAGTGGGGCTTTTTTCCCTCTTCCCCATGAGATCACCCAGACCACGATCAAAGCCCAAACACACTCTCTGCCAGCTCTATTGTTCCCCAGAGTGGGATTAATGACTAATTATGTCAGGTCACTCATCCAGATGGCCTCTCAGATGTTCCTTTGTCATTGTCTGACCTTCCATATGCCCCTTTGACCTTGAGGTTTATTTCCATGGAAACATGAAGCCTCAGTTTCCTTGCTGAGATTGCCAAGAATTGGCCAAAAGAGGGATATGGGATAATCTACCCACACTTTGTATTCTGCTTCTATCTCATGCCTTGTTAAATCCAATGAATAGATAAAAAATGCTATCTGGTCCCAGCTGAGTGATGACCATGGTCATGATTCTATGTTACATGCTATGTTTTTTAAATTAGCAGGCAGCTTTGTACATGGAAACGTGCATTCAATTTGAAGAACATCAATCGCCATAATGTGATCTTTTTATCTCATTAATGTTAAGCAAGGGTAATAGAATGGAATTACAAAATATCACTGTGAAAGGAATACAATTCAGAGAATTATAGATATCCCCCATTAAAACCCTAGAGATGTTTGGATAAGTCAACTTGTTCAGTTTCATAAATTAAAGATTCTTCACTTACTATCTTTCCTGGGGTTTAAATTGTAGCCTCAGATGTTGATCTTTATCTGAAGAAAGATTTTAAAGTAGTTAGTAAAATAGAGAAAATCCTCCAAAACTACTAAATAAGTAAATAAAAATAGGAGGCTGATTTATGAGCTTAATTAAACATAAAAGGTAGAATATGGGTTTGTATGGGATGAAATGTATCTTCCTTAACAAGACTAAAGATAATTCAAACGTCTAAAATATGGTCTAATTCACCTCTCCTGAGTTCATCCAAGCATGCAATGTTTCTGTTCTATGCAGAATTCATACCAGCATAGAAGTCTTACGGAAAAGCAAACAGAGTGGAAAGTACTCATACCGGCCCAGTTTCACGGGCATGAATTAATTTTCTTTCACCAATGATCAACAAGCTCAGATTCCAGCTGAGAGGTATCAGCTTAAGTAGAAAGAGAGCTAGGTGAAAGAAAGGACTTTATTCCTTATATTGCCTTTGATGGGCCATTTTTCCTTCTCAATCTAAGGAAAGACTTGAGCCAAAGGAAGAATTCCCCCTACTAGGGCAAGCAACCCCCTAGATGCCCCTTCCAGGACAAAGATGGCGCCTTGCTCACTGTTCATGACACTATCACTGGTGTCCAGCCCAGGGCCCACCATACCCCAGACTTCTACAACCTCAATGAATGAATGAATTGGGAATGAACATTAATGCCAGCCACTATGTACCCCAAAATGTGACCTTTCTCTTTTGTTTTCTTTCAAAATAGAATCAGGAATTGTTTGTTTAAAAAGGCATTCTATGGAAAACTGTTTGGAGGTTCCTCAAACTGCTTAACTTGGAGCTTCCCTACGACCCTGCAATCCCACTCCTAGGTATACCCAAAAGACACAAAAACACTGATTGAAAAAAATACCTGCACTCCCATGTTTGTTGCTGCTTTATTTACAATTGAAAAAACATGGAAACAGCCCAAATGCCCAAAAGTAGATGACTGGATTAAAAAGACATGGTACATATACACAATGGAATATTACTCAACAACCAAAAAAAAAAAAATAAACACATGTCTTTTGCAGCAACATGGATGGAGCTGGAAAAGATCATGCTTAGTGAGATAA
>NW_004567102.1:45722458-45724772 GCF_000260355.1 Condylura cristata
AAAAAAAAAATAAACACATGTCTTTTGCAGCAACATGGATGGAGCTGGAAAAGATCATGCTTAGTGAGATAAGCCAGAAAGAAAAAGAAAAATACCAGGTGGTTTCTCTCATAGCAGGAATATAATGGACCAGGCAAGAAAATAATAAGAATAATGAACAGCCATATATCAGAGACATTTTATGAGGGTGGAGTGGGGAATGGGATCAAAAACAGTGGGGGCAGGGAAGTGCATTGGACTGTGGTGATGGCACATGGGTGACTTGGTGATGGGAAAAACATGGGGATTACAATTGAGATTTTACAAAATGATGTAAAAATAAACTATTATATTATAAAAAAAAAAAGCATTCTGTATACACAAGGCTCAAGGAACACAAATTCAACCTACGACAGAGAAATCCTTTTCTTTCATAAAAACAGAGGCAGTTTTATTTAAATCTACACTGTGGATCTTTTAAAAACTACACACACCACACACACACACACACACACACACACTGTGTATTTGAGAATGCGGTCAAAACCCTCAAACCACACCTGAGCGTTCTAGGTCCTTGTAACGGCACCATTTCAGGGGAGTTACTCACCCCACCTCCCAAGCAGAAATCACTCCCTCCTAGATGGTATTCCGTGGACTCGCGGCAAACTGACAGGCCCACACTATGGACATAGATGGTAGCAAGTGACCTGTGGCCCGTAGTAGCTATAAATCTGTTATCTTCCAGATTATACAATAATGTAATGTAATGTAATGACTTATTATTTCCATTTGTGGAAATAATGTTTTTCCTTAGGAAGATGTCTACTTACATATTTTTAAAGACCTCTAAGAAATGCTTTGGCATGCATTAAGACTCATACTACAGAATCATCATCATTAGCAACATACCCCATATGTCGACATTCTATCTCTGTAGAAATATGACCTGAACAAAATTCAAATGTTCCATTAACTAGACTCATCCTAATATGTTGGACATGTGTCTGGGTTGTTTGTTTTTTCATCTGTAAGTTACAAAACCGTACCCAGTAAATCCATGTGATAACTATTACTTGAAATAATTCTTCCAGCAGGACGGACTTAAAATTCTGAATACTGAAACTAAAATTGTCGTGATTACCTGAGAGATTCACTAGTCAGCTAGTGTAGCAGAATATGGCATCAGGGGGGAATTACTGTATCAGGGAACAGGGAAGTGGAGATCATTGTCATCCATACACTACTTGTTGGATATTTGATAGTCCTTATAAGTTTGCTTTGTAAGTAGTTCTGTATCAATGAAAAAACACTTACATGTCCATAAAGTGCTAGGTCCAGACTTAGTTTCTGAAGATGCAATGATAATGAGTCAAGTTGCTCTCAGACTCGTAAGGAGTGGGAGGAGTGAGCCCTGCTGGCCTAGGGAAAGAGTAGGACAACATCCCTGAGGGGGTGGTGTCTTGTTTGACCTCCAATATTGGGAGGAATTGAAGAAAATGTTCACATCAAGGGGCTGATTTAGGCCAAGTCCAATGGAAAAAAGTGGACAGTTCACATTCAAAAATTTGCAAATCAAAGTGAAGGACCTGGGTTACAGAAAGGTAAGAGCCTTGAGGCAGGAACTCAAGGGATCTTCTGCTTGTGGCAGTATAAAACCCTGGTTCTGTAGCTGATTAGTTAAGTGACTGAGAAATTTTCTTTCCTGACCTCATTGAACCTCCACTTCCACATCTATAAAATAGGCAGAGGAATGCACTCCTTGCTGGGTTGTTGTGTGAATTAAAATAGGAGCAAAAACCAGGCATCTGGCAGTTACTTTGTGATGGTAGAAAATAAGTAATAGTTTTTATTTAAGAGGTTATAGTTATTCTATGGGAGACATGATTAGCAACAACAGGAAATAACAGGTTGTACTTATTCCTTTTGCATTCCTTTCATTGTGTTTTCATGCTAAACTAACAATCTTGCAAATAATAATTACTCAGTTATCAGTATAGTTTACATTATGATTTATCCATTTTAGTATCTCCTGTAGTGGATATTACAGCTTTATGTGGGATATGTACCTACCATTTAAATTAATTGTTTGGTGAACTAAATAGACCATTTGGGCTAAAATATGGATCAGAAGCCTATTCTTAAAAGTTTATTAAGTTGGCCCTCCCTGGTGGCGCAGCAGGTTAAAGCACTGCACTGAGAAACTAAAGCCACTTCCGCACGAGTTCGATCCCCGCCTGCCCGGGAGGTGACCACATGGCGTGGCAGACCTCTCCTGACCCGCCCGCTGCTCCCCTCAGCAGTGTACTTCGTCGATCGGCCTGTTCTGCTCCCT
>NW_004567102.1:45724872-45968834 GCF_000260355.1 Condylura cristata
AATAAATAAATCTTTAAAAAAAAAAGTTTATTAAGTTATTGAGAATTAAATATGTATGCCTTCATGCAGTCAATGTGTATTGAGAGAGTACCAGTTGGTACCAGGTATGGCCACACATCACCCTATTCACCTTCACTCCCTGTTTTTTAACTAAAGCCACTAGGATTTGTTTTTATTTGGTTTTGCTTTTCATTAAAGCTGTGGTTCCAAGGAAATCTCAGCTTTGGATTTTGTCAGTGCCTGTGTTAGCAAGTCACAAATGCATCCCTACTCTAGGTTGCTCAAAAGAAAAAGGAAAAGAATGAAAAAAAGTGTCTTCCCAGTGTGCTATTACATGGAGCCCACTGGCATGAGAAACCAGGGGTGGGCTTACCCATGAAAACTCATAGCAATGAGCCCCTCCTAGTGCACAGCTCATGGGCTGTCAGGTTTTATCTTTGCTTTAGCTTCTTTAAACTTGCTCTGTGAGAAACTTAGAACATAGTGCAGAATAATGGTTTAATGGACTCACTTTCTGAAGGGTCAGGACAAGAACAGCAGAATGCTGTGAGATTTATGCTTCATTCCACTTTAAAATGGAGATGTTATACTTGAACAAGAAAGCTGTCTTCAAGATTTAATAAAATTTTATTAAAAGCATTCCTATGAGTAAGGTAAAATGTATATAAGTAAATACTAAATTAGTAACAAATATGCTAAAAAATAATATGGAGTAAACTGAATGACTTTGTCTGATGTAAAATCTAAAGAAAATATTATTACCTGTTGATGAGGTATCACTTTTATTAGTCTTTTTCCCTGTCTATCACAGCAACATAACTTTCAATTTTTCTTGGTTGCATACATACTTATTTGATCTTCTCTCTAATCTAAATAAACAGATTAACTTGTATTTGAGAGAACAGGAGATGGAGGAACATCAGAGTATAATTCAAAAGTAAGCTTTAAAAATACAAATGGGGTTGTTCCTTTATGAAAACATTTCCATTCATGGCTTTGGTAGAGACCACGTGTAAAGATGCCTAAAATTCAATATGATGAGTTTCTTGCTGCAGTGTATGTAATGAATTTAATGATTTGTTTTATTTATTTGTTTTAACACAATTTCCAGATACCCAATAAATCCTCTGTATGCTGGATTTGTGTTTAAAACGTTTGCCTTTGACATAGAAGCAACTAGAACGACTTCTGAGTATTTCCTTACTTTTGAAGTTCTTCGTGTTTAGAATATCAGGTTTAATTAGTGATAGATAAATGCCATGTTTTAATGGTAAATTTTGTGTAATATAAATATTAATAGTAAAGAGAAAGTGGATGAATGACTGGTAGTCACAGCCTCGCAGAGAAAAAAAATTAATGAATTTAATATTCTACACCTCAGAGAGAGGTAAAACATGATTAGCATGTTTAGCACAAACAGCTTGATAAAATCCTCTAGTCAGTGCTGGAGGCAAAACAACAACAACGTAAAATGAAAAGAAGCAGGATTTCAAAGAGAAGGATTTTTTAAGCTAGACAAAATTGCTTATTTGACAAATTCATTGATGATCACAGCCTCCAATTAAATATACACAACTTGGACATGATTCTTCTATTTCAGGGATTCTATCACCAGGAAATCTTAATTCTTTATCAGACGATGTAAACAAGTGTTGTAATTTAAAATGTGTTTATGAAAGGATGGCTGTTTCCCCACCTCCTCCTTGTCCCTGCTCTTCAGTCACATCTGCTTTTCTTACTAAAGAAATAAGCCTGTGGAGCAGAGGAGTTACATTCCTCTTTGTCTGATGCATCATCAACCAACCTGTCAGCCACATTCCACATGCAGAATCTTCATTTTGCATGATGATTCTAAGAGGCAGAAAGCACAGCTTGGCTGACTGATCCCAGGTGGAGTTTGAAGTGCTGACAGCAAGAGAACTAATGTTTAGATTTATAAACTGAGTGAAGTTGATGTGGAAATCATTGCAAATGAATAAATATAGAGACTTACATTACCATTTTTATCAACTTACTTTGCTCACTATAACCCTTTCTATGTAATTACTTGCAATGAATGTGAGTTGTACCTACAACAGACATATGTACCTACAACTGCCACATATGTATGAAATATGTGGTCTCTCCAAGGGAAAGAAACACACCAATTTATGCAGCATACAGATTGCAAATACAAAAGGCAAGCGAGCATCCTATGTAATGGAGGAGGGAGAGTTTGTAGCTTGTATAATTCATATCCTTAAATGAGTCAAGAAGTATTCATACCCGGGATTGAAGATAGAGCTGTATTTTATTGATGGCATTATATTAATGTTAAAATGTATATATATTATGTACTAAATGGAAGAAAATGAAAGTTAAATCAAGAAAAAAAGGGTAGTAGTACAGCAGTCTTTCATATTGACTAGAATATACATTAGACTGAACTACTTAAACTGCAGTGACATTATTAAAAGTGGATACATTGGAACAAAAGTTTGGATTTACTGTTATTGATAGGTTCTATTGTCTATCAATTTTATCGCTTACTTATATTTTTTTCAATGAATTTATAAATATTTTATGATTACCCAATTTTCTTTTGAATATTTTTGTAACTTTTCTGCCTGAATAAAGTCATAGGTGGCCAGATTTTACATTTTGTCCTATTATTTCTAAATACATACATAAAAGCAATGTTAAAAAGTGAGTTCTTCCTTCTAGTGCCTTGAAAATACTAAATGCCAATGTTAATAATGTTTTAAATTTAAAACCCCATAGCTCCACTAGGTTGACATGAGGTTTTATAGATAGATAAGACAGTATACATGAAGTAGACATGGTTTTTCCTGACACATAGAGTCTCAATACTTCATGGAAGGTATAAACAAAGTTCCTAGCTCCTCTGATGTGAACTGATCCTGCCTCTCTCTCAGACTGCTCTCTCAAAACCCTCTCATTCCTCACTTGTACAACTATTTAGGGCTGGGAATGCTCCTCCTCCTTACCACCAGGCTTCCAGCTACACCTACCCTGCATGATGGTCCCACAGCTTTGAAATACCATCTGACTGTCCTTCTTGTGGAAAGGCCTCCTGGCCTCCCACTCCCTGTGTATGCTGGCTTGGTGGATCTTTCCATCACCATGTCTTAAAACGCTCCATTTCTTTTCCTCCTGAAGCTAATCATATTGGTTATTCTCTGTCTTCTAGATCAGATCTGTCTTGCTCATGGCTGTGTTCCCAGTAATTAGTGAGTGCCCATGCCTGAGCAGTCATTTGATAAATACATATTGATTAAATGAATGAAAAACCAGGTGCTTTAACTACTTGGCTAAAATATTTACAGGTTACATTAAACAGACTTTTACATTTTTAAATTATTTCTCATCCCCAGTATTAACTATATACACGTGTTAGACTAAAGTAGTGTTTTATAGGAATTAATAATTCCTATAAAACCTCAAACATGTTTATTGATAAGTTTGAGGTGGGAGTTTGGAATTGCCTTCAGTTAATCTTGAAGATCAACTAAAAATGTATAATCTGGCACTATCTTTTTTTTTTAAAGATTTATTTATTTACATACAGAGCTGGGATACAGGCCAGAGGTTCAGGGGCGGTGAGAGGATTCACCAGAGACAGAGTGGGGAGCAGAACAGGCAGATCAACCAAGTACACTGCTGAGGGGAGCAGCGTGCGGGCCAGGAGAGGTCTGCCATGCCATGTGGTCACCTCCCTGGTAGGCGGGGATCAAACTCATGCGGAAGTGGCTTTAGCTTCTCAGTACTGTGCTTTAACCCACTGTGCCACCACGGAGGACCTAATCTGGCACTCTTATGGGAAAAATATTTAGGGTGGAAAAGGCATTTCTTTGGTGAAAAGGAGGCATCACAATATATAAAAGATAAACTAGAGGGGTTTTATATTTAAAAACTAGGGAAACATTAGAAGTGTAATAGTATGTGTGCAGGGGAGATTTAAAGTCAGTTTCCACTTGTTTTATATTTAACAAAGAAAACAGATAACTGATATTAACATGACCTGTCACCCAGCATTTCCTCTTTAGAATGCACCTTAGGGAAATTTCAGCACAGTATATCTGAAGACATACACAAGAATGTTCAGAATATCAATGTTCAGATTAGTAAAAGGGAAAAAAAAATGCTGGAAACATCTTAAATGTACATCAACAGAAGAGTGGGTAGACACATTGTGGGGTAGCCATAGGATGGACTATTACACATTAGCGAAAATAACTGAACCTATAAATACTCACATTGAGAAGAATGAAATTCAGAGTCACAGTCATACGTGAGAAAAGAAAATTTCAGAATATATATTTTAAATATTCAAAATAAAAGAAAAATGATGCATTGGGTTTAGGATTAATATATAACTATGGGAAAGGAAGAGAATAATTTTAAAAGATAGCTTAGAGTTACCTCTTGAGAGGGAAGCTACATAAGATTCAAGGAAGGTAGGAAGGTTGTTTAAACAATATCGGCATTGTTCAGTTCCTTAATTTGGATGGTTAGTTCACAGGCACTCATTTCAGTATTATGTTTGTATCACATATTTCCTTTTGACTGTATCAATTCATACTTTTAAAATGAAGATAGAAGTCAAATATCTCTAATGTGTAAAGAGTAGACCCAAAGTTCTATCATACAATCTAGAAATTTAAAAAACAAGTCTCAGAATATAAGAGCATAGAATGTTTTGAATAACAGGTCAAAAAAAACTGTTACACAAAACTTCAGATGTCATATGCACGATGAAAATGGTATGTATCACGATCACTCAATAATATCCATAAATTAATGAAATTCTTGCTCTTTACAATACAAATGGGAATCAAACAAATTAGATAATAGGGAGTTAACCAGTGGCCTGTCAGTTTTTATTGTATTATTTTTGTGTATGATAACATTGGCTTGAAACACCATAGAGGTATAGGATCACACCTCTTAAAATGTATGTTATGCCTTGCCCAACACCAGAGCACACACAGTCCTCCACCATTACTCATTAGACCCTTCCTCCTGTCATTAGACCCTTCCCCCTGTCCTTTGCTCTTCATTTCCACCTTTGTCCTCTAGGCGTCTCAACTCTACAGTTCAGATCTCTGGGGTTTGTATTGGTTAAGTTTTGGTCTTTATCTTTGTTTTGTTTCTTTATATTCCACATATATTAGTGAAATCTGGATTTACTTATCTCCTTCTGCTTTATTTCAGTTAACATAATCCCCTCCAGTTCCATCCCTATTATTGCAAATGGCAAGAGTTCAACTTTTTTTTATTTTTTAAACAGGTGAGTAGTAATCCATTCTGTATATACACCACTTCTTAATTTCTTGAGCACCTAGGCTATATAACATGACTATATAAGACATTGCTTTGAGTAAAGAAAAGTCTATAGCAGAGCTGGGCATTAATCACTCAGTAAATATTTGCTGAATGAAGTTTAAAACTGAAAGTTGTGCATCTTTTTACTGTGAGCCTCCCCAGTGAAATAGAAGAAGCTTCTAGCAGGCAGAGTCCACTTGTGTGAAATGTACAGCTCCATCTGGAAAGCCATCTGATCTCAGCATCACTAGTTTAACTCCTTTTTCAGCATTCTCTTCATACTTCAAGGAAACCAATGGCAGCAGAAGAGTGAAGAGTAATTTCTTCCAGCCTGTGCTTCTAAATGAAGAAAAATACAACACACAGTTTGACAGGTAACTGCTTCCTTCTTCTCCTCAAAAAATAGGGAGATGTGTAAATGTCATAGATCTCTCTATCAGTCATTCCATAATTAGTAGTTTTTCAGTTGTGACAAACTATGTATAACATAAAATGAACCTTTTAACCATCTTTAAATGTACAATTCAGTAGCATTTACGTAGGTACATTTACACATTGTGCATAATTAACACCATCCATTCCAGAACTTTTCCCCATTTCCAAACTGAAACTATTTATTAAAGAATAATTCCCCATTTCTATCTCTCCCACCCCCCATACCACCATTCTTGAGTTTCTATGAATTTAACTACTCTACTACCTCCTGTAAGTAAAATTCTACAATATTTGTCCTTTCAAAACTATCTTATTTCACTTAGAGAAAAATGTCCGCAAATTTCATCCATGATGTAGAATGTGACAGGATTTCTTTTTTAAGGCAGAATAATATTTCATTATACTATATGCCACTTTTCACATCAGTCAGTAGACACTTGAGTTGCTTATATCTTTTGGTTGTTGTGAATAATGCTGTCATAGACATGGATATCTAATCATTTCTTCAAATCCCGACTTAGAATTCTTTTGAGTATAGACTCAGAGGTCATACTGCTGTTATCACGTGTAAACCTACTTTTAATTTTTTTTTTTAAGATTTATTTATTCATACAGAACCGGGGTATAGGCCAGAGATGTGAAGGGTGAGAGAATTCATCAGAGACAGAGTGGAGAGCAGAACAGGCAGATCCACGAAGTACACTGCTGAGGGGAGCAGCGGGCGGGCCAGGAGAGGTCTGCCGGGCCCTGTGGATCACCTCCCAGGCAGGTGAGATGGAACTCAAGCGGAAGTGGCTTAAGCTTCTTAGTGCTATGCTTTAACCCGCTGTGCCACCAGGGAAGGCCTACTTTTAATTTTTTAAGGAATCATCATGTCGTTTTCCATAGTGGTTGTAACATTTTACATGCCCTCCAGCACTTTACAAAGCTCCCAATTTCTACATGTCCTTGGTATTTTTCTGGGTATTTTTAAATGGTATTCATCTTAACAGGTATGTAGATCACTAACAGTATTTTGCATGAGTTTTTTTGTTTGTTTCATTTTTCTTAAGTATAATCATCATCTACTATGATACTAGTTTCAGATGTACAACATGACGATTCGACATTTATATATATTGTGAAGTTTTCTGTAAAGTTTTCTTGTCATAACTGTTTCCTGTCTTGTAAGATACATCACTCATGCATGCTACAGCTACACAGTCACCCCTACCTGTTCATCTCGACTAATCATCAGTCCATGATAATACCTGAGATACCACTGGAACTAAGTCACAGTCCAGTCCACGGGCACTGTCACGGAGGTAACCACTTACATCTGGAGAAGATGAATCCTCCCTGGAGGAAAGTAGGCAAAACAGGCCTTTTGTTTCCACATGGATGAGGACTCTATAAGGTTTGACAAAAGCCAAAGGAAACTGAGATTCTAAAACATTGTAATCTTCACACTGATAGGAAATATCATTTAATAATAAAGATAAATATCACTTATCTTTATTATTAACTCTCATTAACCTAACATGGAAGTATGTAAAATAAGACAGTTTAGAAAATAAAAATAACTTTAAAAGAAACTTGATTAGGATATGTGTGTGTGTGTAGGTGGGAGCTTCCTGTGAGGAGGGGCCCTCCCTGGTAGGGCAACAGGTTAGAGTGCAGCACTGTGAAGCTAGCTGCAGCTGCTTCAGCACGAGTTCCATCCCTGCCCCTAGAGGTGACCCGCATGGCGAGATAGACCTTTCCTCTCTCGCCTGCTGCTTCCCGCGGCAGTGTACTTCATCAATCTGCCTGTTCTGCTCCCCACTCTATTTCTGGTGAATTCTCTCACCTCCCCTGTACCCCTGGCCTGTATCCAAGGTCTGTATGCATAAAATAAAATAAAAAATCTAAAAAAAATAAAAGAATATCTGTGTGTTCAGGGTGTAAACACTTTTAATGATCATGCTTATCAAAATTGTTTATGCATTTGTTTTCTTTTGCAAGTGCAATAGTCACAAATTCCCAAATGGATGACTGAACATTGATGAATTTTTTTTTTTACTGTTATCATCTTCTCAGTTCTCCCTGCAAACCAAAATATCACAAAATCAGCAGTGACAAGATAAAAGTTTGGCCTCCAAAGGTTTCATCATTATCAACAAGAGCCATAGATCTGGTTCTTTCAGAAGAAATATTTATGATGCAATTATTTAAGTCTTCAAATTACTAACATTCAAGGAGACTAGAACACTGCTAAAGGCCCTAACAAGAAGCATTGCAATAGGGATTTATAGCATTAGTGATACCTGTCTTGCATATATGAGGTGTGAGAGATCCTTTAACTGTTCTAAGATTTTTGGTAAACATGAAGATTATTACAAGGCTTTTACTGCTGCCTCAAAATATGTTGCACCATACCATGGATGTAATCATTGATGACTGAAAGAATTAATTTTGTACCACAGACTAATAAATCTCTATACCATATTAACACTATAATTTAGCCTGTAACAGGTCCCAAAGATTTGTCACTTACCTGTAAAGTCTCACTCTGTGGTGAAATATTGCTTGACAATCTTCCAACAATGAATGTGGTGACATCATAATGTACTGACATAATTAAAGACAATTAAGTTCTTTAACTGTATACCGCTAACTTCCTATACACTATGATTTGATAACAAAAAGTCTTTTAAAATACAGAGCAAGGCTTTTCACATGAGGCAAGGAAGAAATGGATTTGAGAGGCTTGTTATTGCTGCATATCAGCAGAATTATTCAAACAGAACAGTTCTCATAAAAATGTTATTAGGTATTCTTGATGGTAGAGGTACAGAAACTAATGAATGAGATAGAAAAAATGAAACCCACCAAAAGTGCATCAAGTGGGATAATCAGCTTATAGCCTAGAACCCAAACACACAGCCTGAGGGTAGCAGACCTTTCAGCCCCAGGCAAACCAGCCTCGGGTCATCTTCATGTCCTCAGTTGACAGGGTTCCATCAGATATTATATTTCCTGCCTGCTCTTCTGTGATGCTGATTGACAGCCTCTTTGCCCTGGGCCCCAGACACTGCAGGCTGGCTTGCTGTTTTGTCAGCTGCTGCCTACCGGGGTCTGGTTGGCCCAAAGCCTGTCAGGGGACTGGTCTCCACACTGCTGGAGCCCACCCCAGCTTGCCTCAGTGCAGTTCTGGCTGCCACTCTGCCTCCAGGTCGGGAGAGACCTTTCTAGTCTGCAAATAGCACTGGAGAATTCAGACTAATTGGTTCAGCTTCCCTAAGGCAAAGGTTTTTTTTAAGGAAAAGGATTAAGAGAGAAAGTGAGCAAAGGCTTGCCTTGTTCCCACTTAGGGACTCAGAAGAGCACAAGCAATTGAATAAGTGGTTCACCTAATCATGGTGAGAGCTGGTAGGAGAAAAGCTCTGCTTTGTGACTTTTTAACTCTTGGAGGGTTACTTATAAATCATCTAATAGTGAGATATTCTAAAGAATTAGTCAGTGGAAGATACCTTGCTTAATTCCTCCATGTCCTATGACATGTAATTTCCTCTTTTCTATCACATATATTTTTTTAAAGATTTATTTATTTGTACATACAGCACTGGGGTACAGGCCAGAGGCTCAGGGGTGGCGAGAGGCTTCACCAGAGACAGAGTGGGGAGCATAACAGGCAGATCTACAAAGTACACTGCTGAGGGGAGCAGCGGGCAGGTCAGGAAGGTCTGCCACGCCATGTGGTCACCTCTGGGGCGGGCGGGGATCGAACTCATGCGGAGGGGGCTTTGGCTTCTCAGTGTAGTGCTTTAACCCACTGTGCCACCAGGGAGGGCCCCTCTAGCACATATTTTAAGTGAACTTTGCACTGTTAGTAACAACCTTTCACTCCTGCACAGACACACACACATTCACATATACAGATGTATGTCATTATCTACCAATTCTATTATTTAAAAAATTAAAATAATTGGCTGCCTTAAAACAAAAATGGCAAAAATAGGAGGTGGGAAGATGTATGAACTTGATAAAGATCAAGCATTATTAGTTTCTATTATGAAGAGCTTTCTATATACAAACTGAAGATCTGTCTACCAAAATTTTATTAGAAAAAAAGCAACTATTCTCATATTTTTGGTGTTTCCCTTTTTAATAATTACCTGAGTTTTCTAGGTTATTTTACCTGGACTTCCTCGATCCGTTTTCTCATGAGTGAAATCTACTTGGAAATAAGGTATCCCAGTGCAACTTTGTGCTAATTGTAATTTAATTTAAATCTCGTGTAATAAAGTACTTTCTTTGGTGAATGGAGAAATCTTCAAGGAAATAATACTTTCAGGTCTTGATTTGTATAACTAACCCCTTGCACTTGGAGGGTCATTAGATCTCAGTAGTTTGTAATGCAATCAGAGTCAGCATTCTGTTCTGCAGGGTTCCTCGGTAATTTGCTTGTTAATATATTAGCACACAGCATTGACCAAGTGGCTAATCCAATCACACGCCTGTTATTGATCTCTTATTGATTACTCAGTCTGGTGATCACTTTTGTTGGGTTCAGTCAATAGCAGATGCCAAGTAGCCTTTCACACACCTAATTAGCTTATGAAATAAACCAAACATTTTGCTTGGCCCCGAAGACAAAGATCAATGGAGAGTCTTGGGACTGAATTCAGATGATTTTTTTCATCAACTTTTCTTCTCTTCGGCAGCCACTCAAGTTCACATTAACACCCTCCCTCTGGTCTGAAGACATCTGAAAAGCAGCTGCCATGTCTGAGACAATGAAGCAGCTGGAAGCCATAAATCACAGGGGTGAGGGATTCTGGGGTGCACATTGGCATGTGGTCTGTCAGGCCAGAAAAATAGAGACATAAAAGAGCCAAAGGTCAGAAGTATGTAGAGTTTAGAAGCCTGAACTTGTGCTATATTTCACACGAAGAAACCTTGGCATTGGTGGTTCTTTCTAAGCGCTCTAACGTGGCCTGGCTGGTAGAGCCCTCCATTAGATCTTTACTCATCTGAAGGAGCTGACTCAAGCTTCCTGCCATTCATGCTGCTACATACACTTATTTTAATTACGTACCTCCATGCCTTCATCTGGAAGACTGGTCCCTCCAAGAGAACTGGGCTAACTAATAACTTTCCAGCTGCATCAAGAAACTCTGACCTTTCCCAAACCATTTATGTTACCTTAAACTTCAAAATGGAAGCAATATCTGAAATAATTTGACTGATCCTTATCACATGACCTGAAAGAAGTATTCACTCTCATGAGTCCAGTCCCAGTCCCCCTTCCCCTACTCCCCAGTATGGACCTCATCAAAGAGACATTGCCCATAACTACACAGACTGTTAACTCATTACAGAACAAAAAAAGTTGAATGGCTCCTGGGAACTGCTGACAGCTATGTCATTGATTTTTCAGAGCATTATGTGATAATGACTCCTAATGATGGGGAGTTCCAAGTTCTAGAACACACCAGGCTAGTGGAGTGTGACCAAATGAGGTGTAGAACAGAAGCATGATTTTAAAATCAACCCCAGAAAAAGTTCCTGTTTTTAAATACAGAATAACAAATGCCTTCAATCTTAAAAACTAAAAGTAGATTCCTAGAAACCAGTTGTCTTATATGCTTATAGGAAATTTTCCTGAAGATTCAGGAAAATAATAGTTTTAAGACAAAATGCAATCAATCAATGAAACCCATATATAGGGTAGGGGCTGACCTACTGTAAGGGCATACGGACAGAAGTAACCTTTCTCTCAGAGTTGTCCAGACAATTTTACTAATGTTTCACCTTTTCTTGGAGATAAGGTCTATAAATACAATAAAAACACAGATAATTGTTTAAAAAGTTAACATTTTTTAAAGAATATTTAAATTTTTCTTTTCCAGGTGTTTTTGCTTAAAGTAGTTTTAATTTGATACTTTTTTTTGGTTGCTTCCATATTAAGCAAAAAAAAAAAGTTATCAAACCAATAGTATAATCTATCTTATAGAATTATTACCTCACATTTCAAAGTATTTATTTTCATTTATAGAATCAATTTATTTGGAAATTAAATTGAGATATAGGTAAAAGATAACTTAGCCAAAATCACATGACTTAGCAAAGTTGCAATAAGATATAAACTCTTTTGATAGGATCATGGAATCAAGACTCTCTCCCAAACATGCAAAACTGATCTGAAGCAAAATTGATATCTATGATTTAGTTACTGTAGGTCTTACACTCCTTTTCTGTATCTTATTCCTCTCATGTATTCTCTCCTCTTTGTAAGGAATAGAGGAATAGACAGTGTGGCTAAGCCCAAAAGCTAGGTTAGTTGGGTTCAAATCCCCCAGCTGTCATTTACTCTATTATTTCCTATTTCCTTGGAGTAAAGTTACTTCTTTCTCCTTCAGTTTCATCAACTCTAAATAGGGGATAATTGTAGAATCTACAGCATCAAATTTTACAATAATTAAATGAGTTAGTATATGTAAAAAGCCTTAGGACAGCGTGTGGCACACAGCAAACCCTCTAAGAATGTCGATGAATTGTAATGTCATTACTATCTGCCTTAAAATGAGCCCTTCGTGATAGATGCTTAGCTTGTGTTACACAGATCTCCACCAACAACAGGGTTCTGAGCTATCTGACAGGCTAACCTCAAAAACTTGGACTACTAAGCAATCAAAAAAGGTAAAGTCACACATTTGCAGCAGTATGAATGAAAAAGACAATGCCAAGTGAAATAAATCAGAAAGAGAAAGATAAATATTGATGGTGTCATTAATAAGTGGAATATAAAGAGCCAAACTAAGAACCAGAGAAAGAACCTAGAAAACTGCCTAAAGAGCTGAAGCATCCAAAGAGTTGGGGGGCTGGAGGGGTGGGGTAGGAGCAAAGAGAAAAGAAATCACAATGGACGACAGAGGTGGAGTATAGGGATTTGGTGGTGGGTAGTCTAAGGTGGTGATACCTGATGGAGAGAATCCAAATGTTACCACAATTAAGAAACAAACAAGCTGGTGGCCCAGCTTAACCAGCTAAAGCCACTTCCACAAAAGTTCAATCTCGGTCTGCTAGGGAGGTGACCCACATGGCGCGGCAGACCTCTCCTAACCCATCAGCTTCTCCCCTCAGCAGTGTACTTCTTCTATCTGCCTGTTCTGCTCCCCACTCTGTCTCTGGTGAATCTTCTTACTGCCCCTGCACCTCTGGTTTATATCCCAGTTCTGTATGCATAAATAAATAAATCTAAATAAATAAATAAACTAATTAATTTTTTTAAATTAAAACCCCTAAAAATAGTAAAATTGAGTCCAGGCCAAAAAAGAAAAGAAACTTGGCCTTAAGTAATAAACCACAAAAGAAACCTAATATTGTTTCAAGTAAGAAGATGACTTATTACAAATACTGATGTCATTCCATTTTTCAGTTATTTGCATTTAAGAGTATACCACTTGGGGCATCCTTGGTGATGCAGAGGTTAAAGTCTTAGTGCTATCAAGCTATCTACAGCCAATGTGGTGTGAGTTGGATCCCCAGCCTGGGAGCTGACCCACATGGTGCAGCAGACCTCTCCCGTCTCACCATCTGCTCCCCTCAGCAGTGTGTCATTTGATCTGCTTGTTATGCTCCCTACTCTGCTGATGTATCCTCTCTTTTGCCTAAACCCCAGCCTGTATGCATAAATTTAAAACAAAATCTTAAAAACAAAACAAAACAAAACAAAAAAACCCAAAAAACTAAGTAACTTAGAATCCATAGTGAAGTCCCTGATACATTCCTAGGTTTTACTGATAAAGATTCAACTGTGCATTCCTCTTCTCAAACCTGACCATCGTCAGGGCTCACATTTGACATCAGTGTACTTCCATAAGATGGAGAGATACAGAGAGAACTTGTCAGATTGGACAGCCTCCTTAACACAATGCTAGTCCCCACAAAATATGGCCTACTTCTAGAGATATTGTTGGAAGTGAAAAGAAAGTACTGGCTATAAGAAAATGGTGGATTTCCACTCCTCGAAAAGTTTTCTAAGATGATGTTGCTCTATTCTACTCAGACTGGGGAAACCAAGTGGAAAAAGCATTCTATGAGCTTGCCACTCAGCTATTACACACTAAATGAGCAATGGGTGGCTTTGTACCTAATGTCTTCCACACTGAAATCAAAACAGGCACAAGCCAGTCAGACCTAAGTGTAGTTCAGTGTCTTACATACTGAAATCAAAACAGACACAAGCCAGTCAGACTTAAGTGTTAGTCTTTTAATTTTAATCAGTGCAGCTAAAGGGGCTAAATTGTATAAAAATCCTTCTGGGGAGATATGTAAAAATAGGACTAAATGCTACTTTGGGGGGAATTGCACAGCTTTAGTACACCTAAAAGATTGGCTTCTGATGTTTTCTTCCCCCCTGTGCTATAAGTCTATGATTCTGTCATTTCTAGGTTTTGTTTTTCGAGCCTTTCATTTACTCTACTAGTGAATTCATACTGTACTATCTTTAACTATTTGCAGCATTTAGTCACCCAACACTAGCCATAAGTAAATTTATAAGGGTATTTCAGGCTGCCTACCACTGAAAATAATTGCTGATCCTTTGGTAAATGGCGTATTATTTCCCTCACATGTAAGTAACATTTCCGTAGATCACAAGCTCCAGGAATATAAGAACTGCCAGTTATGTTTAAAAAACATCAACAAGACTATCAGAGCTAGCAAGATTAGCAACATCTGTTTTTCTGATTTGATAATTAAGTATATTGTGGGTTCTCAATCATTCCTTTAAATATAAAATAAATAGATAGTTTTTGTTTCCAACTGGAGTATTATTTTTTTGAAAATGAAACCATTGAAAAATTTTACTAATAGGGTTAGTCATAAATTTAGGCAATCACTTAAGTATATATACTCAAATAAATCATTAGCCTTGAAAAAGAGTGTACATTTTAAAAACATAAGTGAACATACTTGCAATCCAAATAACATAAGCTATTGTATTTTACATTATTCTTCAATAATGACATAATTTACAGATATGAAATATACACAGAAATGAAATATATATAGATATCTAACATACTTCAGAATAATTGTACCATTGAAGGAAATGTGATTAAGAATGTAAAACATACATAAGAATACCAGTTGTCAAATGATAACACCAGAGTTGTAAGAAATATACCACTGTGTGTTTATAAAGATGAAAGGGAACACTGCCAGTGTATCAAAACTGACTTTTAAGTGAGCAAAACATAAATTTGATGTTTATATGAGCCAATCAACTTTTTGATCAAATTTCACACCTCTTCCTCTCAATGATATCCAAATACATTCCTTAAATAAGTTCATCTCAGTGAAAGCTTCATGAATTGTAAACTTGTTTCACTCATCTATAATATGCTAACTAAAACGGAGCTAACCGGAAATTTCTAGGTTCCTGCTGTGATACTGTATTCAAATGTAGCTTCAATTTTTAAAAAAGAAATAGTTTTGAAATCAGTTTAGAAACACACTTTGATCTATCTGTAGTGTTTGCCTTTAAAGAGCACACATTTTAACCAAGAAAGTGACACACAACATCAGGTTTGCCAGACCAAAAGTTCATGAAAGTGACACATGATCTGGTGGCACTTTCTGGAAAAGTGATTTGGCAGTGAGGTAGGAGTGTTTATTGTAGGGACCTTGGAAGATGACCTTTGTACATCAACCTTCCACCATAGAAGGGAAGGCCAAAGAAAGAGACCAGAGCTAACAGATATGCCTTCGGTTATTTCATTTTGTCATGCACATCTAGGGGAAGGAGAGGGAGGAAGGAAGGGAGAGAGCCAGAAGTGAACAGTCTAATGAGGAGCAAACTTCTGTCATCAATCACTTCACCTCGCAAAGTCATGAAAGCATATTATTAAGGATTTTCAAATCCACTTAGGAATTTGAAATTTGTATTTTTGAGTCAACCAACTACTCTGCCGTAGATTTACTTATGCATCCCTCCAAAGATAGCCACAGTTCTTCTACTCTCTAAGAAATAACTGTAATCTCTATTAAATTACACCAAACATGTTATGTACACTCCACATCAGAGCTAGCTGGCGACAGTAGTTATTTCTGGACTACTACTCAACTCCCTTTTCAAAACCAAGAAACTAATGGCAAGAAAACAATTTGATATATGTGGTATTTACCCAAAAGAAAACAATTTTCTAAGTATGCATTGAGGTCAGCAAACACTAAAAGTAAAGCAAGGTGTACTAATGATGGTTAGTATGTGCTAAGGTCTGGATATGAATTAATTTAATTTTTACAACATCCCTTTGAGCTATTCTTACATATGATAAAACTGAGGCTCATAGAAGATAAAGAACTTGTCCAAAATCACACAGAGTTTAAAGAAGCTGGAACTGGACTGAAGTAAGAAAGGACTCAGCGAAGACCAGTGGAGGGGCCACTCATTGTCAAGTTGCACAACTGATACTCTGCAGGACCTGCATTCAGGTGAGGAGCCCAGAGCAGCCTCTCAGTCATCAACAATCGGGTCACAATTCATGTTGCACTTACAAATCTTTTTTTTTTTTTTTTTAAGATTTTATTTATTTGTACATACAGAACTGGGGTACAAGCCGGAGGCTCAGGGGCGGTGAGAGGCTTCACCAGAGACAGAGCGGGGAGCAGAACACGCAGATCTACGAAGTACCCTGCTAAGGGGAGCAGCAGGCGGGTCAGGAGAGGTCTGCCGCACCATGTGGTCACCTCTGGGGCAGGCGGGAATCGAACTCATGCGGAAGTGGCTTTAGCTTCTCAGTGCTGTGCTTTAACCCGCTGCACCACGGAGGGCCCATTGGAGCCATGTTATTGTTAAAAAGATTTGTAAGTGGGGCCTTCCCTGGTGGCACAGCGGGTTAAAGCACAGCACTATGAAGCTGTCTGCAGCCACTGCATCACGAGTTCAATCCCCAGCCAGGGAGGTTACCCATGTGGCGTGGCAGACCCTTCCTGACCCGCTGGCTGCTCCCCTTAGCAGTGTTTCAGTCGATCTGCCTGTTCTGCTCCCCACTCTGCACTGGTGAGTCCTCTCACCTCCCACCTCTGGCCTGTACCCCAGTTCTTGTATGCATAAATAAATAGATCTTTAAAAATAAATAAGTAGAATGGCTTCAAGACTTAAACTATAGGACTTTTGCTTAAGTCAGAATATTATCTTAATTAGGAGACCCAGTTTCCTAACCATTCCTACTAAATGATACTTTGCTGCTAAAGAATTCAACAAAACAGTATGCTAATCACGAATGGGGATGAAAGAAAGCTCTATGAATTGTTATACTTTAAAAGTTGCTTGTGGAAAGTTTCAGGAGACAGAATATAACTACTTTAGCTAAAATTTAACTGTCATGTAGCATTCTCCTGTATAAAGGAAGACAAAATGCTAAAATTTAACTGTCATATAGCATTAGCTAAAATTTAACTGTCATATAGCATTCTCCTGTATAAAGGAAGACAAAATGCTTTGTAAATACAAATGCTGATAACTATAGGTAAAGGAAAATACTACTGACATCCTTTAGCACTGAACTTGTACATTAGTTCTATGCCAGATTTAGAAAGAAGAGGCCACTGGGGCAGTCCTTTATGATACCTTTGGTACATAGAAATCATTATTACAAAATCAAATGTAGGCTATGAAACTATCGCAAACCACTGAGGCATGAGTTTGATCCCAGGCCAGGGAGGTGACCCATATGGCATAGCAGATCTCTCCTGTCTGGCCCGCTGCTCCTCTCAGCAGTGTATTTCAGTAGTTCTGCTCCCCAATCTGTCTCTAGTGAGTCTTTTCACCCCCTGGCTCCCACACCTCTTGCCTACACCCCAGTTCTTATATGCATAAATAAATAAAAATATATAAATCTTTATGAAGATGGTTATTCATTTGGGGATGGGAACAAAGGGGAGGAGATGAGAAAGCCAGAGAGGAATCACGCATTATTGTTTTTAATATTTTAAATACAATCTCCACGCGATGGGTTTATCTGGGAGGGCTCAGAATGAGTCCCACTTCCTTCCCACTATGCTACCCTGACTCCAACAAGCCCCTCTGAGACTATCAGCATGGTTTGAATGACTAACATAGGGAAAACTTCATGCTGGCTTGAACCTAATATCTTTCTGTTTCTATTGCATTTTTGTATTTATAAAGAGAATTGTGGGGAAAAAAAAACTAGAATAAGATTTCAAAGTGTTTTTTTTTTTTTTTTTTGTCAGAGGACTCAAGCCTTGGATTCATGCTGAGTAATTTCAGAAGAAAACTAGCCCTTTTGGAAATTTATGCTCCTAACAGAGCTGTTTGTTGTGCTGGCAACTTGGGTTGGCAATACACATTAGTAGGAAGCAAGCCTGAGTTTATGTCTTATTCCTGCTAGTTTTTAATTATGTAACCTGGAGAAGCTACCTAATTTTGTGTTCTTTGTTTCTCTACCTTTACATGGGTATTATGAGAGTGAATTATCCTCATAGAGAGAGAGATAATTGAGAGAAACAATAAAAAGCACTTTCTGCAGTAACTGTTCAATAAGTGTTTTGTTCTGTAGTAACTGTTCTGTAGTAACTGTTCAGTAAGTGTTTTGTTGCTGTAATTGTTTTATAAGATTTAAAGTTTAGTTGAACTTCATTAAGCTTCTAATAAATTCTCTCCCTCTCCCTCCCCTTTCTTTGTTTTCTGTCATTCTCACCTATTACACGGCTATTCTCTGCCACCATATTTAGTATTTGCCAACACTGATTTCAAAATGTGTTACATAAGTGATTCTAGAATGCTAACATGGTAATCCCATCAGACTGGCAGGTTCATGGGGAAAATGCAAAGACTAAAAGATAGATTGGCGGAAAACAGGCAATGGAATTTGAAGTGATAGTGTATCAAGTCACTCCAAATGTTTTCATGAGACATGTTCAGAATGATTTGGAAAAAAACAGAAATAAATTTTTAGAAGTTAAAGTATGCATAAAATGTGCCATTCACAAAAAATCTTTTCCACTTTAGGACATTTGAAATGATTCTACAAAGAGATCTTTGGATTTCACATTAAATTTTTGTTTACCAATTCACAAGGTAAAAAGGAAGATAAGATGAAAGTGTATCTATATGGAAATGAATATAAATAAAGAGTTAAATACTTAGGCTAAGAAATGTGCCTGGCTTCAAAAAGAGTTGTGTGATTCACTTACATGCCCACATTTATTTCATGAGGTGTAACAACATGCTACTGAAACATTGCTTTCCAGACTTTGTGCCAGAGTCTAAGAAAAGCTGAGGATTAATAGCAGAGAAAAATGACTCTCTGTTTGCCTGAATAAACATTGCACAAATACTGAACTCTGTGTGGGATCATTAGGTTTTTCATCATACTATTTCTAGAATTGGAAAATCACAAATCCCTCCCCAGCTTAGTTCTTTTATGCAACAAAAGCATTACCCAGACCAGCTAAGATGTATTCTTCAGGATTCTGACATCTCTGGAATGTCAAACAGGGTCAGTAGACACCAAATACAGATTCTCTCTTTCATGTGGAAAGGTTAAGTAAGAAAAGACTCCATGGGAGGAAAATATCCCATAATTCATGGCTATTTTAATTTAATCTGAGTGTGTTTCAATTTACATATAGACTAGAAGGCAGTCTCACAGTAAAAAAAAAAAAATCTATTTTGAATAAATCAACATTTGGAGGGAATAAACCTGACCATTTTTAAAAGTGGCACACATTTTAAAGCCCTATATGTATTTGCAGAAAGCCAGCATTAATATAATAAGAGATTTGTATTATTTAAAAATGAACTAGCCATAAAAACATTATGAGTATATTTTTTTATTAAAAAATTGGTTCTACTGCTTTCTGAAATTTTGAAGGACTTATAGTCTTTAATATGCTGTAGCTTCTAACCAGACAAGCCTATTCTTCTGAAAGATATTCCTTCAGTAGAATATAAATTAACCACAGACATGATGAAATTGCCAGAGCTGGCAAGAGTGGAAGAGAGCTGGATGATATTAGAAATTAAATGAATAAAATATGGTGAACCTTTGTCAACAAATATTTAACTACAGAGGTATTTTTATTGTAACCTTGAAAGAAGAGGATATGATTGATAAATAATATTTGTATAGCTGCTCCTTGTAAATTACTATTATTTAGGCTTATTTTGATTAACTTGTAAAAATTATTTTCTTGCACTTCTTCAATAAATTATTGTAGCACATGCTTAACACTTTAACCCAAATCCTGACTAATTCTTTCAATCCCCTTGACAAGTCATAAAAAGACTGTATTTAATTTAAACTTTAGCACAATCTATGGTGATTAACTTTAAACATAAGTTCAGAGAAGCACTATAATTAATATTTGGAATGCAGACCTGTGGAAAATGATTTGAATTGTTTTGTTTTGTTTCCACAAGGTTGAAGTCGGTTTCATGCACAGATTAATTCAGTGTCTGCTTTCCAAATTATACCTATAAAGCTCCTTTCCAATGTATACCTTGGCACATCTTTTATGTCTGAAATTCTATCATTAAAACTACTTTTTCTGTATTTACAGATGAATTAAGTAGAAATGGCAAAGAATCTACCAAAAAATCTACACAAACTAAGTAAATATAGCAAGTTCACTTGATCCAGGGTCAGTTAGAAAGTCAATTGTATTTCTACATACTAAAAACAAACAGCTGAAAACTGAAAAAAAAATGTTGATATAAAAAAAGAAACTACTGTATTTATTTATTATATATGTACAAGACATATGCTGAAAAATGTAAAACATTGGTAATGACACTATGTAACAACCACACATGTGTTCATGTGTTGGGAGCTCAGTATTGTCAAGAAATCTTTTCTTGGAGATGGGGGAGAAGACACCAGACAATGGTGGAGGACTATGGAGATTTTTGGTGGTTGAAGAGCTACAGTGAGCACACCAGAGGGGGGAAATCCTATATTGTAAACATACTAAGAAGGATGTAAAATCGTGGCATTTTATTAATGAAAGAAAGAGAGAGAGAAAAGGCAGTGAGGAAGGAAAGAAGGAAGGAAGGACAGGGAGAGGAAAATCTGAGGCAAGAAAAGGAGAGAGAGAGAGAAAAAGAGAGGGAGGGAGGGAGGGTGGGAGGGAGGGAGAGAGAGAGAGAGATAGAGAGAGTGTCCAGAACTCTATATACTACACTGGAAGGGAAGGAGAGTGGTTAATATTCTTTTTTAAAAAATAATGGAAAATGAGTAAATATATAAATACTGCCAGTCTTTCCTAAACCAAAGGGGGAGCCAAAACTTCTCTTGTTTTTCCTTCTGACTGCCGGTATGCGTTTCTATCACAGTCTAGGGTGCTGGTCTTAGGGAAACATTTCACACTACCCAGCAAGGCTCCCCTACCAGTAAATACACCAGGACAGTGGCTTCAGTGGCTGCCTATTCCTCCTCTTTAAATTTCCCTGTCCCATCCCCACTCACCATTGGGGAACAGGAAGTGGAGAAGCACATCTTCCTGTCTCATATTAATGATCCCCTTCAAGATGTATTGATTCCACAGGTGTTCTTTAGTATAAACCCTCCAGGAGTGAATAACACAAGAGAGTAGTCTGCTGGAAGGTTGTCATTTGAAGGCAACTGTCTCAAAGTTTTCCACAGTTAGGCCCACTTCATTTCCAGTAACATATCATCTTGGATCAGATATTGACTCCCTACTCAGTTTCCTCAGTATGATTTTGTTAACCTCACTATAAATGGTGTCTGAAAATTCCAATCATGTAAAAATTTGGTGTCATTATTACAAGATTAAAAAAAGTGGTCTGAGAAAGCTTGCTCTACAAGACCCAATTAATTACCTGTTGTGTCAAAGCCAAATTTGTGTTATAACAGGTTACATTATCATAGCCATTCTTTGTATAATAATGAAATCATTATCATCTTTGATTTTGAAAACCTATGCAAGATTATTTTCCAGTAACACAGTTTTGGAAATGTTTACTTAGAACAACTATGAGATGTGCCAAAATACAAAATTGTCTCCATGCAAATTCAATTCAAATAATTAACTCTCAGTAAGCTTAGTTTTAATTCAACAACAAACATAGCACACTTAATTAAAACCAAGCATCATACTAAATGTTCATATATGTTATCTCACTTAGACTCTACAATTCTTTGAGTTAGACATTATTATTATTGTTTTAACAACCAACACTGAGAGAAATTATTTGCTAGCAGCTGAGAAATAATAGCTACAAGATTTGAAACCATGTCTTCTGACATCTGCTCTCTTAATACTAAAATTTTAGCCTCATCTAAAGTAATGAAAATAATTTTCTCCTTTAAAAAGTCCTCTTCTGGCCCTCCCTGGTGGCGCAGGGGTTTAAAGCGCAGCACAAGAATCGAAAGCCTCTTCAGCATGAGTTCGATCCCCGCCTGCCCCGGAGGTGACCACATGGCGTGGCAGACCTCTCCTGACCCGCCCGCTGCTCCCCTCAGCGGTGTACTTCTTTGATCTACCTGCTCTGCCCCCCACTCTGTCTCTGGTGAATCCTCTCACTGCCCCTGCAACTCTGGCCTGTACCCCAATTCTGTATGAATAAATAAATAAATCTTAAAAAAAAAAAAAACTTTAAAAAAGTCCTCTTCTGGAAATGCAGATGGCTAACAAGCATATGAAAAAATGTTCAACATCACTCGTAATAAGGGAGATGCAAATTAAAACCACAATGAGATACCACCTCACCCCAGTGAGAACGGCACATCTTCAAACAACTAGCAACAACAAATGTTGGCGAGAATGTGGAGAAAAAGGAACTCTCCTGCACTGCTGGTGGGAATGCAAACTAGTACAACCACTATGGAAAACTGTTTGGAGGTTCCTCAAGCTGCTTAACATAGAGCTTCCCTACGATCCAGCAATCCCACTCCTAGGTATCTACCCAAAAGACACAAAAACACTGATCAAAAAAGATACCTGCATCCCCGTGTTTGTTGCTGCTTTATTTACAATTGGAAAAACATGGAAGCAGCCCAAATGCCCAAAAGTAGATGACTGCATTAGAAAGTTGTGGTACATATATACAGTGGAATATTACTCAGAAACCAAGAAAAAAGAAACACATGTCTTTTGCAGCAACTTGGATGGAGCTGGAAAAGATCATGCTTAGTGAGATAAGCCAGAAAGAGAAAGAAAAATACCAGATGGTTTCGCTCATAGCAGGAGTATAATGGACCAGGCGAGAAAATAATAATAATGAACAGCCACATACCAGAGACATTTTGTGGGGGTGGAGTAGGGAATGGGATCAAAAATGGGGGCGGGGGGGGAGGGAAGTGCACGGAAGTTCATGGTGATGGCACACGGGTGACTCGGTGATGTTAAACCCATGGGGATTACGATTGAGATGGACAAAAAAGTGTACAAAATGATGTAAAAATAAACTATTATATTATTTGTAAAAAGTCCTCTTCTGATCTTGTTATTGCCTTTTCAATAAATAATACATGTTCACTAAGTAAGACAGGTGAATAACTGCTAAATAGCTGAAGAATGTGTGACAGTACATTAAAACAAGTGTTCATTATAAGGTACAGTCCTCACAAAGAAGATATTTTGACCCATTTTGTATAGGTAGAAGTCACGATTAGAACTTAAGTGACTAATTTAAGATGGCACTTACTACTACTGAGCCAGGATTTGAGCCCAATTGGTCTGATCCTGCCCCACTTCATGGTAACAAGAGCCTCTCTATTTATAGAGCAAGAGAAGGGCTCCACTTACACCTGTGATAGAATTATCTATGAAATAAGTTAAATTTTATAGCAACACAGCAAAGTAATTTTAGCTAAAGCAACTTATAGCCTCATGCAAGATATAACATTCACCCCTAGTACCGCTACATTGGAATCGGACACTAGGACTTAAGCAAAGAAGAAAAAAATAGTGTGAATTAGAGAAAAATTATTCTTAATAAATCAACTGTAAAAATATTCACGAAACTATTATAACAAAAAGAAAAGTATCTTTAATATATGAATATTAGCAGAATATTCTATTAGCAGTCATCAAACGTTCCTAAAACCTGCAAGGTTATACATGTTTTACGAAAGAATATCAACCAGAGATGAGGTCAGCCGCCAGCAATTGACTTCTCTTAGTGTCAGGCTGACCTGACCTTAGCAATAATTTCTGATGAAGGAGCCAGAATCATACCCAGTTATTTAGATACTTGGCAATCCTGTCTAGTCACTAAGGAATATCAAGACTGCTAGATGAACATTGGGCAAGATACCTCAGAGAAATGCAATCTGTGTCTTGCTCAGTATCCCATGAAGTCCTGGCTGACTTTATTAGGGGATCCAGTTAGGGCTAATTCCAGAATTTCCACGCACTATGGCTCAGAAGCAAGAGGCATCTGCTGCTTTGACATTTGTTTGCCTGCAGTTCACATCAGACTGAGGAGTTTCACATCAGAGTGCAGGAGGAATGAGAGACCAAGACTTGTAAAAAGCGTAAAAGGAGCAGGGTTGAGTTTTTCACCAAGAGACTATTCTCTTGCACCTGAGACCAGAGAGGCCAGAAATGTCTAACATCAGCACCAAGTTCCATGACATTCCAGAAGAGTAGAAAATGAATCCATGTCCTCTGAGGATGATGATAATGGGAGCTCAGGCACCGTGCAAAGGAAATGACACAGGTCAGCAGAAATCAAAGGACCAGTTTTAGGAAGCAGATCATGGATAACTCAGTAGACTCTTGTAAAAAGAAAGACTCACACCAGATTCGCAGCCCTACCCATTTTCTTTCCCTGGTCCAGGTCCTGTCACTCTGCATGGAATGTAAGCTAACTCTGGGATAAGATGAGGTGTGTTGCCATGGGGCTGACAGTCACCATAGAAATTTTTTAAATATTATTTATAAGAAAATCATAAATTTCCTTTCATGCACATTTGAGTTTGTGGAGTAGGTTTTGTCTCCTCATGTGTTAACCTTGTGGCCTGTCAGCCTGAGTAGAAACAGATACACCTGGGCTCGGCCTACTCTGTCCCACTGAACGACTAGTACCATTGTTGTCAGTCCAACCCAACACTCCATCACTCATGCTGTGTGACTGACAACTAGAGTCATTTTCTCTCTTGGGCTCAGTTTTCTTATTTGAAAAATATCAATGGGCTGTCTGCCCTATCACCCTGAAAATTAAATGCCAATGTTTACACTGTTTTCAGCTTTAATTTTGTTCTACTGCTTTATATCTATAAACATACCTCCAGAAAAGCAAGTACAGATTTAATCTACAGTTCTAAGAACTCATAAGTTGCCTTCAATTCTTGGTCTTAACCTTCTTCCCCTGGCCCACTTCTTATCCTAATCTGGTCTCAAACTCTTGAACTCTGATCCTGCCCTCAATCCTACCTTTAGTACCGTGGACTTTATATTTATACATGATTCCCTTCACTGTGACCTTTGACATTTTCCTTTGGACTTTGACTTCACTTTATTCCCTGTTCTTAGTGACTTATTCTACCCTAGGTACACACTTCCCTACTTCAAGTTCAACATAACTGAATGCAAGTCCTCACCCTTGTGGTTCAACAAATGTCTGATCTGATTGCCTGCAGCTTCCCTTTGCCATCCTGAATCCCCTGGCTGCTGTTCTATCTGACCTGCTCCATTCTGCCTGTTTACAGTTAAGTCTCCACATAGTAGCTTCCTAAGCCCAAGAAGTTGTTTTACGTGTAGGCATTTTATGCCTGAAAACATGCAGTAGAACTATGAGCATGAACTCAGATGGAATATTATCTCCCCAATTGACCACTTTTGACCTGTGGAGTCCTGCCCTCACAAATAAAGATGATAATATGCCACTCATAGGGCTACTCTGAATATCAGCCTATGAAAAAAAAAAAAAACATTAGCCCAGTGCATGACAAAGTAAGCACTTGACTGTCCCTCTCTTATTTGGTCTTAGCAGGGGACCCTAACTCAGTTTCTGAAGGGTGCACTCTGGAACATTATTTTGAAGAGAAGGGGATGTGTGTTCATTTCAGTAGGCAGCCGGCAAGTACAACCCCGTACTTCATTGCATCACTTTTATGACTCCACTGCTCTGTCTGCCCCTAGTTGATGACTCAGGTGCAAAGACCAGATGTCAGCCAGGCCCAATTGCATACTGCAACTTTGGGATAATTACTTGAAACACATAATCATGTAAAAAAACAAAACAAAACAAAACTTCCCTGCCTGTACTTTTAGCTCACTGTTAGATGAACTGTTACATAGACTTGGGCTCTTGGTTCTCTTTCCAAAGTGAACCTAATGCCCAAATCTTATAGGTTATTGGGTCACTACCACAACTAGCAGGCAGGAAAGAAGGGATGGGTTTGATGCTCTTTGAGGTCAGAGTAACAATTTACCTACTGAGAAAATCAAGGTGATTTACAGTATTTATGAGACCAAAAATGTGACAGACTGGGAAAAAAACAAAGCAAAAAAAAAAAAAAAACAAAGAAAACAAAAACAAAAGCTGGTCTATCAGCTTGAAGAGATGATGAGGCAGTCATCCTGTTCCTGAAAATTTGAAGTTAAGCCTTCGTTCTAATTTCTCCAGTAGGGGCCAGGAGGTCAATCTCTCTTCCCTCATCTCTTGGGGCTGGAGTGTTTGCCTTTAGTCAACACAAAGAATCACCTCAGGTGATTATTATCACATTCTTATCACTCTGACAGCTGCTTGCTACTTAAGAAGCAGCAACCTCTAGGGATGACAGGGAGCAGGACCATCATATAGAAGAAATGTGAGATGGTTGGATGAGAAAATTGAAATGAATTCTACACCTCTATCAGTTAAAGTAAGAGAAAACTCTGAAATATTTCCTTGCTACTTTCATTCTAACACAAAGCATCCAAAATATTTTGGCCTTGTTAGGTTGTTTATATATATATTGTATATATATATGTGTGTGTGTATATATATATATAATATAAATATGTTTATATATATAAACATATTTATATTATATATATGTGTGTATATATATAATGTGTATATATATATAATATAAATATGTTTATATATATAAACATATTTATATTATATATATGTGTGTGTATATATATATAATGGAAAGAACTCAGTAGATAAGTATATAATGACTGAACCCAAGAATGTAAAAACATCAGTATATAAAAAAAACAGTATAAATTATCTTTAAAAACACACCAATTATATCCAAAAAAAGTAGCATGAGGTGTTGAAATTTCCTGTAGTTGTCTTAAAAGGTTTAAGCAGCCTAAATTATAAAGTGATAGAGGTCCCTACTGAGAGTAGATAATTGGTGGTATTTGTACAGAGAGGGACATTAGTCAACTACAATTCATACTAAGGAAGATTTTGAACTGAGTCCAGATGATGTTTCAACAGTAAAGTGCAGTTATCTTGGGATTCTCTGGTCACCAACAAAATCACTCAAGTCAAGCACACTGTCCTTTTTAAGAATCAAGCTCAACAGAAGCAGATTCAGAAATGTACGATTTTTTATGAGTAGCACTAGTATCTTTATTTTGTCACCTAATTTTTACTTAATGTGCAGAACATATTGTTACTACAATAAATGAAATAAGTGAATTCCACACACCCATCATCCTAATGCATATAATTACAGGGACACATAATTCAACACAGCTGAAATCAAAGCATAGCTACAACTAATATTGATTTTTCTTTATTTCTATCTAAATAGAAAGCAAATAATAAAGATATGTTGTTATTTTCCATCAGTTCCATAATTTATCTAATTTATGTGCCATCTTATCTTATTCAAGTCCTTTCTGAACTTACCAATTAGGATGGTCCCAGATTTTTTTTATTCTGATAAATAAAAATACAAAGGATGACAAGGAAATAACTATTGTTCTTTAAAAAAGATTTTCATAGGTACTTTTAAAAATTGTGACAATTTCCAATCTTCCCCTTAAAGGAATTTTAACTTTCCAAAAAAGAAAACATACTTATTTTCTGTTTAATGTTTCTTCCCATCTGTGTTAATATTGCTACCTTGAAAATTTCCATTTCATAAAACTGTCACCAAATTCTATTGCACTCAGATGACTGCTCACAGTAAGTTCCATTTTACTTGGCTCCAATCAATTACAGGAATATAGATGATTTACAATCCAAATCATTTGAGCTCATACATTTCACATAGGGTAAAACAGAGTTGACAACCTCACTTGAAAATGTTAAAAGGGTAGCCCATGTTTTCATGCACTAGTAAGTGATTCCTCAGTTAAATCTGAATGAATTTGAATATGTAATAGAGTCAAAATAGCACACAAGTCTGGATTTTGTGGAATGCACAGCATGGGGTCATTTCTATACTGAGATTAAACATTTCATTAATTAGCTAAGTCTCAAATCTATTTATCCTTTTTATTCTTGATTCAGTAACTCCCTTCAAGCTACTGCTTATTTTCTAGGAACAGAAAAAGATAGGAATTTTTCATTGGAAAAACTATGAAAGTTTTATTTTAAAACTACTAGTAAAAATCTGCTAACAATAATTATGATTTCTAAATTGTCTAAACATTCATTGCATCCTTAAATTGAGTTTCTTTCTGCCTTCTCCAGTGATTGTTTACTCAAGGAAAATGTGAACAGGCAGACACACCTCGTTTCATGGGGGAAGTAGTGTGACCCTCAGGAAAAGAATCTTGAACTAGAGAATAGTGTCTTCTCCTACCTCAAAATTAGGAAACTAACTCAATTCATCTGAGTGGGAAAGAAGAAGTGGCACTGATAAACTTTTTATCAGTGAGTTATTAAAGAGTCCTCAGCTGTCTTAGCCGGGCATGTTGTGTGAATAATAAAACGAATTTTTAATATAAAAAATCATGTAAGATATAATTCTAGTGGGAGTGAAGCTATGGGCTTTAAATTGAAGATTAAAAACAGCAAAGGAATTGCTGGGCCAAATGGCAGCTCCATTTTTAGTAAGCTGAGGAAACTCCACACAGTTTTCCATACTGGGTGAATCAGTTTGCATTCCCACCAGCTGTGTAGGAAAGTTCCTTTTTCAATACATCTTCGACATCAATTTTTGTTGTTAGTTTTTTTTTTTTTTTAAGTGTGTCACTCTTAACTGGTGTAAGGTATTATCTCGTGGTGGTTTTAATTTGCATTTTCTGATTATGAGGGATGTTGAACATTTTTTCATATGTCTGTTGGCCATTTGCATTTCATCTTTGGAGAAGTGTCTTTTGAGTCCTACTGTCCATTTTTTGACTGAATTTAGACCCAGCAATTCCACTTCTTCGGGTCTACCCAAAGGACACAAAAACATTAATTCAAAAGATACATGCATCCCTATGTTCATTGCAGCACCGTTTACAATAGCTAAGACTTGGAAACAACCCAAATTCCCAAAAATAGATGACTGGATCAAGAAGATGTAATACATATACACAATGGAACACTATGCAGCAAAAAAAATAACCTAAGCCATTTGCAGCAACATGGATGGAATTAGAAGAGATCATACTCATTGAAACAAGTCAGTAAGAGAAAGAAAAATATTGGATATTTTCATTTTTAGGAGGAATATAGGGGACAAATAAGGGATTGGGAGAAAAAATAGTAACTAAAAAATAATTACAAGAGTGCCCTCCCTGATGGTGGGTTAAAGCACAGCACTAAGAAGCTAAAGTCACTTCACTATGAGTTCAATCCCCCATCCTGGAGATGATCCACATTGGCACAGCAGACCTCTTCTGACCCACCCGCTGCTCCCCTCAGCAGTGTACTTCGTTGACCTGCCTGTTCTGCTCCCCACTCTGTCTCTGATGAATCCTCTAACCGACCCTGCACCTCTGGCCTGTACCCCAGTTCTGCATGCATAAATAAATAAATCTTTTTTAAAAAAATACAACAAAATTTAACAAAAATAATCAGACACTATAAACCAGAGATATTCTGCAGGGGAGGGGAGGGAGAGTACTAACTGAAGGTGGGAAGAGCACAAGCGATTAAGGTGGTGGTGCACAGGTGACTGGGTGGTGGAAAGTCTATAGAAACTAAACCTGATGTAAAATATATACAAATAAAGAAAAAATGCCAGCAAAGGAAATCAGTTCAATATTTGTAGATAATAAACTTAGTTCAAAATATCATTAAAATAAAACTCTCTAGAACCAGACAAAAAAATACTGTTGTCACAACTGACAGCTGACAGATGTAAGTATGAATTTACTAATATGGTTAGTATTGGTATGATCATTATGCTTTTATTCTTTATGATGTCTTCACATGAAATAGAAGATTGAACAAAGTCAGAAATTTGCCTAACAGGCTAATTACTTTAGGAAAGAAATATCATTTCACATTAAAAATGTAATTGTGGGAGTTTCTACACACACACACACACACACACACACAAGAAAGTAAATGGTAAATGATAAGCTTCACTTAGGAGCAAGTAAACAAATACTGTGAGGATATCACAGATAGCAAACTGCTTTATGAAAGACTAAAAATCGTGACTGCAGTCAGAAAAAGAAGGCATTGAGACTATAAACCACTGAATGGCTTCACCTGATACTGAGGACAATGTTTGATTCTTATCTTAGGTTCTAAAATTTTTTTTTTTAAGATTTGTTTATGAATGCATATAGAACTGGGGTATAGGTCAGAGGTGCAGGGTCAGTGAGAGGATTCACCAGAGACAGAGTGGGGAGCAGAACAGGCTGAATGATGAAGTACACTGCTGAGGGGAACAGTGGGTGGGTCAGGAGAGGTCTGCACGCCATGTGGGTCACCTCCAGGGCTGGGGATTGAACTCATGCCGAAGTGGCTTTACCTTCTTAGTGCTGTGCTTTAACCCACTGTGCCACCAGGAAGGGTCAGGTTCTAAATTTTTAAAGAAAGAACCATTAAAACTTATCCCAATTATATTTGTATCAAACTACAATAGCTTCTTAGTTACTGAATTTGAATTGTATTCAGACATTATTTTCTACTAAGGTAAGCCTTCTTTTTCTTTTGTTCCTTTTTTAAACATTCCATATATTTTTTTAAAGGTGTGTTCGTGTGTGTGTGTATATATATAAAAGAACTGGGATCTAGGCCATAGGTGCTAGGATGAGAGGATTTTCTAGAGACAGTGGGAGCAGAACAAGTGGATAGACTAAAATACACTGCTTAGGGTAGTAGCAGGCAAGACAGGAGTGGTCTGCTGTGCCATGTAGGTCAGCTCCCTAGTTGGAATTGAACTCAGTCTATAATGGTGATAGTGCTGATATTTAAGCCATAGGCCAGTAGGAAGACCCTACATTTTATAATTTTTACCTTTCTCCTAGTATTTTTTATTTTCTTTCTCTTTTAAGGAAACAGTGGGGTATAATTAATAAATACACTACAGAAAGGTAGTGTATTTATCTAAACTGATCTAACAGGTCCATGTTGGTCTTGGAGAATTCCAACACATGTAATGACCTCCAGTGTCAGAGATCAGTAGGTGCTTATTAAATTCTATGTATGTATTCAGAAAGCAGAGTGCAAGTTTTATGGGAAATGAAATTTAAGATCAGATCACAAGCTGAAAATTGAGCCATTTGGTATTTTCAGAAAACAAAATACCAGTGGAAAGGTGGTCAGCTGTACGATTATGGATAGAAACTAAATTTTGGTAATGATCATGATGTAGACTATACAGATCCCAAATTATATTCCTGTATATCTGAAACTTACATAATGCTACCTTAATAAATAACTTGTAAGACATACTTCTAATGGGGTATGAGAGAGAGTTTATAGGTTATGTGAGATTTTACATTAAACAAATAAAAAGAAGGTGGAGATTGGACTAGAGTGGCAGCAATGGAGATGTAGAGACCAGAGACATGAAATGTACTTTGGAGGCAAAATAGATGCCTCCAAATTATAGTAGAAATAAGAGATGGTTCAAAACTTGGTTTATTTCTATCTGAAAACTTGTGTCATAGTCAGTGGTGCCAGTTACTGAAATGTGGAAGAAAGGAGGAGGAGCAGAGAGCGCAAGGGAGGAGTTTCAAATGGTTCACTTTAGGAACTAAAGTTAAATTTAAGGATGAGACATAGGAATGGGGTATACAAAAGAGACTTCAGCTGGAGATAGCTTGGAGCCTTTTGCATATGTAGCGGTTAAATCCAAGGAACTGGATGAGGTCTCCAAAGTAGTATTTACAGACAGAAGAGTATTTACAGGCAGAAGACCAAGTCTTGAAGAATGACAACATTAGAGGCTAAGGAGAGGAGGAAGAGAGAGCAAAGAGGCTGTGGAGGAGCAGCTAAAGAAACCTGAGGGAAATTTATGAGGAGTCACGAAAGAACTGACAAGGACAAATTAGTCAGGAAGAGAAAGATTGTTGAGGGAAGAGGAAAGAAGAAAACAGAGAAAAGACACGAGTAGGAGGATTGAGCAGGTTTGGAGACTCAAATCAGCTCATCAGGGCTAAAGGAAAGGGCACACTTGAAAGGCTGGAGATGTTGGGTGAAGGCAACACAGCATGAGATTATGAAACTATATTTTACCTTTCCTGAGTCTGAACTTGTTGGTGAGACACAGGAATCCAAGAGTAAATTTTGGGCAAGAAGATGACATAATTTGGAGCATGTTTTAGAACAAATCCTCTAGAAACATTGAGGAAGAGGGAGACGAAGAGACTAATTTTAATAATGTTGTAATTTGTTGACTCTTTAGGAGAACCCACATTAAGAGGTTAGGAGTGGGCTAGAGAGGAGGGAATAGATTGAAAAGATGTTTTAGAAACAGAAATTTTAGGATTTGGAAATGTGGTTGATGAGAGAATCTAGAATGATAATCATATTTAATTTTAATTTAATGATACAAAGATTTCTGGTATCATTAACAAGGTAAGAACTGTACTTCTAAAGAACTTTAGTTTGGAGGGAGGAAAACAATATGCTTTGGACATGCTGAGTTTGATATGCCTGGGGCCCATACAAAATATAGACCTGAAACAAAGACATTTTGCTTAGAATAGAAGTCTTCAATGAGACCTAAGCTCCTAAGTGGTATTTGAAAGCTCTGGAAAGATGAGAAGGGAAAAGGCACAGAATTCAGTATTAGAAGATCCTGCTTCAAATGGCAAATTAAGCAACTTAAGGAAGCACTGGTCAGGAAAATCAAGAAAAGAATGCCACTGAATTTAAGAAAAGAGAAAAATAAGGAGTAGATAATAGTATTGACTACTATAAAGGGTAAAAAAAAGGTCTAGGAAAGCATACACACACATACACAGAGTGAGAGAGATCAAGATCATTAATATATAGAGATAGATCCATGTACCTATGGACTGGATGCTTGTGTTCTACTATCCTTCAGATTGATGTGCTGAAAGCTAACCCCTCACTGTGATGGTATTAACGAGGCACTTTGGGAAGGTAACTAGGATTAGGTGAGGTCATGAGGATGGCGTCATCGTGCATGGCATCAGGGCCCTAATATGAGTCACAAGGGGACTCGTTTCCCTTGTCTGCTCTCCATACTACCCCGTATCATTATGTAACAATGGCTTTAAGTTGTTCTTTAGTTTGAAAGTAAGCAAGTAATTTCAAAGTTTAAATATATTTTTTCAAATACAGTATTATGTTGCCTGTAGGAACATTTTACTAACCCAGAATATTACAACTCACAGTTTATAGTCTATTGTAAAGGCTTAAGTTTTAAACACAAGTGAAAATGCCAGCGGGTCATTTAGCACATCATACTTGTACTAATTCATGTTCTATCTTATAACCAGTAGCTAATTTTGAATCTTCTATTTAAATGCAGGAATATGGGGTACAACAAGAAATGGAAAGAATAATCCAGGTATGGGGTGACTGTATAACACGGAAGTTCTTTCATGTAGACTACAATGTTGTAAAATAATAAGTAATTAAATGTCCTATTTTAAGCTTGCATGTATAGTTAAAAATTCAACAGTAGCTGCAGCCGATATTTAGAGTAGATTGATAAAAGACATTTTTGAGGAGGAATTTCTTATTGACACTTTTGTACTATTGGCACCTGGTGACAGAAAATAGCAAATCAGATTTAGTCAGCTGTATTATTGCCTTTAAAGTCTGGACTGAGAAGGCATACCCATATTGCCCACATTTGGGCAGACACTAGCCCACGCTGCCCAAGGGCAGGATCTATAGAAAGTGGGGCTCCCTTATCACCACCATCATGCTTCACCACACCCCAAGTACCACACCCCAAGTATCCTATGGAAAACTAACATGTGCCATGGCTTTGGAAAATGAAATATCCAAATTAGATACCTACTAAATTATCTGGTTATTTCCAGATTTCTATATCTGGAGTGTACTGGCATAGGAACTGCGGGAAGACAGTAAGAGCTAGAATTTATAAAGGTAACCACAATGGGAATTGTGGTTTCAAAAATTGATACGCTTCCCATTGAGGAAGTATAAGGAGGCAATGACAGGTGACATAAGGCATGGCTAATGTACCCAGGTAAGGAAAGTAAAAATAAAAGGAGGTAGCAGTGTGAGATTAAAAAAAAAACAAAAAACAAAACAGAACTCTGAAAAGCAGTGGTGCTTATAAATAACAAGGGAGCTGGGCATATAGAAAGAAGTGTGGGCATTGGTAATGATATCTGGGAGAATGGGTTTGATAAAGAGCTTCTCTGTCCAGGAGCTCACTGGAGAGATCTAAGAGACCAGTCTTAAAAGAATAATAAAGCTAAAAACTTGTTTTTACATGGAATTGGGGAACAAATTAAATGTTATCAAAGCAGAAGAGGGTTTGAATAATATATACTATACAGTTTGACAGAAAAAGGAAAGAAATCAGTTGGAGAATGGTTTGACATCTGACAGTCCACAGGAAAAGCTTTTCATTTTTGGTCTGTTTTTTGTTTGTTTGTTTTTTTGTTTTTAGCTGAGAACATAGGTGAATACAAGAAAGAAAGAGGGAACAGAAGCACAGAAAACATGTTAGGACTAGCCTAGCGCTAGATCATGACAGCTGGTTAGTGGATGAGTCGGTCAAGGCGGAAGGAGTGAAGCATTGACACCGACTACTGAGGCATCTATGTGATGAAGTGGACTCTCTCCAAAGGGGACCGATTAGATAAAGTTCAAGGAATAAAATAACTGGAGGCTTGGTGATGAGGGAGAGTTTTAATAGCTATAGAAGTTAGAAATGTACAGGTTGGGGTCACAGAAGATGAATTTCAAGATGATGAAGTTGACCTCACCTCAGCTGATGACCAGATCTGATGAGATTCCAAAGAAACATCAGCAGTTGAAGATATGATTAGTAAGTGAATAAGTGTGCTGATGAGATGCCCTGATGAATCACAATCCCAAAGCAGACATAGCCTGAAGTTACATTGGCAACCATCTTTAACATTTTTTATAACTTTTTTATTGAAGTAATATAGATTTGCAATACTTTATGTGATTCGGAGGTATGAGGTCACACCTCTTTACATGTGTGTAACTTACAAGGCCACACCCACTCTTCTAATGAGAATGAGATAAAGTACTTTTCAGGTACACTGTGTATTCTGAGATTAGATTCTGGGTATCCTTGTACATTAAATAAAGGATATGGAGGGTTCAAGATAGTTTTCATTGAGATTCAGGAGGCAAAGTCCTTAATGCTTTTTTACTTATTATCTCTCACATAACTACTTCTGCTGGAGATGAGATTTACAGATTTTCAGGATGAAATAACATCCAGTGGCTGACTAGAATTTATAACACCTAGTAGGAAAACATTTACCACAACTAACTCTATCAAGAAGGCTTTCCTCCTATTTTTTTGTAATTATAAAAAGGCACACTAATGAGTACATTTTGGGGGAAAAAAACAAAACATAAACAAAGATGCATTAAGAAAACAAAGCTCTTCCTTTACACCATCACTCCAAGTCCAACATTACTCATAGGTTGCTGTTTATGTCTCTGTGTTTGTCTATTCATTTTTTTTTAAATGTGGCTTTGATGGTCATTATGTAATTTATTTTTTTTAAAGATTTATTTATTTATGCATACAGAACTGGGGTACAGGCCAGAGGTGAAGGGACAGTGAGAGGATCATCAGAGACAGAATGGGGAGCAGAACAGGGAGACGAAGTACACTACTGAAGGGAGCAGCGGGCGGTCAGGTCTACAGCGCCTTGTGGATCACCTCTAGGTCCGGGGATCCAATTCACACTGAAGTGTCTACTGCGAGCTTGCAGTGTTGTGTCCTAACCCGTTGTGCCACTGCGGAGGGTCTTATACATTTTTAAATGACGGTTTTGGAGTTGTGTCTGTTTTCTTGGTAGACATTACAACCTCCTATAACTACAAAGGTATGAAAAATACTAGTAAGTAAAAGAGAAATTCTGCCATTGTCCGCTTAGTTTATCAATTTTTAGGTTTTCATTTAATTTAATGAAATATTTCACACATCTTCTCAATGTTTATAGTTTAAATCAAAAACTTGGCATCTGTCAATATTGCTTTTGATTTCTAGGCATTAAGAATTTAAATTGCATTTAATATTCATACTACTGGAAGATGTATGAACTATTAAACCCTTAGAAAATTATTTATGTTGAAGGAATAGATGCTAATGGGAAAGAATTCTTGCAGATTTTCAGGGTCCAACTTCATTCTATCTTTTTGTTGTTGTAGAATAAGAAAGGGAGGAAGATAGCATTAAAATAATAGTAAATAAATATATATAAGTTCACATGAAAATCAGGGAGACTCCAAAAGGAAACTGGGGTAGGATGTAAGACCAGAGACCCTCAACTCATCTAACACCTGGTATTAAACCTTAAGCAGAAAAACTTTACTTTTGGTTAATGTCACACTGTGGGTAAATTTGCAATTAAGAAAACCCACAACTTCTCAGTTCCTCTCATTTTTAGTTAACATGTATTTATATGTTACATAAAGCAACATAAGCAAGTACTGTGGTTATGTAACTCATTTAGAAAAGGAATACCACATGGGAAAATTTGCACCCAATCACTGCCAAAAAAGAAAAAAAAGAGAGTTTAATTTGAGTGGTTGTCTAAATGAGTATCTAAACATATCATTATTTATATTCACTATTCTATTTTTATAATTTTAATCTATTATAAATCATACATCAGAAATAATGTCCAATATTTACTATTTTGATGAAGTACTAAAATTTGAGTACAGGGGAAAATTTTCCCTAAATAAAACCTTTTACTCAAATTGAAAGAAGTAGACTGACCTTCGTTTTATCTCATGTTAACAGTGCTGGCTAGTAAAATTTATAGCTAAAGAAATTGGCTTGTTCCTTCCAGCAGTATCTCACCACCACTGTAACATCGGATGAGCTACGAGGCTGTCTGACTTCAGCTGTTTATTTCACAGTAATTAGTGGAGATCTTTTATAGTCTTCTAAAAGGGTCATTCCAAGAAAAAATAGAAAACATTAGACAAAGAAAATATGAGTTGATCTTGTCAGCATCAAGGATTTCTCTGCAGGAGATCTTGCTGTGGCTTTCATTATTACAACAACCAATAGGTGTTGCTATAGAAACTATAGTGTTAACAAGCTAAGCGAACAAGGCAGAGGCAGAAAAATGATGAGACTGAAAAAAAAGAGGGAAAAGAAAAGGCTGTAAGGTTTGGTTCTTGTAAATGAATGTCTTGCTATAAAATCTTGCCTTATCTCTCCTGGTCTTTCCATTAATTCTGCATGGATAATGTATAACCAGTAATAAGAACAATACAATAAATTCATACAGCCCTCTTCAGCAAGGTCTCAGAGAGCTTTATAACTCAAAATGAAATTAAAAGCAACAATAAACCAATACCTTTAAAAAGTAGGATTTGAAAGTCCAAACTGATCCAGAGAAGTAATGAGGTGTCTTCTAGTCCTCAAGGATGGAAATACTGCACTTTCATTATCAATGCACGCCAAATGTGTTTGAGAAATCTGGTGAATGCAGTCAAAAGTAAAGTATGTCATCTCAGTCCAATTAAAGGTTAGGTATTAAAGAATAAATTATTCAAGGACATTTTTAATGTATATTCTTAGATTATCTTATAATAATCAACGTGAAATTTCTATCCTAGAGAATAGAAGGATGTTTGACTTTCACCTTTCCCCACCTTTAACATCCAGGTTAGACAGAAAAGTTTCTATTATAGAAGTGATATTAAATCCAAAATGTGTATGAATCCTACTTATAAATCAGCTCTCTGAGACTGACAGCCAAATATCTTTCCACATTTCTAGGCTATAATTGTCTCCTTTTCAAGGCTAAGCTATTCCCTGCAAATTTCACCACTTTCCAAAGGGTTTCTGTGCATATGGACAGGGATAAACATAGTCATTTCTTCATATTTCCTTTTTACAGTGAAAAATGGAAAACTGTTATACACCCTACATTCTTCACCAGCACAAGGTATTCAACAACCTATGACTATTAATAAGATTGTGTTAATGCTATGTGTTCAGATTACAATGTGTCTTTATCCAGTCAATTTCTGTGCCCCCATAAAATGTCTCCCAATTATTTATGGAATTCCCCAAAGAAGTGATCACATATGCCAACCAAAGACTCTCTCTCCCACCATCAAAGGGCTGCCTCTACTGTTTTCTATTTTTTTGGAGGGGGTCCCCTGTTCTACTCACAAACCACAGTGAATCCTTATGGTAGCTCCTTTAGTGGATCTCTTTACAGGACTGCAGAGTCTATGACAAGGTGGAAAGAATGGCCTGTACCCCCTCTCCTACTTAGCCAAATAAATTCTTGTTCACCATGCTCCAAAATAGCCCTGCTTATGGCCAGTTTCACAAAATTGCTTCATGGAAAAAGTAACTTCACTTTCTATGTCTTTACTCCAGCTGGACAGCACCTGTTTTATTTTTCATTTCTTCATTTGTTTTAATGCCACTCCTAGGAAGGAAGAAAAATAAAAACTTGAAAACAATATTTTGTTCTATTTCTACCCTTGTCATCAAGTTTCAAAGATCTTAGGAATAAATTTCAGTATGAACTCACTCAGGAGCATTATTCTCTTCTGTACAACTTTTATGCGAAATAGAGGAAGCACAGCATTTCATGACTTTGATGACAGAAGTAACAGTTGATGAAGGCTAGGGCAGGAGCAGAAAGTTTCTGAGAAATGATTTTTTGCCCCCTAATTGCACCAATTTTGACAGCAAGGACCTAGCATGAGTGTTTATCTGAGAATGCTGGTGCTTCAGAGCAGTCCACCAATAGTAGTTCTATTTGTGTGAGGAAAATAACAGAATGAGCACCTCTCGTGCAAACTAATCAGAATGTGCACATACATATTTGCAACTGCAAACAACTCAACTGTTCAACAGGAAAATGGGATAAATGATTATGTCACAGTCATATAATGGAATACTAGAGAGCAGTTAAAATGATAGAACTGCATCTACATATAACTAGATGACAATGTCTCAGAAATATAATACTGAATGCAAAATGCAAGTTTCAGAAGGGATATATTTACATATATTTTAAATATCCCAAAAGGAATAAACATATGATGGCAAAAATATAAACACAGGAAGGATAAATATCAACTCTAAAATGAAGCTTACTTCTGGGGAAGTAGAAAGAAGTATGAGACAGAGCCAGAGAGACAAAGTGGAATTCAGCTGGGCCTATGATATTAGGAAGAACATATCTGCTAGTATTATCTGCAGTAAATATAGCAGCAATATGCTAAATTGCGGTGCTGTGCAGTTGTATCTGTTGCCTTATTATTTATAAGGGTCTATATGTTTTTAATTATTTCAAATCTTCACTTTTTAAAACTTTCAAGCTTAAAAGGGGGACATAATTTCTACCTCTACTTACATTTTTTAAAATCCTTTTTCTTTTCTCATACAGTGCCCTGGCCAGAGCGTGTCTCCATGTTTCTTTGTACCCTGCACAAGGGGCCAGTGGGAAGGACTCCAGCCAAGAGATGGCTCTGAGGGGACCACACTTGCTAGAAAAGGGATCTCTAGCTTCTGGGGTGCCAGCCACGGACAAGACCCTTTTTCTAACTGATGTGAAAGGGTCTGTGTGATAGCACTGATCCTCCACAAAAGCTTCTCCCCATTTTTTCAGATGCTCTTCAGAAGAAACTCCATCTTTCTCCCCTTTGTCACTTGCTGTTATACTCACCTCCCCATTTCCTTCTGATTCTTCAGCAGAAAATCACAAGGTCCAGATACTGGCTTCTCTTTAGAGGAAAAGAGATGGGAGGAGACTGAGCTTATGCTCAGACAAAGGAAAGAAGCCTTTCACCTCATCCCTGATTGAAAGAATTATAATAATAATTTGGGTTTTTACCCCCAAATTGTGGTTTAAAAATATATATAAAGTGTACCAAAGTGACCATCTGTTTAAGTCTGTAGTATAGGAGTGTTTATGTACATTGTTGAAATGGATCTCAAGAACTTTTTCATTTTACAAAACAAACTCTGTACCCACTACACAATAGCTTCTCTTCCCCTCAGCCTTTGGCAACCACCATTTATTCTTCCTCAGTTTGATTACTTAGTGTCTTTTTGTGTCTAGCTTATTTCATTTCTCATAATACCTCCTAAATTCAACATATTGTGACATATAACAGGAAATCTTTCCTTTAAAAAACGAAATTATATATCATTGCATATGTATGCCAAACTTTCTTTGTCTATTCATCTATTGATATTGAACTTCTTCCATCTCTTGACTATTATAAATAATACTTCAGTGAACATATGTATATAAATACCTCTTTAAGATCTTGTTTTCAATATCTTTCAAGACCTCGTTTCATATATTCTTTTGCATATATATCCAGGAATTGGATTGCTGGATGATATGGTAGTTTTGTGTGTGTGTTGTTTTTTTTTTAATTTTCAAGGATGCTTCATACTCTTTTTCAGATATGTTCCCACCTGAGAGCTACTTTTAAGGCATTAAATAGGTATTGCATACTTAAAAGGAGAGAAATTCTTCTCCTAGCAGGAACATTTGAAGAGAACACGGGTGCCTACAAGTCTGGTCTGGTAGAGGGAAAGGAAGGAAGAGGAGCAGCAAGAAAACTTCAGGAGATTCTAAACACAAGAGTGACAAGCAAACCAGGCCAAGGAAGAGTCTCTTCCCATGACTTGAGAAAGTCCAGTCTCAACACCCTTAATTAGAACATAGCAATTCTGTTAACATAGCATCTCTGAGGCACAAACATAGCATCTCTGTGGACCTCTTCCCAGAGCTGGGTTCCACAGTCAGCCTTCACCTTTAAGTCCACTCTGGGGACTATACTCATGCCATCAGCCCCTATGGGAAAAGGCATGAAGGGGTTTCAAGATATTAAAAATATATAAAAGGACTTACCCTATGACCCAGGAATTCCACTCTTAAGAGTCTACCTTAAGAATACAAAGTCGCTAACCAAGGGAATATATGCACCTATGCTCATTGCAATACTATGTGCATTAGTCAAACTATGGAAACAACCTAAATGTCCAAAGACAGAGGAGTAGATTAGTCATATGTGGTCTATATACACAAAGGGTGGTGTTTGGGGTATCGAGAAGAAAGGTGATATTTATATGGAACATGGTTGTTGTTGGGGGAGGGAGACTGATAAAAAGTAAATATATATTTAGCACAGTCCTAGAGACTAGAAATCCCAAGATTCAGGCACTGACAGTTTGGCTGTGTGAAGCAGGTCCATTTTCTGGTTCATAGAACATCATCTTCTTGTTTTATCCTCACAAGATGGAAGGAGCAAGGGAGCTCTTTGGGGTCTCTTTTCTAAAGGTACTCACCCCACTCATGAGTATCTATCTTCATGATGTAACCCACCCCAAAGCCCCAACTCCTAATAATATCACAGTGAGAGTGAGTTTTAAACAGATAAATTAGGAGGTAGGGATAGGGTATTAAGCGTCAGTCTGCAGCAAAGAGGTTACTTGCAAATACAAGATTTTTCGATCATTTCAAAAACCTGTGTCACTTCTCATGAAGTAGAGCATAGTTTTAAACCTATTCTTGTTGGGACTGAACACTTCAAACATAAAAATAATAATAATAATGAATTTTCCTTCACACAAAATACAGAGCAGAGCAGCTTTCTTTGGGAATGAGGTCTTTCCATTAACTCTCTTCTACTTCCTGATGATAGAAAGAGTCCTCACTTCCTAATGCTCTGAACACTAGGGTCCACCACTTCCTGAGAAATATCCTAAGAGCACAATGTAACTTGTGGAAATTATCATTCACTACAAAAGCATAAACTGCAGAAAGGTTAAAGCTGTTTTGAAAAGTTCTTGTTGTCATCATGCCTCTAGTCCCTGGGCACTCTAATAACATCCTCAATGTAACAGAAAACAATTTCCCCTCAAGACTCCAGTTGCATGGAGGTAAAGATGCTATTAAATGCAAGTGCTGGTTAATTTTTGTTTGGGTTTTTCTGATGTTTCTTTGCACTAGCATTAAAAGAACATGGTCTAAAAAAGGACAGCTGAGCTCTAGTGCTGGTTTGGGAGAGTCACTTGATCTACTCTGATGGTGGGTTAATCTACAGACAAGATAGAAAGAAATTCTATGTCTTTTTCAACATTTATTTAATATTCTGTATATTAGGGAACCAAAGCAAAATAATTAGTACCTGTACTTGGGTCAGGATTCTCACTCCCAAGAAAACATCAATATCAGCATTGGATTTCAGTCTTTCTTAAGGTTCCATGGGACTCACAGAGAAAGCTGTGCCTCTCCAGGGCACGGAGCAGAGGTTAGCAGGAAAATATTTAATAGGAGAACCCAGCAGGAGCAAAAGATCTGAAATATTCAATTGCAACATAAATAAATTCACCATTGGGGTCAAAGGACATATTTCTCAGAACATGATCAAAGTGACCTAGAAAATGTCAGAAATAAAGTCCCATAAAGCCAGAAATGTAGTTGAGCTTATTCATGGGATCTTTGAGATGGCCTCACTTCTGGGACTTCATTTGATCATTGCTACATTGTGATCAAAGTTTCTCCACTGTTTTGTCTGTATCCTCCCTTTCACTCCCATCACCAATAATTTTCTTATTTTGCTTTCAAAAAGTCAAAACTATGACATTAAAAAAATCATTTGTATCTGTTTGTATCCACAGAAGAATGCAAATGTGATCAGGAATTAAAACACATGCACACAAAACATCGAAACCACTGATTTATTTCATTGAACAGGTATCTATGTGTCATGTACTTTTCTTACCGTGGGAATATACTGGCAGCAAGAGTTCCTCTCACCATGGAGGTTTACAGCCTAGTGAGGTGAACCAAGCAACAAATAGTAAACAAGTAGGTAGCTACACTATAATTAGATAATATATAAATGCTATGAAGAAATGTAAGAAGGGAAATTGGGAGATCTAAAGGTATTTGAAGATATTTGTAACTTGGAAATGGGCCATCACAAAGCTGGATGATTGTGAAGCTAGTAATCAAGTTTCCAGGTCTATTATCTAAATGATCCCTTTCCAATATACTTTTGTAAAACCTGCAAGTGTGTTAAGTTTGACCTGAAGATGTGCTGTCTTTTCCACCCCGGCTTCTCTTCCACACGTTGCCTTATGTGAGTGGTACTGGCTAGGCCTTTGGCCTGTCTAAGACACAGCTAAGGGGAAGTTGAGCTGGAAATACACTTGGTTTGAGTTTAGTGAAATGTAGGTAGGTGGATCACTGATACGTCTGCTAGTGGTGCTGTTAGACCTATTTCATAGATCAGTGAACACCAGAGAAGCTAACATGTAAACAAGGGTCTGTCCTACTCCATTCCCAGTTTCAACACAATGCTTTATTACAAATATACCTGACTTTCCATTGAGAAATTTTAATGGGGCCCTCCCTGGTGGCTCAGTGGTTTAAAGCACTGCACTAAGAAGCTAAAGCCACTTCCGCATGGTTCAATCCCCGCCTGCCCTGGAGGTGACCACATGTCGCTGCAGACCTCTCCTGACCCGCCCGCTGCTCCCCCAGCAGTGTACTTGGTCGATCTGCCTGTTCTGCTCCCTGCTCTGTGTCTGGTGAAGCTTCTCACCGTCCCTGAGGCTCTGGCCTGTACCCCAGTTCTGTGTGCACAAAAAAAATAAATCTTTAAAAAAAAAAAAAAGAAAAGAAATCTTAATGGAATCATAAAATGTTTCTCAGTCACTTACCAAATTTCACAACTGTCCCTCTTTCTAGTCTATCTCCTCCATCAGCTTTACTTAAACAGAGCTCTCCCCCACACTGAACTCCTTGCCCACTTTTGCTCATAATCTTTTCCTTCATCTTGAAAAAGTATTGCCACTTTGATAATGAGATCCAAAAGATTGATCTTAAAAAAAAATAACATAAAACTATATAAAATAGGTGCTCTAGAATAAAAACCAATTAATCAATGTCTCAGTCAGAAGAATATAAGGAAATTTGATATTCCCTAAAATCTTAAATTTCATATATCAAAATATGATAAAGGTTTCTTCAAATTTGACAATTATAAAAATGTATAACATGAGCAATTATAACTTTTCTATATAAAGTAAAAGGAAATTTTGTAAACTAGCAATAATTTTTTTAAATGAGAACAAAGACTGGGATAACTTTCTATTTGTTATATAAAAAATATTAGCAAATTGCCTCACACAGAGAAGATCAAATGATATAGAGTCAAAAAATTGGGGGGGGGGTGCGACCATTAAACAAGTATGTCTAGTCAGTAATAAAATTTTTGGTGGTTATTCTGAATTTTGTGATATCTGTAGCAGCTATTTATTTTTAAAAGATTTTATCTATTTATGCATACAGAAATGGGGTGTAGGCCAGAGGTGCAGGGGCAGTGAGAGGATTCACCAGAGACAGAGTGAGGAGCAGAACAAGCAAATCGACAAAGTACACTCCTGAGGGGAGCATTGAGGAGACAGGTGAGTTCTGCTGTGCCATGTGGGTCACTTCCAGGGTGAGGATCAAACTCGCATTGAAGCAGCCATGGCTTCGCTTAGCTTCACGGTGCCTCACTCCAACCTGTTGTGCCACCACGGAGGGCCCATCTGTAGTAGTTATAAGCTTCCCCATTATATAACTTTTGGTTTCACTCTAAATCAATCGATACTCACTTTCATATAAAAATATCAAATTGATATTTACAAGTTTCTTTCTATTTTTTTTTAAAGGGGACTCCCAAATATATAAACACCAGAACCTGCATAGCATGACTCCATCCCCTCATTCCAGAAAGACCACATTGATAAGACAAAATTTAAGCAGAGATCTGAATAAAGGAGGGAACTCTGCAAATCCCTCAGAGAAGTATATTTCCAGGCAATGGACTAGAAAGAGTAAAGGTCTCTAGGAGAAGCACTCTGGATAATCATTGTTTCTTAGTGTGTTCGAATGAGAATAGTTTAAATTGCCTTGAAAGACATCCCATTTGCATAATACATCATCCTATAGGCTTAGGGCTCTACCTGTTTTTTGTGCCTTGCAAATCATAGCTGCTGAAAACAGCACTATTGCCAATTCAACATGTATTTTTCTTCTTCCTTACTAACAGAGCCTTGACAGTATTTAGGGCTTCAGGGTGCCTAGCTAAAAATATCTTTTCGTAGCAGGTCATATGACAGAAATTTTCATTAACAAAAACTAAGTGGAAGTCCTTTGATGGGGCTGCGGGGATGGCCTTTAAAAGGGGTTGACTCAATTTGAAACCTTTTCTTGGTCTCTGTGTTCTTGCTTAAAATGCAGCTGTGATGTTGGAACACTCACAGCCATCCTGTGCAAATGCAGAAGATTCACATCCCCTATCCCTAGGATAGACAGCAATAAGGGTCACATACCTATGAGGATACTGAGGAGCCACCATGCTATCCCTCAGCTGTAAACCTCAAGAATATTTTTACATGTTAGAAAAAAAAAAAAAGCCCTGATTTCTGTTAAGTGTAGCTAGATACAATTCCTTATAGAAATGCTAGGGAACAGTAAAAACTCACATATAAGTATACATACATATATAAAGTCACATATACCAATAAGAAAATAAACTATATATATTTTATTTATTTAAAAAATGTATATTTGTTTTTATTAAAACACATTTAGAAATACAGTACAAACTTGGAGTTTCAAGTCACATGTTATTGTACATGAAGCACATTTTCTACATACCTACTTGTTTAGAGTAGCCCATATAAATCTTTGCTTTGAACATCTTAGTCAATTGTTGTTTAATAGAGACAGTGAAATAAGATGTTGTCTTTAAAATCTGCTAAAGAGAAAAATGCCAGTACTCAAGAAACATAAACATCCTACCACTTCATACAAGAGCATTGTTCAAAAATAAATGACCTACATTTCATTCACTTAGTTGTGTGGAGGAGCAAAATGTGCCACCCCAAAATATGTATTTTTGACAAAAGATTTCATGGAAGAAATTCTGAAGGCTGAGTGGAGATTTCTTTTTGAAAGACATTTACGTATAAACCTCTATGTAAGGGTATGTACCAGGAAGACTTAATTTCCTATCACTTTTCAATGGATAAAGCAAAACTGAAATCTGTATATCTTTGTTTCCTATATCTTCCTTGGTTAACTCCCTAACTGACCTTCTTTTTTCTTCCCCCAATCTCTCTTGTCTTAACTGAACTATTTAAGATAGCATCTGAAACCACATGTAAATTTATCCATTTTGTTAGGTCTCACCATGTTATATAGGAGTCATCCATGTTATTATTAAACTTCTTTTGTGTATATGTATTTCAGATTTGTATTAATGCATATGTATAATATTTTAAAGATCTATATATTATCCTCAACTCCTACAGTAAAACTTTATCACAGTTATTTTGAAAATCTTTTTAAAGATTTAATTTTTTTGTTGTTTATCAAATACTGATTGCACCCTAAACTTTTATGACATACCAAATTTTCATTTATTTTTTATTGCAGTAACAAAGCATTATAACAGTATATAAGTTTCAGGTGTTCAAGTTCATTGTAATCTTCTTTGATGCTTGTTTGATTATTGGCCAGACTTGAAAAACCCAGAATGAGTATTTTTTTTTCACCTAACAGTTGCTAATAAACTATTCTCACTCTAATTTATTTATTGTTTTAAAATTTTAGCCACAAAAAACAGACATTTTACTCATATGCAGCGCTTGCATTAAATGCATTTCTACTCAGCAACCTTAAATAGAGAACACACAGAAAGAGTAAGCAGGGTGAGTATGTATTTCTGGCAGCTGAGGTAAAGATGAAGAACAGATCTCATGCACATACAAAAAATGAAAACAAGGCAGTAACCAAAATCAGATTATTTTAATCTACCATTAGATTGTAACACAACAGTGAACAGGATCAGTAGTAGTAAGTAGCAGGTCTGATACCTTCTAGAATACCACAGACCAAAATACCTGTATGGCTGAAAATGTCACTTTTACTTAAATTTCAAAAATAACTAAATACTGTTTATTTTCAGAGCTGAGGAGCTGACCGACAACATGGCTTTGGCAGCCTTAGGAGATCCTCCTCTCTGCTGAGGAGAGCCTTCTGCAGAAGCAATTCCCAGGCTGCTGCGCCTCTCACATATGGTGTTCTGAAATGGTTAAGGAAAATGCGAAGCACTGCGAAAGTACATTTTTGGCTCAGCATAAACCATTCATTGATTTGTGGGCCGTGAGTCCTCCAGGGGGTGTTACGAATCCATATGATAGCTAGATTTTTACATTTGGATCTCTTCTTTAGCTGATGGATGTGTAAAATTTCATGTTAGCCTGGCTACCCCCTATTGGCTACACATCTGAGGAGGTTCAAGTGTATGAGTTATTTCTTCCAAAGTCAATTGTAATTTACACTCACTAAATTGCCTCCAGATCCACCTTTTAAAGATAGTAGACTCAAAATTGCATTCATTTTGGCCTGCACTGCCCATTTATGTTTAAACCACAGCCCTACTTTGGAGAGCCGCCATCACTAATGGAAAGACATTATGTGACTGAAGATCCACATTTTCCACAGGAGAGCAGAATGCTGGCAAGTCAAATGGCCAATGTACAAGCAGTTTTCAGCCCTGTGAAAATTCAACTTTAAGGCTAGGCTGGGGGGGAGGGGGAGGAGGCACAATATCAGTTCTTCAGTCTACAAAATCAAAAGCATCAGTTTCACACTATGAAAAATTTGCCTTTGGCCTGAAAATAGTCTTGAAATGAATGAGCATTTTACATTTTCTTTTTGTTCTTTTCCATTGTTTGGTACATGCTTTTATGCATCACATGCTACTGAGTTTTATCTTGCTGTTCTGTTTAATTCTTCTTCTGATTGACTTTTAAAATTAGCGTTGTTAATGGTTCCATTTGTCTTTCCAATTGCAATGGAGAAAACCCCAAGCAACACACCCTTCTTTCCTCTAAGGCCCAAACACCAAACTACCACTCCTAGGAACATTTATACTTCTTGATTGCTTTCACTAATTGCTTCAATGTAGGTTTAGTGAAATCTTAAGTTGTTGCTTAGAGGGTTTGTGAGAAAGACTGTTTCAAAACCAAAAATATAAAACTATGAACACAGCCATAGATTAATAAACCATCAGTCTAAAACAACTGCATTAAGCTCAGCTGTAAGCCAGTGTGTAGTGTACTTGAGGAGATTAACTCATTCCATGGCATCAGCCTGGAAGCACACATCCCACTAAAATGTGATGAGGCAGTGAAAAGATTGTCTTTCAAAAAGTTTTGATTCTGACAATGGGTATTTAAGTAGGATTTCTCATTTTAAAGCCAGCTCTTGCTGACTAGCCACAAATGCACATTTGGATGATGAGCAGAGTAAATGAGATAAACAATGAATATCATCAAACCAAACACCTGAGGATACTCTCCACTAGCCTTCCCTTTCATGACAGAGCCTCTGTTATGAGTCTTCTTGAACCCAATTAGATACATCAATCTTCTCCCACCTGCCCATGGCCTCCTACTCCAGTTCCTAAAGTCAAACATGTTCTTACCAGAGAACAATGGTTCTGACAGGAATAAAACCATTTATGACCATTATGACTGGATAAAATGGGTCCAAATAAGTTTAATCAGTTCTGATTGGGTAAAACCTGCTGAAGCTGATTCTGATAGGAGAAAACAGGCTCTGACTAGATAAACCAGTTCTGAGGACCAGACAAAACTACTTCAAACTGGTTCAAACCAGTTCTGACTGGGTGAAAATAGTTCTGACTATTTTCTGACCCAAAGAAAACTGACCCAAAGAAAACTGACCCAAAGAAAACTGGTTTAAGCTGGATCTGACTAGTGAGTTGCATGCAGTCAAGTCTATGCATTGTGCAGTGAGCTTTCCTGTAAGCTGTTTCCAGTGAGCAGTGTGCAGTGAGCATTTCAGTGTGTTATATGCAATGGTTATGTGATGATCATGCTAACACCATGTGATTTGTATGTTCATCAACCAGAGTTCATGTGGCTCTTTACATCCTCAAATCATTATACCTGTCTTTCAACTCAGGATATGTTTTCTATGTGCATTTATTTATGTGTATATGACTAGTGTCGTTGAAGGTGCAAGTTGATGCTCTGGGTCTGTGTGACCTTTCTTCTCTGAAGGACCCAAGTTTACATTTTTTGGCAAAATCATAAGGTTAAAATTTTGTTACCAACATGAAGGAGATTGAGTCTACCACTCAAGTGTGCTGCCACTTACTTCTGGGAGGTCCAATAGTTTTAAACAAAAAGAAGTAGAAACATCTGGAATCTCATGGTCAGCTTGTTTGTTATGTTCAACAGCAGGGGAGCCTGGAGTCCACATCCAACCCCACTGTTAAGGGAGCCAGCAGTCAACAATGGCTAACTTGGGATCTTGGGGGAGGGCAGACATTCCATGGTCCATCTAAGCCATTTTATGAAAAAAGGGAAAAAATGACAGCTGAGGTGATCATGTCATTTCAATGAAATTCAGAACTAACAACTCTACCTTCACCTAGAAAACAACAAAGAAATGTTTCCTTTTAATGTTGCATTATTAAATTTCATTTTAAATGTCCCTAAATTATAGATTACGTAAGATATCTATACCCAGACACACACCCATCCCATATCACATGGGGTACCATTTTGAGGGGTTAGATGGAACAACGTGATGTATGCGAGCACATTGGAAAATTGAAAGTGTATTGCAGGTGTAAGATTTTACTTTTATTATTATTTTGTGAATACTATTTCTATGATTAAGTTGACAGTACTAAATATAAAATTTAATTCTTATTCTCCGTTAACATATGAAATACATTAGTTTCTTACCTGGATAAATGAGTGTAAGCAGTTCATTTAAACAGCTATAATGAATGGAGAAGCTGTCGCATCATCTGTTGCTTTTCTTTTTATTAGGCATAGCCTGAGAATTTTGATATATCTAAGTAGGTAAATAGAAATGGGGTGATTTGGGAGGATGAGGTGTTTCACCTTTCAGCCAGAGGAACTAAAAATGATCAAATTACACAAATGATTACATCAACTGATTATTAAAAGTGTGCCTCACTATACTTTATATTGTATAAAGGCACAATATAAAGAATCTAATAACACTGCTCCTATCAAATGGGGTCTATCCTCAAAGGAGGAAGAAAATGGCTATAATGCAAGAATGTGAAGTATGAGATCTTCAAGAGCCAAGATAAACACAGAAATTAGTGCAGCCATAGCAAACTGGAGGAACTGCAGTTGGTTGGGAAAGAGCAATAGAAAAACAAAGAAAAAGAAAAATAATCAAAAAAATTTTATATGGATTTGCTCTACTTAATATCAAAATATACTATAAACTTACAATAATTAGAATAGTGTGATACTAGCACAGAAAGAGAATTCTATCAACCGAATAGTATTAAGTATCCAGAAAAAAAAATGAATACATATTAACCTTAAAGCATAAAATGATGTTTTAAAATATGGGAATTATACTGATTTGAACTCAAATAATATATGGTTGGTACCTAAGAATAAATAAATAAATTATATCCCTATCTCCACGCAAACATGAAGTAAATCCTAGTTAAATTAAATTGCCAAACAGTAATAAATCTAAGATAGTTCTAAAAGATAAAATGTAAGAAGTCTTCAACATTATTGGGGAGTAAAAGAAGACCCAAATACTAAAATCCTAGAAGTCATAAGAGGTTGACAGACTTCATAATATAATTAAGCTGCTATATAGTGATATTTACTACAAAATGTTTAAAAGATTAATCAGAGAATTTTAAATAAAGGGAAAAATATATTTTTTCCCATAAAACTGAGAGAGTGAAACAGTGCTTGCAAAGGTATGGAAAAACTGGCAAGTTATGGCTATGTTAGAAGTAATGAAAATGGTTACACCATTTTAGAGGACATGTTGGCAGATTATTTTACAATTTTAAATATATGTATTTTCAGAGAATTCTAATCTATTTAGAGAAATAGTAGCATAAATGCCCACATTCCCATATACATGTAAGGTACCCTCACTTCCTTGTTTATAAGAAAAAAAAGGAAATAGCATAAATAAACTTGTTGATCAAGTTCACAGCCTGGAGAATAAAATTACGCATTTATTAAAATACAAAAAAAAATTGTCTTGCCTTGGAAAGATAAACAAGTGAATTTTGTGTTATATCATAAATCTATAGTAAACAATACATAAATGAAAAATTAGGCAAATCTTGACTCCAACTTAAAGGTGTTCAAGAAAACAAAAATAACTGTGCCAAATTATATAGATGAATTTCCATAGTTATAATATATACTACTGAATTACTCAAAAATATTGATCTACTGATAGGAGAAAGAGCTGGAATAAGTTAGGAAATATATAAGATAGTTTCTTGTCTTCCCTAACAAGAAATTAATAATAGGTTGTGCTTAAATTGGCAAATCAAGAAATAAAATTGACAATATTCAAGAAATAAGTATATTGTTTAGAAACTGAAAGCAACTGACCAAAAGCAACTCTAAAAGTACCAATTGTCAGTCAAGTACCAGTTCCAGTTGTCTGGAAAGCAAGAACGAGTGGGGGTGTGTTGTGATAGGAGATGTAACTATTAGTAGAAGGTTTTTAGTGCTATCATCTAATCTTTTAATCATGGACATTTATTATTCAGTAAAAATAAAAGTCAATTTTAAGACAAGTCCTTTTTTCTTTTCTTTTCTTTTAACCAGGTTAGCTTGAAAAGTCAACCTGCTCAAGACTTTACCTGAGAGCAAAGCAAGAATGCAGGTCTTGCTTTGCTGGGTCAGCCCTGCTGTGGTCAGCCCTGACATGGTCGGCCCTGCCTGAGTCAGCCCTGCCTGGGTCAGGCAGGCATGCCAGTGCCCACGCCACACCTGATTCATCTCCATGGGGCAAGTTCCAAATGAGGATCATTTGCTAAATATGCCTGAAATGGGGACTTGAGAAGGATCTGAGTGGAAGTGTTAGCATGCTACATGGTGCAAGATCACACAAGTCCTTCCCAAAGAAAGGACTTGGGAGAGGGGAACCGTGCAGATGTCCTGTTCCTCAAGCACCCTCAGGAGAATGTAACTGGGTCCTGCTGCTTTTTAATGAGAAAACTGAGGCCTGGGAATGCTAAAGTTTATTCAGGGTTATTTACTTTGCCAAATAAAGCAGAGACAGAACTCAGAGGAACACTAAAGACTCAAAATGCTGTGAGCTGAGCAAGACTTCGCTCCGTGAGCCATTGGGCCTGGGCACCATAAAATGTACATCACCTGCTCCCAAATAGAAGCATGACTGGTGCTGAGTATATTTCACTCACTTCCTGCATGTCTTAAAACAAGCATTGGAATGATTTCTAGATCTTTTCCATATCTAAAATATCTAGATAAAATTGAGCTGGTCGCAAATCTTTTTTGTACATTCTTCTCACTCTTTCATTCTCACCCCTTCTTATTTTTCAGCCACCATATCCTGTAAAACCACATTTAGAATTCAACACCAAAAGAAGACTTATTAAGTAATAATGTTTTTTTTAAGATTTATTTATTTATTCATACAGAACTGGGGTACAGGCCAGAGATGCGGAGGGTGAGAGGATTCACCAGGGACAGAGTGGGGAGCAGAACAGGCAGATCGATGAAGTACACTCCTGTGGGGAGCAGCGGGCGCATCAGAAGAGGTCTGCCACGCCATGTGGATCTCCTCCGGGGCAGGCGGGGATCGAACTCATGCGGAAGTGGCTTAAGCTTCTTAGTGCAGTGCTTTAACCCGCTGTGCCACCAGGGAGGGTGATAATAATGTTTTTATTATTATTGCAGTAACATTGGTGCACTAAGTGATGACATTGAAGTAATGCTTTGGCTTAGCAAAACTCACATGACCATGATTCCCTTAGGTTCCAAGACCCACTGATATATAATCATAGCTATTTCCTAATTAAACACTCTCTTACTATTACTATGTGAGTTGTTATCTTCATAGAATATTATTTGTTGTGAATCACAAGGAACATGAGAGATGAATGATAGATGCTAGGTATGGATGTGGCTGTGTCAGCTGTCTTGCTAGCGACATGGATAGGGATTCAGCTGTAGGTAGATATAGATATCTCTCCTCTCATGCCCCATTTAATAGAGGAAGAAGCAGGTACAAAAGGTTCATGGATGAATGCCACTGATTCCAGCTAAGGTACCTCTAGTTCGTTTCCTCAGTCCTCTCCTCACAGCCTGGGTTGGCATGTTTTCATTTTGGGCAGAAACGCTGTAGAGCCCACGTGTTGTGAAAGGTCCTTTATCAGCAACACATGTTCATTTACACTCCTAAGAGCAACAACAAGGTTAGGTGAAAACTCTGTAAGATTCTGCATGGCTAACTACCTCTTTTATGTTGACAGGTGGCTGATGAAGAAACAGGAATGTATCTTTAAGTTTTGCTATCATGAAAAATATATAGACCGCCCTCTCCAATGGTAAGGCTCCTCGCGAGTCCTCGTGGTCCTTTTCCTTCTGAGCAGTTCAATTAGCGGGGAAATCTCACTCTGATGGACTGAAGCAGCTTGAGTGAACGCCCGAGCGCTCAGCCAATTAGGCTCATTTGAAGTTGCAGAATTGCCTTCTTTGGTGTTAAAACCCCATGTCAAACACTGGGTCTAAGATCATTTGTGCTTCAAAATGAGATTGACAGAGCAGCTGCAACAGGGGGCATGCCTGCTGGACGACTTAATTGTGGAGCCTGAAGGGCCATCATGAACCAGCGTGCAGAGACTGCCTCGCCACTGCTGCATTACAAATGCTCTTTATTAACAGTGATCTGTAATCAATGGGCTCAGGCTTTTTGCCAGAGCCCCCAAATCAGACAGGCGGGCCTCTGCGTCAGGGTGGGCGGAGCCACGGGACCTGGCTATTGAACAGGGAAGAGAAAGCCTTGCTGTCCCTGCCTGACTCTGGGGTGCGGCACTAAATCAGTAAGGGACCCTCGTAATCATTCCAGGGGCGCCCTCCTCTCCCTACTGGTTGAATATTCATTAGCCGGGGTGAGCTCTACTCACTGTACATACAATTACGTATTATTGATGGGAATGAAATGAATTGCTTTTGTCTCAACAAAGGCAAACGTTCAGCATTTTCAGTTCAGCATTTTCCGTAAGTTTTGACCAGAAATATAAAGGTTTAGAAATATATATCCATACACGGAAGCATAGATAGATGCTTAGAAACACACAATTCAGCAGGTGTTAGGAAATAGTAGGAATTAGCAGGGCTTTCCCTCAATAGACAATCGGATAATTTCAGAAATTTTAAATCAATTTATCTGGAAATGATCTGTAAATTTCAACACAGGTTCTTTTCGTTTAAAAGAAATCATTACCTGACTTTCTTTTTGACAGTATAAAGGGAAAAGCACTGATCTTGAAGTCAGAGACCTATAAGCTAGCCCAAGCTCTGCTGTCAACAAGCTGTGTAACCTAGGGCAAATAATTTAACCTCTCTCACCTACCTAGTCTTATCTGTAATATATGAGGGACAGACACCAAGTTCATTTTCTAACCATCTTCTCTTAAGTGTGTTTAGTGTTATTTCTTTCCACTCTGTAGCACAAGAAAGTCATTTATTCTATTACTAAGAGTAAAAGAAAGGCCGAACTATCCAGCCTCATCTTGCTCACCCTATTCTCAAATAAATATCAGTTCTCCTTCCTGCAAAGTCCTGTGTTAGGTGCTGCACAGTTAGAACAGGACCACATTCAACAAGGCCCTGCTTGCTAAGAGCTCAGAGTCTTCCAGAACAAACAGACCAATAGGTAAACAACTCACCAGTCTTTGTGTAAGGTGCTTTTCAGCTTGACAGTAGATTCAGCTGTGTCCCACCTACGGCCAGTGGAATGTGCATCATCTCTACTGCACCTTAGGGGACACTACATACAAAACATCAGATGAATGGTATCTCTTGAGCTGTGTAACAAGCAGCGCTCATCTACTGGATCATATCAACAAGCATCACACTGCATTAAGTTTGGAAAAATATGAGTTCCTTGCTCTCTCCACAGATAAAAAATGCAAAATTTATTACATAAGGTACAAACCATAAAAGAAATAACTGAAGATAGCAATGGGGAAAAAATCACAATCAATACCTGACTTTGACTAAATCATGGTTTAGCTGAAATTATGCATTCAAGTGCTTAAATTATGCCTGGTATAAAGAAAACTAATGCTTTTAATAAGTGTTAGTTTTGTCCTATTCATTTTGCACAATGATAATATTGTCTAGAAGAGAGATGATTTTAGTTTAAGATTACCAAGAAAGACTTTATAGGGGAAACAAGGTATGAACTGACTCACAATTTGTAGGTCAAATACAAATAAGTTAAATATTAACCCAGGACTTTAGATTCCTACTAGGTTGGGTGGGTCATCAGAGTGAAATATCCTGAGAACAGGCAAAGGTTTAACCATCTCACCACAGCATTTGAAAGGGTCCAGAACACCAGGTGTGTCACAGTCTTTTGGACAGCCTGTCACCTCTGTCACCCTCTCCCCTGTTTTCTCTTCAACCAGTTATGTAGGGTTACTCCATTTCTTCACATCAGAAGGGCTCCACTGAGCTGATTCTATATCTCCAAAGCCACGTAGAAGACTCCTATAGGCTGACATGCTGATAGTCCAGGTTGATGGCTAGTACATTCCACTTGCAACTGGAACATCCATCATTATGGCTGACCATCTCTTTGTATTGATAGATCCCTAAGGTCGAATCAGAACAAAATTAAATAACCACACTGTAATGCAATAGACCATGGAGCCATTTTACTATGAGGAATAATAAAGGTAATCAAATATAATTTTAATAAAAATACTTTGTCTCAAATACTTTGCATATAAATAAAATAGAAGTCTTAGAAACTCTTTTAGCCCTCACAATAACCCTTGGTATTTAATAGTCTGAGGTACAGAACTGCTATGCCCCAGGCCATGGATATAATCAGGAACTCTGATTATATCCTGTGTCAATACACAGGATTCCTTGCCTCTCTCCTTAGGAGTGAATTCCCCTGCTCAAAATGACTGGGATGTCATAATGATCTACAATTTCTGTTGTGGTGATATTCATTAGCATTGCAGTCTATCTCCATATACAATCCTGGCCACTCATATAATTGCCTATTAGAAAATTGACCTTTCTTGCTCTTGCCAATACTCAGCACATTCAAATTGGCCTCTTGTCTGTCTTACTCTTCTTCCTTGTCCCTAACTGTCCAAGCTGCTTTTCTCCCATCCCACAAACTAAGGAAATGGCACAAGAATCAACTCAAGCCAACATTTATTTATTTTTTGCTTTTTAAAAAAGATTTATTTATTTATACATACAGAACTGGGGTATGGGCCAGAGGTACAGGGGCAGTGAGAGGATTCACCAGAAACAGAGTGGGGAGCAGAACAGGCAGTACATTGCTGATGAAGTACATTGCTGAGGGGAGCAGCAGGCAGGTCAGTAGAGGTCTGCTGCACCCTGTGGATCACCTCCAGGTCAGGGATCGAACTCATGCTGAAGTGGCTTTAGCTTCTTTGTGCTGTGCTTTAACCTGCTGCGCCACCAGGGAGGGCCCAAGCCAACATTTATTAAAGATATAACTATCCCATCCAAAACCCAAGCACATGGCAGGATGAAGCATTTAAATCTGAGTGTGTTACTCCTCTGTTCAAAATTCAATGGTCTCTTCTATCTACAAGTTGAGTCTAATTTGGTAAACATTTAAGATTTTGCATGACTTGATTCTAATTGCAATCATAATCTCCTCTCAGAAAAAGCTCTGCACACCAACCACCTTTTAATAGTCCCAGCATCCAACCTTTGCTCATGGTAATGACAGACTTCCCTACCTACCCTTTCATACTGCACCTGTCTATGACCTTTCTCATCCTTTAAGTCTCACCAACAGCCTCTACCCTCTTCTCAAACAGAATAGTGGACTTGCTGCCTTTTGTTTGTGCCTACCCCTACACAATTGTAGAGCAATGATATATCATAATTATTTTTCTTTAGTGACATGTGTTTCACTCACAACATCTAACCCATATAATTCATTTAATAACTTCTAGTTGATAGTCAAAGGCATTTGAGAAGTGAATGAATTGGGATTTTCAGAACTTTAAATTGTGATAAATACCTTTATTCTGAATATACCCCAGGAATACAACTAATACAGAAGGTAAACAATCATTCAACTATTTGATTGAGTGGTCAATCAAATAAAAAGTCATAATCCATCAACTGTGAAATGCCCACCAACTGTGAAAGTTGTTACTACTGTATCCCTCCACTAAATGTTTTATAATTTTTTACAAAGTACTTGAAGAAAAAACTTGTGGTTCTGTTCTAAAATGAGGATAAGATATTTGAATTCAAATATCATTTGTAAAAAAATTTCTTCAATTTAAACTAAATTTTCCTATGAAGCATACATTTAACATAGCTTCTAAAAATAGTCAATGTAAAACAGAAGACTTAAAATAACTTTTATTTTAATAAAGTAAAATAAATTTTATTTCAATTCTCTAGTTCCTTAGAAGCTCCTCCAATTTTTTGATGACATCACCATTTGTGCCAAATAATGTGGCTGCTGAGGACTTACTAAGAAGTAGCTACGCGCACCTGGAAATAAGTGTCTTTAGTTGGTTATAACCAAACAACAATATTTGTTTTATAACATATATGCAACAATTTCAAAATGTTATGTTCCAATTTACTTCTCTGGTGCCAACAGCTGCATCACCTATTATCTTGTACAAGTAGGGAAAAAGCTGTGTTGTGTGTGTATTTGTCTTCTTTGTAGAACTTTCTAGAACTTTCTCATCTCCAAGGAAATATCTGAGATGATCACATAGCTATTTTTCAAGCTTTAATATCTATCATTTAAAATAGTTGAATGATTGCTGTCCTTAAATAATGTCACAGTAATAAAAGAATTAGCATTGACACTTGACACTGTTCATGCTAATATTTTACGCTCTGAATTTTTCCACAGTATGAAATCAAATTGCACATCCTGAGAGAAATGCACATGCCATATTGTCATGCACAGTAGATCAAACTAATGTAGTAAAAACCTTAAATGGAAACCTTCTAAGGAATTTTAAATACACAAGCTACATCTGCAAGATATTTAACTATTGTGCTTTCACTAAAAATTAATGAGATTTAAATTCAGCCTGAAAGATAGAACCACCAAAGTTTAAAGTGCATGCTAAATTTGTATCCTGGGTTGGTCTCTTAGGACTCTATTGCCGCCTTCTATAGACAAAATATTTCAAATTCAGAACAATGTTGGGTGGAGTAGAGATTCTAGCGTCATCCTTCTAGCTGTCCATGATCGCAACATAATTCTGTATGCCTTTTAATCACTGTATTAAATATTTATCTTGACTTCTTTGTAAGGCATACATCAGAGGGGAAATTGGAGAAAACCGCTACAGTATGTTGGGCTATTCTCACATGAATGATTCACACTTGAGAGTTGTCAGATATAAGAAAACACTGGTGAGATAAATGTAATTGGCAAGCTGGTGGTTGCTTTGGTCCAAACCATAGCTATTTAGGTCAAGAAACTCTGCTTCTGCAGGTTTATTCCACATGGACTCCAAAAACTCTTAATATATACTCACAGAATACTAGAAATTAAAGGAACAATTTCTAAGAGATACATGCTAAGTTACATTTCTATTTATTTTTGGAAATGACAGTCAAGCATGATTTATCCCCTTACTTCACAGCATCTTCTCTATTCTTAGAGGTAGCAATTCACAACTGTAGCCATCCCTTTTGGAGAGGCCCGATAATTGCAACTAAACACTAGAGAACACACAGGCTCACCAACAAATCCACAAAAATATTCATCTGCGCAATCATTTCTTTGGCAGCTTGTGTTTAATAATTTAATTCAATTCCAGTAGCACAGTGCATAGCAACACCTCTTTTTTTGAGCTAGTAAACTGCGTGACTGTGACATGGAAGTCGTAATGGAGTATGAGTTTGCATGCTGAGGTGTCATTTTCATAAAAAAGCACCTTCACTTAGGGGCACACAATGAAAATGCAGAATCTTCAGATACAATATTGAACACTTATCAGTCATTAATTTATTATACTGCTATTTTTCTATCTAGGCAATTTATGATTTGTCAGTGATACAAGAAGTTTACATTTTTTAAAAAACTGTTAAAGAGGAAAGCTACGATTTAAAAGCTACTAAAATGCTCAATAAATGCCATTTTCAGGCAAAACGCCCCTAGAAATACCGACTAACTAAAAGTCTTTCCAGTCATCGATGTCTTCAAGTTAAATCAAAAACCAGTGGGCTCCATCCCCACTTAGTGATGTGGAAACATACACTTGGAGAAGTGTGAACACATATACAGTGTTGTAAATTGACATGACTTCACTAAGTATAATTAAAAAAAAAAAAAGGACAATGAAAATACTTACCTAGCAGGGGAGATACCGTGATAACGAAGGTGGTTTTCCCCGGGTGAGGCTTACCCATTATACTCCGGATGTGCTGACCCCTGAGATTTCCCCACGTGTGGGAAACTCGACTGCAGAATTTGTGGTAGTGGGGGATTAGGTTCGTGCTCTCCCCTGGGGAGAAGGAAAACAAAAAATGAAAAAGACAATGAAGTCCCTCCCTGGCGCAACTGGTTAGGACACAGCACTGCAAGCTAGCCGAAGCTGCTTCAGTGCAGATTGGATCACTGGCAAGGAGCTGACCCACTTGGAGCAGCAGACCTCTCCTGTCTCGCCTGCTGCTCCCCTCAGCAGTGTGTTTCAGTAGATCTGCCTTTTCTCTTCCCACTCTGTCTCTGTGAATCCTCTCAAAGCCCCTGTACCTCTGGCCTCTACCCCAGTTCTATATGCATACACAGATAAATCTCATTTTTTTTTAAAGACAATGAAGCCACTAAGAGAAAAAATATTTTTTAAAAATTCTGTCTTGGCTTATTTCTGTCCAATATGAAATAAAGTAAAACAAAACAAAACAAAAAAAAAAAACAAACAAAAAAAACCCCACCACATGTTTGTTTACTTACTATTTTATTAAATCTGGATTCTACTTAGTATAAGACAGAGTAAAACGCATAATAATTACTTAACAGAAAAATTCTGCTAAGTTCCTTTACATGTCACATAGGCAAAATAATACAATGAGAGGTTGTTCTTCTTAAATCATTTATAATCCCTGGCATTCGAATGAAACTCCCACGAGATGATGGTTTCAGTTCTAAGGACCAGACGAGTTGCTGCTCAGCGCCCAGCCACCTGGGCCACGTTCCAGGCTCTCTCCACTGTCTCTGCTGGCTGCATCCTTACTGTCAGCATCACCTGCCTTGGAAGATAGCTGGTCTCCTTTGCTGGCCCCAACTCTCAAGCGGGCCAACGCAGCAATGGCAAATTATCCATGTTAGAGAGTCAACTAGGAAAGTGTTTGGGGGGGAAGAAGAGAATAAAGCTGTCCCCCAAGATGCTTCATATGTATGCCTCTGAAAGGCAGTATTTTTAATTTTTTTTATTTTTTATAAAGGCAGTATTTTTTTTTTAAAGGCAGTATTTTTTAAAGCAACGAATGGCCCTCATTTTTTGATTCAATGATTTACATATGCTTCGTGTCGTAATATACCACCTCTGATTTGCTGTAGGATATAAGGAATTCCCAGGTCTTTTTAAAATGCTAACCTTGTATCTGGAAGAACTACCCATTTGTTGAGGTGGTAATTGTTTTAACTTTGATGTTCCTTACTCTACACATCTGTTTCAACTCTTCCACCAGACACACTCACAAATTTATCATCACTGCATCTGTTCCTGGGTTAGGAGTGCTTAGTGGCATTGCACATCAGTAAATTCCACTTGCTATACTCAGGTTGTTATTCTTGGATTTGTCCATAAAGTGCAGTGTTGATTACCTGGCCTACTCACACATACAAAATAAGGAGGTCCTAATATAACACTTTTGTTACCTACTAATCTACAACAGCCAAGGTGGTGGCATTTCCTTAATTACATAATTTATTGCTTTATATTAGTCCTATTTGTCATTCTTTCCCCCCCACCTCCCTGGGAACCTAGACCCTTTCTGCTATACCACATTGCTTCCCTAAAATATGAGCTTGAAATCCCTAGGTAGCATACAACTTTATCATTTTAAATAGACAAAAAATGAATACCTACTCCTCCAAGTTTTGTTGAGAAAGCAGGAATTCCGAACAAAATAGTGTTTAGTGTCCTTTATAAAACACTTCGTTGTTAATATTCACGAATCAGAACTTTTCTGTTCTTTCTTGTAAGTAGTGAAATCTGAAGAGTCATAACCTAATCCGCAGTAGAGATGAATCATGCAACAAGGACAATGGTAAGGTTACTTTCAGAAACATTCTCACTGGGGGCTAATGACCAAAAAAGCAGAATCTCTGTTGTCCATAATAATTATAGAAGAACCTGGGAAAAAATGTCTATTCTCCCTAAAATCATTTTCCAATTTCAACACTGTATCATGTCTTTATTTCTGACTGTTTCCTATTTTTTCTAAGTCTTTATATCTGAAGTCATTTTATAGTCTTATAGAAGTTGAATATTTTTGTTCTTTACCTTGCATGTTTGTTTTCATTTACCTTAGCAGAGGTATCTCTTCATGTTGGTACATGTGCATAGAGCTATATTATTCTTATAACAACAGAATTAAAATATACCTAATAATCTGCCAACAATATATGCAACAATATATGATTTAGTATTTTGTTACCACAGAAAAGCTGAATCCATGAATGGTACCTCTGAACACTGACAGTCATTAGTCGAAATGACAAACTCTAAAATCTATAATTACAAAACAAATGACATTGTGTTTTTATTTTCACAATTATCATTAAATTGCCATGTAAATAGTTTGTACTAATTTGCACTCTTTGAAAACATGTATGATTCATTTTTTTGCCGAAGTATTAGTCAACAGTATTGTTGGATTTTTAAGTTTTGTTTTAATTTGATAAATTAATAATTGCATTGTTGTCATTTAAATTTTTATAATCACCATTGAGATTAAGCATCTTTTCAGTTGTTTGTAGTATATATGTTATTCAGTGAATTGTCAAGTCATCTCCTTTCCCAGTTTCTGAGAAACTTGCTTATTCATTGCTACAGACCTAGGTTTATTTCTGTTAACACGCTTAGGATATAGCTTAGACAGACAGACAGATGGTTGACAGATGATAGAAAGAATACAGAGAGAGAGAGAGAGAGAGGTAAATACATATAGATACATAGATATGAGGCTATATGGTTGACAATGATCGATGGGGAGCTATTTTCTCCTGATGACTTTTGTATTTATTGGTGCCATACCCATAGAGAAACTTTATTTTTAACGAATATAAAATGCCAATCTTTTCTTTTTAAATTATTTTTTAAATATCCTTGCTTATTTTTTCATAATATAGAATTTCTCCTTTTAATGCCAATCTCTTCTTCTATTATTTCTGGTCTTATTTCTTGCTGAGAAAGATCATCCCCACTCTAAGATAATAAAAATATTCTATTCTGTCTTTTCTAGTAGTACGAGAGGGGATCTTTTAACTTTTTGATCTTTAATTTATTTGCTAAGAATTGTACTAAGTTGCCTGAATATATAATATCACCAACTAGGCATAATCTGGAACTTATTTTGATAACTAAAACATTTTATAAGTATCTCACTAGTTCAAACTGTATCAAATGAAATAATTAAGGTGAGATGTTTAAGTTAGCAAAGTACAGTGACTCCATTAAAAACAATACTAGTAAAAAGTGCTAAATGTACATAAGTATTAGCTTTTGGTGATTTTACCTGAGAATCAGGGGCATTTACATACAGACTTGTGATGTTGCACTCCTTAAATCATGCAGATTTAAGTATACTATGGCAAATTAATAAAACTCAAAAATAAAGAGAAACTCCAGAGTACTTTGGAATCTTTTGTAACATGAGATATACTGCTACCACAGAGAGCCTCCTTTAATGTAGTATTTAATGTAATAATATTTAATACTACTGTGAGTATGACTCTAATCCTCTGTGTACTTACAGCTCAATGTAGAACATAATGAGCCTTCATCTTTAGCCATTTATGTTATCAAAGCATAACTATCCTCTGGTTAACAGTAGTAGAAAACCTGTTCTTATTTACTGATTTGAATCAGAGCAAGAATATTGTACTTAGAAGTCTTTTGGCAATAACTTAATGGCATAACTCTCTCTGTGTGTGTCTCCATCTCTCTCCATCTCTGTCATTCTCTCTCACACATACATAGATATATATTTGTTGAACCATTTGAAAATCAGCCACAGACATCATGATGACTAACCCCTATTCTCTAGGGTAAAGCTAGATTGAAATTTTTGAATTATAAGAAGCAAGGGATAATAATAATACATAAGCAATCATTCATAGCTGAGTAGAGAAGTCTGAATCAAAAAGTAGTAATGAGAGACCCTCTCTGGTGGTGCAGCAGGTCAAAGTATACCACTAAGAAGCAAAAGCTACTTCAGCATGAGTTTGATCCCAGCCCCAAAGGTGATCCTGGCCCGCCCACTGCTCCCTCAGCAGTGTACTTCATCAGTCCCCCTGTTCTGCTCCCCACTCTGTCTCTGGTGAATCCTCTCACACCACTCCTGCACCTCTGGCCTGCACCCCAGTTCTGTATGCATAAATAAATAAATATTTTTTTAAAAAGTGGTTATGAGAGCTGATGGGAATTGATAAGGCCCACACAAAAATTGAGGTGAGAAAAGCATTTTTTGAATAATGAAGCTGAAAATAAGCAGGCAAACAGACATTGACTAAATGAGTAAGTCAAAAAGTTAAGTTTATTCAAAAGGTCTTTAGTAAATATCTCTAGTGACCTTCCACTGTTTCACTATGAATGCCACATTCATTTGGCACAAATTACTTCTGGAAGCTTTATTACTTGGTAGGTATATCAGTTAAATTAGTCATATACTGGTTTTTAGAGGTTCCAAAAATGTACAGTCCTAAGAGATATAATAAGAAAAACTGTTCAAAAGCCTACTAGATTTGAGAAATTCTTCATACTGCCCTGTAGGTACAACTCACTATAGCTCTTCTTAGAGGAGATGAGTCAGTATTTGTTTGAAACTTACTAGAAAAAGAATGAGAGGGATACACACACACACAGAGAATTAAAGTTTATTCTCTCTTTCTCTTCTCTGTCTCTCTCTCTCACACATATGTGCCTGTCTCATCCCTTGTTGTATAGCAATCCACTTTCAAAGCATGTCAAGTTCCTTTCCTTCTCTGGGAATGATTCTTTCACTCAAGCTCCAAATTTGCAAATGTTCAAAATTTTGAACCACTAGCCCAGTAGCAAGAAGTGAGGAAGAGTTTTCCTATCTCCCCAGGGGTCACTACCAAATAGAAATAAATTTTAAAAGTAGTTTATATATTTTTACCTGAGAAAAATATAAAACATCTAGCCCATCTATTTTTAAAATTAAATACAGGGAAACTAAATATTTCTTCAATAGAGAGAACAAATATTGTAAAAATTTCTCAGAGGTTCATTTTATGTCTCGCTTGGCGCAAAAAATGAGCAGGGTGGAGGTATGGAATGATAGCAAAGAAAAAAATTAGAGATGGGAAGTAGATAGAAAGAAAGAAGAGAAATATAGCTGGTGTCAGAATAAAACAAAACAAAAACATACAAACAAAACAGAGAGAGAGAGGAGAGAAAAGGCAAAATTTTGTTAAGTTGTAAAATTTACATTACAAACTGCTCTTCACTATTACCTTTCTCTTAATTTTTATTGTTAAATTGACAAAAGTAAAATATTATTTCTGGTTTAAATTGTAGTTCCTTAATTTTCATGAATAAGCATATTTCATTTGTTCATTAATCAATTTCATTTTTCTTTTAATTACTTCTCACTTTTGCCCATTTTCCTGTTTATTTATATTTTGTTGATACATAAATGTACCTCAAGTAGTCTACATAGTAAAACTTTGTATTATACATTACTATATTGCCTTTCAATCTTGTCTATAAATCCTTTATAAAATTTTTATAAATTTAATTTATAGGTAATTTTTATAAATTGAAAGTTGTAAAGAAGTGTCACATTTGAACATATGAGCACCCAAACCCCTAAGCCAACATTACTTCAAAATAATGCAATCTAAAAATATGTATCAAATCATAATAACTAAAATCAAACAATACAAATGTCTGATTTTAGGTACAGAAGATTTTCTGATTAAAAACTATGGAACAAATTACCAAAAAAAAAAAAAAAGACATACTTAACTTATAAATGATTAAAATGTTCAAGTAAAATAAAGATTAAATAAACATGACAAGCAAAAGATTAATATTTTGGATGAAAAACTATGTGCTATTAAAAAAACATAAAGGCATCTGGGTAGAGAACTTAAACAGTTTGCAGAGGAAGAAACAAATAATGAAAGGTTTAAACATACAGGAATTGAACATCAAATTAAAACTGCATGATCCCAATTTTGGTTGGATTCAGAAAAAAATCCAGCAATTTTTGCTGGATTTAGTTTAAAAATGAGCCAATCCTAGTGAGAATGAGAATTATAGTTAAGGTTAATATTGGAAGAGCACACTTCTTCATGACTGATGAAAATTGCATTTTTTTCACAGTCACTCAGCATGTATCAAGAATATAAAATGCTTATACCCTTTGGTCTGAGAATTTTCATTCTAATCACTAACTCCAAGGAGATAATCCAAACTAGTTAAAAATTTAAGTACAAAGATTCTTTTTTAAATAATATCACTAATAAAACCTAGGAAAGGAAAAAAGAAATAACCTAGTTCTGACATAAATTAATTCAATACATATTATTAATAAACACCTACTATGTGGCAGACCCATTAGAGAGGCAAGAGGTTCACTGTTCAGCAAGACAAGGAGCTCTTGTTTCAAGAGGATGAGACAAATAGTCAATGAAAATATCCATCAGTCATCCCCCCAGAACTTTCCTGGTACTGTCTTTGTGGGCCTGGGGGAAGAATCCTATGTACAGACAGAGGACAGAGCGGCACAGAGGCACTGAGTAGCAGGAAAGAAATTCACTTGGGAATATTTATAAAAATAAAAGATGGGAGGATAGGAAAGATGGGAGGGGGAGAGGAGATGAGAAGAAGAAGGAGGAAGAGGAGAAAGAAGAGTAAGAAGAAAAGGTAAAGAAGAGGAAGATGGAAGAAAGCCCATTTACCTGAGCATAATATTTAGGCAAGTATGCAATGATATAAACATTGTTTATAATAGAAATTATGTATATATGCAATGAGTTTTAGTAACATGGGAAATGCATAAGATATAATGTTAGACAAAAAAGGGAAGATACAAAGTTGTATGTATTATATCATCACAACTGTGAAAAATGCATAAAAGAATAACTGGAAAGAAAATTACAATGTTGAGAATAATTTCTCTTAGAGAGGATGACAGGATTTTCCCTGTTTTATTTTAAATTCTCTATACAGAAAACATTAATAAGCCAGAAATATTTAAAATTGGAGAAAAACTACTCCCACTGAATATTTCACTCCTATTGATACATTTTACTAAAGCCAGATTTATAGAGGTTTTGGGAACACATTTAACCAGACTTCACACCACTGTCTGATTTTATTCCCACTCATCCTACTCCTGCTCCTCTAAATTTTATATGCTGAAATATGAGAGAATTTGAATGCTACCTTTGCTCAGATGATGGAAGCTCTTGACAGCAACTCCATCCCCTTGTAAAAACTCTCAGTCAGCATGAACCCTACTTAGTATAATAAACACCACAGCATGAACTATTTTTGCAGGTGAGTTGTCCTATGGGGAGCCCACCCATAAATTAAGAGGACACGCCAGGGCAAGAAAAGTGGTTCCAACAAGAGAAGGGGGAAATGGAGTTTAGCTTCAAACCCCCCACTGACTGAAGGTCACAGGCCTGTGGAGACTGACAATTCATTATAATTTATTAGTGAAAGCATTTTTCCTTAAACCAGCAGGAGCATTAGAACCTGACACATTACTTTAAAAAACTCAATAGAAACTGAGGTTTTCAGAGGACATGAACTATTTGAGGAGCAGTCAGGGAGAGAAGGTTTATAGTCTGTCAACCAACTTAGATTTTCTTGTAAGCAGAAGACTTTCGACATGATATTGATGGAAATATAACCACCAGGAGCTCTCCCCTAACTCATGGTTGACATTTAGAATTTCTAGCATTATTTATAAAATATTCCACATGGGTCAGTGTCTTATGTCTTGAATATGATTGGGTTCTAATCCCATTTTCAACTCCCAAATTTTGCACTAATTTCACTATATTTGTTTTTAATCTTACAACTATCCCACAAATCCCCAAAAGAGCATTTTTAAAAGCGTATTCCATGTAATATTAACAACAGGATGACATTCGTGAAGAAAAATAGGATTCTATGGTTAAATTAGTTTGGGGACCTTTTGAGTACTAGACCTCCTTCCTGCTAGTTCTCCCTTACACCTCCCCAATTCTAATGTACATTAGCATATTAAAAACATTGAGAAATACAGAAATAGAGAAAATCTTTTAACTTTGTTTAAATCACCATTAATTCTTGAATGTTTTTGTACAAAGTACCTTTTCACCCTGATGCCCCAGAGACATTTGAAACAAGTCCCTTAGAACAATTTTGCCTGCCTATCCTTATGGCAATGTATCAGGCCATTGTCTGGTCCAGACATCAGGTGCTGATAAGAAAACTGGAAATATTTGCACTGTTTTTGGTAGTATTTATTTCCTTACTGGAGATTCTAAAGTTGATGGACCTCAACATGCTGTGTATCTCACTATGACATGGGGAAGGACCGAGGCTCATTGCACAGACTTCCCTTACTCTACTCTCTCTCCTTTCCTTCTATAAAGTCACGTGATGTAGAGGGTATCAAAACCTCACATGGCAGATACTGTGATACCCATGCATTTTCTTGCCTTTGTTTCTGATCATGAGAAAAAATCAAATCATTGTTTCATTTCTGAATTCTAGAGTTTCTACAAAATGCAAAGTTCAGTAAGAACATAGAAAATAGTGAATATTTTAGTTCCACTGGCTGATTCCAATCTGATTTGACTCACGTTGCATTTGAACGTTCACCATGATTGGCTCCTTTCTTCTTATTATTAATTTATTTACGTATACAAGAACTAGGGTACAGGCCAAGGTGCAGGAGGTGAGAGGGTTCACCAGAGACAGAGTGTGGAGAAGAACAGGCAGATCAAGTGAAATACACTGCTGGGGGGAGCAGCAGATGGGTCAAGAGAGGTCTGCCACGCCATGTGTGTCACCTCTCCAGGTGGGAATTAAAACTTGTATTGCAGTGACTGTGGACTGCTTCATAGTGTTGTGCTTTAACCTGTTGCGCCACCAGGGAGGGCCCTGCTTTGTTTCTTTTTAACTAAAAAGAACAATTATATAGAGCAGAAGTAGCATTTAATGAAGACTATATGTCATTTATAATATGAGAACTATCAATTGCAAGTTAAGTCTGATGTACTTGTCCTGGTTTAACCTTTATTGTGTTTGATGAAATATTCTTAGTATGTGGATACAATACACTGCCTAAAATTTTTATAGTATAAATGGGATAGAAGAAAACCACATGAAAACATTCAAATATGCCATCACTATTCCAGTTACTAAAACTGCTTGGAAGAGTTGTGAGTTTTCTAGAGTTTGTTGTTTTTTATCCGTTGTAAGAAGGTTTAACTCATCATTAATTCCTGAGATGCTTCCTTCATAAAGCCCTTAGTAGGTCCAAGGTATTCTCAGTTAAATTGTGTATGTTAAAACATGTGTAATAATATATCAAGGGGAAATACTATCTAGAGCTCTAAAATAAATGTGTCTCTTCTGTTATCAACTTTAATTCAGGTTGTCCACCTATGGGGTGGAATATCACGTCAAGCAGTCTTATGGAGGTATCACAGCAGATGATGTCATGTACATTAATGGTGGTAAAGGAAATTTCTCCACTAGTAGATCATCTTTGTATTCTATTCTAGGGTCTTATGAACAATCATACCTATCTGCATATATCACAAAAAAAAAAACACTTCTAAAAATTGGTATATACAGATTCCTCAAACATGAAAAAAAAAAGCACACAATTATATTATTATGCAGGTCTGAGGTTATTCCTCTAACATCTCTATCATCCCCCCCACACACACACACACATACACACAAAGCTCAAATAAGGTGAAATTTGTTCCCCCTTTAGAAATCAGCCCAACTGCAAGTATCCAAAGCAGCTCTGCTTTGCTGCTCTTCTGTTGCTCTGATATTCACAAGACACCTTCCATCTCCTGGTGCCCGATTGTCACTAGAGCATCTACATAACTTTGCACTGCAACCAAAGTTGTAATAATACCTTGCATGTGTGTTTACTCAGTAGTGCTACAAGTACTAATCATATTCTTCAGAGGCATCTTTTTAAGAGATCACCCTGAATCTTTTCCTTGCGTCAACATTTCTATCCATTTTTGAGTATAGAGAGGCAGGATGACCAAGATTGAGGTGAAAAGGAAAACAAAGTTCAGAAGATTAATAATTAGCCTAAAAAATAGTTTCTGGATTCAGGATTAGAACCTGAAGCTTCAGAATCCTTCTGCAATCAGAGTCCTGTCGGAGCCCCAAAGCTGCTTGGGCTCTCTCATCAGCATCATTGTGGGGACACCCATGATCTTACCCAAGTAAGTTGTGAGGAGCAGCAGCCTTCACCAAAGGCTATCTAATGGATAAAACTGTCTCTGGGCAGCTGTAGCCAGCTGCCCTTTTAACACAAAATAAGACATATGGCAGCTGGAAAGATTGAATAGTCAAAATAATGTACTTTGCTTTTATTGCAAGAGGTACCTCTCCATCAAGAGGGATTATGCAATAGCGGTCCATATCATGCCCAGCGCCAAGGCAAAGCCTAATATGGAAGTTCTCTTGGTCTATAAACTATGGCATAGGTTTCCCAGGTCCTTCCAGAACACCCATGCTGTCACATTAAACGAGATTCTACAGTAATCTGTGTTGACTGTCCTTGAAATCCCAGCTAGATGTGTTATACCCATTCTGGCAAAGGATGTAAAGGGAAGCAGTTGTGTTCTCAGTTCAAAGGCAGGCCAGTGGTTATTAGCCTGGATTAAGTTTAACTACATGACCTCTTTTTATCCTGACACACTTAGATATTTACTATCTTATACTGATTCAATCAAACAATATTGCTATTTTCCACCCAAACTGCTTTACTAACCACTATAAATCAACTTCTCAAAAAATCAAACCATTAATTCCATATGAAATTGTCCTAGATCTTCATAGGGGCAGGTTTCTAATGTAATGCAATTTTAGAATTTAATTTTACACATATATAACATGGGGCCAACATGGATACATGCATTTTTTTTCTTCAAAAAAACATTTTGAAAAGGTTTTAAATTTGAACAACTTAATTTCAAGTTTAGTTCTATTGCCATCAATATTTATTGTTTTGTGTATTCCTTAAGGAAATGAAAGAAATAAAGATATTTAATTGGTCCTTACAGTAAAATTATATTGGGAAAATATATAGCCATTTTTCAGAGTTTTCTATTGAAACTAGACATCCTTAAAAGTTTTTCCTGACTTTTATGGGGTGGTGGGGGGGGTGGGAGGTGGGGAGAGATTGAGAGTTTCTTAAACTGAGCATTTTAAGCAAAAGAAATACATAAAATTTCAAGTAATTTTTATGAACACATTTCTTCTTTATGTAAGGAGAGATTTTTAATGTATAAAATGATGCCCCTTGAAATTGGATTTGCTAAAATATTCAAAGTCACTAATACCAGACTAGAAGTGAAATATTTTAAATAGTTGGAACTGAAGCTGCTGTTCATAGTAACACAGGCGACTTTCACTAATGTCTAACAATTCCAACAAGTGTTCTCATGCTCTGGGCTCTAGTGTGTTCCTTTATCACATATGATCACGAAGCATTTTCTTCAAGCTAAGAGAAGATGAAGTTAGCTACCCAGTTCTAAAAATCCTCACAATTTTGAGAAGGTATTTGAAGAAAAAATTAGCACGCCATTTTTTAAATATTGAGTTGGTGCATTTTGGGATGGACCTCGGAAGAGAGCTGCAGGATAAAAAGCTGGAAGCTCTGATGTGTATATGGGACGATCTGTCAGAATGTGACCAAACTTCAGTAATGGTAGTAGGGTCCCACTTGCATAAGCATTAAAACACTGTGATGAAGGTAAATGTATAGTACTCATTCTTTCAAAAGCATTAAAAATCAAATGTGGAAGGTAAAGGTAAATGGAATGAAAAACAAGCTATATATGGGAGAAGATTTTGACACATGCTACCCAGCAGAAAAGAGAAAAATATATTGTGGATAAAAACTCATACCAATCAGTTAAGAAATAAAAAAAATAGATAAATAAACAGCCCTAACTAGGCAGCTCACAGTTGAGAAAATTGAAATGACTAACAATCATATTTAAAATATTAAAATATATAAAAATATAATAAAAATTTTTGCCACTTTATTACATACAGTAATGCAACTTTCTTCCCTGGTTCATTAGAATTAAAGTCACAATAAGATGCCATTTTGTACCCACACATTGAGCAAAAATTGTAAACAACTGAGTATTTGTGTAGGAAGCGTGGCAATCATTCTCTGGATGTGGGAGAATGACAGGTGCAACCACTTTGGAAAACAATTTGTCATTATCTCATAAAACTGAATTTAAATAACTATCCAAAATCACACAGTCAAACTTCACTCTAAAGGGTATGAACTAGTACCTGGCCCAGTGTTTTCTAATATCTGTTGATTGAGAAGTTATATTACCTGTGTTTTAACCTATTAAACAGCAACATCTGCTTACCTTTGAAGCTTACCAGTACTTGTTCCAATTCTGAAAGTTTATATGGGTTGCAGCCCTATTAAATAACTCCATACCTCCTTAAAGATTGCCTGCCCATAGTTATCCTTGAGGATCATCTGACAGTTAACCAGAAGGGTGCTGAACTCGGATAATCCTGTGGCTTGGTGCAAAATGATAATACTCCAGGGACATCAGAGCCTCCACTGGAAGGGATACAGGAAACTTTGGTCCAAAGTAGGGGTCACAGACAGCTCATCTCAGTCAGAGGCCATAGGAAGCAGAGAGCTGAATGGTATGACATCACACAGCCCTTGATTAAGGGGAAACGTGTAAGGAACTGAGTGCTCCCCGCAGCCTAGATCAGGTTCCTGGTTAAAAAGAACAATGATGGCACAATAAGCTTTTCTCCCTCTCCCCATCCCTCAGGACTAGTACTGACCTTGTGAGATCCATGGATAGTGCAATCTTCAGAGCTGCCAGTCTAGAACTCCAGAAATAAGGGGACTGGCAGAGCCACAAACACAAACCAGGTTTCCCACTTCCATATATTTGCACCAGTAGTAGTACCCAGCAAGCCCCCAACCTAACCTATGACTCAGCAAAGGCATAAACAGGTTTCAGTGCCCATGAAAGCCAGCAAAGGCCAAAACCTGAAATCAATTGAGAACTCTTCCCTATAATACAGAGCACGTTTTCCTTATTATTTGTGCAAAGCTCAGAAAGTATATACCATGGTTCATAAATAAGTAAGAGGCTCTGTACACACATCTACTAATCATGGAGACATTGTAGTATATGTGTATCTCTCAGAAAAGTAGGCTACCTAAACTGAGTTGCTATTGACATAAATGTTGTGAATAGGGCTAAATGCAAAATATGCTAACCAAGGTTGGTTGCTGCCTAGAATTTCTGATTATTTGATTAATGTGCCTATTCTTTCACTACATGTACACGAAACAAGAACTCAGAAAAAAATTTTTGCTTACCATTAGGTAATTCCAACATCCAAAATATTGCTTGCCATATGGAAATGCCTTATTAAAATGTGATAGATGGATGAATGAAAGAAATCTTAATCTGCAAATAATCCTGAGACGTTGGTTTAAAAAGCTGGATTACCAATGCCAGAATATCCAATCAGCACAGAGTTTGGGAAGAAGTAAAGAGAGAATACAAAAAAAAAAAAAAAAAGCTTTGAGATTGATTAAAAGAAGAATGAGAAGAATGCAGAATGCAGAAAATGACTCCAAAGCGACTAAAGTCAAATTCAATAGATTTTTAAAATGTAGTCAGTGGTGAGCTCCCTGAGCACCAATGAAATGAATGTGATTCTGTGAATGGACTATTAAGAAAGTAATTCATGAAAAGAAGCAAAAATGTGCTCATCACTGACAACCATCATGGGCTAGGTGTTTGTAAATTTAATTACATTTATAACTTCCCCATATAGAGGACATACTGACTTTTCAAAAATTTTTGATAGCAAAAATTTTCCAACTTACCAACTTTTAATTTCTCAGGGAACTAATTCCCTGCACATATCCCAAACTTCATTTTTTAAAGTCAATATAATTAAATTATTTCACAGCTTTTTAGTGAATTTTTTATTAAATGTTTTCTTTTTCCATTTTCAAGAAGATCCTACTAACAGTATTACTTCTATTTGTGGCAAGAGAATTTGCTGGGATAGTAATTTGCTTTGCAACCTCTATTTTTTTTTTTCACATTTCCAGGGAGGTGGTGAGATCTTTTGATGCTATTAAGGGAGAGATAATAGATCAAACTATGCACTGAGAATTACTATAAAAATTTCTGTACTGCACAATAAATTACTGTCAATGTAGTGGCTAAAATAACACATGTGCATTATCTCACAGTTGCTGTGGGCAGAATTCTAAGCACAACTTAACTCAGTTTTTCACAAGGGTACAGCAAGCATTCAAATGGACCATGTTTTCATCTGGAGTTTCAACTGGGAAGAATATAACTTCAAGCTCATTCAGATTATTAGCAGAATTCATCTCCTTACACTGTGACTAAAGATCTCAGCTTTTTTGTTTTAAGATTTATTTATTTATGCATACAGAACTGGGGTACAGACCAGAGGTGTGGCAGGTGAGAGGATTCACCAGAGACAGAGTGGGGAGCAGAACAAGCAGATCTACTGAAATACAGTGCTGAAGGGAGCAGCAGGCAAGTCAGGAGAGGTCTGCCATGCCATGTGTGTCAGCTCCCTGGCGGTGCAAGTGAACACGTGCTGCAGTGGCTTCGGAGAGCCTCATATTGCAGTACTTTAACCCCTTGTGCTACCAGGGAGGACCCAGATCTCAGCTTTTTATAAGCGTTGGCAGGAGGATTCTGTCAGTTCCCTGCATGTGACTCTCAAAGCCCTCAAACAATATGTAATCTGACTTATTCAAGGCCAGCAGGAGAGTAACACTCACTCCATCTACTGAAACAGAGTCTTGTACTACTAAGGCATCCAAGGGAGTGACACCAATCATATTTGCCACTGGTTAGATGCAAATAACACATTCCCTCTACATACAATGGAAAGGAATTATACAATGACATCACTCATTGGAAGTCCCTTTAGGTGACATCTGCTGCAACTACCTAATTTTTACCAGACGCCCAAATAGAACTAAGTTGAATTTACAAACTCCTTTGAGATGAAGTATTCTTATAAGTCATTGACAATTGATCACTGTAATGACTTTAATTCCAATTCGAAATCTCCCAAGTTGTTATCAAAATTGCTGTCTCATCCTAGCATTTTTCCACATCTTCTGGAATAAAACATCAAGGAAAGAGAAAACTTACAAAGGCAACTTGACAAGTTAATTAAGAGCAGCAATTGTGGCATGGTGATACTGAATGCCAATCTCTTACCCAGGCATAGATTAGTCTGCTGTGTTCTGTAAGTATTCTATAAAATCCAAGAAAAGATTATTTTTTAATTTTCAGATTGTTGCTAACCTCTGTTTTAAAATATCTTTGGTTATGTTTCCCATCTGTAAATCTTCTTCTACTACTTTTTTCTCTAAAGTCAAATAGGGAAAGCCAATTATCATCTTCTCTTCCCATGAAATTTATCCAAATATAAAAAAAAGTCCTTTGGCATCCATGAAACAAAGACATAAATTATGCTGTGCACTGAGAACTCAAGAAACTGACAAGCACTTAAAAATTCCACTCCATCACTAGGCCACTACCAGCAACTTCTTTGTTCTTTCCTCTTTTTCATGCCAAAAAAGCTTTTACAAATTTCTCACTATTTCATTCCCTTTGTTTGATATGATTTTGACATACTTTTACCCCATTATAGTGCCTACTCTTTCTTACGAAATTTGGGCAATAGACACAGAAGATTAGAGAAGGCGTATTCAATATAATCAAGAGTAGAAAGGACTAGCTCATCAAACATCATGGACAAGCTTCTTTCTATTTTAAACATGTTGAAACCTAGGCCTAAAATATATTTTTTCAAATACTCTTAATATAGAATAAAGATCTATTTTATTTAAAATGAATTCAATATGTTTCCATTCACTTAGTTTATTAAAGAAGCTGCAAAGATTATTTGAGGACAAGTCCTAAGTTTGTTTGTTTGTTAACTTGTTAAATTTTTAGGCCCTGGGTTAAGAGGAAGGGTAGGAGGAAATTCTCTATTCCTTAACCCTGAATGCAGCTATCCATTTACTCTCTACAAACTCTTTCATTCTTCCCCAAACTAGGCAAATTGGATTGCTGGGCAGAGTAATCAACAAGGCAAAAGTATTTCAATAAAGCAAATTAATCTAATTTTAAAATAGTCTAGATATAGAATAAGACAGTTTTTTATATAAGACTTCTCCATTAACCCAGAACAAGTAGTACATTATTTCAATATCTGCTTCCATGAAAGAGCTTCAGGCTTAGCTAGACTCTTCAGTTTCATACTTCATCTACCTCAAGGTTCTGGGGCAGATTTAGAGAAATCTGGTGATTATCAGAATCATGCTTGATTCTGATGGTTATGCTTGGGACCTCAGCTCCTGAAGAAAGGCACTAGTATGAGATTATCCTGCAGGGGGAAGAACTTTGCTCTCTAGTTCCATGACCCTCTCCTTTGCCTCCATTTTAAAAGAGTATTCTGGAAATGTGGCCAACAGGAGGGACGTAGAGGAGAAAGCCAAGGAGCCAGCTACTGCTTTACAAATCTACAAATCTCCTTTTCTGAGATTCCTGATGGTTTCACCAGTATCCAGACATCTATGTGAGAGGTAGATCTATGTAAATATCAGTGAGATAAGTCTCTCACCAGCAAGAATTCTGAAAGCAAAGGGAAGGTGGCACCTATAATGGATGATTCACCATAAACTAAATCCAGCTGTGTTTGTAGTAATTAGAACAATGTAGTTTCACAATTTCTCATGTCAAAATATGCTCCAGTGGAGGAAGAGATGCTAGAAAACAGCTTAACTCCAAGCTCTTTTCAGCTGTCTACTACTATGGGTCTAACCAAGGTGACTGTGGGAAACAATGTTTCTGTCCTAATTTTAATTTCAGGAAGTAAAAATTATCACTCTTCATTATTTATTTATAACCCACTTGGGTTTGAAGCATATCTGAGATATGTTTTTGAAAGTATAAAATATTTACATGAATTTAGCAAATTTAGCTCTTTGCCTTCTTTGAAATCTGGTATATAAGAAAAACATGATAATTACAAAATATTTAATTTAATAAAGCAACTTACTCTAACTCTCAATAGAAACTCAGATCTTCTGGATACCAACACATTGTACACTCAGTTGTTAGCTATGACAATTTTTTATTAAGGTATAACTGACATACAATACTATATAAGTTTTAAGTGACAACATAGTGATTCAATATTTATATATACTGCAGTAACCACAATATGTCCAGACAACACTGTCACCACACATAGTTAAAAAATTGTTTTTGTGACATAATTTTTAAAATATTTTATTTATTTATGCACACAGAAAGTACAGGCCAGAAGTGCAGAGGTGGTGAGAAGAATCACCAGAGACAAAAGTGGGAGGCAGAACAGGAAGACTGACAAAGTACATGGCTGAGGGGAGCAGTGGGCAAGACAGGAGAAGTTTGCTGTACTATGTGGGTCACCTCCGGAGCTGGGGATTGAACTCACACTGAAGCCACCATGGCTTGGCTTAGCTTTGCTGTGCAGCTCCAACATGCTGTGCCACCAGTGAGGGCCCTAATGGAAATTTTTAAGAGCTAAAAAGTACAGAACATTTCAAGAATTGGAGCATCATCCTTTCCCAGGACCACACTAATATCTGTATTGTACCATTTTCAGGGTACGTGTCATCAAAAACACTAGATGTGAGTTTTACAAACGTAAGGAGAAAGTTTAAGGAATTGAATTATAAATGTTTAGCCAAATATTTCAGATTTTTAAGACTTTACTTGGGTTATTTTTCAGGCAATAAATATTTTCATAACCACTTTGCCAGGCATTGTGCAATGCACTAGCAAATTAGCAATAAATGATATAATTCCATTCCTTTCTTCATGGGACTTCCAAATGGTGAGGGAATCAAAAATTAAAGTAAATATACTAGTGACAAAATAACTAACAAGATTTCTGGTAAGTACACAAAAACACAGTTGTGTTACAACTGTGGGCTACATTCAAAAAAGGTACTAATCCTGTCTGTCATGTCAAGGAAGTGATCTTTAAAACTATTCCGACACATACATACAAATATGACTTTCATTAGTATACTGTATTAGGAAATAATACTGTGTGGAAACATTCCAGAAAGAAAGGCACTATTGCTATTATTGCTATGATCTGTTGTTCTTTGTTGTTGTTGTTTGGGTGTACTGATTGCACTACACTCTCCTTCCCAGAGTCCAGATCTGGCCCTTTGCTGGAATCCCCTCTGGTAGTGTTCAAAGGTAAGATAGTGACTCAAGCACGTAACTCAGTCTCCCTCTAAGAATTTCTGCCAGGGTTTCTGAGAGGCAAACTGTGTTAGTGTGGGTTTTTTCAAGTCATTTTACCACCTTCTGAACAGAGCCTGCCTAAAACAAGACAATAATGCAAACAGAAGCAAAGAGAGAAATGGAAAGAAACCAAAACCCTAAGTCAAGATACTCTAAACTTCAGTTAATTGAACTGATAAATTCCTCTTTCCTTCTCACATTTTTCTGTAAGTTATTTTGAATATCACTTGCCAACTAAAATAATTTTTATTGAAATTATATATACAAAACATTTATTTTTCATGGAATGGATTCTATGTGTCATTGTAAAAGAACTGTTGGCTTATCACCACTGCTTTTTCCTCCCTAATTTATCCAGGATGTTACTATTCAGCATACTTCTTCACTGTATCCAAAAAATAAAAATATGTCAAAGCTGCCAATTTATAATTAGTCCTTGCTTTAAAATGGCACTTAAATATCACCTCCTCCAAGAATTTCTCCCTGATTCCTTCATTCACCCATTTCCATTCCTAATTCTCCAAGAATTCTTTGTTCTCTTTGTACTTCCACATCACTGGCCTTCTCCCCTATTCTCCTACCAAACTCCCACCAGTTTGGCATCAGAACTTTGTTTCATATTTACATTTTACTGTCTAACGAGAAGTATGTATGTACCCTTTGCCTAAATGTGTATTAATTAACTTTAAATCAGAAGGATTCAAGTTGCTGCTTACCTTATGAAATAAAGAAAATAAAAGAAACTCATAAAGCCCAGAGGAGTTTCGCTTATTTTTTGTTTGCAGGATACTCAAAGTAATTTTTCAAATGTACTCTTTGAGTCAATAAAAAGTTATTCAACCTTCCCTGTTTATCATTTCAAATTTTGTCTAGCTCAACCATTCTCATCTATATCATAAATGTTATCTCAAGTATGCATTTCCATTGGGAGATACCTTCAGTTCTCTGATTATACATAAAACTTACCTCAAGTACATTTATCTCAATAGTCTATCTATAAGAATGATATGTAGGCCCTCCCTGGTGGCCAGCGGGTTAAAGCACAGCACTAAGAAGCTAAAGCCACTTCGATATGAGTTAGATCCCTGCCTGCCCCGGAGGTGACCACATGGTGCAGCAGACCTCTCCTGACCCGCCCGCCGCTCCCCTCAGCAGTGTACTTCGTCTATCTGCCTGTTTCCCTCCCTCCCTCCCCCTCCCCTCTCTGGTGAATCCTCTCACCCTCCGCATCTCTGGCCTGTACCCCAGTTCTGTATGAATAAATAAATATTAAAAAAAAAAGAACGATATGTAAAAGTGTCAGCTAACAAAGAATTAAGGTGGTACCTACAGAGGAAGTTATCTTCAATGTTAAAGTAAAAACCTTCATAATGCATTATAGGCACACAGAAAGATGATCAACCCTCAGGGCAATGCAAATCAAACCCAGAAGGAGGTTTCACCTCATATCTGTTAGAATGGTTGCTAACAAAAAGATAAGAAATAACAAGTGTTGACTAGAATGTGGAGAAAAAGAACCCTTTTGTTCACTGTGGGTGAGAATGTAGGTGGGTGCTGCCACTATGGAAACCAGGATGGAAATTGCCCCCAAATTAATGAAACCTTATGTGACCCAGTGATCCCAAGTCTGGGTATTTATGCAAAAAAAAAAAAAGTTACAGAGTAGGGGGAGGGGCACCTTAGAAACCCCAAACCTTCCAACTCTAAATAGGTTCTGCCATCCTCCACATCCAGACAAAATATATAAGACCTTTAATGGAAGGGAACTTTAATACAATCAGTATGCAATACAGAAAAGACAACAAATATAGTTTCTAAATTAAACACCCAAAGTTACCCAACCCCTTGTAGGTAAAAGTCTATCCACAAGGGATTGGCCCAAAGCAAGTCCTGAAAGCCCTCATAAGTCTAAAGTACCTTCTCGAGGGGACCCATAGGATCAGAAATGGCCAGACAAGACTCGGAGGAAAAGAGTAAAATCAAAATCAAAATGAACACTGCCACGGTTGACCTCCCCATGGTCTCTCATCGACATCTTTTTCAACCAGTCCAGGGCCAAGAAACAAAAGCTGCATCTTCGCATGTCTCTGCTCCACATGCCTCCCTCAGGTCTCCTTCTGGCTCTTCATCCTGATTTTTTTTTCTTCAGCCTCTTCTCCATATTCTTCTTTTCTCTGCTCAGCTCCACTCTCCTTTAGGTGGGGCAGGGAACCTGGAACCGCCCCTTTTCCCTGTTACAAAAACACTAATTCAGAAATGTATCTATGCCTCCATGTTCATTGCAACATATTTAAAATAGCCAAGCTATGGAAACAACCTGAGTATCCATCAGCAGACAAATAGGAGAGAAAAAAAAATAAAGGTACACATGCATACACATTAGAATACTATTCAGCTATAAAAATAATGAAATACTGTCTTTTGGGACAAGAATGGACTTTCAGGGCATTGTGCTAAATTAAGTCATACATATAGAAACTGCTCTTTTATACGTGGAATCTGATAACAACAACAAAAATCCAAGCTCATGGCTACAGAAGGGCACTTCCAGACATAAAGTAAATAAGCTATGGGGATGTAAATACAACATGGTGACTATCGGTATGTGCTACCATATAGCACTGACACAAGCTATGCAATCTCTGTCGTCAGACACGGCACAGATGGAGGGGAATTGCTCTGAAAAATCAGACTTTCCACGCTAACTTATGTTATGACCTCCCCTTTTTGTATAATCGTAATATCAAAATATTCTGAGCAACTTTCAGCTTACAATTGGATTGCCTCAGCTGCACAAGGCCTGCCTGCCCTGACAAGCAAGCACTGTACCAGGGTGAGAAATTCCTCTAAAGTCAAAAGTGACTTGACAACTGGCTGATCAATAAAGGCAAAGGGATATTTTTGCAAAGTCTCTCTCACTGCTGGATGGAGGAAAACCCAAATCTTATCATTCTACTATCTCACCTAGCCTTCTATTTAGCTTCTAAACATCTGAATATTGCTGAGAATAGGTCTTCAAAATACTCATTAAGAGAAAAAAAATGTAACCACATATTGTAAGGGAGGTTTATTTAACGATAAATGATATTTAACAATATCATTTCACAATATATACAAGTATCAAATTGTAACAGGGTGGTCCCTAGGAAAAAGGGAAGTTCTAGGTCCCTGCCCCACCCAGAAGGAGGGTGGAGCTGAGCAGAGAAAAAAGGAGAGAAGGGAGAAAAAGAGAGATTGAAGCTGGATGGAGAAGGAGGAGACCTAAGGAAGACCCATGGAGCAGCAAGCATGTGGTGAAGAAACTGTGCTTGTTTCCTGACCCGGGACTGGTTAAGGCAGATGTGGATGAGATACCTGTAGAGATACCTGACTATAGCAGTGTTTATATTGATTTTGATTTTGCTCTTTTGCTCCCATATTTGTCTGGCTATTTCTGACCCTTTTCCAGGGGTTCCGGCCAGAAGGTGCTTTAGTCTTGTGGCAGCTTTCAGGCCTTGCTTTGGGCCAATCCCTTTTGGGTGGACTTTTGCCCACGAGGGGATGGGTAACTTCAGGTGTTTGATTTAGAAGTTATATTCTTTGTGTTCCGTATTGTATATTTACTGTATTAAAGTCCCTTTTCATTAAAGTTTTATATGTTTTTGTCTTGTTGAGGCGGATGACAGAACCCATTTAGAGCAGGCAGGTTTGGGGGGCTTCAGGGGTGTCTCTCTCTCCCTGTCCTCTTAACAGATTTGGGGTGCCCTATAACAAAATCATTACATCATATACATGAAACTAATATTGTTATATCAATTATACATCAACAAAGCAATAATCCATCTGTAAAGACAAAGATCTGGTGTCATAAGGGAGATGGTTGTGGTTCCTCATAGTCAAATGAGTTACAGAACTGCAAAAGGAGAAGCTAAATTTTTAAAGAGAATTTTGTCTTCTGGTCCGTAAGTGTCATTGGAACAAATCTTACATTTTAGCAAGACAAATGTTAAGAACTTCAAATTAGACTTTGGAAATTTTATTCCAACGCAGTTGCCTAAAAAGTATGACAAAAATAAAATAAAATAAAATAAAGATGACAAAAAAAAAAGTATGACAAAGATGAACACATAGTTCAAGAAGAAGCAATCATTCCTATCATCTAGGTCGCAATAGGAAAGAACACATAACTAGCCCTATGTCATCCTGGTAAATAAACTTCAGGTTTCCTTCCTTGAAAAGAGACATCCAGAGGTGAGGATTAACTCAGACAATTTAACCCAAGTAGGTTTCCACCAAACTGCAAAACTTAGCTTCTAGTCAAACAACCAAATGAGAAATGAACTTGTTCACTTGGGAAAGGAGTTAATAGAACACTCAGATTCACCAGTTAGTGGTATAAGATTGTTTGCATTTTTTTTCCAGCTAAGAAGTCACCGATTAATTGTCCTATAGTCAAATGAATTATTGCTGTGGAGAAGTAAGAAGTGCAACTTGCAAAAGTAACTGAACTGAAAATACAATGATTCAAAGACAATATAAAACTGGCAGGTGATAGAGCAGTAACTGACTTCACAGTATTTGTCTGAAATAAACAACCCTCTTCAGAACTGCAGACCCCATCATCCCTGAGTTGCTTTGTACTCATAATCATGTCTTTGGATGGTTTTGTTTGCCAAACTGTCTGGTAATTTGGGTTTCAAATACCAACACCTTGTGTTGCACAGTGTTCATCATTCCTCCAGGCTGAACAGCAGTTCTAGGAGTAAAGCTTATTTGGGAGTTAGTTCTATCTTCAGATGGGTGTTCATTTCTCATCAAGCTTCTCTTTCCACGACAAGAAACTTACGGGTGGGATGCTTTTACAAGCATAAAATGCGTCTTGGAGATCCCAACTGAGCAACTGATCCCAACTGATCCCCAGACATCAAATGATAGAATAAAATGTGACAGGAATTGTTATTTGCGGTTCCTTCTTCCTTGCCATCTGCTCCAGCTCAGCCCTGACCACTTATCAGACTGAGCATATGCACCAACCATCACATCTTTAACACCTTCGCCTTAATTCCAAGCACTCCTTATTCCAAAGCCTTCTCCTTGCCAAAAAGAAAAACTGCTCCCAACTTCTCTCAGCAAAAATCACACACTGCTGTCCTGAGCTTTCAGGGTCTACATTCCATCTGCTACCTGGCAGAAAAAGACCCTTCAAAATGTGTGACATTATTTGAGAAGTCAGATTATTATGCTGGAAAATTTTAATGGCAATTACAGATGATGTGTTTAACATCCAGTCCTCCTAATTCTGTTAATAGCTAGTCCATTTACCTTCCTCTCCATCCACCTAGTTTCTGCTATAGAAACTTACCTTGCAGCTTATAATTAACATAAGTGATGTATAGCCAAACACAATCTTAAATACCAGGGTTCCACCTTCTCTCATCCTGATGTCATTTTTTGGGGAGTTGTTGGGGTCAGAGAGGGGATCCCTGGGCTCACCGTGTAAAAGGTTTTACCAGAGCTCTCATTTCAGCAGCACTGGCGAGTTTCCCCATGACACAGAGAGACATTAGTTAGTTATATCCAAAAGGGCAGGTTTATTATGAAAAGGGAGGGAAGAATAAAGGACACTGCACAGACAAAGAGGGACAGAAAGGGCTGCTCCTAAAGGAACAGTTTTTCTGAGAGAGGCCTGCATGGTGGCAGGCGGGCGGTTGAGGAGAGTAGCCTCCACTGAGGGAGGTCAGGGAGGAGAGTGCTGTCCTGCAGAGGGAGTCGGTGAGAAAACACGCCTGTATAGCACAGGTGGGCAGAAGGACCCCTGCCCCACCCAAGTGCCCGAGGCTGCACTGCTGTAGCCTTCTTTTTGGGAGGGGCTGGCTCCTCCCTGGAGTGGCTTGTTTGTTGATTTTGAATGACTATGTAGAATTTGAAAGGGGACAGATACCAACAATGGTCCTTACCTCCTGGCACCCCCTACAGCAATCTTGTGCTGTGCTCCAAGATCTCATTGGTGCCTAAGGTCTTTTTTTTTTTTTTTTTGAAAGACTTATTTATACAAGCCAGAGGTGCAGGGGGTGAGACTGGAGAGGTGTGTTGTGCCATGTGGATCACCCCTGGAGTGGGGCTCAAACTCATGCTCAAGTGGCTTTAGCTTCTTAGTGCTGTGCTTTAACCCGCTGTGCCATCAGGGAGGGCCCGGTGCCCGAGGTCTTATAGCTTTAACCCAGTTCCTACAGCTGGGTTAAAGACTGTGTTAATCCTTTCTACCCCCACCTCCTGCTCTTGACTATGTGAGAGCCAGGTTTCTGGCCTTGTAGCATCTCCTTCCTAGTTTTTCTATCCTTCTCTTTCATTGTTCCTGTTCCCTGAATTTCACATTCCCTCATAGGCTTGCTTTTGATCAGCTGAGATCTTCAATTCCTTGAACCTCCATTTTCTTTCCACCTTTCTGCCTATTCCAATTTTCATTTGATTTTTGATATTTCAATTTTGCTGACCCTGTCCTTCTGCCACACTACTGAAATTTTAACTATAGATTACTCTAAACACCAATTTTCCTCTGCCACATTTTGGCTTGGTAAGTGAAAAAATATCACACTCACACAAATATGGGATTGTTCTGTAACAGTGTAATCTAAAGAGGGGAGGTTCCCTGGTCCCTGCTCCATCGTAGGAAGGGTGGAGCTGAGTGGTGAGGGAAACAAAGAGACGTGAGAGAGAAAACATGAAGAAGCCAATGTGTTTCTCAACTTTGGACTTGTACCAGGGACTTGGGAGACATGGAAGGAGACACTTGGAAGAGATGTGGGAGAGAGACAGTGGAGGCTGACAATGCAGCCTTTCTTTTGACTTGTACTTTGATTTTGCTTTTTTCTTCCAGGCTTGCCTAGTCCTTTCTGCCCCTTTGCTATGGGTCCCCACTGTAACTGGGGGCAGGGCAGGGGTGGGGGGTGAGGGGCTGAAGCTAAAGGCTGTTACAGGTGGCTCCCCCTGGAGGGTGGCACAGGTGAGGCTAAAGAGCTCCAGGCAAAATATGGACTAAGTATCCATGGTGGTGGAGACTCTGATAGGGAACATAAGGGACTGCAGAAGGGGTGCCCCCTACCCCAGTATTTAGCATTTTTAGGAATTCAGTATTAGGGGTCAGCCATTCCTACCTCCAACATGCTGATCTTCCAGAAGGCTTCTTGGTGGCTGAGAAACAGTGGTGAGGTTGACAATGTTCTAACTTGGTGCACAGTGCTAGAAAAGGTGTTACAGGGCAGGGAGAAGGGCACCCCTGAACCCCCAAAAGCTGCCTGCTCTAAACAGGTTCTGCCATCCACCACATCAAGATAAAACATTTAAGACCTTTAATGGAAAGGAACGTGAATACAATTAGTGTGCAATACAGAAAAGACAACGAATATAGTTTCTAAATCAAACACCCAAAGTTACCCAAAAGGGATTGGCCCAAATCAAAACCTGAAAGCCCTCACCAAGTCTAAAGCGCCTTCTGGTGGGGAGCCATAGAAAAGGATCAGAAATGGGCCCTCTCTCGTGGCGCAATGGATTAAAGTGTAACACTATGAAGCTAGCCTCAGTTGCTTCAGCACAAGTTTGACCTCCATCCGGGGAGCTGACACACATGGCGCAGCAGACCTCTCCTGTCTTGCCCTCTGCTCCCCTCAGCAGTGTACTTTGTCAATGTGCCTATTTTGCTCCTCTGTCTGGTGAATCCTCTCACCGCCCCTGCACATCTGGCTTATACCCTAGTTCTGTATGCATAAATAAATCTTTTAGAAAAAAGTGTCAGAAATGGCCAGACAAAATCCAGATAAATGCTGCCATAGTGAACCTCCCCACAGGTCTCTCACCCACATCTGTTTCAACCAACCAGTCCAGGACCAAGAAGCAAGAGCCACTTCACATATCTCTCTGCTCCATGTGCCTCCCTCAGGTCTCCTTCTGGCTCCTGCTGCTTCCTTCCTCCTCAGGCTCCTCTTCAGATTCTTCTTCTCCCTGTTCAGCTCTACCTTCCTTTTGGGTGGGGCAGAGAACCTGGAACTTCCCCTTTTCCTGGGGACCATCCTGTTACAAAGGGACTTTGGAGACAGCAGCTGCAACAGCCAAACAACTCAACAAATGGCCCCCACACAACGCAGCAAGGGCCCAGATCTGGGTCTTCCCATGCCCGTACAGCATGCAACAGCAGCAAAGCTGGCAACAGTTTCAGTCATTAAGCTACCTGCAAAGCCACTGAACACTTCTCCAAGGTCGGCTACTGGAAGCCTCTCCAAGTCCTTCAGAGGCCGGCAACAACCTTCTGGAAGATTGGCTTGGTAGGGGCAAGAATGGCTGACCCTGGAATGCTGAATTCTGAAAGAACATTGAATTCCTGGAAACTTGAATGGGGATGGGGGGCAGGGGTGCTGCTTCTACAGTTGCTTATAAATAATTGCTATCAGGGTCCCCACCCCCACCGATACTTTGTCCGAATTTCACTTGGAGCTTTTTTATCCTCCTCTGTGCCACCCTTTAGGGAGCGCCATCTGTAACAGCTTTGGCTTCAGTCCCAGATAATGCCACCAGAAGTTGCCTCAGACATGTGGCAAGCTCTTGGGCTTTTGCAGCCCTGCTTTGGGCTAGCCCTGTTTGGCAGGGCATTTACCGACGAGAAGTTTTGTGACATAGGTGTTTCAGGGGGAAACTATTTTAAATATATTCTTTCTTGTTTCTATGGCACACTAATATTATAGTTATTTTATGTATTAAAGTTATTTTCAATTGAAGGTCTTATATACTAGAAAACGTTTGCATTTATGTGGTGGGTGGCAGAAGCATTTAGACAGACAGGTTTGGAGATCCTGGGCTGCCCCATCCTGCTTACCAACAGTTTCTATATATTTGAAATATATTACAATTTAACATAAATATTAAACAAATTCATGATTTCCACCCTATGTATCACGTAAGGTTTCAGTCAGTCCTGATGACCAAGGTCTGTCCTCACAGATCCACCAACTTCCATCACTCTCCCTTCCCTTCTTCCTAGGGGAAAAAAAAAAAGTATGACTTCAATTTCTGAAAGGGGGGGCATATTCCTGCCCCCACTTGAATATAGCTGCCTTGAACCACCAGTTGCAGAATACTGAGTTGGAGAAGTAAGGGTGGGCCAAACAGCCATGTTTGGTGTATAACTGATGGCAGGGAGGCTGAAGCCTCCCTTTTTGCTTCTGTGGACTCAACTGGCATTCTGTTACTGCCTGTTGGCAGGACAGATGGCATTTGACCATGTATTGATCAGTTGATTTCCCTCTCTCTAGCTGCCTTTGTAAATAAACTTTTTAAAACTTTCCCTTTATTTCTCTCACGTGTCTGCTTTGGAGCTGTCTTGAATTCTTAAGCATTCAGGTGAGGACTCACTCCAGGTCACCTCAGTTCCTGTGGGGTTGCCCTGGAACCCTTCCACCCCTATGTAATGATGTGAGCGCACCTATGCCTGGAGCAGAACTCCACCACCACCAAAGGTCTCTTTTTGACAAGAGGTTTGTTTCAGGAGATGGGAAGTGAATTTTGATGTTTACATGTAAACTTCCCTAGGGGCTTCTCCCAGTAAGACCTGATCTCCTGATGTTTCTTTAGTGAGAAGGCAGAACTACTGTTTGCTGAACCTTCCTCCCTAACTGCACTGTCTGAATTTTCTCCAACCTCCCTGTCATAGTTATTTAGGATGGTGTCTAAAGTCATGTGAGTGTAACTCCCTCATGATGCTCTCTTGCATGTATACAGGAGCTATATGCGGCATTAAAACATCTTTTTCTGGCTTTTTTTTTCTTATTTGGAGGATGTTTTTACAGGGTATACCCCGAGGGAAATGGAAATGACTCTATTTGTAAATAAGTCCTCACCCAGGCACTTCCTGATGCTGTCTGTCCTTCCCACAGATGGTGTCAGCTGTGCAGAGACCAATGGATAATCAGAATGCAGCCAAAAAAGAAAGAGGCCTCCTTTGTAAAGTCCTTGTTAGAGGGTAGGGAGAGAGGCATCCCAAAATTCTCAAACCTACCTGATCCAAATAGAATCCCCTGCACAGAACCCTGTCACCTGAACCCCAACATTTCCTCATTGTGTCTGTCACTGATTGGTTGGGCATGTGGGGTCTCCAAAGTCACTGAAGCTCACTAGGTCTTCCAACTTACCTGACCTGCCTTTCAGAACCAGCTTTGGAACCTGTCCCTAACTGTAGCCCTTTCTTAGAGAGCCACAAAGCAAGTGAGAGCCCTTAGCTCAGAAGAGAATAGGAAAAGCCTCCGAGGAATAAGGAGACTCCAGAGATGAGGGCAACAAATTCCAAAGGGAACTGATCAAACCCCCCAGGACTAGGGGCAACAGGACCTCCCTGGACAAGGATGATAAAGAAAAAAGAGACTCAGAGACTTAGTTCTGGCCCCAGAGACATTAGGGCAGCGAGTGAGACCACGGAGAACTAACCTATCACTGAGAGACTGGTGGTGCTTTAGAATAATTAGGGAACAAGGTCTATATCCCCTGAGGAATATACTCCACTTGGGCTCCCTGGCCTGGCTCCACCAGCCTGGGAGTCCCACTTTATTTCTGTACCCTTTCTCCTTAATAATTTTTTTTTTCTTTCTCTAAGTAATTTTGCCTCTTCTTGCTTACTTGCCTGAGCACCAGTGAAGTTCCTGCTGTGGCTTAATGAAACACATCTAGTGTCTAGTGACAGGGACTCAGCGCTGCCACTGCAGCCTGGGATCCATTCCTGGCTGGGAGACTAGGCCTGAAAACCTGACTTTACAGTACCGCTCACTTCCTCCCTTACTAGTTTCTAGTGGACCTCAGTTCTGGAAGTCAGGGGTGAAGTCAGAAGATGTACCTATGTTGCCCATCACTGTTAACCACTGACTCTGAGATTGTTCCTCTTAAAAATGTTTGTTTACTGGCCAGTCTAGAATCCAGAGAGGTCTGGGACACTTTCCTTTGCATCCCAGTATCTACAAAGTATCCACACCTTCAACCTTCCCCATCTGCGTCTTTCCTGGCTCAGTAGAAGGATTCTCCACTCCAGCTCAATGGTTGTGTTTCCTTCTTAAACTCCTGTGTGATCTCCCATCGATACTGCTTCTTTCAATCATATCTTACATCACTTCCATTTAAGTCCTTCATTCAATAGATAAATATGAACCCTGAGCTTGTCCCAGATATCTGCTGGGTGCTAAGGACTCAGTTGAACACATACAGATGTGGCCTTTGCCCTCCTGGAGTTTCTGCATTACTTTGTTCTCTGAGGCACTTTCCTTTCATCCTATAAAAATGCTCAAGAGTTTCCATTTCTCTCTCCTTCTCCTTATAACCAAGTTTCTCAAACTACATCTGCATCCACTATTTTTGCTTGCTGTCCTTAACCTACTGCCCTTTGACTTACAAAATCTCTCTTGCCAAAGGCATGCGTGGGTTTCTCATTTAGGACAATAGACATTTTTAAATTTCTTTTCTTGACTTCTCTGGAAAGATTGAGACCCCAGACTTTCTTATGTCAATGGTCATATAATTTCCTGCACTGTCCATGCTGACTTCGTTTGCCCTATTAACTGCCAAAATATGTCACTTGGGAAGATTACCTCCTCAGGTGTTTTGTATATTCCACAATTTCCGTGGGAGATTCAGTAGTAATCATGATCTCTAGGAACCTCTATATCATATTATCTATGGCTAGATTGAACATTAAGCCATGTATTGCTAACAAGATAAAACGCAGATGAATTGGAGAGGTAAAATTAATAATCTAAAATTCAAAAGAAGAGGAAAGGGGAAAGGAATGGACTATGCATAAAAATGGAAAACTTTAACTTGTACTAGTAGTTACTTTTCTCCTTCCCAGCTTCCCTCATTCAGGAAATCAGGATCAAGACATGCTGGGAATTGCTACCCAAGGTGGCTGCACACAAGTATGAATGGGGAATCCATTCCCAGGACCCCTGAACTGTGACACTCCCCACTTTGTTTCAATGCATTCTATAACAATATTACACCACACCCATTGGACTCGCTTAAATAGTCTGAAATTCCAACATGGGTGAGAAAATGGACCACCTGCACCCCTTACTCAGTGTTATAAGAGGTATAAACTCATGCAGTTTGGAAAACTATTTTATATATGTAGTTATGCTGAATATATTTACAAGTCATAACTTATCATTTCAAGTAGAAATGTTTATAGATGTGCATCAAAAAGCATACAAGCATATTTATGCACCATTAACTAAAATAACACAAAATTAAAATTAAAATTAAAATTATCTATCATATATAATAGATAGATAATTTATTATATAGTCACATAAGAGAAAGTAATTATAGCTGTAAATATAGGAAAAATACTACTACGTGCTAATATAAATGCTGAGTAAAAGAAGCAAAACCAAAAAAAAAAAGTAGTGATTTTAAATAAAATTCTAAACAACCAAAACTACTGTATAGTAACAGAAATCAGAATAGTTGTTACCTTTGGGAGGTAGCTAAGTCATCATTTAGTGGTTTCCTAAGCAGCTTTAACCCCATGGGGATTACAACTGAGATGAAAAAATGTACAAAATGAAGAATAATGTAAAAAGTGTATTTATAAAATTAAAACAATAAAAATAAAACCTATCCTCTCTTCTCTGTCTCCATTTCCATGGCTTTAATTCAAGTTCTAAGTACATCTCACCAGGATTAATACAATCATGTGCAGCATGATTGTATCTAACTGCAGTCTTGCCCCACTCCATTAAAACCTTCATTATCTGGCTGGGGCAATCTTCCTGAGACACAGATCTAATTATATTTCTCCCCTGCTTAAAATCTTTAAATGTTTCTCCATGACCTTCAAGATAGAATCAGAGGTTCTCAGTATAGAAGGCTAGTTATTTTACAGGCTCTGACTATTTCTCCAGGTTCAGTTCTGACACACTGTACCACTTGCTCTAGCCATTCTGCAGTGGCCGTATGGCAGCTCTGTCTTCCTATGTCATGTTCGTCTGTCAGCCAGCCCTCCACCTTCGCTAGCTGGAAAACTTTTAGAAATCCTTCAGTAAGCATCTCAGGGATCATCTCCTCCCTAGAGACTTCTTGGGAGCCTTCTCTCCCTACTCTCTCTCAGGTTAAGGGAAAGAGTTGGTCATTTTCTGTGAATGTAAATTTGCTTCTGTCCAGGTCTTGTTCATCATTTATCTAACATTCTATCTACTCTGATTTCCCAGCCAAACCATGAGAAATTGAAAGCAAAAGGAGCTCCCTTTACTTCTAGATACCAGTAAATCACACAAAACCAGGAATAAGTAAACAAGTGTTTCATCTTCATTTTCACCCGTGTCCTCGTTTTATATTGCACTGTTCTAAGAAGTTACACCATTTTTTTTTCTGTAAGTATGAAAACTACCTATAGATAAGAGAAAAAAACTAAAATTATTTTCAGAGTTTTAAATTTCTTATTCATAAAAATTTTGTTCATAAAATTTTGGTATTATAAAAACCAATTATGAAACAGAAATTCCAGCTCTCAAATAGGTTTGACCACCCATATCTATGGAAGATAAGACAGGCACTATGGTATCAGATTGTCTCAGTGCCAAATCTCAGCACTACCATTAGCTAATTTGAAACAATGGCCAAGTTATTAACCTCTCTGTGTCTCTGTAAAATGAGATAAGTGTCTCTGTCTCATGCAGTTGTTGGGAGGATTAAATGGGATAATATGTATAATGCGCTAAGTGGGATAATTCAATGATGCCTGGAAAAATTGTGCTTGATATTATCTCAGGTAGTAATAACAGCAACGTCAGTTGTAACAATCTAGACAAATGTTCATTTACAAAATGGAAATGTTCAAAAAATTGCATGACAGAAATTTAAGGCAAGAGAGGAGGAAGGAAAAAGTAACTACATTTGTTTACGCATTACTTCCCGAAATATCTACCCCTAAGCAAACTGTCAGTGTGTTTAAAGAATAACCTAGAAATATATTTGTGAATTATTGTCATAGTAATTGTGCCACACATAAGACACATGTTACAAAAATACTAATTTATGTTTTAAAACAAAGATGAGGCTATATTAACACCATAGGATTTTGGTTGTCGTGTTTTCAAATATTTAAGGCAGTATACTTGCTTTCTCAATTGTATAATATCAAGGTCTTAGAAAATACATAACCCATTATTGATTTAAAATTAAGACAATACTGAAAATACTGCCTTGAGAGTGTAGCCCTTTTTAAAAAATAAAAATCATTATTTTTCTTTAAAAATAAATTTACATGGGACTTGATTAAAAATATCTGCAAATAAAGTAACTTGCTAAATGCGCAATGAAAACATTTTTGCCTTTTCCACTTGTTTTGTGTCTCGATCTCAAATAAAATGTTCAAAGACCAATAACCTTACTACCATTTCTAGAGAAGAGCTGATTTCACTTAAGATTAGTAATGTGTAACAGAAATTGAAAAAAAAAATCTTTGTGATACAATACCTTTTTAATAGTAAATGATCTTCAATTTTCACTCTTGGTCATACAATTTCTGATTGTCACAATATTACCTAGTATGAAGAACACAGTGACCAATGGTTCTGAAGGAATTGTAAAGAGACTATATAATATTCAACAAAAATGACAGTAAAATAAATATGAAGTTAAATTTGAGTTGTTTTTTTTTCCCATTGGGCCTTTGATGACAATACAAAAAATAAAATACAATATATATGTTTAATCGTGAGGTTCTTATGATATCCATGAACTTAAAAACAAATCTTCTGCCTTAAAATCCAAATAACTTTATCACATAAAGCTATCTATAAAATGAGTAATTATTTTGCCAACTATTTTTTGCCTTTTGAGACAGAAATAAGCTTAAATAATAATTTATTTTTAATTATCTTGTAGTATTGAGATAAATAATGTAGAACTATGTCTTATTATTTATTTGCCTTGTTATTGCTTCAATGTAATACCAGAAAAACTCCTTAAAAACCAAACTATTCAATTGACCATTTGTTTTAGCTAAAAATTTTCTGACAGCTATTTCAAATGATTTTGTTACTAAAGTTACTGTTTTGGCATCTATTAAACAAAGTTAAGCTTCATAACAATTCTACCCTCTATTGCCAGAAGCAGAATATATCTTGGAAGTAAATAATTATTAGCCTATGTGTATGCAGTTCTAGTTATAAGAGTCAATAAGGATTCCTTTGAAGTTGCATCTTAAATTTTAAAAATCTCATTTCAATGCATACAAAATTAAACAATAATTTCAGATATTGAAAGGGTAACCATGAAATGAAGGACGCAAGAAGTAATAGTAAATATTATTTAATTTCACCCAAATGGATGTTTAGAATACCAAGACACTTTATTGTTCATGACAGAGCTATCAGATTGCATGCAAAGACAAAACAGAAATATATGTCAAAGAAATATAAAATTCCAAATGATAGATGTTGATAAACAAAATCCTACTTCTTTACATAATACAATCAATCTTTTTAGGTTTATATATGACAGTCTCCTTCTGCAGGGCAGTGAGTTCCAAAGCCGATAGGGCCACTTGGTAAAGTCAAAGAAAAATCTCGATGCTGATTTTTTTTTTGATAGAAAGTCAGCAGAAAAGTCACCATGTCAGGTAAAATTATCAAAATACTCAGATATAAAACTTTATAAGAAGTGGCACAAAGGCAAACAACAAAATTAGAAGTTATTTTTGAAAATTCCCAGAAAAATATCTAAAATAAATAAGTAAATAGATACTTTAAAATGTCAAACTTTTAAATGTCAATTGCTCTCATGTAGATGCTAAAATTAATCATTTGTCCAATTAATCAAAGAAAAAAACTATAAACTCCTTCCTCCTTTCACCACTATCTCCCTCAGTATCTAAATTGTGAAAAAATTTTAACATAAGCATCCAGAAATACATATTTATATTTCTACTCGCTGTTACATATATTTATCTACCAAAGGTTTTTATAATGGTTTTCTATTTTTGAAATACAAATGCAGAAACTGTTCTACTCTGATGGCTAGAATGCTAGCATGGAAAAATATATGCATTATCTTTATGGTTACTTCATTACTTTTGGTGAAATGCATAAATTTGAAATAACCTCATAAATTGCTTATGGCCTGTTTTATGTTGTTTCTAGTTCCTTGTAACTAATTCCAATGACTCATAATATGTGACATGTTCAAGTCACCACTAATGGCCCAAAGAAAATAAAACAAACAAAAACTTCAACAGTTATATTTTTAAAACCAAAACCTTAAAAAAGTATGAAAAAAACCTAACTTAACTGTAAGATTTAAAATTTCTTCTTTCAACTACTACTTAAAGCAATTAAAAAATCTATCAATCTACCAATGTTTAGATTAAAAAATGCTTAACAGAGAAATTAAGAGATGTAAATATTTTTTAATTGACCTTATAACACTCACATTTATTTTCTATCATAATTTATATGAAAATAAGTAAAATTTTCTCTCCAAAATATTTTATTTAGATTTTTTAAAAAGCAATCGAAATTAGAAAAATGCTTAATTTTATAATTTGTTGCTAAAATCCATGAAGTTGAAATTTTAATATCTGACTACCATATCTGATTATTTTGAATATTTTAATTAAAATGATTGACAATTTTATTATTTAGTTTTAAGTTCAAGGAATCCCAATTTTGTTTATTTACATAAATAAGAAACTATTCTTTCTTCCAACATATTGTGATCTGAAATAGAATTTTAATCTATCAAAAACTTCATTTTAATTAGATATAAATCATATAACTCCCAATATTATCCTTCTGCAACATAATTCTGTCCAAGTAAATCTGTAATTTTTTAAATTTATTCAGAATTATTGATCTAGGTAACTCATAACCCTGTGGCAAATCTTGTTGCTATCAGTAGCACATTTCAGGATGGCATGAATCCCAAACTGCATTTAGTGCTCATATTTAGAAACTTGGTGAGCAAGTTACAAGTCATGTCTAATGTGTGAGGAAACTTCTGTCAGAGAAGGATACAGCACTTCAGCTGGGTGAACTGATATTTGGAATAAAGAGATCATTTCAAAACAAAACACTCCATTGCAGAGTATTTTTAGGAAATGGACTGTATGCATTTGGTCTGCATGGTTCAGAAAGAGATTTTGAAATAAAAATCTCTTAATTTTGCTAATTCATTGTTAATTCAGGATTACCAATGTTTTGGCTTCTATGAAAATGCCATTGTCATTTAAATATAAGTGCCTTTGAAAGTCAGAACACTTGCTTTTAAGGGTGCTAACTTCTCTCCCCTGCCTTATCTCTGGGGGAAGGCAGAAACAGAGGTGTCTCTCATCCCTCCAGCTACTGCCATCAGTCGACCACTGGAGGAAGGAAACTACAATAGGCCAAATTATTCTACCAGGTCTACCCATTGTCCACCATAATGAGTCCTGACAACCTCTTGGGACTAATAGTGTCACTTGTCAATGAAATAGATTCTCTCACTACCTTTAGAGCACTACAAAAAAGAAGACCAAGGGATGTGCACACAGTGGGAGATGATTTGTCTTCTTTGATTTACAGACCCAATAAAGAAATTTAGCAGAAGAAAGGAATTATTTAACAGTGAGCTGAGGGGCTTCTTTCACTGGGCAAACTGAATCACGGTGTGTTTACAAGTCTCACCCGACTTTTGCCTAATTATATAACCAAATATTTGCAATTTTGACCCAATCTCATACAGATTCCCTGACACACCTTAACTGGTCACATTCCTGAGCAACTTGGAGATTATTTGCTCAGTATTTGAAACAAACCATATGTTGCAGGGAATTTCTCATACTTTAAAACATCATACTCTTGGCTTCTCTCTCTCAATTGTGAGTTGAGAGAAAATTTCCAACATCACAAACCAACACACTTCACTGTCATTCGAAAGCCTTACTTGATTAAAATAATTGTAAATAATGCAAATAATAATAAAGCACAGTGAATTCCCCTCTCACCTGTTTCTTCTTTGGAGACATAAAACTCTTCTCTCAGATTTGGAGTTGTTCTAAAAAATCAGCCCTTTATCTTCATTCCTTTGCCCTTTCTCCTGTTCAGACCTGAGCAAAAAATTCCTCTGGAAAGCATTTCCTTCTTGAATTGATAGCCCACGCTTTTAATTCTAACATTTCAATACATGGATGAATGGAGATTATGTATGTGTGTTGTGTTTCATGGACTTGGTTGTGATAATTTAGGTCTAGTTTACTGATAATACTGGAGCATTATACAATATATAGTCTGACAGTGGCCGTAAAATGGACATTTGTTATTATATTGTGCTTCGTGTTGTTTAATGGTGTCCACAAATATTTGCAAAACATAAAAAATACTGATATTTTAATGATGCAGTAGGATTACATCAAATAAAACCACTTTAGCTATAGCTGTGTGACAACAAAATTTACTGCGCAAAAATGGCAACAGAATTTAAATGAAAAGTTCTATGAAAAAAAATAGCCTGACTTTTTGAGGTTTATACGTGTGTGTGTTTTTATTGGTGTGCTAAATTGATTCTATACAGTAAATGGCATCATTGCCTTTACATAGCATTTTGATAATTTCCAGATGGTCTGTGTTTTCATTTTACATAGGAAATTATGAACATAGAATTATTTTCCAAAGTTTTAAAATGTAACATGGCTGCAAATCTCAAATCTAGGTAAACACCACAATGATATAAAAACACTTCTGTAGAAGTGTAGCATCTATGGACATATATTAATATTAACTGTACAAAATCACTTTAGCCTTCAGCTAATATTACTTTTGGTGCTAACTATCCTGAAGACTGCCATTAGTAGGTAGATTATTTTATACCCCTCCTGTCCACTTAAAGTTCAAAATTTGTTTCTTCATTCATTGTTCTCTTCCCCTTACCCACAATGGGACTCTTTCTTGGCCTGTAAGGAATTTTTCCATTGCATCGGATTTCCTAGAAGTTCACCTCCACAGTCTATCATTTGATAATAAATCGCAGTGTTTCTTCTGCCCACCCTGCTTGTAGCGATCCCGTTTCAGCTCGGTGCACAGCCTGCAATGCCATCCATTCTCCACACATGTCCTCACCAAAGATCTTGTGTTGCACACAGCTTTGCCACAGGGTAGGCAGCCTGGCTCAGATCCAGGAGCACTTTGTGGGTGATCCTGACTTGCTTTTCAAGTTAAGTACGGCTGGTGGATGATGCTGAAGGAAAAGCTCAAAAAGCCAGATGTCACATCTAGCAAAGGATGTACACTGCATTCATGCCAGAGAATTGGATTTGGTGTGGAGACAGACGCCATCTTAGTTTCTTGAAATCTTCCATTTCACAAAGCTCCCATAGTTATTGTTGTTGATGTCATTATCTCTGCTGAGGAAACTGAATTACTGTATTTCTAATAGCTAACTAATGTCATTTGTTCTATATTTGCATGCTAAGTCCTATAAAATATATATGCTTTCAATGAACTCCAAACATTCATTCAACAAATATTTGTTAAACCCATGCTTTTAACTGGGTCAAAAGAGAGAAAGTAGAAAAGAAAAAGTCTATCGAGTTTACCTCTTATTACTGGATTATATCTGTGATTATTTCCATTTTCAATGAACTGGTTTTGGCAGACAGAATTGGTTCCAGAACAATCGTCAATTATGCCCAATGGAAATGGTAGAGGTTTGGACTAGAGATCCGTTTAATTAAGCCATTTCTTGTCATATACCTAAATATAGTCTTATAAGAGTCAAAAAGAATCACTGAACAAAATATCTTCATTTCTGATGCTGTTTCTACACTATACCCACTTACACGCACATGCACATGTCCACACCTACTCACCTTCTCCTCTCCCAGAAGCAACCTCTGTTGATAACTTGGTATGTTATGCACCTACATGTATGTGTGTTCATATCACAATAATACTTTGTGTTTTTTATAAATGGGATTATAAAATATAACTGTCCCATATATTTTTCACTTAAAAATGTTTTAGAGATCCAAGTCAATATGTGTAAGTCTACCTCTCTTTTCAACAGCTGAATAGTATTCTTTGCTTAAAGAATGGACCAGGTCCCTATTGATACATCATGGCACCATTTCTCAGCTTGAAGGAATAGTGCTCATTGCCAACTTTTTTCTATTTTAAGGAATTTCTGCAGAAAAGCTACACCATACATATGATCTCCATTTTCAACATGCTATTTCTTTTCATTTGTAGTGTTTGAAATGTATCAAAGCTCCAAAAGAGAATTCTGTGTCTAATTCTCTCTGGAGTCTTCTCTGAAGTACTGATGGCTTAAAGGCATAAGTTTCAAGTTATTTATTTGATGGCAACAGTAACCTCAAAATTACTTCACACTTCGCATGTTTTTAAAAACAATTAGTTTATATTACAAGCCTAGCAGTGAAATTTAAAAAACATACTTTGAGCAAAAAGATAAAGTGGTCTTGCAAGGTTTTATTTAGATAGAAGAATACATATCCCTCCAAAAATATGAAACTAGCACAATGCGTTATTCATTTGATTTAATTTTAAAAATCTGTTCCCAATAGAAATGGAAGATAGAGTTGGAATTAATCTGTGTGCTTTGATTATAACCTTTACATAGGCCAAGACATAATTTATCCTTTCAAATTCCTTTTTAGTGATGACAAATAGATAGAGAGAAAGATAGATAAATAGATATGACAATGTGGGCCCAAATAATTCCAAGCAGCAATTTCATCTGCACTGGTTATTGGTTGGCACTTATTATCCCCTACCATACATGATAAGTTGCTCAAAATCAGGTTTTTTGAAAATTTCTTTCAGGTTGTAAGTTTTCTGATATTAAATCAAGACAAAATATGTGCATACACACATCAACAAGAGTGGTAGTTCAGGAAAGGGGAGTATTTCTGTTTTTGTTAGAATTTCTAAATAGAATGCTGTCATTTTTATCATCTTGTGTTTACCTTTAAAAGATCGCCTGGTTAAAATCATGTCTCTCTTACACATTAAAAAATACTGCATAAAGCTATGTTTATATTACATGGTAGAGGGGGTTGGCTTCATAAAGTTTTAGGCTGGGGAATAAACCCCTTATGATCCATGAAGCACACAGCACACATTGGGCATAGTCACTGTTGACTCAGGAGAGTCATCATTTCCCTTAGTCCCTGCTCAGGTCAGTTAGTAGACTGGTTTTGTCCTTTCTACTTTTAAGGACCTAATCCAAATATTATCCCTGCATTCTAAGTAGAAATTGAAGGGGAGATCATGATTTGACAGTGGTAAATATTTTTTCCATTCCCTTTGTTCCTGAGGTGAAAGAGTGAGTCAACCTAGAAAGTGACAATTTATATTTATTAATATAACCTCTAGCAGCACAATGTGAAAAGCAATCATTCAAGTTGTATACACTTTTTCAAGAATATTTGACTGTTGTTCTCAAACTTTCTCAAGTGTTCACAATGTTGATACTAACTCCCTGGTCCCATCTGGTGATGTCTGGGGATCTATTCCTCTTAACAAAATAAAAATATCAATACTTTGGGAAATAATCTTTTATGATAAGATTTAATGTCTTTTCTTCTACAAAGAGTCATTATTTCTTTTCAGCAGTTTTAATTTTATCTTATTTTCATTATCATATTAGAAATTGAATTTCTGTTATTTCTTTATTTCATCTTCCCTTATTTTTGACATAAAATAGAATTTAAAATTTATAGCTTGTTTTTTAATTCAAAAACTGTATGTGAAGTTAATATAAAAATTAAATGACTGAACACAATGAGATACTTATTCACACACACTAGAATAGATAACATAAAAAAGACTAACTATACCAAGTGTTGGCAAAGCTGTGGAGTGATTAGAACTTGTTATCATGTCTGGTGGGAATGAAAATTGGGGGAACCACTTTGGAAAATAGCTTGGCTGTTTTCTACAAAGTTAAATACATGCTTTTCAAATGCACCAACAATCCTCTTATGAGGTAGTTTAGCCAAGACAAATAAAAACATGCCCACATAAAAGTTGCAGGCAAATGTTTAGGTTAGTTTTATTCTTAACACTTCTAAATTAGAATCAATCAATATTCTCAACAATAACCAATTCAGTTCATAAAAAACCGGGGTATATTCATGTACATATGATTTTAATACTCAATAATACTAAACAACAAAGCATTGACACAACAGCATGAGTAAATCTCAAAAATATTATGCAGAAAAAATAAGTCAACCACAAAAAGTACAGTGTATGTGATTTAATTTACATGAAATTCTACAAAAAATATTTTTTTCTTCAAGTATATCAGAGAATTGCATGATACCAGAGTGAGATTGTTAAGGGTACAGGAAACTTTTATGGGAAGATTTAATCGCTTGATTATGGTGGTGGTTATATGGGTATAGAAAATTGCCAAGTTCTTTTGAATTGTGCATGGGTGCAGTTTCTTACATGTAGTTACACCTCAGTAAAACTTATTCTTACAGAAAATTAAATGCCTTATGTTTAAAAGGGAATTTCTGGAGTTGGCAAGAAGATCTAAAAACAAACAAACAGCAATTTACACTGATGGAGAGGGTTATACTGGTAAAATGTAGGGACTTAATCTCCAAAGAAATTTTTATACCTTTGAGCTAGTAATCCTCTACTCAGACTTTAAAAGCAATCAGATGTTGCTGGATCTTCTTTCACAGCTAAAAACATGTTCCTGATGAAGTCTCTGATTATTCAAGGTTGATGTTGACCACACTAATCCTCCTATCAACAAGAACTGGGGTGCAGGAGAGAGGTGCAAGGAAGTGAGAGGATTCACAAGAGACAGAGTGGAGAACAAGAATAGGCAGATCTACTGAAATACACTGCTGAAAGGAGCAGTGGGTGAGACAGGAGAGGTCTGGCCATGTAGGTCACCTCCCTGGCCAGGGATTGGACTCTTGCTACAGTGGCTGGCAATAGATTGATAGTGCTGAGACTTTAATCCCTGCTCCACCAGGGAGGTCCCAGAGTTTCGGGTTTTGTTTTGTTTTGTTTTGTTTTGTTTTTGAGATTGTAGTTTTGGGGTTCTCATTTTCTTGCTGGTTGTCATTTAGGGTCCAGAGTTTCCTTCAGTTACATTGTCATGTGACCCTATCACTAGCCTTCCCACACCACAGTGACTTCAAGTCTGGGGGGAGAATCTGTCTTTTCAGAAATGGTCTGGTACTTCTTTTGAGTTAGTGGGATCCATTGAGGGTAATCTTCCTGGATTAACTCAATCAACTGACATGAATCCAAAGTACATTTGCAAAACCATTTCACCCTAGCCACAATTTTAAAAAATCAGCAGTGATATTCCATCAAATTCACATGTCCTCCCATACTCTAGAAGAGATTAGTATGCGCTCCAGGTGCAGGAATCTTGGGGCTCATTTTAGAATTCTGCTTATCACTGTATTATTTTATTATTTTATTTGTATCACTATAGTATAGTCACACATTACATATATTTACTACAGGAAAAAGGAAGTTCCCACAGAGATTAAATCTAACACTATATGTGTTCTCTGTATTTCCTGGGATTACTAACTAGAAAAAATACCAATAAATAGCAGGAAATGTCCTTGAAAGATTGACTCATCCATAATCAGAGAAGGTGCTCTTCCATATATATAACATAAACAGCCTCCATGGAACTTCTAATTCCCTTCTTCCTAATGCTATGTTCTTGGGATAAGAGGAAGCTAATTCATGCCAACAGAAATTTCTCCAGCCTGCTCTTGCAAAACCACTTCACCCTTCTGCTTCTGGAGATCAGAAGTCTAAAATGGTGTTCTTTCTAAAGATTTCAAGAGAAAATCCACTCCCTGGACTTTTTTTTGACACTTCCTGCATTCGTTGGCTCATGGCCCCTTCCTCATCTTCTCAGAACATCACTCCAAACCTGGCCGTGACAAACACTGCTGGTTATCACTGCATCTTTACAACATGTCAATGTGGCTTCAGAACTCTTCTGAGCAAAGATTTTCAAGATCACAAAACAATAAGTAGGAGTTGACACACAAGGTTAAGCCTACTTGCTATCCCTGGGATAAACTAATATCAGAAGTGCCAATTAAAATCAGACAACAAAATTGAGTACCAGGTATGACAGGACAATTCTAAGTGCTAATAATAATCTACTTCAGTGGAGAAAAAAATCTTATGTAAATTTTGTTTTCATTCAAACTAACATTTATTGAGTTTCTTTAAAAAGTAAATACATACAAATATATTTCCTACCACTTAATGAACTTAACAAAAGAAAATTGACTGGAAAAGAGATGTTATTTTTTTAGCTACTAAAAACATATTTGAGAAGCAGCAACAGGAAGATAGCTTTCTTTTTTTCTTGCAGCTTTACCTGCTTACCACTTCAGAGTTTCCTAAGTGAGTTCATGAGAATGGACTCATTAAATTCTTGAAATATGTCTGCAATATAAGTATCATCATAATCTTCCCTTTAAGTTCATAAAATTAAAGTCATAAAGGTGACCACATCTTTTGCCCAAGATGAGAGTTTTATCAGCAAATGTAAATCCTTTTCTTCATATTAAAGTCATCTTTACGACCTACCAAGAAAGGTGTGAGACAAGACTCAGACATCAGAAAATGCTTTAAAAGAGCCACTGTGTCTGCAAGTAACAGTCAATTCAAACTGGCTTTACATAATAAAGTACTCATGTAGAAGTCCAAGCTATTATTATCAGCTATTACATCAATAATGTCATCAAAGCCTCAGCTTCTTTCTGTCCATCTGTTTTACTCTCCGCTGCCAAGACTGTCCTCCTAAAACTGTTACCCTTTGTGGTCAGAAGATGGCTATCAACTGGAAACAGGGCTGTGTGCCTCCTTGTTTACAAGCAAGAATAAAGTTCTTTTCTCTGAGTACCTTGGCACTAATCTGCAGTTCCACTGGGTCCTTAGAATCATTGTTCATATCTAGGCCAGGAACTGTCATCAGGAATGGCCTAGCAATCAGTAACTACTGGAATTAGTAGACAGGGCCAGTTTCCCCAGGATAATCCCATTAAGAAGAGAATAGAACTAAAATTAATTTTTTGCTCAGGGGGAAGAAGGAAAGAGGGGCAACTGAAGCTGTCTATTTCAGATACAGTTTAAATAGTACCCAAAATTGACTGACCTCCCCACTCCCAAGCTTATGGGACCACCTCTTTACTTGGACCTCCCTAGATATTTTTAGTCCACCAAACACAAGTATGGTGAATAATCATCCTGGAACAGTAGTGGTAGGTAGATTGGGTGAAAGATCAGTATACATGTTACTCTGCCTAGCCTTTCAATAGCAGCAACTCTTGTGAGCTCAGTCTATTGCTGGGACCCTTCTGTGGCTAAGTATTAATTTTCAATTGCTTCTGGAACAAATTACCACTAACCATGTGACTTAAACAACACAAATTTATTAACTTATTGTTCTGGAGATCAGAAGTCTAAAATGGATGTTCCTTCTAGAGGCTTCAGGAGAAAATCCACTCCATTGACTTTTTTGACACGCCCTGCATTCCTTGGATCATGGTCCCTTCTCCATCTTCACACAGCATCACTCCAATCTCTGGTTTAATCTACACATCACCTTACTTGTTTTTCACCCTTCTGCCTCCCTCTTAAAAGAAATTTTGTGGCTATGTTGGGCCCATCTAGCTATTCCAGGGTAATTATCCCATCTCCATACCCTTAATCATATCAGCAAAAAATGGCTCTCAGGCCATGGAAGGCAATAATAGCCACAGGTTTCAGAAATGGAGGTTCCACATAGATAGACACCCTAGTGCATCTCTATTATTCAGCTGCTTCACACTGGCTCCACCAAAACCTAAGTCTGTCCTTGGGCCTGGCAAGGAGTTTCTTTTCTGCTCACAAGGTCTGCACCCCCTTAATTCTTCTGTTGAAAGCTCATATTACAAATTGAAGCAGACTAAATTGCAAAATGAGTCTTCTGAGGATGGATCTCACTCCACCCTTCAGTAACAAAGGGCCCCTCTGATCTCTCAGTGGATTGCAAGCCTAGAATGGGACAGGTTCAAGACTGGTGATGCCACAGATACCCTCATTACCAATATGAGGTCTAGGGTTGTAGACAGGAGATGGTAAATTTACCACCAGTTTTGCCAGGAACTAAGCACAGCTGGTGGGAAACAATTCATCAGATACATTACACCCCATATGTCCAGATAGTTTATTCAAAATTCAAAATACCACACATCACACATAATGTCTTTCATACTAATATGAAACTTACTGTTTTAAAACTTGAAAACTTCATATATTTTCCAAGAAAATATTTATGGATTTAAAGAAAACTCTATGAAGCATTTTGTAATAACAGGAAGGCACAGAGCAGGTTCTCTACGGATACAAGCAGAGAGTAAAGGAGAGCCCTGGAGCCATGAGTGGCTTTTCCAGGTTTCCAGCGATCTTCTTAAAGCATTTGTAGTGAGGCAACGAGGTGCAGGGCAGGCAGGGCTGCTGGGGGGCCAGGAAGCTGCCAGGCTTCCCAGCGCCAGGTGAGTCTTTGCTCTCTGGACTCTGGTGTTCTCTCATGGTCTCTCCACCACACTCTGCCATACGGTCCTCTGTCTCTCAGCTCAGGCATGTCCACTTCGGCATGGCCACACTACCCCCCAGATGGCCACAATCAGGCATGTGTACCCCGAGCCCACACTCAATGGGTGCATTTAAATCCACAGAGGCCAACAGCACAAACACCTGAGCAATCTTCATTGACCCTTACATATTTCAAACATGAAAAATCAGTACTAGAAACCTGAAAATAACTACAAAAGTTAATATAATTAAAAACATTCAATGTCACTCAAGTCTAACTAGATACCATGACCTGAGCATAAGGCCCAAACTTCCTTTTGCAAATTAGGATTAGTAGTGGGTTATGGGCACTGTGAATGCATCTAGCAGCAGGCTGAAATTTTCCCTTTAATATAATCAGAAAAGTGGAAACACTTTCTCAATATGATCTAGTTTTACTTAATACCATGTTGGGGCACAAACAAAGGCCATCTCTCTTGTCACCATGATAAGATCCCGCACTTTGGGAAAAGCTGGACAGAAAGCTGCCGGACCTCTCTAAAGAAACTCAGCGAGGGAAAGGGGTGCTGTATGTTGGAATTTTATGAAGCGGATCACATTCCTGCCACGTAAACAACATAACAGCACTAATAAAAGAACTTGCCTTGGGTTACACAGCTACAAAGCTGCCTAAGGAGGATTTAACCCCAAGAAGTCTGACTCCAGAAACCTGTGTTTGTTTTGTATCTAGAACACTGGAGAAGTTCCAAATGAGGAAATAACTGTTTCAGGGTGGGCCAGAGAGGATGTATTCAAGTAAGTGTGCATACAGTCACTCTCTCTTTCTCTCTCTCTCTCTCTCTCTCTCTCTCTCTCTCTCTCTCTCTCTCTCTCACACACACACACACACTGGGACAGTGTATTCTACACTTTCTGACCTAATAGTGTCAACCATCACTACCCTGAGGTCACCTGGAGTCACCAACATTGATGAGGCCATGGGATGTGTGGAGGGAGCTGCATCTTCTCCATGTTTGGGTAGGTTTTTGCTGGCATTCCATGTTCCTCCATTTTGTACTGAACTGCTAGGCTACGCTGACACCAGAGACCTGAACTAGAGTAGGCGCATTGGACAATGAATGAATGAATGAATGTAAATGATAGTTTGATATTAGAAGTGTTTGTGTTTAGAAATTTGGTGATGGAATATTTAGAAGTATGCCATGGGAACATAAATCTTAGTTACATCAACTAGTCTATGGTAAAATTTATTTCATTATCCTTCATTTTTCGTGAAGTAGCAGTTTCCAAGAATTTCCATGATGTTAGAGGAGGACGTACTGTAACTGTGACATGCACATCTTGGGACTTCTAAGGATTGTCAAAAGCAGCTGATGTAAAAAATCACTGCCTTAGCCTCTAGCTTTGGGGATCAATGGCAAAGAAATAGGTTTGGTGATCAAACACACCTTATTTAAATCCTGGTTGTTGTGCTTAAAGGGAAAATGACCTGAAGCCAGTCCAGGGTCCCCAGGGAACAAATTAGAAGTGTACATTCTCAGGATCCACCTCAGACACACTGAATCAGAAACTTCTGGGGTTAGGAACCAGCAACCTCAGTTTTAAAAGGTCCTCCAGGTGATCTTAATGGACTGATGCTCGAAACACCTAACTTAGGCAATTGTTCTTTCTAAGCCTCAATTTGTTCCTTATAAAATGGAGAACATGCCCACTCTGTCTGTATCACTGTGTCTTAATTCTGCAGAAACAATGTGAAAACACAAAACATAGCTCCTGGAACCCAATAGGTGCTCGATAAATGCTGTTTTCTCTTTTCAGACAGTAAGTTTTGAGGGTACAAACCAAATAAAATGAGTGGCCATGGAACCAACCCCCAGAGGTGATTTTTTAAAAGTATAATTTTCACTTAATAGCTTCAGAAAACGCAAGGGGCAGGTGGAGGAGGGGCAGGAGACAAGATGCCATCAAACACCTTAACAATCCCCTCTCCTCATCTCTGCCTCTTTCCATGGCCTGCCCAGGAACTCCCAGGGTCTGCCCAAACCTCTGGTTGCTTCCCAACTGCTTTGCACACACCTCCAGAAAACTTCCGGTCTCCTTTTGCTACTCTCCACCTTGCACACCTTTTATCCTTATAGAGTTCTCACTCTTTCCACAGAGAACAGGATTTAGTGTTTTCTGCTTCCGCTTAGATGAAGTATTTCAGTGTAAAGAACCTAATACACTGTTTGCTCTGGGCTACTGAGATGAAGGACCTGCTAATACATTTGAATCCTTTGAGCTGATAGAGCCATTACACTGTTCAGGCACCTTCAGAATATAACTTTACCAACACTTAAATACAAGTTTCTAAAAACATGGGCATACATTTTCCTAAGTCTGAATTTTCCTCTTTTATGATTTCCTCAGTCAGACATTGAACATATAATGTACAGTAGTCCTTTACAGGTGGATAGCACAGTCTTCATATGGTATTTTCACATGGAATCACTGAAGTGAGCCTGACTGACATTCTACAGAGCTAAAAAGTGTATATGAGGACCCCAGTTACATACGAGGCATTCTTTTTGGTTACCTGAAATAAATTAACATCCTATTCTAACATTGTATGTTATATAACATTATATGTGTCAAGTGTTCATCAGTGAGAATCAACAATTGTACATGCTACATTAAGTTCACTGATCTGGAGGGCCTCTTATCCTGAATAAAGTTCCAGAATCAAGGAGGGTTCAACTCTTCAGTCCCACCACAGCTTCCCTGCCTCCTGCCTTTCCTATGGATCGTGAGGTCTCAGAACATGTGATCTTACTTGAACTTCAAAGTGCCAACATGATGATTTTACGAAGTAAAATGTTAAGTCTTCTCTGAATGATCAGGAAGATTGAATCTTTTCTAACAGATAAAATAATAAATATCAATTATATAATAGAGACATTTTATGGGGATAGAGTGGGGAATGAAATAAAAAACAGTGGGGGGGGGGAAATGCACTGGACCTTGGTGATGGCACATGGGTGCTTTGGTGATGAGAAGCCCAAGGGGATTACAACTGAGATGGAAAAATGCACAAAATGATGGAAAAATAAACTACTGGGAAAAAATAATAAATATCAAATTTTCCGTATTGGGAGGAATTGGTTTTATTTTTTGAACAGAATTCTGTTTTCAACTATTGAAGGAGAGAAAAACCTTCAAACTAAGGCCAGACGATGCACTTCCGGCTTCCCCTCTGCTTCCCTCCCTGCCTCCTTCCCAGGTCTGCGCAGACCAGCACCTGCACCCTGCTTACCGTGAAGGAAAGGGGCCACATGGTGCCATTTAACAGACGTTCAGTTCCAGCCAGGTCACTTGAGATTTTAATTCAAAACATTGCCTTTTACTTAATACTGATAATCATAGCATGATGCTGCTCTATTTACTGAACTCACGGTGCCCATAGCACGCAAAGACACAGGCTGGACACCTGGCTGAAGCACACCTGAAGGTGTGGTGCAGCACTCAGTGGCTCCCAGCCTGGGTGTTTCATTCCAGTGTGACCCACTCTTTGAAACTGCATCAGCTCTGTTTTGTGGAACCATGTTTCCTGTTAGTACCCCTCCATACTTTGCTGTGGGGAACACGTAAGTAAATAAGGACTAGACTCCTGTGACTGAAAATAAGTGGCCCTTGCATGTGTCTGTCTTTTGTTCCAGCCATTGCATGTGTATTTTGGAGCGCAAATAACAAATCGGGTAACAAAGTTTCTGGCTTTCAAGAAAGAAAGAAAAAAAAAACTCACTCTTCTTGGTACCCGTTTCACCAGGTTATTAATCTATAAATGTTGTTGCCACTTCATGCTCTGTGGGACCCCAAGAAAGCAAGCAGTGTCTGTCCCTCTCCCCCACCCACTCTCACACCTGCAAACAGTGAGTTCCCAAGTGTCATCAGTAGCAAACACAGCCTCTGTTTAAAAGATGATAACTCAGTTATTCCAAGATAGGAGACTCTCCCATACTCTCCACACCTGCATAAAAGTGCCAGGGTTATTTAGAACAAGCGGCTGGTATTTATTTCCAAATACCAACAGTATTACTGCTGCAGCTAGATAAATATCACATGACATGAGCGATAACAAACATTCTGCCTTGGCCTTCCATAGATCCAAGTTTACAGAGATTAAGGCAGACAACACTGAGAAAAGCAGGCAAGCGAAGAATTCAAAATGCAACTTTCTCCCAGTGGTGTAAAATGCAGTGGGATATTTAAAACACACACCCGCAGTCACACAAGCAAATGTGGAAAGCTTTGGAAAGCTTTGTAGAAAACACTAGTATGGCTATTAGTGTTTATATGAAATATTTCTGGGAGTGAGTCTGACCCAGACAATGAAAAGAGGATTTTGAAACTGGGCCACTTCAAACAAATTTAGAAGTACATAAAAATGACAGTAGCAGGTATGAGGCTAGAAAGATTTCAAGGACATCTCTGGCTACAAGGTTCTCCCTTATTAGCTGACAAGTGGAATTCCTCCATCATAGCTATATTTCTGTGACTTACAGTTTGTCTCTCATCAAAAGGCCCATATCCTCAAGGGGAGATTATTTACACTTCAGTGAAAATTGTAAGTTTCCACAGGTTAAGTTTCAATTGGAATATGGAAAGGACCAGGGGAACTTGAAAGTTATTAGTTAAGCAAAAAATATGCCTATTTTTTAATGTTGAGCCCCCCAAATATCCATCAAAGTGTAACTATACGAACCCTTTTCAGCAAAATTTACATTCTTTCTAGATCTAGATTCACCATTTCTGTTGCCGTCAGGAAGATACACCATAATATTGAAATGAATGTAAATACATAATGAAATGAAAATGGTTGAGAACACATTTGCTAGAGTTCTGAGATTGTCAGAGGGTGGTGCCATAAAAAGGATAAATGCAAGATGGGGAGTCAGCCCCCAAGTGCATTTCCAGTTTTGTCTCAAAATGCTCCTAAATGTGATCACAAGTAAGGTTTTTAATATCTTCAGCAGAACCCTTTTTTTTGTTAGAGAAAAAAAGAATCAGCTATCATATCTCCCTCATAGGACTGTGATGAGAGTAAAAATCAATACAAAATCACTAATTTTTAAAGGTTGAGGAACCACACGCAAAATCATTTTTATCAAAGTTCAAGCAGCAGGACTGGACGTAGTCTGCAGTCTGTAACCAGGGGGCGCCCTCCAGCTCCACTTTCCCTGCTGCCCACAGGCCAAGAGGAAGAGCTATTTCCTATGACTTTCTTTTTTTTTTTTTAAAGATTTACTTATGTACACAGAACTGGGTACAGGTCAGATGAGCAGGTGTGGTGAAAGGATTCACAAGAGACAGAGTGGGGAGCAGAACAGGCCGACTGACAAAGTACACTGCTGAGGGGAGTAGAAGGCAGGTCAGGAGCGGTCTGCTGGCCCTGTGGGTGACCTCCAGGGCAGGGATCGAACTCATGCTGAAGTGGCTTTAGCTTCTTAGTGCTGTGCCTTAACCCGCTGTGCCACCAGGGAGGGCCCATCCTGTGACTTTTTAATCTACCTCCATAAAAAATTTGAGACAGATTAACCTTTCCGAGAACATTTAAAGAAGGTTGTCTTTGACTCAAATTCTTGCCATGCTTACTTCACATTTAAAATCTACACAATACATGTGTTTCGTTCTCTGTATGCCAACCATGTGCCTGGCTCCACGCTGGGAATGGGGGATTCAAAGATGGTGTCGGAGGCATTCGAAAAGCATTTGCTACCAATTATTTGAACCAAAATTGGACTGAAATGAAGGTAAGAGAGAATGTGAGTTAGTGAAAATCTTCTTTGGAGACTACTACCAAAAAGGTTCTACTTTTTTCAAAAGATAGTAAATAACCAGGAATGAGCAAACAAATGTTAACAATATTAAGCAGATGTTGCATATAATTAGGGAGTCTACTTTTACATGTACATAATGCTTCTAAAATACTCAAAAAGCATTTTTTCTCAATTGCTTTATACTTCACCACTTTGTTCACATCATTAAACGTTCCTCTCCTGTAATTGACTGAGTAAAAATAATTTTCAACTGTTTCTAGCTAAATAACCAAAATTTCTGTTTACAGAGAGACCAAATTCATTACATTTTATTGGGTTCTATGATTCCTCTAAATTCTACTTTTGATCACACTCACATTTAGAACTTTCTTCTTAGGCATGTTCATAATTAATTTGGAAGCTCAATGGACATAGGAGAAATGAGTAGGAAATCAGTGCATTGATTGGAAGTTTTCCTCACTGTCCAAAATAGAAAATCAAAAGTTTCTCTTAGAAAAATAGGAGTCAGAAAAGATTGAAATAAGCTAATACCATTGGCACTGTTTAAATGCTTTAATCATTATCTTAAGATTTTTTAATTGTATTTTTTAACACCAAAGAAAAACCTGCCCGATAGCATCCTTGTCTGGTTATTAATAAACTCTCATTAATTGGAGCTGTTTTGTATAAAAATAATTGAGACACAACAGGCCACTTGTGATTTTAACAGAGAGTGTTTTGCTGGTGGAAACTTCTATCAGGATAGTACCACAAGGAAACCACAAATGCACTTTTCATTACCAGAGGAAGTAAGACAGATACCATGTTAAGATTTATTTTTGTGGCGAGTCCAAAGAAAAAGATTTCTGTTTTAGCAGTTTGAAAGCAAGGGAAACAGCTTTTCACTTCCCAAAGCATTCTTCTTGCTTAGAACACTATGCAATTCAAATTCACTTTCCAGAATATAAAATCAGATCATTTGGGGGTTGGAGGGAGAGAACAATTCAAGGAAAAAAGACTGAAGGAAGCCATGTGTCATTAATTCAGTTATAAATTATTAGCCGAAAGCAGCCTCTCAGCATTTGTATTTGATGAACAAAAATTGATTGCTTCAAGGGCATTTCAGTCCTTTTGATGTTCCCATCTTTTAGCCCACCACAAATCTGAATCCTTAACAGAATGATTATAGCATTATAGTAATCCTGAGAGCCAATACTAAAGGATTTGCAAGAGCAACGGAGATCAATAGTTTGAAAAAAGAATGTCTTTTTGAATTGACAGCGCTGTCTCGCCTGATCGTGAACCTGAACAAAATAGTGGAGCCTAAGTACACAGGCAATCACACAGGCCCAGCAGAGCTGCTGCGAAGAGCTGGGCTTGGTGCGCTTGAATAGGCCTGAGCGCTGAATATTTCTAAAGGATTAAACCCCAACTAATGGCAACCCAAAGATATTTTGCAAACAATCAGTCTCTCCCCAAAATAGTTAGGATAATACATTGCGGGTCCTGGTTTGGTATTCAAAAGACTGGGTTCAGCTACAGGTTCAACATTTGCTTTTGCATAGAGTTTGAGATTATGGGAAATTGGATTAGAGGTAACGTTGTCTTAATGGCTATCTCCTCTGGGCCACTTTGAAATTGAGAATCCCCTGCAGTATTTCAGGAGGACTGGCGAGAACCATATCCTTAACACAGAACATATTAGAAGACGCAATGGGCCGGAATTGTTTAAAGACACAATTGCCCACATCTATGGGATTTCCAAGTTGTAACATCATTTGATACCTCAAAAGACAGAGAAAGGCAGCTGACTGTTAAAGGCTGCTCGAACAATTCGAGGATTAGCATAAAATTAGACATAAAGGAGGGTAAGTACAGCGGTGGCACTTGCTCACCACAGTAGGCCATTGTTAGGAGATGCAATGGACTCAGCGAAAGTGTGAAGGCATTTTAACATGGTCTGAGGACCTGCATGTTTTAACATTGATGTATATATTTTCCAGTTCTTTGTTTCCTCAACAAGAGGCCAGCTTAGTCCACTGGAGAGAGGCGTCAGGAGACTTCAGATGGCACACATCTGGAGAACATCCCATGGAAATTGTGAATGGCTAAGTAATCTCTTTCAGTACCCAGACAAGGAGTGGTAATTTATGGTTTAACAGACTACAAAACCTGCCATTCATTCTAACATACAAACTTTAAACCAAATGATTTGGAAGTGTGAAATATGCAGCAGCAATTAGCAGAGGGAAAGTGACTATTTTGAATGACACAAGTTTCATACTACCTTCCAAAGATGGAAGTGCCTTCTCGGGCAGAGCAAATGTTTTCTGTCTCTCTGTAGGATTGCCTTGCTTGCAATCCACTGCTCTCATGGCGCTGATCCTCACATTTCTGGCATCTAAAAGAAGGACTCAAATCAAAAGCATGTTAAAGTCACAATCCCTGAGAGTTGTGCTGCAGCAGATTAAACATTTTATTTGGAGACTGTGCATGATAACATGTGATCCTTAAAGTTAATCTTTTTCTCAAGCTGTTTAAAATGTTTTGTAGCTGTTCTTGTCTAAGCGAATCAAAAGAAGGATAAGCAGGAGCTGGCATAAATAATAGCTGCCTTAAAAGGGGCAGCAAAATTGATAGCTCTACAAATGGCAGCCACCTGTACCAGGAAAACTCAAAGAAAGAAAGCATTTGAAGAGAAAGAATAATTGGAGGTGTGACAGCAAAGAATAGAAATCACTCCCCAGAAGGTGTTTAAAAAGCTCTTCTCTCTCCTACTTAATCACTGTTCTTTTAAGCCCATAAATTAAAATGCAATGTGTATGTTATATGCATTATAAATATGAATACTCGTGGAATCAAAAGCATCTTAAATTTGCCCTGCATGCTTTCTACTGCCAGTCAATTCCATCAATGGTATAAGAATAACAAAATCTTGCAGTGAATCATTCTGCAGCACATCTCTTACAATTTTATTAAATTAACGTATTAATGGCCTGTCACTTAAGGTCTGCTTTTAGTGCCTAAACAAAATATTGATTTTCTAAGAGATTTAGCATTCTTTCCTTTTAGCATAGGAATAACAGATACTTCACTAAATTTGAAAGAAATTTGTAAGAGTCAAAGCACTTGCTGGTAATTTTTTCTCAAGAATTATGATGGTGCCTCTGGATGTTTCCAGTTCACTTACAGCTTTGTCACATTAAAATAAATAGTGTAAAAAACAAAGGAGCAGATAAAACTAAACAAAAAAAAATCCCTAGAAATCTGACTGGAATTGAAGTTACCAGAGGGGAAAGGTGGAGGGTGGAGAGCAAAAGGGGGAGGAACCCAATGGACTGTGGTGGAGGACCACAGGCACTTCAGTGGGTGTGTGTGGTGGGGTGACAGGCATCTGAGAAGGAGTGAGACCATTCCCCCTAAATTATCTACAGCATGGTAAATCAATGTTACCTCAATAAAAAGTAGTATCTTTTTTTTTTATGATTTATTTGTTCAAACAGAACTGGAGTACAGGACAGAGGCTCAGGGGTGGCGAGAGGCTTCACCAGAGACAGAGTGAGGAGCAGAAGAGGCAGATCTACGAAGTACACTGCTGAGGGGAGCAGCGGGCGGGTCAGGAGCGGTCTGCCACGCCATGTGGTCACCTCCGGGGCAGGCAGGAATCGAACTCATGCGGAAGTGGCTTTAGCTTCTCAGTGCTGTGCTTTAAGCGGCTGCGCCACCAGGGAGGGCCAGTAGTATCTTTTTTTATATAAAAAAAGGAATAGAAAAATGAAATGACATAACTTCGTATCTTAACACTCAAAAAGATAGAGCCAGGATTCAATTAAACTTAGGTCTGTCTGAGGGGGGAGAAAAGAAATGTTTGGAGTTTTTTGTTTTGTTTTTGTTTTGTTTATATTTTATAACAGTTTATTTTTACATCATTTTGTTTTTTTTTTTTTTTTTTGCCATCTCAATTGTAATCCCCGCGGGTTTCCCATCACCAAGTCACCAGTGTGCCATCACCATAATCCCGTGTACTTCCCTCCCCACCCCCACGCCCCCACCCCCGTTTTTGATGCCATTCCCCACTCCACCCCTGCAAAATGTCTCTGGTATATAGTTGTTCATTATTTTTGTTATTTTCTCGCCTGGTCCAGTATACTCCTGCTATGAGTGAAACCATCCGGTATTTTTCTTTCTCTTACTGGCTTATCTCACTAAGCATGATCTTTTCCAGCTCCATCCAAGTTGCTGCAAAAGACATATGTTTCTCTTTTTTGGTGAGTAATATTCCATTGTATATATGTACCACATCTTTTTTATCCAGTCATCTACTTTTGGGTATTTGGGCTGCTTCCATGTTTTTCCAATTGTAAATAAGCAGCAATAAACATGAGGGTGCAGGTATCTTTTTGAATCAGTGTTGTTGTGTCTTTTGGGTAGATACCTAGGAGTGGGATTGCTGGGTCATAGGGAAGCTCCATGTTTAGCAGTCTGAGGAGCTTCCAAACAGTTTTCCATAGTGGTTGTACTAGTTTGCATTCCCACCAGCAGTGCAGGAGAGTTCCTTTTTCTCCACATCCTCACCAACATTTGTTGTTGCTAGTTGTTTGAAGATGTACTATTCTCACTGGGGTGAGGTGGTATCTCATTGTGGTTTTAATTTGCATCTCCCTTATTACGAGTGATGTTGAATATTTTTTCATATGCTTGTTGGCCATCTGCATTTCCTCTTTGGAGAAGTATCTAGAAAAAAGAAATGTTTTAAAGAAGTTTATTTGGGGGAAAAGAAATGTTTCTTAACTGCTTGAAGACTAAAAGCACATTTAGTTCTAATACTTCAGTAGGTTAATTCTATTCAGCCAATAGGACTGGTACCAACGGCCCTATCATAGAGACCCAAAGATGAATGAGAAACTTCCAGGATTATAATCCAGCTGGAGTGATTTATATGCTCCTAAATGTGCCTCCAGCAGTATATAGAATTTCATTATTGCCAATGTCACCCAAATGCTAGTAATGGTTTTTTAAAATACCTATAATTCCAAAGGGATTTTGGCATCATTCCTAGGTAATTTATACACAAAATTTGCATGTAAGAAATAAGAGAGGCCCTCCCTGGTGGCGCAGCCAGTTAGGATGCAGCCCTGCAAACTAGCAGAGCCGCTCCAGTTGAGTTTGCTCCCCAGTGCTAGAGGAGATCCAAGTGGTGCCGCACACCTCTCCTGACCCACCTGCTGCTCCCCTCAGCAGTGTACTTCATTGATTTACCTGTTCTGCTCCCCACTCTGTCTCTGGTGAATCCTCTCACCGCTGTGCACCTTCAGCAACTCAGTTCTATATGCATAAATAAATAAATCTTTAAAAGAAAATAAGAGAGAAGGGCAACCCAAGTGATATCAGACGACACCAACCTTTCTCAAGCACTTGCTTTAGGACAATAGACCCAGATATTCCAAAGAACTTCTATCCAAATGTAGTCTGATACATGATATTTTCTATAGAAACAAACAACAAAAAAAGATTCCATGATCAATTAGTATACAAGCTACTAGAGTTATATACCAGAGAATCGCATTGTCTATCATTATATGAAGTCTCTGATAAACATTTCAATAAAGACAAAAGGCTTATCTCTTTTTTAAGTATTTCACAGCACAGTTGAATACAGAACCACTGTATCCATGACACTCATTAACATCCGTGAAAACAAGAGTCCTAAGGAACACACTTTGGGAAATTCCTCTTTTCAGGGGCCAGACTTGGTCTGGACTCAAGTCAGGGGTCCTCTGCTCTGAGATTTAACTGCTATCAATCCCAGAAACATTAAAGTTTCTTTCTTAAATATGAGTGAGTGCTACTACAAATATTCTGTACATAATTTGAGTCACCTCTCCAAAACTGGATTAGAAATTAATGAATTTAATGGATCATTATCTCTTTTTAATTTTCAATACAATTACAAAATCGGACTAATTCCAAATTTACATAAATCAAAAGAAATAATTCTGTGTCCCAAGAGTAAAAAGTAAACTGTTTGAAACTTAAGTGAGGATCAAGTGACCAGGCACAAAAAACAAAAGCAATACATGAAATAGGGCCTGTATGACTGGGGTCCGGGAGGTGCATGGAAATGGATTTGTGAACTTGATTTGAAATCATCACCCATCAGCGTTTGCAAGGTACTTAAGTGAAAATGGAGAATTAATTATATAGACAGAGAAAGCTTTCAAATAGTCATAAGACGGAAAGGAAATAATAGAGCTGGAACTGCAAGCCTCCAGAAAGCTGCAAGTCTGTTCTTCTCAAATCTCTCTAGATCGCATTGTGGTGCCTCTCCGCTGCTGCTCCATTATTGTTACTCTCTACAGACAGGACTTTTCTACTTCTCTGAACCCGTGGCCCCCATATGGCAGCCCCAGAGCTCCTGGTTTTAAACCTATAGGACCAGCCACAAGTAGTAACTAGAGACCTTACTCCCAGATCTCAAATTACTGAAAGACAGGATATGATTAGTCCATTTTAGGTCAGATGTCCTAACATTCTTGGCTAAAGACAGAGTGAACAACATCCAAATGTGAATACCAAGGTCCTATTCTGTGCAGTTGAGAGGTCATTCCCACAGAACCACAGAAAACAGGGTTTGAGGAGATTCTTCATAAGGGTTTGCTGCTGGCATTGTGACTGGCATTGTGACTCATTCTCAATATGAGTCTTGAGAAAATAGGTTTTACAACTGCACAGTAGGAGGACACTTGGCAAATGTCATAACTAATGTTAATAATGAACAGTCCTGAGGAGTAAATTAATAGTCTAAGTAGAATTACAGTGGTTTGGAAAATATTATAACCTCACTTCAGATAAGGAGACTCAATGAGAGAGTCCCCCTTCTTGTCTGGCTACATAAATTAATTTTTTTTAATAAGGAAAATGCTTTTAAGATTATCTCTCAGATATAGTCCCACTTAATCATTGCTAACATGTTCTGAGATACTGCTCTAAGTTTTTTTCAATGTAATAACTAGGACTTGCTAAGTTGAGTACTGGTTTCATCCCAACTCTACCAGTTATGAAACTGAGATTCAGAAAATGTTCTACATTCACACAGTAAGTAAATGGCAGAAGTGAGTTTTTAACTAAAGGAGTCACAGTTAGAACACTCAGAATAATCCAGAAGAAAAGTAAAATGATGTTGCATAAAGCTATAGTCATATAGATTTGAGTCAGATACATTCCTCATGACCTAAATTAAATATATTCTAAATTAATAATGAAATTTTAATCAGTGCATTGACAAAAGCTAGGAAAAATACAAAAGAAAATCACTAGCAACACAAGACCTTTAAAAACTACTGCTCCCAAAGACACTCAGGCACACATCCTGTGTACCATATGTAGGAGAGACTCAGTCCACACGCCCTGGGAATTAAATTGTTTCCTTGGTTCATAAGAACTGAGGCAGAATTAAAAGAGTTTGTGTTGGGGGAAAAAGCTTTCCAACCAGGTTTGTTCGCTGGAGTTAAAGGATAGTTAATTTTTAAATATGTGCACTTAAGAACAGCGTTTGATCTGCCAACAAGTAAACCAAGAATTTTCAATAAAATGGAAAAGTTATAAAGTCTGGAAGTGATATAACATTGTCATGAAAAATAAAATGTTTCACTTGTGTGATAGAAGCTTGGTGCCAGGTTTGATCGACACTGTAGGATCCAGAGAGTTCCCAAACCAGGGGCATATGGTGGAGTATACTGTTATGTGTACCAGCCAGGTCTAGTACTACAACAGCCTTTAGGCAGTTAATAGATACTTGAGTATCTGCTTCCATCCAGCTCTATTTGGAGGGAAGTTCAAGCAGTTCCAAAGTGGTACCGGTGACATTCTCAGTGCTGTTCGTAGTCATCGCTACAAATGCTGGACACTGCCAAGTGACTTGGATGACCTCTGATTGCTTTTACATGACACATACACTGTCAATTAATACACTGAATTTCAAAGAGGAGAGTGTGCTCTTAACTTATCACTGCAATCACAAAAGTAACAAAAGTTTCCATAGCTGGGATGGGAAAACAAAGTTAAAAAATTAGGAGAAATTAGAACTGGAAATAAACTTGAGTAGAGTTGCCTACAGCTGAATAAAAATCAGGTGCAAGCAGAAACCTGAATACAATTATCCTGGGCTTTCCTAGTGAAGGGCTTGCCAGGAAGGTGAGGGAGAAGAATGCAGAGTGGGGAGCCCTCAGCAAATGAGCCTGAGCATCATCCCCAGATAACACAACTAAGTACCCTGAAAATCTCCACTTGAAGAGGAAAATGAATAGGAATGAGAGAGCTCAGAGTCCATTGTGTAAAAACTACTCATAGCCTTATTATAAGTGAGGTCCTGGTTAGTGCAATACTCTGGTTACCATATATGCTATACATGAATTACCAGTTCTCAAAGATATGAATGCAAAACATTCTACTGAGTGCATTTCAATGGAATAAACTTATTTTTCCCTTAGTCATGTGGGAGGCCCTTGAGGATCTTGTTCTGCTTCAGGCACGACATCATTTGACACCATTTATCATTCAGCTGAAGAAGTGTGAAATTGCTAGTTAACACAATTCCCTTTGACGCCTGCCAGATTAAAAACTAGCTTCCACTGTTTGCAATATGTGTTCTCTATATAAATTAATATATTATAACTGGCGTCAAAACCACAGCTAATATTGACATTGCCATATCATTAGCAAAGGTCCATTACATGTTCAAGAACTCCGTGCTGCAGCCTCACAGAGACAACATTCACATTGCCTAGCTTCACATTTCTCCCCCCTCCCCACGAGTATGTTCCCAATTCACCCCTTTATAACTTGGTCTGTTTTCCTTATTATGCCTTTCTTATGTCCCCACAGATCATGGTGACTAGCCTCCAAATTTAAATATAACAATCAGTTCACAAAGATTCATTTGATAGAGCTACTACTGGAAAGATCTGGGACTGTAGGGGTGGGGGTGGGGGCTGAGAAGGGAAATAATTCAATGCTTTGCAGAAAGAAAAAAAATTCTCTTCCAGCAGAAAGCATAAACCATTAGCATTCCAAACAGGCTGTTCAAAGATTTCAAATGGCAAGGCTTAGCTGGTCTCGCCCTCTCCCCACGCACACACATCCCAGGGGTGCCTCCGACCCAGAGCCTGCACACACACGGCTGGCACAGCATCTGGGATTTTATCACCATTACAGCGAATGAGTCTGGATGGACCCACTGCTGGTAACTCCAAATTTTTTTCATGACTAAATGGCTTGATATGCATTAACTCACATAGTATTCTTTGTAGTTGATTTTTGCAGATATTGGCTCTTTCGACACATTTGTATTACAAAGAGGACCATATGGCCCCCCAAAAAACTATTTCTATATGTGTAGTTTCCAGAGTTCTTTTTGTTTCTAATTTAGCTTTAAAAATACTTCTTTTTCTTTCTTTCTTTTTTTTTTATATACATTAAAGGTGGTGTCTCTATAAGGACCACATACAGTGCATTTTGTGACATTTGCACATATTCTGTGAAGTAAAATCATCAATTTTACTTTCAAAAAGTCTTAAAAATCATTCAATTTCCATTGAAATAAAGGACATGTCACATTGCCACTTGCCTTTGGGAAAAAAATAAATACAATTCCTTAAGCTCAATGGCATTTGAGTGTGTACATTTTACTTAGAAAACAATTATCTTCAGGATGTTTAACAAGCACTAACGGAAAAGATTGGATGTCTGTGGAACAAAGACATGGCGTCCTATCCTACCTCTTCTCTAACATCTCTCCTTGCTTTCAGCCAACTTGCAGACCTCCTCCCCATCATGAACCCAACCTTGGTCTTTGGGGTCCAGACACTGTTCTCTCTTGTCAGCTGGAGGGCAGAGAGTGACATGGAAGATGGTGAACTAAGGGATATCAAAAGTAATCCTGCCATCCTGCCAAATCAAAAACAGAAAAGCAGGTAGACGTGTGAGGTTTTGTCTCTGCTGATATATATTAGCTTGGCTGTACAAGTGCTTAAATAAGCTCTTATTGTCGGACTAAGTGCTGAGGACTGAGATTTGCAACTATGAAAATTATAGTCACATGTCAGTGATGTCATTGTTTTGTAAATGATTAGAGTAAAATTAAATTGAAGCTCATTTTACCAATGATTTACTCTTAGAATACAAAGATAGTGATTATAACTGCTATGTTTCATAGAACAGTATGGTGAAATGGTTAAATGTATGAGTTATCAGGACAATGTTCCCAGCTTTCAGACCTCATTCTATCACGCATTAGCTTATGGCATTGGCTAGTAAGTGATCTTCTCTCACTTTCAGATTTTGGCATTTAATTCATATTCTACAGATGTTAGCTACCTATATTACTTTGAGTCATTTCTATATTAAGAGAGAGGAATTTACACTGTTTTAGTCCAAGTTTGAGTGGATTTACCACTTAGATATGGGAACTACAGAAAGCTAGCTCTCCTCTCTGAGTACTTTTGTATGTATAAAATAGAGATGATGGACTATGTTGAGTATGCCTCATGAGGGGGAGGGGATCTTAAGATCTAGAGCTGCATGAAAGACTTTGCAAACTACAAATTATTATGTGTATATGAGATGGTCTTGGCTTCATTTTTATTATTAACACTCCTTGTTCCAAAACTGACTTATGATTTTCCTCAACCCAGAAATTAATACTTTACATATATTTTTCCATCACTCAGAAAAATTTTTAAAATCTATTTTTCCTTTCCATTATGGATGATTCTTATGGATAAATTCTAGGTTCATGAAGTATACTAAATGAATGTTTTCTGCATCAAATAAATGAGATGACATTATGGACAATTATTTCTCTACTGGTACAAAAATAACTCAAAGACTAAGTGGTATGAATCTGTTGGGAGGTCTAATTTCACAGGCCCAGCACTTTCACAAAAGTATGAGTTTGCACTTAGATCCTGCCTGAATCGACATGAATATCTATCTTTCTGAACATTTCTCCTCATCCATTTTCCCACATGCTATAATTTTAGTTTTTCTATTTCTATAACACATAAAATTATTCATGGAAAGGGAAACATGAATTAGTTTTCACTAAAGGACAACTGAGTGAGAAGGCAATGTGCCCCCATGGTAACAGACTAACAGGAGTCAACTGCTAATTGGAGTTTCAGTCTCTGCAAGCAGAGGGCAGGCCAGGGCCCTTTCCAGGTCTTTAAATCTTACTGTGTAGGCCTGATGTGTCCTTGCTACTTCACAAACCTCCGCAAAGTGTTAATGTTGCAAAATTATCCCCTATTTCTTTTCTTTACTCACCCTCAACCTCCATCTCACACATACAACATCAGTACTGATTCTCTTGGCCTTAGATTTCCAAACAAATGTTAATGTTAATGTAACTAGTATGCTAGATACATTTTAAAACATGAGTTTTTCAAATTCAAATTAATTTTTCTTTGGTAGAATGTGTTACTGACATTATTTGGCATCATGAATAAACTCTCTCAGTTGATACACTGCTGTAATTCTCCACAGGTTAGAATGTGTCTTTGCAGGTCTAGGGCCTGGGTTCCTCTAACGTGTACTAGGCCATCTGTTCTGGAGTACAGTGCTGTGTTTAAACCTCAGTTCCCTCACTAACTAGCACTTGACACTTTGGACAAACGTTTTTGTGAGTATGTGTGATGGCAAGAATTTATTGGCTTATTTTTTGTCCTTTTTTTTTTTTTTTTTAAGTTGAGGAGATATGCAATACAGTGCTGTATAGGTCTCAGGTACACGACTCACCTCAGTACCTGTGTGTATCACACCATGCACCAATACCTACCACCCCTCTGTTCCTTTCCTCCACCCTTCCCCTGAAGTTATTCATTTAAAATTTTTTTCTTTCTTTTTCCTGTTGGGTAACATTCGTTTACAGCACAGTGTAGGGTCCAGAAACATAGGGTCACATCTCTGCAGATGCCTGTCACCACCCCACACTCATAGCCAGGTAGCCATAGTCTTCCCTCATAGTCCATTGAGCCCTCTCCCCACTTGGCTCCCCATCCTTTAATGTCCAAGTCCTGTGTTCACTCAGTCTGTATGATGGGGAGACAAAGGGGTACCAGTCACAGGGGAACAATAAGGATCGGATGTGATCTCTTCATACAGAAGGTGTAAGAGCTCTGTGTGCACAGTTCTCAGCACAGTAAGTATTCAATACAAGTTAATCATTATTATTCTACAGGTAGAGGGTTAGGCTAGGAAAAACAAACAAACAAAAATCCAAGATTCCTTTCTGCACTAGGATTTTTGGTAAAACTAGGGTGATGCACCAATATCGTTTCCCAATAAATCAGTAATTGATTTCAAACATTTGCACCTAGAACATGTGATGTGAATACCTTTCTCCCACTCTCCTGAGGACCTGCAGTTTCTTTCTAAGCACAACAATTCACTGACTCTGCTGGGTGCTAAACAAGACAAGGTGACTTGTCCCTGATTCTCTAGCATCATGTAAAATTAGAAAAGGGTAACAAAGTTAAGGGGACTGCCTGTGTTTCCATAACATATAAAATTGATCAATGGGAAGGAAAACATGAAATACTACTCACTAAGGGGCAAATGAGTGACACAGCAGTGATTCCGCATAGTGACATGTAATCTCCTGCCTCCTTTCATCCCTCCAAAACAGCTCTCTGTGCCCGCCCCTCCGCAAGTAACTGCATGCTTCTACCTCAGACTTACCCCACATTCAGCTTCTTGGCCAGTGCAGGGAGCTGCTGCCCCCTCAAGCAGAAGCAAATTTGAAGCTACAGACAAGCCCCCAAGAGGATGTACTTTCCCATTCACAGGAGGGGGATAGATAGATCACAGATGGACAGCAAGAGAGGAGATTCAACTGTCCTTGGTCCCTTTTGCTTTTCTTAGTGGCGTTTGCCAGCCAAAGGGTAAAAGCTTATTCCTTTTTCTGTACATTGAAGAGTATTAATGTTTATGGAGAAGAAATGGATTGGTCTTTTTGAAGTGCTTTCTTTGTAATTATCACTCAAAGAAAAAAATCAGTTCCACATTTAGCGGAGACTCTCATGGTAGACTGGGAAGGCAGAGGCATGTCATGTTCCCGCATGCTGAACTTAAGACACACAGCTAAGGCAAAGTCATGGGATAGCTAAGGTCTGCTTAGAGACACTTGCAAATTAGTAGCTGTAATTGGATCAGAGCTACCCAGCTGTTGTTCATTGCTAAAAGGATGCAGCGAGGAGAAGTTCCTCTTGTCCCCGGTGGGATAAATGTCTCACTCCGACTGCAGATTAGACAAAAGTGAGACGATCTCTCGGGCTTCAGAGAGTCTGAAGCTCTTACAAAAACTTTCCAAATGGTTGTGTAATGAGAAAACTTGGAAGCCACTTCAAAGCTGTACCAGATCATTCAGAGTGAATGAGAAGAGTGCAGCCTCTCATTGGTCTTCTCGCTGTGCCTGAACATCGTACACTCTCCTTGCTGTGCAGAGTAAGTCCCATGATGTGACACTACCTTTCCCAGTCCTCTCTAACACCCCCAGTCTCTCCCTCAAAAACCCACCACACACCCCGGGTGCAAATGCCTCCTAATAACTTGTAGTTAACACTTGCTCCTGGGCTCCCAGTTGCTGTGGCCTCTAGGCTTTCCCAGTGCACTCAAGGGGCTGAGGCCCACCACCCTGAGCAGCCACCCTTAGCCAAATTACGGTATCTCATCATTATTGCAAAATGCAAAGTCTGGCATGTAACCTAAATGACCACGGGTAAGTCATTTAAACATCTCTGAGCCTCAGGGTTTGCATTTGCCAAACAAGGATACGTTTTGGGGGAAGCACAAACATGAAAATCTACCTTGTGTCCAGGGTTGATGTGGACCCTCTTTCTTCCCTTTGTCTGTGGTCAGGAAAGGATTCTCTTAATGCTCTGAGCACAGTGGAATTCTTTGGGCGTGCCAGGAGGTGCTTAGAACCAATTCAGTACACCCCACCAAACTGCATCTGCTCAGATGCATTTCTTATGCATTTCTTATTTTATTGTTCATAATTTGAGCAATAAAGGAATAAATAACAAGAAGATGGAAAAATGGGTGGAAGACATTACCTCAAGCTTCACATCCTCAAAAAGATTTTATTCATGGATGATATCTCAAGCAAAGAACAATAGGGTCTGTGGAGCACTCAAGGGAAAGAGGAAGAAACAATGGTCTGAGCCCACCCCATTCCCCACTTTCCTTCAGGCTGGGGTGAGGTAGGAGGTTGCCTCTGGGAGCCCACGCCAAATCCTATCAGTTGAGTTAAAAAACAGTGAATCTCTGTTTCTACTCTAGGCTTTAGGACAGCATATTTTATAGGGGGCTACAGATGCTAAATTATTTGAATCTTAGTTCAGATGTTCCTAATTTACATTGTCTGTGGCAAATAAAAAGATAAGTACAATCCATATTGCAAATGCATTCACACTATGATAAATCTGTAGCCTTCTTTCTCTGAGTCTGCTCCACCTCGTGGAATTTATATTGCAGTCATAATAATGTCAGACCTACACTATGAATATCTTCCTGCTAATTATGCCTAGTTTTTAAAACAGTGCCCATTTATGAAGACAGTATTATGGTATTCTTGATTATCCCCTAAATAATTCTGTAAACATAAAACATGCTGAGTAATATTGGGATTCCACTAAAGAACTGCAATAAAAATAAAACTATCACATCCTTTTCAACATTTTTTGCTTTTTACAAAGAATTCTTTTGATGAGACGCAACATCCTTTAACAATCTCCTGAACTAAAAATATCTATAAATATTAATTCTGTCTTTAGCTTAATTCTAGAAACAGAAAGGACAGAATTTAGCTCGAAGAACAGTGTTGAAATAATAGTGATTGCAATAATCGCAGTACTAATTAAAACAAATATTTATTGCATACTGAGCCAATGGTATCCTAGATCCTACGCTTCCATGCTTTGAAGCATTATGTTTTTCAGTAGGGACTCTTCTTTTTCCCATTTTATGGCTGAGGATACTGAGACTTAGAGATGAAATACTTTGCTCAAGGTCACATTGCTGGTGTGATACAATGTGGAACAGCAAGCCACTTTGGCTTTGGCGTCACATTTAAGCTACTTGGTTTTATGAGTTCTGAGATTCCAAAAAAGTCAAAAACATAAAATTTCTCCAGCAAAGGGTCTGACCTATCCCATCAGTTCTTTTATTTCTGCGTGCTGTTGCAAGCATGTAGAAAAGCTATAACGTCCTCGTGAGCAAACTTACACTGATGAGTCTTGTAGCCTAGCCTGAGTAGATTTAGTAATCACAGCATGGAAATGTCAAGCGTGAGACTCTCTCTAATTCAAGGTGAAATGTTTTGCTAGACAGGATGTGTTGGATGATACAACTCTTCATTGGTTGTTTTCTTTCGAATGCCCTTGACCACCCAAACTTGCCTTACTTTACTCCTTGTCACTACTGGAAGTTTCTTAAAATGTTGATAGCAACAATAAGGTCCCCCTTTTAAAGTATGGTCTTACAAGCTGAGACAAGTGACAAGGCAGTGTGGCATTGCAAACTGTTCTGAATTAAGCAGTTTCCAAAGCTTAATTCATATCCACTCTAGCCAAGTCTATGGTTCTGAAAAGCATCTGATAGATTCTGGGTGTGGGGTGGGTGCTGTTACTCCTGGGTCCATGACAGTCACCTGCACCTGTGGCGGCATGTGACTCTGGGAGAGTCCTGTGTGTTCATGGAGAAATGGAGGGTAGGGTTCAGAGTACATGAAATAAAAGTATTCAATTTCATTCAATCAAATGAACAGTCTTAAACTTAGTGAAGAAAATTAGTAATTAAAATATACCATATGTGCTAGGGAATACTGCAATGGGGTTTACTTGCTTTGATGTACAAAATACAAATCAAATTTCCCTATCATTTAAAATTTAAAATCTAATACCATGAACAACTTACAGACTAATAACTTCATTAAAAATTGTTTTTCCCCTACAAAATTGTTCTTGAATCTTAGTGTAATTAAGTGATCAGGCAACTTCTATATAAAGCAGTTTGAAATTGTATGAATAGCCTCTGTTTCCCCACACCCCAGGATATCACTACAAAAAATATCTCACACTTAACAAAAAGAAAATGACTCCATATGCCTTGGAGAAAATTGAAAGTGTTAGCAGAGATCTGTGCAAATGAATTTTTCTGATCAATTATAATTTATTAAGTAGACATAGTCTGAAATGAATATTGCAAGGTTTTTTTTTTAAGGTTTATATTTTTCACATCCTTCATAGATTCTTTTTTTCCAGGAATAAATGAAAAAGAAAATCCAGTTCAATTCATTTCCCCCAACATAGCACACTAGGACTTACTCATTTAAACCACAGACAATGTCCCCTCTAGTCTCCTCCTCCCCTGAGCCTGAATGGAGAGAGACTCTCTCAATGTATGCTCAGCCACCAGCTACCACAAGTCACTTAAGTAAACACAGAGGCACCTTGGTGAAAGCAATTGCATGGTCTGAATACCATCAACTGACACTTCTATTCAGTGACCCTCTCAGGTCTCAGAAATGGTCTTTTCAAATTCCGGGTCTTGAGGTATTGATTTCAATCAGCAGCTTTTCCTAAGAGCATCATTTCAAAAATAGCCCTGTCACAATTTCTACTTTCTCATCTTAGTTTCATCTGGGCTTTGTATTCCTATTTGAAACCATTCAGCGAGATGACACCAGAGGGTTTTACAGAGGCATCGATTCAACTTCATGCATAGGCAATAGAATTTATTCTCCCATATATGAGAAAACATTAATATTTAAGTTTGGTAGAGGGAGGTTTTAGGTTTAAACAGCCCAGTTACATTTATTTTCACTTCACTTCCTGTAGAAATAAAAATTCCAGTTTAGGCTATTCTATAATACAATTTCCAAACTTACTGCTAAACTAGTGACTTAACAAGTCAGCATCAATTCTGTCCTTTCAGAACATATTAGAGGAAAGTTTTAAAATTTTTGTTAAATGTGTAGCACAAGTGTACACATGTAGTTAAAGTGGAAAACATGAAATAGTGAATTATCATTTCAGTGTAAATGTCTTACTGATTAGCTCCTGACTTTTAGCAGATAGGTTCTTAAGTTATAGTTATAAGCTGCCTAACAAATATTTATTTGATGACAGTGATCAAAAGACTCTGATATCTATCACTTCACTTTACAGTGAGCCTATAGAGGTTCAGAATCAAACATAATCTTACCTGTTAAAATAAAGTCTTGGTTTACCTTGATCACTCTATACCATGACAGATAAATTCAGTTATTTTTTTATTTCAAAAGGAAAAGGAAGAGATTAATTTCATTAGTTTTTATGTTGTGAACACTAAAGCAGCTATTTACACACATTCTTTCATTTAATCTTCACATATCCCCTTTGAGGAGATATGATCACATTTTACAAATGAAGAAACAAACTGATATTAATTGATTTGCTATTATTTGTAAAAAGCACAACTGGGATTTGAATCCAAGTCTTTAGCACACAAATGCAGGTGTGGTTTTAGCATCTGTGTCCCGGGTGTCACATGGGGTGAGGGGTATTCACAGTATTTGATGCCTGCCCTCAGAGTACATATTCCAACAGGATAATACATAAGGGAAGATTGACAACAGAAAATATAGAAAAAAAGATCGAATGTTAAACATTAGCACACTAAATACAGAAGCATATTCAAAGAGTAATTTGACCAAGCAGGGTAGGACCAAGAATGCAGTAATAGTTCAACAGTAAGAAAGAATGTTTCAAATTATGAAATTTGAAAGTGTACTATCATCTCAATGCTATAGTGGCCTTTGATCAAGTTAAAGACCTATTACTGATTTTTAAAAGTAATAACAAAATAAAAAAAAGAAATCCCTATAACTATTACTGCCTATTTAGAAAATCCAAAGGAATTAACTAAAAAGTATTAGAAACAATAGGTGCAATATAGAAGATAACCACTAGTAAGTAAACATACAAAATTAAGCACTTAAGCACTTTCCCAAAATCTATCAGTTCTAAATTAGGAAGGAGGGGGAGGGGAGAGAGAAAGCTTATAGAAAAGGATCCATGTGTAAATAGTTCACAAAATTATTGAACCTAAGAATAAAGTTAATAAAAACACAAAACATGCATGAAACAAGATGTGAAATTTTGTTAGAGAGCAAGAATACAGTTTCCTATGCTACAGGGTGGAGAGTCTTTGGAGAGCAATTTGGTAGTATTTCTCAAAATTGAAGATATCCTTAGGTCTAATAACTTACCTCAAGAAATATACTCTACTGAAATTCAGATATAGATGCAAAAATACCTATTTTCAAAGATGATATTATCTATATATGTGTATACATATATGTAAATATATATGTGACACAAATAATAAAAATTGAAAAGTAGCTGTTAATCAAAAGGAATGGGTAAAATCATTCTATAAAATGTCAGATATCCACTACAGAAAGTAAAATAAATGTATAGAAACTGGCATAGGATATCCATGATACATTGTTGAATGAAAAAAGTTTGCAAAATTGTAAAAATTCTCTACTACTGTACAGATTTCTCTGATACCAATTTCTTAACTAGCCTATTGTTTTTTATAAGTTAAAAAATAGTACAACCAGGCCCTCCCTGGTAGTACAATGGGTTAAAGCACAGCACAATGAAGCAATCCACAGCCACTGCAGCACAAGTTTGGTCACTGGCACTAGAGCTGACCCACATGGCACAACGGGCCTCTCCTGTCTCGCCCGCTGCTCCCCTCAACAGTGTACTTCAGTACACTTGCCTGTTCTGTTCCCCACTCTGTTTCTGGTGAATCCTCTCACCTTGCACCTCTGGCCTATATCCCAGTTCTAATATGCATAAATAAATAAATCTTAAAAAAAAACACATTACAACCAAATAATATGATAACAAAAAAAATTACAACCAAAAAATATGATAATGAATATTGAAAGCAAGAATTGTGAAATCCCAGAAGGAAGTCTAAAACTTTCCCAGAGGGAGACAGTCTTCAAGCATCATGCTAGAACTCTGCCTTGAAGAGTGAAGAGGGATTCTCTCAATTTCAAAATGGCACATTCCAAAGAGAACACAGTCTGTGCCGAGGTCTGGGCTAGTAAGATGTATGGCATGTTGAGGAAGAGTTTAAAACACAGAGCCTCAGAAACTGAGTCTGTCTTTGTGGACAGATGGAGAAAAGACCAAGGACATAATTCAGGGCTAAGTTGTGAAACACCTAATGTGACAAGCTAAGGGATTTATATTGCAGCCACAATAGGGATAGGAAAGGGCTTTGTGCATGGCATACATTCTTAGAAGAAACTATCAGCAATGTGGGAGGAGGAAACCTGAGAGGAAGAGAAGCATTTTGGAAAAAAAATTAAGGAAATCAAATTTGTGGTGGAACCTCACAATGATAGGGTAAGATTTTAGAAAAGCATTTTAAAAATTGGATCTATGTCATGTAATACAAGTTAGACATTTGAAATATGCATCAGAAATGTAAGACAGTTGGGGGAAAATTCGGGAGAAGGTAGATATAAGAAGGGAAGACAGGTTGAACACAAAACCACTCATTCAGGACAAGCAGGAGACTACTGCAAGGCATCACATATGTATTGTCTCCTTTACTGTACAAATAATAATGCAAATCATTAACATGGATGAAACTATTCAGATTTCAGAATGTTAACTTGCAAACGCAAGCCCTCAAACCCAAAATACAGAAAACATGAAACAACTATAATGTTTCTGGGATCCAGAATGTTGGTTGGGACAGCACAAACCACCATTTTATAATAATGCCTGTAAACCAAAATGACTCACCTGAAGGGCATTCTCATTTGTTAATTCACTCAATCAACACATATTTTCGTGTCCTTTGTCACCAAGCACAGTTCTGGGGACTGTGACTGGAGGTCACAGAGGACAGGGGCCAAACAGTCGGACAGGAGCCCTACGAGCACACTGGAAAACGTGAGGGAGCAACTGCCAAGTTGGCCAAGAATATTAACATCCAGACTGCAGAAAAAAAGTGAGTCCCCTGGCAGAGAAGGGCCCGTGCAGAAGCAACCAGAGAGGCAGGATTCAGAGGAGGGACAGCATGGGGGAAGTGAAAGGGAGGTGGAAGGGCATCTGGGGATTCCGCCTCACCACATACCCAACTGTGTCCCCCCTGGGGGCTGGGGAGCTCACGTGGCTTTGTCTGTATGGACAGCGGCTACTGAACGTTGGCACCTCTGTTAGTGCTAGTTGAACACTGACTGGTGATAAATGTGGGGCAAGTAGAAAGCTGCCTGGTCCTATTGTCAGAAGCTAATAACATTAAATGCCAACAACTACTGAGCGATTGCTTATGCAGAGAGCCCCTCCGCGTTGATTCGCTGACTGCTCACAACAGCTTTTTGTAATATGAGTCATTAGCATCCGTATTTGCCAGAGGAGAGTCACCTGCTTTGTGAGGTAAGCAGACAGAAAAGGGCAAAGACATATATTTTGGGATATCATAATGTTTCAGGAAAACAAAAGACTATAACTTGGTCAAGGGCTCAGTCTGCTCTCAGGATTTAAAATAGCAGCTGTGGGTCCTCCCTGGTGGTGCAAGTGGTTAAAGCACAGCACTACGAAGCTAGCCACAGCCACTGCAGCACAAGCTCAATCCCTGGACAGGGGGCTGACCCACAAGGAGCAGCAGACCTCTCCTGTCTTGCCCACTGCTCCCCTCCACAGTGTATTTCAATCTGCATGTTTTGCTCCCCATTGTCTCTGATGAATAATCCTCTCACATTCATGAAGCTCTGGATGGTACCCCAGTTCTTGTATGCATAAATAAATAATTTTTTTTTAAATAGCAGCTATGAGGATTGTGTCCTCAGCAATTAAATCATAATGAGGCCTGATGAAGTGAATCTGGGCTCACCTGAGAACATGTGTGCACGTGTGTGTGTGCGCGCACGTGAGTACAGAAGTATGTGTCAGAGGAACACAAGTATGCTTAAAATCCTAGGGAGAAGCTGAGGGGAGTCAAAAAAGTAGGAAAGGAATAACAAGGTTAAGTAGATGAAGAGAATCGTGGAATGGTTGAACTCTGGGAATGTCCAAAGTGAGGCGTTAGAAGACAAAATTCATGCCTGAACTCAATCTTCTCTTTTAAAAAGTGCCGCCTATGGTCCTCCCTGGTGGCGCAGCAGGTTAAAGCACAGCACTGAGAAGTTAAAGCCACTTCCGCATGAGTTCGATCCCCGCCTGCCTCAGAGGTGACCCACATGGCACAGCAGACCTCTCCTGACCCGCCCGCTGCTCCCCTCAGCAGTGTACTTCGTAGATCTGCCTCTTCTGCTCCCCACTCTGTCTCTGGTTATCCTCTCACCGCCCCTGCTCCTCTGGCCTGTACCCCAGCTCTGTATGCAAATAAATAAATCTTTAAAAAAAAATTAGCAAAAAAAAAAAGTGCCGCATATATATGGGTAAGCCTTATCATTTAGGGTGGTCACTAAATTAAAATGACATGAAGTCTACAGGTGGAGGGAGCCTGAGAAAAAAGTAAAATGGAGCAATATAGGACATAAAATCTCTACAGAAAGAGACCTGGCCATAATCCAATCAACAGCAGGTCATGAAAAGAAAAATGAATTCCAAACATAGGACTTTCTATGCCTATATTAAAAGACATTGATTTGTTTTCATTTCATGCAGAAAAAACCAACGTTAGTGATAGAGCAGATCTGGGGAGTTAAGCTGGGTGCAAGGAGCCAGAAAGATGTTATGAAGTAGTACAAAACCTACCTTTCCCACTTCTGCTCTCCACCCTGTGAAGTCTTTATTGATAATGTTTAATTATACAAGAGTTGCAAATGTTTATTAAACATGTGTTTCAAATAAAAAAATTGATTTAGCATGGCAAAGCCTGTCTAGCCTAACTAATGGGTCATGTGACTATGCAAGCACTGAAACTCGACATTAAAAATGTTGAAATGCACTGAATAGTGAACCTTAGCTATTATTTGAATTCTTCTCACATTAGATCCCTATTCCTTTCCCATCGAACTCTGGAGACCTCACCATTGAAAGACTCTTCAGGTTCAATTGGTATATATATATATATATATATATATATATATATATATATAAACCAACAAAGCTATCAGAAAATCCTCACCAGAAACTGAGAATGATTTCCTTATGGCTTGGGAGATACTGCCAAGGTTCCCTTGAAGGTTTACTTAGATGGCACTCAGTAAGATTCCCATATGGAATTACTCCCCACACAGGAGCCTGACCTGGGGGAAGCTGAACAAAGCAGAGATTATTTACAAACTCCCAAAGCAGGAGCTGTTTTACATTTCTCCCACCCTGGATCTAATTCCATCGGCAACTACAGCACATATTAAGTTATAAAACATAATTATGAAAAGGCCACAAAGTGCTGCAGAGAATTGACCCTCCTGACACCGTGAGGCAGAGGTTAGGAGCCATACCTGGCAAGATGGGCTGCTTGGCACCTGGGAGTTGCCACCTTCACCTGGCCGCCAGGGATGGAATGACCCCAGCTGTTCAGGCCTGGCTTCAAGACATTTTGTAGGAATCACCCTTACATCAGACAACATTCATTAAGTTTCCTTTCAACAGGAAAAACACATTCATGTGGCAGTGGCAACATCCCTGACCTACCTGCACAGTCTGTTAGAAACCAGATCCTGAAACGAGGTGAGCAGCACTGACCATTGTGGCTCTTGGTTGAGTGGGCTTTGATTTATCCTTATCCAAAAAGGAAGGAAGTTTATCATGGCAACAGCTATAGTACTTAATGCCTACCAAGAAGTAGTAATACTTTTCTTGAGCTCATATCTGGAAAATGTTGGGTGAAAAAGGAATATCATTTTTAATGATAATTTATTAAGCCCTTATCATGTATCAATTGAGAAATCCTCAAAAATTATTCAAATATGTGCCCTCCCTGGTGGCACAACTGGTTAAAGAGCAGCACTTTGAAACTAGCCACAGCAGCACAAGTTTGATCTCCAGCCAAGGAGGGGACCCACAGGGCACGGCAGACCTCTCCTGTCCCGCTCGCTGCTCCCCTCAGCAGTGTATTTCAGTCATTCTGCCTGTCTGTTCCCTGCTCTGTCTCTGGTAAATCCTCTCATTCCCCACACCTCTAGCCTGCATCCCAGTTATTGTATGCATAAATAAGTCAATCTTCCAAAAAATGATTCAAATATTATGTAGATCCCATAGGATAATGTGTCAGCTCCAAGACCAGAAACAGGATCGTGGGACCTGTTTTACGCATACATCACTTGGAAAATTTCTTAATACTTAATTCTCTTGTAACATAAAGGATGCAGAGTGCAGTAAGGTAAAGTCTGGGGTCAAGTTTGGGATCAAATTTCATCTTCACCAACTTGTCTCAGTGAATTACTGCGCCCCTGTAAGTTTCCCTTCCTCCTAGTGAGATAAAGCATGTTGCCATTTATCTATGTGATACACTCTTCTCAGATCTCACTGATCGGCTGAGCTTTCTTCAATGCCTGGCACATAATGGTTCAATAAAGGCTTGTCATTTTTATGATTAGCTAAAGAATTTACACTTTCAAAGCACAAAGGGAAAATCAAAGACTCTCTGTATGTGCTTTCTTATAACATCCTGCAATGACAGAGACCCATTTTGGGCACACAACAGGTATTCCATTAATTTTGTGGTTAAATTGGGGGTGAAGCTATTTTGAAAATATAACGTAGGTGACAATAATTTTATTATCAGAAACAAACACATTATAACAAGTATTTTAAAGAATTAAGTTGGAGAATATCTGTTAAATGCTTTAATATGAATCACAATACTATTTAATGCAGTTTTGTTAAAACACTCTTTATGAAGTTACAAGCATTTCCAATTAATTAAAAATATATTTGCTGAATTGGCTAATATTTGACAATTTCTAGGCTATATCAAGATTTCTCCAGAAAGCCCAGGTGAAAAAAAAAAAAAACATGTTGGGCACTACAAAAATATTTGATAGAACTTCCTGGAAATCTTTTGTTTGACCTTAGTTTCAATTTCTGAATTTTAAAAAGTACTTTACATTCCAAAATAAAAATTACTCAAGATGTGTATTCAACATGCCTTTGAATGGCAGAAAACTAAGTAATCTCAATATTATTAGTTTTCTTTTCTCTTGGCCATTTAAAATGTAACCTGTGCTTTCAAATTTCTCACATTATTTTAGCAAAACAGAGATGAAATATATCCTGCTTAAGATGTTCTACTGAAACAATGAGAAATGGAGAATGAGAAACCATTCTCCATTATCTAAAGGACCATTATGTAATAGTTACTACATACTGTAAGCTTCCATCCATTCTGTCTATCTCTCCAACAAAATCCAGAGCTAAAACAGTCCCTTTTTCCTTATAGTTCTAGCCCATAGTTGACACTCTGTTTTATACTATAAAGATTTTTCTTTCAATGAATAACTCAGACTCAAACTGCATATTGGTAACTATATTTTAAAACAAAAAAATTCTCACATAATAAATACATTTTATGCACATTAACTTCGAATTTACTTCAGAAAGCTATTTACAATATAAATAATTATAAATGGGAACACTTTGCAAGATAGCATTGACATAGCTAGTATTTTCTACTTTACATTCCAAAGAAAAAGTCCAAATTACAGATTTATACTACGGTGTCACTAGAAACTATACATTGTAAGATGGTATTTGAAATATTGGCTGCTTCTTTCACAAATATAATCCTTTTTATAGCATATCAGTCAAAAAAACAAAAAATATTTCTTTTTTTTTTGAAGTGCCTACTCATATGTTTTATTTTCTGAAATATTTTCCTTTGAAAAAAAAAAACAGAAAAACATTACAGTACTTTTAAAAATTTTCCACACTGATTTCCTTTCCTTTGTAATGTAAACACACCAGGGTTGTTGGGTGTAAATTCAAATGTGATTAAATGTGTTCCAGATCAGCAAATTAGAACAAACTCTCTACTATATAGGTTGATGAAAGCAAAGTCCCATGCAGCAATATTGCAATAAATAAAACTATAAGTGTTTAGCTTAAAATTATTAATTAGGATTTCTTATGTGAATCATCATTTTTAAAAGAGCACAGCAAAATAGAATCTTGCTACCTTCTTTACAATTGCATCTGTGTGTGTACATATATGCATATATATAATTTATACACACACATTCAGCCTTGCTGTATACAGTCCTAGAGAAGGAACGCTGACCAAACCCCAATTTGGATATGAGCACAATATCACGTTTTGAGTTAAGCACTACCCGTACAAATCTTGTGCACAAGAAATGAGCACCATACAGAAATTTCCCCCAAGAATATTTTATATGAAGATACCCTTTGCACATGTCCAGTTATTCAGTCATTCATTTAAAATTTAGAATAATTGATATTATCCACAATGCATTTCCCAGAAAGAACTAGCCAGTAGATCTTGCTGTCAAATTTCTATTCACAAAAACTGACATTTACATGAAAGTTGAACTGTAATTTGGAGAACCACAGAATTTACATTCATAATTAATTCATTTAGAAAATTGGATGTATATATGTGATTTGCATGAACTGGAAATCAAATCTGTGTATTCAAACTTTTTAAATCAAAGGAAGTATAAAGTATAAGTTATTTCACCGGGCAAAGGTTAGGGACCCCCAAATGACAAAATCCTCGGTTTTCCAAATATCAGCATTTACTATATTACAGTCAAGTACTACTAGTAGAATAGAATTGCACTGAGTATTATTAACACCCTCCTAAAGAAAGAGAACCATAAAATACTATGCCCATATTCAGAATGTCTCTTTATAGTGTATTTGATCTAACTTATTTGGTCTTGGTCTTGAAGAGGGAAAGCCTATTATTTTATTAAATATCTGTTCAGATTTTCCAAATGATCTTTTATTGAGTCAATCCCCATTGCCCATTAAGAAAGAAAAAGAGCACCACATTATGAAGCTCTCCGAAGCCACTGCAGCATAAGTTCAATCCCCGGCCAGGGAGCTGACCCACCTGGTGTGGCAGACCTATCCTGACCCGCCCACTGCTCCCCTCAGCAGTGTACCTTATCAATCTGCCTGTTGTGCTCCCCACTCTGTCTCTGGTGAACCCTCTCATCCACCACACCTCTGGCCTGTACCCCAGTTCTGTATGTATGAATAAATCTTCTTTAAAATGCAAAAAGAAAGAAAAAGAAGCGTGTTATCCTGGTCCAGAGGATATCATTAAAGCCTATGTCAAGTGGAATTATCTGGCCAGGGGCAGCCTGTGGCAACAGAGTACAGGGAGAATTAAGACTAGTAGAAATACGCTAGACCTATATAGTCCAGAAATGACAAATATTTTTTCTATATAAACATAGAAGGGAAATCATTTATTGCATCCTGTGTCATTTTGAATTTCACAATCAGCACTGTGTCATAGATTCCTATATCAGGCAACTGCAGTTTAGAAAAAGATAGCTCATATAGTCAGGCAGGAGAGTACGTCAAAAGACTTCTGGAGCTGAATGAAGTATGCCTAAATATCAGAACTGCCATTATCATAACAACAATCTTCATTTTCTCAATAATTTTAACAAAATTTCCCAAGGAAGATTGGGGAAATATTCACTAACTTCTTTGGTCATCCAAAATTTTAGGTTAGGGATGGCAGGCAGGTAAGATGAGCAATAATATTATGTTTGCTATTACTAGAAAGTATGAAATTTGTGTTATCTAACAAACTGCTACATAGTGTACTGATAATTAGATATAGCACATTTTGGTGACTCTCCAAGCTGATTTAAAAAAAAAAATCTTTCTTTCTCTATTTCATGATTCTCCATATTTGTCCAAGTTATGGAAATCAAAGATTAAAACTAAAACCAAATTAAGTTTAATTTTAACTTATTAAATTTGGGGGAACATATATATCTTACATCCCATATTTTAAAGACACAGATGACATCATTATGAGGAAATATGACCTTGTACAGAGCAAAATAATATAGATTATAAATACCTTTTAACACATTGATGTATTTAAACCACGTTGTCATAAAACTGTCTCAGGGCCCTCCCTGGTGGCGCAGCGGGTTAAAAGCACAGCACAAAGAAGCTTAAGCCACTTCCGCATGAGTTCGATCATCGCCTGCCCCGGAGGAGATCCCCAAGGCGAGGCAGACCTTTCCTGATCAGCCCGCTGCTCCCCTCAGCAGTGTACTTCGTCAGTCTGCCTGTTCTGCCCCCCACTCTGTCTCTGGTGAATCCTCTCACCCTCTGCATCTCTGGCCTGTACCCCAGTTCTATATAAATAAATAAATCTTAAAAAAAAAAAACTGTCTCAACTTGTTTTGGGTCATTTTGTAATAAACATGTGATGTTGTAAGAAAGAAAGATATATATATATATATATGTATATATTATATATATATATATACACATATATATATATATATATATATATATACTGTGTACTGTGGGCCTATAAGGCATTACAAGTAATGTAATAAATCTGTTACTATAAAATTATTGATATACAGTAAATTAAATGGCTGTGTATTTAAAGCTCAGTCAATTCACTGAAATTTTTAATTAAGATGTAATTTGGTTAATTCTATCTTCACTTGAAAATATTGGCTATACCATCTGAAAGCTCATGTTTCCTTTTGATTATCCCCTAGTAAAGCTCATAATTACTTTCTTTCATTTGTTAACTATCTTCCATATGAACATTCCACTGACAGTCTTTTCTTTCATATCCCGTTTGTTTTTTGTGATCCTTAAGATTCTATTTCTTTTAAGCATCTCTCCCTGACATTTTAGAAGGTATACCATTATATAGAAGGTATATTTTTAGAAGGTATATCCATATGTATAGATTTTCTTTCTAATTACACCATATTTTTCAGTTATTTTGTTTTTGAACCATTTATGCATCTATAGAATTCTGCAAAAACTTTAGCATTCTTAAAACTTCATATTGCAAATTGATTAAGGTCCATTTTAAATATTCTAGGAGGTTCTCATAAATGTCTTTCTCAAAATTACTAAATACTTTTTATATAGCTCAAATTTTAGCCTTATTGTACTTTGAACTTTTTGAAAGTATATATAACCACTAACTTTCTCACTTGCATTTTTTCCCATTTACAGAACAAACGTTGTTCTGCCACACCCATGAAATGTTTATTTAATTTTACATAGCCTCTTTTCTCATGTACAAACATCTAGTACTTATCTCTTGGATTATCATCATTCAGATTGTCACCTACCTATGGACTGCCAAATAACTGTATTACATAGTGGAAACAGTACTAATCCCTGAGTGTTCAATGTCTCACAATGTCTTCAAAATTATAAATCAAGTTCTTCAATATATTCCCCTCCTTGAATACGGCAAAAGTCTAGGCATGGGCCTCCTAGTAAATGTTACCTATGAAAATTCACTCATTATCTATGTCACTGTGTATGTCACTGTGCATACAGTGTGCATAGAAAATAACGCACTAGGTATATCTTACTTTCTTCTCCCTCCTTCTCTACCATTTACATTTTGACTGAACCTAGACAGATGACTGTAACTACACAGGCCTAAGGGAACCCATTCACCTGCTCAAACAAAGTACCCAGGCCACTGTATGAATGCAGAAAGAGTGATCCATCTTGACAACTCACACAGAGAGTTAACTGGTTAACAAGTTTAGTTTTGCCACAACAGTGAACCCCAGGGCCATGGGGTATTAGCACTGTCACTGAGATGAAGACAGTGGGGCCCAGGCATGGCAACTGATACATCTCTGTTCCCAAAATAAGTTAAAAGCAGGGTCTGGAACTCACATATCTAACCTGCTGGTCTTTCTACTTTTTCACATGAACTTAAGACCAAGTTTGTTGTTTACAAGCAATAAAGAAAACAAACATATTACCTGTCCCTTCAGTCAGAGCACTGTTCTTGCTTTCCTAAGCACTTGCTTAGACTCTCTCCCAAGGTTTTCCACATGCTGTCACATTTGCACATCTGTGCTTTGAAATATCTTGAGCATATTGCTGTCATGTAGCACATCACCAGTTTTCCTTAGCTATTTTTTGCACTATCAGCATTTTTTTCCTGGTGAGTTGGTCTGAATTTTTTATTTGGTTAGCCTAGATATGTTGAGTACATATTCTGAGCCATAAATTGTTTGAGATTACTTCATTTGTACTCTGCTTTTGGCCTTCCCATTGCCATGAAACTATTTCCAACTGAGTACACCAGGTTTTCTGATGTGTATCCTGACATCTATCTCAGTGCTTTTACTTAGGAAAACCCTCACTGCTATGCCAATGTGATTCTGTTCCTTGTCTGACTCAAAAATAAGGTAAAAAATCACCACTTCCTGATTGCTGATAATGGATGCCAGGTGAAAAACTCATTCTTGCACTAAATCCAGGACTGTTTCCCTAACTTATACCTGAACTAAATGAACTTATTACTTGAAACCACAAAGAAACCAGTTTACTATTTCTCTTTCTTAATTATTTTGGAAATGGAAATTTCTTTCAGAAGCTCAGTGTGCTAGGGTTACAGAAAGTTATTCATTTGGGGTACATTTATGGTGTGTGTAGTCTCTATTTCTGCATTAAAGTATATACAGAAGTTTGTGGCTAGCAATCTATGTGTATGAGGTTCACTGAATCATAATTTGACATCATCCATAAGTCCTTTTGTGTGGTATGTATGCTCACCTAATCTACATGGGTAATTTTTCAATTCAAATTTTATCTATTCTTGTTCTCATACATATTGAGGGGCATATTGTGCTCACTTTAGCTCCATTATCTGTGTATAACCCTGAATGTTAGTGTGATTTTCTCTGATTTCACAGGAAAACATGTCGAATACCCAGCAACTTAAATTATCCTCTCTAACAATCTGTGGCATAGTAAACACTGGTAATTGGGCATTAAACTATAAATATGCTTCAGAGATTCTTAAAGAACAAAATATTTTAGAAAAACATCAGCTTCCATTGGTTATTATGACAGATGTCCCCTTGTGTCCTTGTGCTGGGTCTGGCTGCATCCTTAGGTGGGAAGTTACATCAAAGTGGGAGCCATTGCAGCCCAAGGAATAGTTTCTAATGGTTTCGCTGTCATATAAGTGCTCCAGAGCATATCCAGTTAATGTGTAAGCATGCTTATCAAAATACTGCCGATGAGAGCCAAAGCAGTTTGGGGAGACAATGGGATGGTCTCCTGCTGTCTGATGTGGAGACACATCCGAATGTAGATAGTCTTTGGCTAGGATCAAACTGGATTTTGAAATACGATCTGAATTGGGACTACTTATCCGAGACAATGCAGTAGGGCTGTTGTCATAGTCATTTTCATGGGGGCTCAGCATCTTTCCCTCTCTCTGCTGGATGTGGTCACATGGGGAAGTACTGGTGAGAGCGGGACCATGGCAGACTTCACCTGTTGGTGGGGGCTGTTGGTAGTTTGCAAAACAGAGGGAGTGTTTTTTCCCAGCTCCATTAATGGAAGCCAATTGATCTGGCGGGACTTTCCTTAGCTGCAATCTGTTCTCTTCTTCTTTAATCATTTGCTGGGTGGCTCTTATCAGAGTTTCAATTTTGCTAGGTTCATGTGGGCTACTTTGATACTGCTCAGTGCGGTACCGGTCACCTGATTCACTGGCAGACCCCGGATCTGGAGAACTGACCACACTATCTTCATCCCAATGACCTCGCCCTAGAAATGAGAGAAAGCGAAAGTGAGTGGCCTTAAAATTCACCCCCCCAAAAGGAAATATATTTCTCTTTCTTATTAACAGAAACTTTATATCTTAATTTTTTAATACGTGCACCAATATTTGAAACAGACATAGGTTCACATGTTGACATGTTGTACTGGAATTCAAAGCTCTCAGTGGCTTTCAAGTGCAAATGACATTTATAATAAGCTTTTAGAAGGTAGACCTTCATGGTCTACCTTGAAGTAGTTGGAAAGTACATTTATATTTTTCCGTATGCACATCATTGGACCTCTCTGGCTGTAAATAATAAAAGGAAAATACTTAGCATTTGGTTTACATTATCTCCTAGAGACATGTTATGTTAAATTGTTGCTCAGAAAATGCTTTGAGGTTTGATGAAGGTGATGATGATGATGATATAGGCTAAACTATTTTCTCCTTTCCAAGTAATCTTCTAAAATATTGACATTGCTAAATACATTTTTAGTCATTACCAAACAAAGCTCAAGTGCTATGTTTTAAAAGCACATATGTGTTGTCTTGTCTCACTCAAAGATATATTGTCTTTTCAAATCTACTGGTAAAAATCTGATTCACACAAAACCACATAGTAACTCAGGGATCTTAGATTGGTTCTGAAATAAAGTGAAGAATAAATATTTAAATTGTTGACAACAACCTGCTTTATACCAAGTAAAGTGATCTCATACAGAGGAAATATATTCCAAATACATTCTATAAACGACTCAAAATAGCCTTAAGTTAATATAGAAAAGTAAAACAGGAAGGACACGTGGAAGCTTTAAATGCTTAATGTAGCAGAGAAGCTCTAGATCACACTATTCATTGTTTTCCTACTCCCTTTTCTTCTTATTTTATTTCTAATATTTTCTTCCAGACCTTGTAGGTTAAACCAGGATTTTGTCTTCATTCCATTCTTTGGAAAGCAATTGCCCTTTGCCCTGGATTTCCACTGCCAGTCTACCAAACAGGGAGAAACTCAACATAAAGGTAGAAAAACAGAAAGCAAAATGGCTTTGGAGACAAAATCATTCACAGAAGCCAGTCGATGCCTGGGTAGTATCTGGCAGGAGAATGCAAGGGTCAGTACAACATGGTCTAGCAACACTTCTCATATAAAAGACATAGCAAGAATAGTAGCAGAGCCATCAGATCGATCTTAATGTCACTGACTTTAATAAATAGGGGATTTCAGCGACCTCATGGGCAGAATGGGTGCTCAAAATGAACAAAGAACATTACCAATACCAAAAGCTTCCACTGCGGTGCCAATTTCTGTGTGTCTGGAAAGCCATGTAATCCCAAGGTGAAAATCTCACCGGGTTCTATATATCACTCCACCCTTTACTTACCGGGGATAATGTGGGCTGTCATAATAATGGTATAATAATGTTGGCACCGAGACAATAATTGATATTTAAAACCCAGATAGTCAGAGAAGTTAAACATCTTATGATTTAAGTGACAGGCCATAACAAAAATTGGTTTTCCCCAACATGCCACCAGCACCCTCAAAGAGAAAGAGCATTGAATGAGCGCCCCAGAATGGCTTAGTCATATTTGAAGCATGACAGAGAAAAATAATAAGCAGGAAATGTAAATGTGTGCATACCACAATATTATTCGATTTATTCAACAATTCACTTTAATTTTTGTGTTTCTTTTGAAGTGTAAAATAGGAATCCTTTTTACTCACTGTCAACAATAAATAAATTTGGCAAACATTAGCAACATTAATACACTTTAAAAGAATGTCTAGGTTTTGTTTGTTTGTTTGTTCTTTTAGATTAAAGGCTCCCCCCCCCCCGCTAGGATTTTTAAAAATCCCATTGGTGAGAGTTTAAATCCCAATGAAATGGCATTCTGACGTGTTATTTCAAACAGTACTCAGATGTCATACCCAGAATATCATAAACCTGTCTCATGCTGTGAACTCAGGAATTGAGGCTCTTACTTACCATGGATCCTGTGGACTGAAGTGATGTGAGGCGTGCTGTTTTCATAGGCTTCTCTGCTCTCTGGGGAGGCCTTGGTCAGGGGCAAGGCTGCTCGAGAGCCCCACCAGGGCTCCCTCCCGGCCTGCGGGGTTCCCAGGAAGTACCTGCCTGCCTCGCACCGGCCCCCCTCACAGGCCTGGGTGTGGAAGTGCCTCTCCTCCACCAGCCTGGAGTGGTCCAGCGCAAAGCCATAGCAGAGAGAGCCCCGGTCGGAGAATTGCCTGTAGGCACAGGAGGCATCGTGCTGAGAGCCGGGCCTGTCGCTAGGGTCCAGGAGCTGTGGTGAGGCTGTGTCCGTCAGGGGGCTTCCGCCCCACTGGCTGTCGTGATCTGATTCAGATCTTTCCGTGTGAAATCCAGAATACTGAAATCGAGAGGGTGAGAAACTTCACACACTTCAAACAGAGCAAACAAAACAAAGGCTTTTGAACTCTGCAAGCACCTGGAAAAGTCATGTGGGGCTTAAGGCACCAAATTAAGACTCACTCTAGCAACACACTGGCCACCTCTGAGTCAGAATCAGTCAGTCATGGTGCCTCAAAGAAAGATCCTTCTGGCAGCTGGAAGGAGGGCATAAAAATAATAACAAATGTGGGCTGAGCTAAGTATCAAGCACTGCTAGAAATGCTTCTGGAAAATTATCCACTTGTTCTTACAGTTACCCATTAATGGCGATATTAGAAACCCATCAGATAGAAAGGGATGGTGAAGTCCGGGAGGAAGAGATTTGTCCAAGGCCACAGGGTCCCCATTTTCCAGGTTCAAACCCAAGTTCTCCATAATGACCCAAAATGGCATTGTCAAGAAGAGAGTCAAGAAAGTTCTTTTAATTTCTACTAGCTTTCCACATTTTTTCTAAGTTAAAAATCAAAACAAAAGCTATACAATATGGCACTGGGCCCTCTCTGGTGGTACATCTGTTAAAGCACAGCACAATGAAGCTGTATCGCAGCCACTACAGCACAAATTCTATCCCTGGCCCCGGAGGTGACCCACATGGTGTGGCAGACTTCTCCTGACCCGCCCACTGCTCCCCTCTGCAGTAAACTTTGCCCATATACCTGTTCTACTCTCCACTCTGTCTCGGGTAAAGCCTCTCACACACACCCTGCACCTCTGGCCTGTACTCCAGTTCTGTATGCATAAATAAATAAATCTTAAAAAAAAAAAATAACTACTATAGAAGGTACAGTATACCACACACTAGATCACCTACTCCCTGTGGGTCTTGCCAGATGCTTCCCAGCATAGATGATAAACACTTACCTAGTTTAGTTCAGTTACATTGTAACTTTTTTTTTTTTAAATTTATTTATTTGTACATACAGAACTGGGGTACAGGCCAGAGGCTCAGGGGCGGTGAGAGGCTTCACCAGAGGCAGAGTGGGGAGCAGAACAGGCAGATCGACGAAGTACACTGCTGAGGGGAGCAGCGGGCGGGTCAGGAGAGGTCTGGCTCGCCATGTGGTCTCCTCCGGGGCAGGCGGGAATCGAACTCATGCGGAACCAGCTTTAGATTCTCAGTGCAGTGCTTTAACCGGCTGCGCCACCAGGGAGGTCCTACATTGTAACTTTTAAAGTCTTTCCCCTATTACCCGGGCCTATTCACTACAATGTGTTTTTTATTCTCTAAACTGAAATATTTGGTCTGGTTTTGAAAGAAAACCTAAAATGCTCCACAGACCTCATTAACGAGGATGTTCAGTTTGAGGTACTCATAACTACTAAAATTAGTAATATAATGATTTCTACCAGTTTTTGGTTTTGTAATGCCAAGCACTAGTCTAAGTACTATATAAATAGTGCCCACTATGCTAATAACAGATGCCATTTATTAAAAACTTATGAAGTACCTGGCCAAGTATACCTCATATACACCTCATATTTATATGTATATGTATACACACACACACACACAAAGCACACATAGATAATAATACATATACATATTTTATAATAAATCCTCATGTATAAATCATCTGTAGAGAAACATAACTCCATTTTATAGATGAGGAACTGCATCAGAGAGTTTTATTGAGATGATATGACCACCTCATGGTCTATCTGGTCTCAAAGCCTATACTCCAAACCATGAGAGAAAACACTAGGAAGGAAGACAAAGAAAAAAATAGTCAATGTTAGAGAGATTTTCGGAAAAGTGGCAAAACTGTTTCACAGACTCAGGAACCAAAATACTATACAAATCCAGTTTACATTTTCATTCTTGCCCCAAAAGAAAGTGGGATGAGTGATGTTGTTTCTCCTCCAGAAAGAGGAGAAACTCCACGTTTTTCACTTGTCACATGCTGGTTGAGCAAATGTTTATCCAAGATGAGACCTTTACAAGACAAAACAAGCTCTCCCCCCTCACACTAGGCCCCCTCTGTGCAGCAGGAAGAATTCTAACTTCCCAATTCACTGCAGTCAAGGATCTCTGCCTAGAGTCTCCTGGAACCAAAAGACGTACAAAGTTTCCTCTGGGAGCTCCAAAGTATGCTAATAAATACAGCATGTTTAAGACAGAGTTCTATGCAAATTCCAGGTTCAAGATTTTTCCACTAGCATTTCTAAAGTATTTCTTTAGTGATTTTCCAAAGTTAAAAATGAACTATCAGCATATGCCATCAAAAGTAAAAAGAAGAAAATCCAACTTGTCTCCCTCAGGGATGGTGAATAGGCATTCTGAACTCTCTTTCTCTACATCACACCTCTACCTGTCATGAGACTTTTCTCCTCATGAACACCAGCCACTCACGTCACAAGATGCCACCTTCACTTTCACCAAGCAATGAGTGACAGCCTCTCTCCCTCCCCCCGTGCGAGTGGGAATCAGGGAGCTCGACATTTGTCTTTTGGTAGCACCATTCATGGGCTCAGAAAAACTCAGATCATCAGTGCTATTCCAAGCTAGGAATTGCCAGACTCTGCTTGTTTTTATAAAAGTATAAACCAGGCCTATTTCTGAAGTACTCCAGTCAAGACTTTTGAGCCCTGTTGAGAGCTTTCCCTGAGTGTATAAGGGAAAGTGCTATTGGCGCAGCGGAGAACATGCTGTCCTTGGCTCACAAGGCAAATTCAACATAAAGCGACCAAGGCATACATGAGGCACACATTTCAAGAGCACCCAAAAGAGAATTTGAAGGATAAGCCTCTTGTCAATAGTGAGGAAACCACAATAGCAAGTACACTGCTCTTCAAGCAGACAGGATGTGGTGGTTCAGTTAGACCAAGAACTTAGAGTGCTGTCGAGGAACAGAGGGAAAGCCTAGCTATAAAATTTTGAATTTTTTAAGAATACCTATCACATGGCATATGGGTGACTCGGTGATGGGAAACCCATGGGGATTACAATTGAGATGAAAAAAAAATGTACAAAATGATGTAAAAAGAAACTTTAAAAAAAGAATACCTATCACTTGCACTGTGGACACCATGGAAATTTTTTTTTTTTAAAGATTTATTTATTCATACAGAACTGGGGTACAGGCCAGAGGCTCAGGGACGGTGAGAGGCTTCACCAGAGACAGAGTGGGGAGCAGAACAGGCAGATTGACGAAGTACACTGCTGAGGGGAGCAGCGGGCGGGTCAGGAGAGGTCTGGCTCGCCATGTGGTCTCCTCCCGGGCAGGCGGCAGGCGGGAATCGAACTCATGCGGAAGTGGCTTCAGATTCTCAGTGCTGTGCTTTAACCCGCTGCGCCACCAGGGAGGGCCCACCATGGAAATTTTAATCCACATTTATCCCTTTAAGATGTACCATACTAGATGCAAATTCTGTTAAGATACTAAAACTCCACCACTTGATATTAAAATTTGAACTATTTCAGGTGTTCATTAAGCATTTGAGAAAAGAAAGAGGGCAGCAAGGGAAACAGATGGCCAATCTGGGCAGCACAGTGAGTGCACGGGACTGCATGAGAAGGCTCCTGGCCTTCTCCAACCGGCTTCTGCTACTTACTGCATGCGAGATCTTGGGCATGTGATTTAATTCCCTTTGTCTCAACAGGAAAAGGACCATGATGTTACTTAACTCACCAAACGCTGAACCGGAATTGGAGCCGTGTAGTGGGAGGGGCCTTAGGAAGAGGGCGACTGAGATTTTGGTTTCAGGTCTTTCCCTTCTAGTAATTCCTAAGGTTACCTTAGGCAAATGACTATCTTTCTTAGTCTCATCTGTAAACACTCTGGGCTAATTAGACTTCCATAATTTTTCTTTCAGCTTTCTGTTCTATAAATACAATCATTATTTACTATTCTTTCTAGTATTGAAATATGTGATCCCTATGTCAGCTGCTATATTTCACTTATTTAATGAAGGTAATTATTTAATGAAGATAATTAGTTCAGCTAAAATTTAAGTCTATGAATTTTTACTATCATGGTTAAGAGAAAATGTAATATGTAAGTTATAATTTTTACTATGTCATTTTCACCCATTTTATATGGATGATATGTTGCCTTTTGATTGATAAATTATTCCATTCCAGAGGTTTCTGTGTATGAAGGATTATGGCAGTTATATGAACTTGCATCTCTCTGCACATCCTCCTCTCAAAACCCCTGAGCTTATCAAGAAAAAGCTAAATCACATGTTATCTGTGCTATTGGCAGTACTCAGGGGCAGAGAATATTCCAAAGTACAAATTATTTATAAGTGAGAAAAATCAAAGTCCACCAAGAGTTGCTACAAGCTTGTATGAAACACCATGAAAGAAAGAGAAGTATTTAGGATACTGGCAAAGGTAACACAATCATTTTCAGAAAGACAAAGTATAATAATACAAATAAGTGCCAAATTATTAACACAAGTCAGTACTTGGAGTTTACAGCACTGGTCATAGGAAACAGAATCAAAAATCAAACAAAATAAAAAGTGACTGTCTCAGATAAGTGTCATCTCCATACAGAAGAATGTAACATTGAGAATGCTTGTGTTCTTAGAAATATAGCAAGGAAAACACAGGGGGGAAAAAAAAGGGAAAATTAAGAACCCAGTAGACACAAAAGAAAAGGGTAAGTTAAGCCTATCATTCTTCCTGCCCCCTCCACCACGGTCATCATTAACTTATCAAACTGTATTTCATAAAACTGGTAGGGTGGGCAGGGCATTCTTTCATTAAGCAGTAACCCAGCCTATGAAATGACAAGGACTAGAGGAAACTAAACTCTTATAGAGAAAAACAAAACTATAAAAGTTGAAATACAAACACCTTAGTTGCTAAAAAAAAATTCTCACCAAATAAAGAATAGGAAATTATAAAACAGTATTCAAAGCAACCCTTAACAAGCATTTGGTGATACACACAAGATATATAAATGTGAATATACACACTCTTGGAAACAGAAATATTTTAACTAAAAAATGGACCTCTAGGGGAAAAAAAAAACTAACAGGAGAAATGCAATGCAATAGAAATTGACCAAACTCAAAGCAATTCAATAAATGAAGAATAAACTAACGGTTGTGAATAGAATAGATTTTAGTGAAAATTTGAATAAGGAAAAATAAATAAAATAAAAGGTTGGGAAACATGTAAGGAAACAAGAGAAAATAAAAGGATCAGAGGAAGTTGTTGAAGAAAAGCAGAAAATGTTCAATATATACTTCACCCTATAGATGGCAAAGGAACTGGAATTGCTTAAAAAAATCAGAAAAAAAAATAAAGAAACTGTTTAGTCAGCATCTAGATTTAACATGCAGCTACAGTAACATAATCGTGTGCTTCTGAAGTAAAAGTAGATGCACAGGTCAGTCAACCAGAGTAAGAACCCACACAGGGGATCTCTCTAGTGGCACAGGAGTTAAAGCACCACATGATGAAGCTCTCCAAAGCCACAACAGCATGAATTCGATACCCTGCCAAGGAGGTGACCCACATGGTGTGGCAGACCTCTCCTGTCTCGTCCACAAAGTACACTGCTCCCCTCAGCAGTGTACTTTGTCGATCTGCCTGTTCTGCTCCCTCCTGTGTGAATGGTGGGTCCTCTCACCCCTCCCCCATACCTTTGACCAGTACCTAAGTTCTATATGCATAAATAAATAAATATTTTTAAAAGAGAGAGAGAGAGAGAGAACAAGGCATAAAAGAAAGTTTTAATGAATTTAATTTAATTGAAATTTTAAGTTTTTACTCTGTAAAAGACCCTATCAAGAATACAGGCTACAGATAGGGAGACAACATTTGCACATAACATCCAACAAAGGACTAGTATCTAGACTATATAAAGAATTCTCAAAACTCTAAAGTAAATCCAAAATGGGCAAAAGACCAGAAGAGACATTTCATCAAATAGCACAATCATGTAAAAAGATGAATATCATTAGCAATTTGGGAGATGCAATTGAAGCCACAATAAAATATCCCTGGCTAAAATAGAGATAACATCCCATGCTGGCAAAGATACAGGAAACTGAAAGCTTTCGTATTCTGCTGTTGGCAACAAAATGGTTCTACCACTCTGGAAAACAGTTCGGCAGTTTCTTTAAAAAAAAGCAAGATGTGCAACTATCATTGCAAACCTGAACATTTTGTTCAGATAAATGAAAGTTATATTCATATAACCTCAAAATGAATTTCTGTGTTTTTTCTACCTTCAGATCCCCTTTAGTTTGTTCCTTTAAAAAAAATTTTTTTTCTTAATTGTGGTAATACACACAAAAGACTTTCTAACTCATTTTAAATGTATAATTTAATGGCATTAAGCACAATTTCCCACTTCTAAGGAATCATTAGCCAGGCAATACCCTCTGTGATACTAATAAACACTTTATATATGGAACCTACTCTAAATAACAGAAAAAATAAGTAACAAGGAAGTTGGAAGAGAAACAGAGAAAATGATACAGCAAATGTTGCAAAAAAGGTCTTCCAAAAACTCTTTCAAATCTAAAATATATCTGGTGCTAATAGCACTTAACCTTAAAATTTCATAAAAGTCCAGAGATTTTTAAGAGTACAGAGATAAAAATCATGATCAATTACAGAACACAAACTCTGTAAATGGTTGTCCTAGTGATTGCTACCTCTATTATTTTCAGGTAAAACAAAATCATGTAGGAGAGCTATTGAATAACTCCTTTTCTTTCTTTAGAAAGGTAAAAACACTTCCTCCCATATTTAAAGCTAAGAAAATGAATAATTTAATTCCCTAGGTTAATTAGTTACATCAGTTAATTAAATTCACTGAAAATTAATTTTTGGTTGATTTTGTTGAAGTTTCTGTTTTTCTTACTCAGAAAATATTGTTACTTCGAATACTCTTCACTCTAATTTACCTCTATTTCTTATTAAAAATGTAATTTTTAAAACAGTTGTTCATGTTGGCATATTATGAGTCAGATGAAGAAGGATGCCCTTGTTCTCATGAAACTAAAAGCCACCCACCAAAAGTGAGCTAAAGCTGGCTGGCAAAGAGCTTAAATGAAAGTCAGCAATGGTGTCAGGACACACCCCTGCCCCTCAGATCCCATTTAGGGTTCATCTTATGAAATGAAATGAAAGAATCATCCCTTCTAAAAGAGATGATGATTTCATCTGGTGAACAGTCAGCGTGGTCAGCTTCATATGCATCCAATGGAAACTGTGAATTATTATTCTTCCTATAATTTAAATATTCATTGAGTGCCTTCTGTTTGCAAATCAGTGCAGTAGTTGATATGAAAAATACAGGCCCCCTTTCAAGGTGTTCACATTAGAAAGGGGGTAATTAACACATAGAACATACTTTAATACAAGTTAGAATACAGCAAGGTCCTGCAGAGAGAGAAAACCAATAAAGTTTAAGAGTTCAAACAAGGGAGTCATTACTCTCTTAGGTTTCTAGTTGTTTAAGAAGGGGAAACAAATTGTGATGGATTAAGAGGCAACTGGCTGGATGGTCTGACTGTGCTAAGAGACACCCATAATAACAACAGAGCTATCATTATCAAACACCATGTGCTAGTCACTATGCTGAGATCCACAGACATTATCTTCTTAAATGCTAACATCTTAAAAGTATTATTAATCCTAGGCCTTCACTGGTGGCGCAGCGGCTTAAAGCACAGCACGAAGAAGTTAAAGCCACTGCAGCATGAGTTCGATCCCCAGCCCAGAGGTGACCCACATGGCACGGCAGACCTCTCCTGACCCGCCTGCTGTTCCCCTCAGCAGTGTACTTCGTCAGTCAGCCTGTTCTGCTCCCCAGTCTGTCTCTGGTGCAGCCTCTCACTGTCCCAGCCTCTGGCCTGTATGCATAAATAAATCTTTCAAAAAAAAAAAGTATTATTAATCCTTTTACAGCTGCAGCAAGTGAGACTCAAAACAATTTACCCATAGTCACAAGAATGCAAAGTTTAAGAGAAGAGCTGCAGCTCCCAGACTTTAGCCAGACTCAAATAGATTTATTTAGATAACAAAGAAACAGGGGACTGTGCTCGAGCAGCCCCCCAAGCACTGTTTCACAAAGGAGGGCTTCTCCAACCTCTATGCTCCACTATACATATCCACACCCTCCGGTGCTGTCCTTTCTGAGGCCTCCTCCTACTGCAGCTGCTCCCAGAGATACCCTTCTGTGATGACCATCGTGAGAGTCATCCCTACTCAACAGCGTGTTCCCTCCAGGTGCTCTGCGTGTGTCTCGATGTGGCAGCATCAACCTAACTCAGGAAAAATGCCAGATGTTCCAACAACAGGGGTTACAGTTATCTACTTTGATTCTGGCAGCTCATTGTGGTTTTTATCATTTTTAGCTGTAAAATAAAGAGAGAGACCCTCTTATGGCAAAGTCCTGTTTTCCATGAAAAACTTTCACTCTATCAGGCACGAGCAGCTTCCTCTTGATTTGTGTCTGAACCATGAGAAAAAACATCACAGATGCAGACTGCATTGTACTAAGAACATATGCATGCTTTTAAATCACTTTTATCTTACTTTTTACTAATGTAACCCTGAAACATAAAATATGTTTTTTTTTTTTCATTCACTGTTATGGGAAGAACAGATGGCAAAAAGGGTTAGATTAAAGTAATACAGCATGTCCATTAAAATAACCTCCACTGCTGGGGATGCTTCCCTCAAACAGGAGTCATGTTTACTGTAAAGGACGTCTGTGGCTTACACACATTGGAAATTGCTGGGGGTTTTCTCAAGGATAAACAGAGGGTAAGACAAAAACTAATGTCAAGATCAAATACATTTTAAAATGACAATTATGCAAGTTATTTTGCTAATCTGAGCGGCTGAATGAAAACACTTGGTGGTGATAATGGACATGAACAGCAGACCCATCTAGAGTGCCTTTATATGCCAAAATTTTTTAGTACTTAGAAAACAGACCTAAGAAAACATACTGCAACTGCAAAGAGGGTATCAAGTAGAAATTATTTTCTACATTCCACACTCCTGCTAATGGTAAATAGAGTGTTTTTACTGCCACTTCACTTCTAATTTATTATCTTCCTAACAAACAGCAAAAATAATTCTGTGTAGACCATGCATTCAGAAAGGCTAAACATGTGATTTCTACACAAGTTTCATAAACATTTAGCATCATAAAAGGCCACTTGTGGAATTTTTTTATGAATCTTTTTAATTATAGATAGCTCCAAAAGTTAAGTTTTATAAGAACTTCATAAAAAATTAGAGAATGCATTTTAAAAGGAAAAAGGAAAAATACCAATCTCAAGTCATATTCCAGAGAATGAATTCACTTTTCATGACTGTGCCACAATTATTTCCATTTTTACTCTAAATAATTAGAATGCAAGTGCTGAACCAAAATTCATTTGTTAGCAACTTTGAATAATTTTTCCACTTCTTCATATTTTAAGAAAATTATGTAATTTATCAGCTTCCCAAAATCAATTTTAAAAAATGTGTTCGCAAGATTTTTACTCACTGCTTTTATGATTGGATCCACTTATACTAAAAGCTATTATTTATCATGACACTGTTTTTAACTTTAAATCCGTATATATTTTTATTCAAAAAGTACTCTGATAAGAAATCCTTCATACCTGTAAGTTCCCCAGTATATTTCATTAAATGTGGTTTGAAATGTCATAGACCTTCTCTTAACTCACCCCCCACAGCTACAAAAATGTTCCTGGGATTTGGTTCTCTCATTGTTCTCACAGAAAAATAGCCAAGCCAGAGTCTCATTAGCTGTCAAGGGTGATGTGCAGCTGGGAGGGACCCAGCACTCCGGACCAGAGCCCGGGTTTCCTCCAATGTAATTCTATAAGGAATTTCCTATAGGGTTCCATATGGAGAGAGCTGTTCCCAAACCATGAAATCCACGATCTACATTTTTTGATAAACCCAAAGGTGATGTCCTAGAAGCTTGCAAGTGTTTTCATTGCACTGAAGATTTTAAATAGGAAATAAGCACAAAATAAACAACTAATTAAGTAAGGCAGCGATGGCACGGCATACACAGCTGTAAATGATCAAGAACATCCCAACTGACATGGCTAATACAGAAATAGTTCTAGCCCGCTGGGTAAGTCCTGGGTTTCCAGGACCAGTAGCACCAGTTTTAATGCTAATCTGCTTCCATGATGGGCTTTGGGCATGAGCCAGAGCCACTCCATCCTTTTACTGAAGCCCTGGCTCACTCTCTGATTTTTCACATATTAAGTGGTAGATTAGATGGACTTGAATTAGATGGGTACAGGTGGTGCCACCTGCTCCAGCCCCTTACTGCAGCTTTATTTGGTCTTCTATTTGGTTATTCTCGGTCTGGACAAAGGACAGGCTGTCCAAGCTACTCTTGGCAGTGGCCTAAAACTAGGCAGCTAGGTTAACAGGCAAATTACTGACTTTCTGCATGCAGAAGAGATCTATTAAGATTTATAATTCTGTGAAAAAATAATTGAAGTTCAAAGGCCATTCACTGAGTTTAGTTCAAACTAGTATCTGTAAATGAAAGGAAGGAACTATTTTTTCTTTTTTAGAGGTCAAGAACAGTAAAATAATGATTACAAGCCAAAATAACATCTAATAAATAATATACATCAGAACCTTGACCTTCCAGAAAAAAACCCAATTCAATTAATACTAATGCACTAACAGTATCTCCTAAAAATCTGTGAGAAAAAGAAGGCTTAAAAAAATCTAGATTTTTCAGCCCTCCCTGGTGGCGCAGTGGGTTAAAGCGCAGCATTAAGAAGCTAAAGCCACTTCTGCATGAGTTCGATTCCCTCCTGCCCTGGAGGTGACCACATGGCATGGCAGACCTCTCCTGACCCGCCCGCTGCTCCCCTCAGCAGTGTACTTCGTAGATCTGCCTGTTCTGCTCCCCACTCTATCTCTGGTGAAGCCTCTCGCCCCCCCTGAGCCTCTGGCCTATACCCCAGTTCTGTATGTATAAATCTTTTTTTAAAAAAAATCTAGATTTTGGGCCTCACTGGTGGCTCAACGGGTTAAGTCTCAGCACTATGAAGCTGTATTGCAGCCACTGCAGCACAAGTTTGCTCCCCAGCCAGGGTGGTGACCCACATGGCGTGGCAGACCTTTCCTGTCTTCCCTGCTGCTCCCCTCAGCAGTATATTTCAGTACATATGCCTGCTCTGCTTCCAGCTCTGCCTCTTGTGAGTCCTCTCATTCATCCCTCTCCCCACACTTCTGGCCTGTACCCCATCTCTTTTATGCATAAATAAATATATATATATATATATATATATATATATTTTTTTTTTTTATCTGGATTTTTTAAAAGACATCCAAATTCAACTTTGTTAACTATAGAAGTTTCCTATTATGAGTGACCCAAATCACACAGTGAACTGTCAAATGAGGGCTGTTGCTCTTTAATTTCACAATTTAGTTGTAATAAAATTTAATGTTATAGATTTTGTGAAAACAAATTTCCCTGGGTACACATCAGTGGTGGATCCAGCTCTCTCCTCTTCTCTGTTCCATTCTCTGTTTAGCTAGGAACCAAATCATAAATTTTAGCTCCCACTTCCATGAAACCAGAAGCAGAGCATTTCTTTCAGATGTAGTGCAGCTGCTTCACCCTCAGCCCAATTTCTTTTTTTGATACTAAATCACCCCCAGATTCAAGTCATCCTGTGTTATAGAATAGAGATGAATTTACCATGAATTATGCCTCACCGCCAGGAATCTGTGGAGATGAGAAGTGGAGCTGTGGGTGTGCTGTGTTGGGAGGGCAGGATTTGGAAGGCTGAACAGGCAAGTCTTCCTCAGTAAAGGAACACAGTAGAATCCAGCTAGAATAGAGACCTGACAGAGGGCAGGGGTGAGGCAGATAGAGGCAGAGGCCTATGTCAAGTTGTGAAGACCAAACTTCATACTGTAACCAACAGGGAAGAAGTTCCCTGTAGATTTTTACAATAGGAAATGCTAGGGGTATGGGGAGGAGGTAAATGATGAAAATGATACTTCAGGAAACTTCTGGCAAGAATGTTCAGAGACCAAAAGAACAATAAAGAGGCAAATAAAGTATTTTCAATTTAATGTTGGAGAACCTAGATGCAGACAGACAATGGAGGTAAGGTAGACAAGTGATCAAAGGTCAAGCACATCCTGAAGGAAAATGACTTTTCAAAAGGTCTTTTGTATCCAAAAGATCAAAATCCAAACAAACAAAAAAAGTATTTTAAGTAACTTCCCTCTATCTGTAGAAAAATTCAATCCCTCACAGAGCATAATGCTGCTAAAAATATAGTACAAAAATGCATATACATTTTTAAAATAAGAGGGCAATCTTGAAATAATCTAATCATGGTAACCAATCATGGAGCTGAGATACAGCTCATAAACAAAATGGATAAGTAAGATGGAAGAAAAGAGTAAATGGCATTGCTTACACAGATACCCAAATTTACTGCAATTATTTCATAATCAAAAACACTCAAAGCAAATAACCACTGCCACATATTTTCATCGTGAATGGAGCTGACAGTGGGGACTAGAAAGCTCATTTTAGTACAGCAGAACAAATTGTGGAGGGGTCTCTGGCAGCATGAAGAGCCAGAAATGCTTATTGAAAGTTTTGCTCTTCAAAGAGCCTGTCGATTCCACCACAACCAATTCCCCTCAGCACCCAAGCATAGTTTATACTGCACCATCTCATGTTTGTGAAGCAGTTCCCAGACTGTTTTGCATGCTTACCCTATGACTCTTTAGAAGTTAATCTTGTAACTTCCTGAATGACAAAACACTTTTCCCTCCTTGGGGTTTTTATAGCAATTTAAAAAGTATTCCCACACTTTATAATGTATCCATTTATGCCTTCATTCCATTAAAACTTGGCGACACCCTCTTAAATGCTTGGGTGGATGGGAGGGAATTATGACCAGACAAAGTTACTACCTTCAGAGATCTTACAGTCCAAGAGAGGCGATACAACATATCCAAAAGTGGTAGACCATAGATTATTCTCAGCATGGGTTCAATGGAGAACTCCGTGAAAGATTCCATGAAAAGATCATTTAATTTTTTTTCTTAAAAGAGAGGCAGAATTTTGAAATATAGAGTGGATGCAGGCAGAAACAAAATGCATGAGCACAAGTGTGGAGGTAAGAAAGGACAAGGCATTCTGCATATAGGAGCACTGCTCCAGTTCTATCACAAGATTCAGGTAATTTAGAACCCAATTACAGGTGACCTTGAATGACAGGTAGGGCTGTAGCACGTCTCTAAGAACTGACATCATCAGTGGTCTTTTAAGATCAACCTGTAAGACAAGGCAGATTGGAGAGGAAAACTTCTCAAAGCAGGAAAATTAAGGTGTCGCTGCAATTCTCCAGAGTGAGGGGGCTATAAGGGGATAGAAAAGCACAGCTGGAAGTCAGAGCAAGCGTGAGTCTGGTCTCTGATGGAGCACCCTTGTGTGCTTGACTTTTAGTGTCATCCTGATTTGCAAGCCTTGCAAATCAGTAAATGTGTACCCACTAATAACCCCCTAGGGTATGCAAAGTCTGTAAACCTGGAAGCAAACCATTTCTCATTGTTCACCCCCAACTCCCACCCCCACACTACTGATGGAAAGGCAGATCAGCCCCTAATATATTATCATGATGACCACTGCCACCAGCCCCACCACATGCCTTCATCACCTAGCATGCACTGTTTAAATTACCAGCTCACATTTTTATCTCCCTCACTGAATCTGCATGCTCTCTAAGACAAGGTATATATCCGCAAACTTACACATCTCATCATTCCCATTTCTTACTTCCCAATTGCCTTCCTGGCCTCATCTGTCTATCTATGCACTCATGCACTTATTCAATATCTACAAAGGACTTTTCAGCACCTGAGGCAATTTGGTTCTCAAGGGCAACACCTGTGCTCATGAACCTTTTAGAACCTATTTATTGCCCCTAAATTTTCTTCCTTCCATAGTAATTTTTTTACATCTCATTCTACTTTCCTCATTTATGCCAACTTTTCTCATTTTTTCCTTCTCATTCATCATTCTTGTCTTATTGTCTTTCTTACAAATCTAATATGATGTAAACTAGCCATCTGTTTTTGTGAACTTTGTTATCACTGGGTTCTCACTACTGGGGATACACTTTATGTGAAATATGTTGCTATATGTTATAATGTCATAAGATAGTTAACAACAATGAAGCAGTTTATTAGGATAGTTGCCTATTTGAATAAACTAGCAAAAACATGCATGGTCTTATTTCAAATTGAATCTACCTAATTTATCTAGCATCAATACCTTCACCAGTAGCTTTACTACTGTGTTCTGAAACAAGGTGAAGAACAAAGAAGGTCTCTATAATGTCATAGATAGGCTACTCCAGAAACAGTATTCCATTGTACTCTTTCATTTCACCACCATTCTATCCATCCTGTCTCCAAACACATTTTTCTCCAGACACTATTATCAGACCATTCTCATAACATACACATTCCCTGGCAAGTCAGTAAGCTCTGTCTAGCAGACTTCACTAACCTATTTCAGAGAAGACTCACTGTTTCCTTCTGAAGCCCTGAGTGAAGATAAGAAGTATGGTAGCAAACAAACAAACATGAAAGGGAAGCAGGGTAGTGACAGGTAAAGTTTGGGTGTAAGGAAGCTGATTGATGAAGTGTGTGTGGCCAGGGAGTGATCCCATTAAATGTGATGAGGGAAGTTAGTGATCTGTCAACAGCACCTGGACATCACTGTCTGCCCCTCTTCCAACAATGTGCCTCAGGAATGAAAAGGGAGGAATAGTGACCTCGAGTTTAAAAACTGACATCTTACAGTTCCTCTCTAAAATATTGGTCTTGTATTCCCAACAAGACCATAGACATGACTGACAGACCCACCTTTAGCATGTTAGTACACTTAATAGGTATTTAAATACAAGATTTAGTAAAAACCAAAGTACAAACCTATAACAGACTTCTCTCCTGACTGAGAATTATTTCTAAGTAATTTTCTAAAGCAATACTGAGATTCGCTTAAAAACACAATATAAAAAGCTACAAGGGCTTACTCTAATAATCTGTTATTTTTATAGGATAGATTAATCTCAAATTTATGCATAGCTAGAAAACGTATACAAGCCTTGACAGTCTATAAAATTCTAGATTAAAAGACATCACCAAAGCAGCATCATGTGACAGTCACCAAAATGGATGGTTACAACCGGTGTGACTGAGGAGGCACGAAACCAGAGACCACAATGGTCTTGACAAAACGCAACAGTCTCCTACACCACAGGAAGCTCCATGTCAAGGAGTCCAGAGAACCACCCACACACCTGCCCTACAAGAGGTTCCTGAACGGCTCTGCCTTGGTACCCGACTCACAGCTGCACCTGGGGATTAGAGCAGCCTGGTCTGCTGCGGTCTAGGAGCCCAGGTCTCTGCCCAGGAAAAGCACATGTTTCTAAGGAAAAGACAATATCCCTATGTCTATCATCATCCATTCATGTCTTGCAGCAGGGAAGCAGTGGGAGTAATGGAAGCAAGGGAGAGAGACAGGGGTGCTGGGTGGTGGTACATGGTGGATTGTGGGAGGGCTGCAACTAAGGGGAGCAATAACTATAGGAAGATGACCCACGACGTAAGACAATAAATATGTTTTTTAAAATTCTGAAAGAATAACCTGATTTTATTTATTTATATATTTTTTTACATCATCGTTCATTTTAAAACAATGCTTTTTTAAAAAAGATTTATTTATTTGTGCCTACAAGAACTGAGGTAGAGACCAGAATTGTGGGGGGTGAAAGGATTCACCAGAGACAGAGTGGGGAGCAGAACAGGCAGATCCACTGAAACACAATGCTTAGAGGAGCGGTGGGCGAGACAGGAGAGGTCTGTTGCGCCATGTGGGTCAACTCCCCAGCTGGGAATATGAACTCATGCTACAGCGGCTGTGGATCACTTCATAGAGCTTTGCTTAATCCATTGTACCACCAGGGAGGGCCCAATGTTTGCTTTCTTTGCTAAGGTGTATATCCCATAGAATTTCTACTACCAATTCACCTGTGTAACATCACCACAGTCCTCTGTACTCCTTCCTCCCTTTTTGTGACCTCTCTCCCTTCCCTGCAGGATGTCTCTGAATAACCTGATTCTTTAAAATAAGATGCATTAAAGTTATTTTGTTGTAAGTGATCAAGGGTTACATGTTTTATGTCACATATGTAATGCAAGATGAAGGATAGCTATCTGGACATGATGAAAATGCTATGTATAAAGCACAACTATGCTCAAGAAATTCTTTTATATTTTTCTGTAACTTTTCAGCACTGGGCCCTTCCTGGTGGCACAGTGAGAAAGGATGCAGCACTGCAAGCTAGTAGGAGCCTCTTCAGTGAGAGTTCTATTCCTGCCCCATAGGTGATCCACATGGTATGGCAAACTTCCCCTGACCTGCCGGCTGTTCCCCTCAGCAGTGTACCTTGTCAATCTGCCTGTTCTGTTCCCCACTCTGTCTCTGGTGAATCGTCTCACTGCCCCTGCACCTCTGGCTTGTACCCCATTTCTGTATGCATAAATAAATAAATAAATAAATCTTTAAAAAAAAAAAAAAAAACATGAAAAGGCAACACAATAGTCTGGTGTATTGTCAAGGCCAGAAAAAACTTTCAGAAAAAGACTGTCTACCTTCACCAAAATGAGACCAGATTGCTGGCAATGAAAATTAAGAGGGTTCTGTGGGATTATTTAAAATAACAGATGTGAAGTAAACCCACAAGTGTTGTATTTTGTCTGTAGAAAGTGATTAAATACTTTCAGATTTCAGGAGCGTACACAATATCATGCACTGCACTGTTATTACAGAATTATATAGTGCATTGATTATTACTGACTTGGGAAAAAGCAAGAGGAGGGCAGGATAATGCAATAAAACAGGAGGGAGTACACTGTCTGTAATAAATGTTACCACTATAAATATGCCAACATGGAAAGTGTAAAAGGAAACTGGAATCAGGAGACCATTCATGACTGACATGATGAAACCACAACAAGATAACTTCCAACTGTTTTAGAATAGCTGCTTTGGGTTTCACAAATATAAGTGGAAAATGTAGCAATTGCTGCTAACAATTGCTAGAGATAAGGTCTGAAAAATAAATTCCATAAACTCTATTTCTAATTCCACAGAATTATGGGAAAAAAGTTTCTATTTTCATGCATATAAACCCAATAATAATAAAATATAATTATTATAATGGTAAAATTACTACTATACAGCAGGATAGGAGCTAACCTCTGGAAATTTACTAAACTATTTCTTTTTTTTATATTTTTGTTGTTTTATTTTTAGTATTTTTTAAGTGAATGTTTGTGCATATGTATTTATGCTGATATGCATGAATAAGTGACAAATAATCTATATGGTATATATTCATCCTCTTTATTCTATGTTTTTTTTATCATGACCATGTCCATAATATTCATGCTGCATTCTTATTCTTAAGTCTGCATAATATCTGCAGAATGACTCTCCATTCTAAGATGGACATATTTCAATATTCTCTACTGTTGAACAATCAAATAGCTATGTCTATATATTTTTGTGTTTAATATTAAAATTCTGCTCATTGTGCATAATAATTTAGATATTTCAGGAAAATTTCATTGGTTACATTCCTAGAAGTAGAATGGATTGGTTACAGAGAATATATATTTTTACCATGAGAAGAATTTGGTTTTAAAGAAAATGCACATAATAGCTATGAAGTATTCTACACCGATAGAATTCTAGTATGCTATTATCCTGTAAGAGTATGAAGACAACATCAAGTATTTAATTGTTACAAATACTCAAAACCCCTCATCACATGTCTAATTATGAATATTCTAGCTTGAAGACATTAACATCCTGAGAACTAAAATGGGTAGGTATCATACCAAAAAAAAAAAAAAAAGATTTAAAGATTTATGCTGGTGGTGCAGATTTAACATAGGCATACATTGCTCAATATCATTGTAAATGGTTAGACTAGAACCACACTTTTATATAATTAACTCATTCAACTGAAATGAGCTTCCCCTGTAGACCATACATCTGTTGGAGAGAATTTGATCCTGTATAGAAGGATGAGCTAAATGCTCCTTTCCTACATCAAGTCTTGCAACTCTATTATAAAGACATACATTTCTTTTTTTCTGTGTTATGGACAAATGCATTTTGAATTTTCCTGAATACATATTTGTAAACTTTTTTTTCTTAAAATCCTTTTTATTTAACAAAAAAATTAAGGATAAGATATAGAATGAATCTGCATTTTACTGTAGACTTGTCTCATATTTTTTTTAAATTTTATAACAGTTTTACTATACTATTTCTAATGATAAATTTTATGAAACCATTCAGAGCAATTCTGTTTTCTTGTCTAGAGTAATAAAACTAGGTATAAAGGTAATGAAGTCATTCCTTATGTGACTATAATATAATCAAGTCTAAAATTATTCCCAAGGTCATCTCATACTAGGACAGGACGTTATGGTTCATCTATTGCAGACAAACTGGGTTGTGGCAGTAAATTACAAGTTTTGCATGTCTTGCATGTTCAAATAAGAGCCTCTAAAAAATTCAAAAAGCAGTGCTGCTCTTTGCTTTCCATCACATATCTCTCAGAAAAATCTAGATATACCAAATATATAAAAGAGCCTAATAAATAATATCAGTAAAACCAATAAATCATCACTTACATAAGTAGATGTTGTTTCAGAATTAATGAAAAACTGAAAACTGCCCCTTGAAAACTCTGATGATGAGAACTTACATGCTCAAAATATATAAACATAGAGATAACAGAAAAAAATGTTCTCATTATTTTGAATAGGGCAGAAGTGCTTAAAATTAAGTATAATTTAAATCTTGTTCATTCAGTAACTTAAAAGGTATCTATCATTCCTTTATCAATTATATGAAGAGAAACTCATTACAAGTGTGTTATAACCTACAGTAGTTAAGTTTTAGAAGTATAAATTCACTATCAGTCTATAATGATTTAAATAGATCATTAAGAGTGAGAAGAGGTCCACGCGGCAAGGCATAAAAACGAAGCCTCTCCACTCTCCTTCACACTGCCTTTAAGTCAGTAGAGAACTTAGTTTAGACCTTCAGAGATCACACCAAGACTATTCAAATGAATCTCCTAACTAATCTACCTAGCTCCAAATACATGAATACTCTCATTTCCTGTTCAAATTTTTTATTGGTTCTGCACAAAACAAACTGTAAACTCCTTGTCCCAGCAGATCTCTGATACCTATCCATGTTTCCAAACTATCACCCAAGTCTCCTCCCACCGGAATCTTTACTTCCCAATGTCTCCCCAAGACCACGAGCAATGTGGTCCTGTGTGTCTTCATTATCTTGTTCTTGAGGGTGCCACTCCTTTTCCTCTTGTCCCTATTCCTGAGTTCTACCCACAAAGCCACTCTTCCCTACTCATCTAGGCTACAGTTCCTGTAGCTAATAACACTCATAAAGCCCCCTCTATACACCGCCCCTATACACTATTTATTCTAGCACATAACATTATTCCAACTGTACTGCAAAACTGAAAGACATTTCTCATGCCACTGCCTCATATTCTAGCACTGCTGCCTCCATCCCCACCCCCACCCCCATTTACTACACTAGGCAGCACAGCATTGTTCTGACTCAGGCATGGAACATCTACTGAGTCAAAGACACAGAATAACAATGACTCATGGAAAATCATGTACTATCTCTTAATAATGTAAGGACAACTTGTACTATCTATGACTTTTGAGAAGCATTTTTATAAGTCTTCTGAGTACTTAGACTCCAAGATTATGGCATTAAATTGTTTTCAACCAGCAGAGAGTTATCATTTTGTTATGAATATCATGTTTTTCCAGTGTGTCCACAGAGAGACCTCTGTTCACCCTATGACAATTGACAGCAAATGCCTATTCCTCTTGACACCAGCAGCTCTTCAAAGCAAAGACAGGGTGCTCCCTTTCTGATCTCTACGTATTACTAGTTCATGTAGTGGGAACTTATTCAAAGATTGATCTAATACCATGATTACCTAAAGTAAACACAATTAAAGAATAACCTTTGCTAGGCACATAAATGTTAAGTAAACTTAATTCATGACTGCAATTTCAAGTGAGACATATGACCAAAATTCTGAGAACTACATTTATGTAAGTATTAACACAAAAATGAATACAACTGAGCAGGAAAGTTCTATATAGAAAAACGTGTAAGCAGGTGCATGATTTCTATGCATCCTAGAACATTTCTGGAAGAAACACAACTTTAGAAAAGGAGTATGAGAGGATAGAGAGGGGTTTTCTATTTCTACTCTTTGGTTTTTCTTCTTGTTTAAAAAATCCTGTAATTTTCTAATTAAGTACTGTACTGCTGCTGCTACCTCTACTACCCTTCCTCATAAAAACACACACATGCGGGCCTTCCCTGGTGGCACAGCCGGTTAAAGCACAGCACAATGAAGCTATCATAGCCACTGCAGCAAGAGTTCGATCCCTGGTCAGGGGGGTGACCCACATGGCGTGGCAGAGCTCTCCTGACCCACCCGCCACTCAGTAGTGTATTTCATTGGATATGCTTGTTCTGCTTCCCACTCTGTCTCTGGTGAATCCCCTCACCCCCAGACCTGCTGGCCTGTACCCTGGTTCTGTATGTATAAATAATAAATCTTTTTTAAAAAATTCTTTCATCTATGTGTCTATTTCTATATATTTAAGGATAGAACAACCCAAAGGAGTAATTCATCCTTCCAAGTTAAAAAAACAAAAACAGAAATACAAAGTAGAGGACAGTAATAAGAAAAACTTTTCATTAGATGTCTAATAAAGAGAAGCAGCTCTTCAAAGTGACTGTAACTAAAATACACTTTAGAAGTAAAGCACTCAGACCACGTAACAGAAAGTATGCACAGAAAAATGTTTAGATATCATATATCTACTCCTTACCCTTTCATCAGGGTAAAGAAATCTGATCTCCTTTGGAAGATTTCAAGCCATTTGCTATCTTGGGGGCCATGATCTTCTCATCTTCGCATAAGAAGCTGCTAAAATAATCTTCCAAACTATAGCTCCTTAGTGACCATTAACTTGATAAAAAGTAATTCCTCAAACAGCATATACTTGAAATCAACAGGATAAGATAGCTACAATAATTAAAGAAATAATAATTTCTATATACACTAGGTTTCCATTACTACTTTAAAAATACATTAAAGACATAAATGATAAAGGCCACCTTGCAATAACTCCCAATCCTGTTTGGTTTTATATTGGCCCAGAATCATTTCCTGAGCTTCTCTAATATATTTCAGGAAGTTTGGCATACTACCCTTAAAGAAAAGTGTGGAGGTAAGGGATCACAAGATGTTAAGAATGGAACCCCAGCTCCGTCCTAATCTCTCCAGCTAAGTGGTGTTTACACGCAGTCAAATTTCTGTATCTCAATGACTAATCAGAAGAATGCTTTCCTTCCAAGACTCTGGATTCATCTTTGTACTTTGCAATGTTTCTGGAATACTCCCTACGTCTCATCAGCTCACCACCTCACAAAGATGAGAAGAGAGTTGCTTTTCCTAGAACTCCTGTCAGCTAGAAAACCCTCTCTGTTTCATTCTTTCTCATAAATTGTCCAACTGTGCTCAAATCTCATGGTGAAGTATATCCTTCATCATTTCCTCCACCTCTTAATTTCCTTCTGCTTCAGACCTGGTCCTAAGATCAAACAATCTTTTATTTTAGAGATTTACTTATTTATGCATACAGAACTGGGGTACAGGTTAGAGGTGCGGAGGCAGTGAGAGGATTCACCAGAAACAGAGTGGGGAAGAACAGGCAGGTCTACTGAAACAGCTATAGCAGCAGGCAAGACTGGAGGGGGTCTGCCATGCCATGTGGGTCAGCTCCCTGGCCAAGGATGAAACATATGCTGAAGTGGCTGCTGATAGCTTCACCGTGCTGTGCTTTAACCTACTGCATCACCAGGGAGGGCCCATAAGACTGAAATTTTCTGCCTCAACCTCTTGTTTTCCATATTTTGCTATGCCAGCTACATCTTTCTGGTTAATCATTGGGGGGGAGGGGAATTTAGGGTCAAGTTCCTTGAAATAACAAAGTTATGGTTCTGAGATTCAGTTATGAAACAAACTCTCATAACCTTCATAGTAAAACAGCAAACTATAAGGTCATTTCAGACTTTTATTAGCAGTTATTTTAGAAAAGGGGAAAAGAGAAGAAGTGTCAGAAAGCTTTCCATATTCATAAATTTTCAAATTTTTAAAACCAAATAACAATTCCAAACAGTTTCAACCCTCCCTCACGGCAAGATCAAATCAGGTCATAAGAAAAGTAAGTTGTGAAACAGCAATGCATATACCTGCGGGTAGGGGGAAGTCCTGGATTTTGACTTTGAGCTGGAGAGCCTGGCTTTGGCCCCCTTCCTGCTGTCAGTCATGGTAGGAGTAGAGCTGCTGGTGTAGGAGAAGGCTGGTTTGGAGGATGAGATCTGATCCAGGGAGAGCTGCAGTCCTTTGTATTCTGTGTCCCTGCAGGTAGGGAGGACAGGCCCTTAATCAACCATCACCAGAAATGATTTAATGTGCTCACTCACCCAGAATGAGAGTAATCAGTATTTTAAAAGGAAGCAAGCAGAAATTAGCCATGTCACTGGTTTCCACAAACCTCTCAATTATTTGAGGAAAGCATACATTTAATGTATGTATCAACTAGCACATTAATGTATGCATGTAATTGATATATATGCCAAATTATCTAAACTCATGAAAATGTCTTGATCAAAAATTTATTTATTTATTTATCTGTGGTAAACACACACACACACATATATAGCTCATTTTCTCATACATGTGGAATATAAATAACAAACCCAACAACTCATAAAATATAAAAAAAACAAATCAATGACTGAGAAATATTTAGTGTTTATCAGAGATGGGGAAGAGGAGAAGTGAGAAGGGAGGGTAGAGGGAGTCAATATGATAGTGGAACGGACATTCAAACTTTGGGGGTGAATGACATGAGGTCAAGATGCATCACCCAAAATGTATATTGTTTGTTAAATGTAAACATTTTTATTAACTAAAAAACAATTTCAAAAGCATTTTAATTACTATGAGAAGTAGAAAGTAAACCCAAAATTCAACTTCTCTGAGTTGTATCCTCCTTGGTGACAAATGGATTGTAAAACCTAGTCAAAGATTCCCTGGTGGGGTAACTCAACAGAAAATGGATCTTTCCGTTTCTCTCTGTGTTCTTCTACAGAGATTAGACAAAAGCAAAAGTCAATTCAGGCAAGAAGTTCTTAAGTGACTAGGAATAGAAACCTGCTGAACCAGTAATATCACTCTCACAAACACAGTGTAATAATATATACCAGCAAATGACAATGGCTTCCAATCAAAAGGTTCATCAACTCAATGCAATTGTAAGAAATGATCCTACTTGAGCAACAGAAATTTAGGAGGGTCTTCTAGGCTTAGGAAGTCTGACCTTGTTACTACTGTAATCAACTCTGAAGGACAATACACATCACATACCCTCCACAATGTGAATCCTACCTATTTTTGACAATATTTCAACATTTTCCTTCATCAGCCCCTCACTTCATTCAAAATAGCTCTCCCCAAACTGAACTTATGCTTCCTTAACTCTCTCCCTACTCTAACACATATAAGCCAGCTCTTAGAAAGAACTCGCCTCCATAAAACCCATACTTACTGTGGAATCTATTCATTTCTTCAATACTTGTTTACTGAATGGCCTCTGTTTAAAGGACAAGAGTTGAGAGATATTTTGCAGTATTCTTATGGCTACGTGCGCAATATTTACATAGATGGAAAAGAAAAAAAAATGAAGATGCAGCTACAAAAGGTTTGTTTTCAGACAACTATAAACCAGAGACAGTCTGTAGAGTAGGGAAGAGGAGTAGGATCAAAAGAAGGGTGGAAAGAGCATATGGGACTATGGTGACGGTGCACAGTGACTTGGTGGTGGCAATGCCATGGAGACTACAACTGAGATGAAAAAGCATACATTGTAGAAAATGAAGAATGGTGTAAAAAAATATATATGTATATATATATATTTTTTTTTAATTTGCTACTGATGAGCAAATATGCCACTTTCTCTGAGTCTATGAATTCAATAAAGATGGAATTTTAAAAAAAAATTGTTGTTCCCCCATCACTACTAATAAAATCAACCCAAAGGCCTTTCTCTGAGGGAAGGTCCCCCTGAGCCACCTGCCCTAAGATTGCCTGTGCATGAGAGCGAGACAAGCAAGCAAGGTTCTCACAGGAGGCACAGCAACCACCCTGGATTGCTCATCCATATCAAACGGACGTTGCCCACTGGGCCACAGACAGGCCTTGCCTGATAGGCCCTAGCATGGCAGCAAAAGTCATGCACCCCTAGAAACATGGCCAAATAATTTCTAAAAACTCATTCATAATGCAACATTTCAGCATAGGGACTTCATGCCTACAAGCTGAGAGTAAACAAGGATTCATTTTTCTCTTCGATTTTTTCAGACACTGAAAGTATGTATCTCAATTGAGACGTTCCCATGCAACATGATATAAATACTCCAAATAGGCTTAAATAAAAATTTAAAATCAATAAATATTTTAATTACCACATGAAATGCTAATATACAAAATTATGCAAATATCCTTGATATATCAATAAAAATATTAATTTTAAAAATCCACCAAATTTTAACAGATCAGAAAGCTGATGGGTTGAGACTTGCTGTATAACAACCAGTCTAGACTTAAATTTCGTCTATAATTCATAAGAATATGATGAGATGCAGATGCAATCCATGAAAAACTTAGTACCTAGGCCATAGTAAATACTCATGAAATAATAATAATTGTTTCTTACTTCTCATGCTCTGTGACAATGCTTGGACTCTGATTTCCCCTGAACAGTAGTTTCACTTTCACAACTGTAATGCATTTCATTACAAGCACCACCTTGTACTATAATTCATTGCTTTATACTACATTTTAATTTGCTTTTTTAATTTTTATCATCTAAACTCAATTAAAGTAAAAATACTTATTAAGGTATATTGTTAAGGTGAGTTCTAAGTCAGCAAATCAGAACATTAAAGAAGTTTGATCTTTCTGCTCCTCTGTTCAAAATTTATCAACACAAAAGATGTTCCAGGATGAAAAGCACAATTAAAAAAAAAAAAACACTTAAATACATCTCAACTGTGGTTGATAAGCTGTGAAGTGTAACCCTGAGTGGTGGACCAAGCATTTGTTCTACTATTAGAATTCTATTGAGTTTTCATTTGTATAGATTAAAGGTTAGATGCTGATGGGAATCACATGCCCAGACCCTATTCCCTCCTCCAAATTCAGACAAGAGTGTGGTTCTATCTCCCTCCTCCTTCTCAAGGGAGCCATATTCTGGTATCACACAGATCTTCAAAGTTAGGTGTGTGCTTTGTAATGCCAGTCAGTGCTTCTTCGTGGAGCACTACAAAAGAAAACACTTGGATCCAAAAGTTAGGATCTAATGTGAGTGTAGCTGAAAAAAAAAAAAAAAAAACAAACTTGACTCACCTAACTTTAATGAAGGAAAGACATAGCCCTGCTCCACTTCCAAGCTTTCTTGAAAAATACAGCATTAGACGCTGTCAGGACTCCCAGAGCGACTGTCCAGGGCAGCAGAGGCTGTTCTTCCAGACATGCTCAGCTTATCAAGAAGAGCTATGTCTATGCTATATAACAGATTTTCAAAAGGACTGTTGGCACTAATTTACATTTAGTTGTTTTCTTCCCTTTAATGACTTCTATCTGAGATGCAGACCTCCCAGTTACCACAGCTCTTCAGGCAATGTGAAATGGGTGATTTTCATTCGCCAATACTTGCCACTTGCCAATCTCACCCGTATTTGCACAGACCAAACTAATCCTCTAATTTCATTATAGACAGTCAAAAATCATTCAATTTGCAGAGTTAACCAACTGAATCTACTCTAAACTTTATGACAATTGTGTACATATTTGGGATGGCTCAAATTCCAATAGAATAAAGGGGGCCTTTTTTGCTTTACAGGCCTTCCCGGCCTTCCCTTAAGCAAAACACCCTGCCTGCTGATGAGGTAAATGCCAACTTGCCTCATGGGAAGCTTAGTGGGACACTCTTACCAGCAAATACAAGATGTCTTCACTCCTGAAATGTACTGTCAACTTCAGATTAATGCATTAATATCAGTAATGCCATTTAATAACAGAGTCGACCCAGGAAAAGGGGAGGTACTGGGTTCCCTGCCTCACCCAGAAGGATGGTAGAGCTGAGAAGAGAAGAGAGGAATCTGGAGAGGGGGCTGAAGAGGAAGGAAACAGGATGGAGAGCAAGAAGGTGAGGGAGCCACATGGAGCAGAGAGACCTGTGAAGAAAGTGCATTTGCTTCTTGGTCCTGGACTGGTTGAGGCAGTTGTGCATAAGACACCTGTGGGAAGGTTCACTATGGCAGCATTTAGCTTGATTTTGATTTTGCTCTTTTCCTTCAGACTTGTCTGGCCATTTCTGACCTTTTTCCACAGGTCCCAACCAGAAGGTACTTTAGGCTTGTTGTAGGCTTTCGGACCTTATTTTGGGCCAATCCCTTTGGGGTGGACTTTTACCCACGAAGGGAAGGGTAACTTCAGGTGTTTGATTTAGAAACTATATTCTTTGTCTTTTCTGTATTGCACACTGATTGTGGTAAAGTTCCTTTCCATTAAAGGTCTTATATGTTTTGTCTTGATGCGGCGGATGGCAGAACCTACTTAGAATAGGCAGGTCTGGGGGTTTGGTGGTGCCCTCTCTCCATGCACTGTAATAATTTCAACTGCAAAACAAGCTACCATAATGCCAATAGAGAGGCTAACATTTTGACACCTTCAATTGAGCTGGAATGGTATCAGAAAAGCAGTCAAGAATATTTTATCAGTTCCCGCTAAGACTGCAAGAATCTTTCTTCTCAACTCTGCTGCATCCTATTCCATTTCCATTTTGGACAACTTAAGTTTTATTTCTATCTTTCAACTTTAGGGATGGTGTTCTGGGCTTCTTTGTTGGCTTTACATAATGTGGCAATTCTTAAAAGATGTTGCCAGATTTCCCAGTTGAGCTATTTTTTTAAAAAACAGCTGAAGGTGATCAAATTACGGAGGTGAACATGGAAACAGAGACATACAATTGATTTGGCTCCAAAAGCACTGACTGAAATAAGCAGAGGATTGCATTAAACCGTGATCGGATTAAGTAGGAATGACTGTGCCTTATTCTAAACTTTTTAATTGGATTCTGGAGTCACTGTTACACAAAGTGCATGACCTCCTTTATATTCTGGCAGAGTTACTGCCCAGCCACTGCATAACCTCCACAGCAGAGAGACCTACTTTATGTTTTATTTTCAGGCTCCCATGGAGCCCAGCAGAGAGAGATGATAAAGAGGATCCCATACTGTGAGGGACTCACAGACTAAGACAATGTGTTGGGAAATTAGGCTAAGACACCCTTGGAAATGTAATAGTTTCATACTAATAAGTGGATTTGTGTTTGTGCCTTGTGGTTTTTCTCCATTTGATTTGTCATTTTAGTAGTTCCCCAAAGTCTCTGGGTTTACATAAACATTGTCTCTGCTTTTGGAGGTTTCATCCAACATGATATAGAGTGGATGGGACCACCAGGGTAAGACATAGCTAGGCACAAATTTACCATCACATTGTGATTTCAATAAGGGACATGGGTATAAATAAAAGACAAACAATCAAGAGGTAAGTCAAAAGCTGTAATGTTTCAATAAGAGGTGGCAAAGTCAACCATCCTCACAACAGGAACTATATAATACCTTAGGATCAACCAATGACACAAGTTGAAACAGCTGAATCAGCCCTGTATCACACTACATCCTGATTCCATCCCTTACCTCCAGAGATCACAATGGTTTCCCCCTGCTCCCTCCTCAGAGGTGCTGAGCCACTCACTGCCTCCCACTCATCTGGCATTTACAGTTCTGTCTTACTGCCTGCTAAATGACGTATCTTGATAATGCCCTCCCAAATTCCCTCCTTTATAAGTCTTGATTTACTGTCTTAATATGACATCTTACATAGAGCAGATGCTCACTTGCAAGTGATCAACAAAGCAATTCTCATTTCAATACACTTTCATTTCAAATCCAAAAGGGGAAAAAAAAGGTGGTGGGGAGGATGGGGGGGGAGAAAAGGAAAACCCTGGGAAACTGTTCTATAAGAAAGAGAAAGACATTTGCTGAGCAAGCAAGTTTATATGACAGCTATCTTAACCTCCATATTATAATTGATAATGATCATTCTGAAATTCTGTACTACTGTAAATCAAAGAAAAAACGTGTCTTTTCTTGGTGTTAAATATATTAATAAATTATACTTTTGACATTTCAAGCACAGCAAATGTGATACCTAGGCAAATTAGGACACTAGATTAATTTTATCTCAGCTACTTACTAGAACTCTACACCTACATCAAAGGAGTGTTATCCCCAGAGAAACAACTACAAATCAATAATGAAATGTCTGCATGATATGTCTAGATAATTAAAAACAAAATAATGTAAACAATGCACAAATTGCTGAGAAGAGAATTGTTTAATATTTAGCATCACTAGTACTACTAATAGTACTGTCATTTTTGCCTTTCAAATTGACAGTTTTTTTTAAATGATAATAAATACCAGTGGAGATAAGTTGAATTAAATGAGCATTCACATATAGTTCTGATAAGAGTAAACTGGCAATGTTTATGAAGAATCTTGATAATGTTCAAATCTTAATCTAATAATTCCACTTTTAGGACCATATCTTTTGAGAATAATCAGAGATAAGTGTTAAAATTCTATATTCAAAGGTGCTTATCAGCATAATTTCTAATACTTAATTGTAAATAATCAGATAATAATAACTAATAATAGAAACATTATTTACCAGTATTCTTAAGTGGTAAAACATTATGCAAGCATCAATGTTTTTATCCTAATCATGTGAAAAATACTACTTGTAAAATGAAAAATTATCTTTTTAAATAAACATTATAGTATATATTCATATATAACATGTATCATGTCTGCATATACATAATAAGAGATAAAAAATGTTAACAATGGCTATCTAGAAAACAGATTAAAGATATTCTATATCTTTTCTGAATTACCTTAATTTTTCTCTACAGGAAACACATATAACTTTTACAAGCTGAAAATATTTCTTTGAAAAACACTAATTTAAGCAAATTTAAGTTACTTCCAATTCATATTTAAATAGCTTCCTCATTTCTTTATATTTCCAGGTTCCTTCTTTGTGAGTGATATTAAATTACAGAAGAGAAAGCACCATTAAGCTTCTTTTCCCATAGGTTCCACTTCAGGCACACCATCTGTAATTTTTCAATGTCCAGATCTCCTTATGCTCTCTCAGCTTGTACACTTCACATACTCTCTGATCTATTTTCTACCCTTTCTACTTTACAGATATCTGTGCCTGAAGACTTCCATGTGAACTGAGTGACTTTATACTACTACTTTGGAGAATATAACTTCAATTATCATATATAATTGAAAAAAAGGAAGTCTTGCCATATAGTTTCTTAAAACAACTTACTTTCATGTGAATTATTTAATGGAGTAAACACTACTCTGTGGACAATGTTTCTTGTTCTAAGAAACTTTTTATGCTCAGAAACTCAATTCTATTGTTATTACAGTTTCAGGCATACTTATGAGTTCTTCAGGTACAAGCTCCAAATTTTATGGATATTATAGATTTTCTGTTTCTTACCTTCTTGAGACTATGGTACAGGAGCACAATGACATTCTTTAAAAAATTAAATGCACAGGGCCCTCCCTGGTGGCGCAGCAGGTTAAAGCACTGCACTGAGAGGCTTAAGCCACTTCTGCATGAGGTTCGATCACTGCCAGCCTCGGAGGAGATCCACATGGCAAGGCAGACCTCTCCTGACCCGCCCGCTGCTCCCCTCAGCAGTGTACTTCGTAGATCTGCCTGTTCTGTCCCCCACTCTGTCTCTGGTGAAGCCTCTCGTCCCCCCTGAGTCTCTGGCCTGTACCCCAGTTCTGTATGTACAAATAAATCGTGCCAGTATATTTATATTCTCTGTACACAGAGGCATTGGTATTTCTGCAGATAATAGAAAAGCAGAATCTCAGGCACTGAACTCCCTAGAAAAATGTGCAGCGAAACAGTGGCTTGAAATAACATCATCAACTGTATTTGATTGACTTCAACATTTTAAATATGTCTTATGGCATTTATCTTATGAAAGTGCTTCCAGCTAGTTCATCATTGAAGTTTTTTTTTTAACAGTTGCTGTGCAAACAGTTCATTCATACCTATGACATATGGAATCTCACAGACATGTTCTTTAATTGGATTAATTTATTTCTAATCTCCTTAAACCCTTATTACTGTAATGCTTGACTAAATATACATTAAGCGCTATTATTTAAATGGCTAAGAAAAATTTGAGATGTATTTGTTGAAAAAAATTCACAATCCAACAAATGTTCTACCATTATTGCTTCAGTTGTTATAAATCTCAATATCCAGACATGATTGAAAACTGCCTGGTAGATAAGCTGTATTTAACAAAGTTCTGAATTGTTAGAGATTTTGAATTGTCCACTAACGTGCCAGTATATTTATATTCTCTGTACTTGAAGTCAAAGAGATTGTGCTACTATATAGAATGTTCAGTTACCAATAGAGCCCATTACAAGGACAGAACAGGCAGCTGCCTACTTTTACGATTTGTAGGACTTAAAAGGCTTCTTATCCCCCAAGAAGATGTCTCAGTAATGATCTACTGATTGATGCTTAAAATCTACCACTAGATTTTAGCTTTAGCAGGTGGTTCAGAATGGGAGTAGTACAGTAAGCCTCATCTGTTACTTTTCATTAATTCAGTTTATCAACTCTTCCCTAGAGCAGAGGTTCTCAAACTTCAACATGTGTCAAACATCTGAAGAATTTTTAAACACCTTGCTGGGCTCCATGCCCTTAAATTTTCTCATCTATAGATCTAGATTAGAACCTAATTTAATTTTTTTTTTTCAATAAGCTCACAGTTGGTGCTGATGATGTCAATCAAGGAGCCAAACTTGAGAACTAGATCAGTTGTTACCTGAGATGAGAAAAACTAAAGGAATCAGATGAAAGGGGGTGGGGGTGTTAGGGTAGCCCAGAGTGGACTGGACTGCCTGTCTGTGGGGCCTCAACCACACGCTCACAATTCAGTTATACTGCAGGTACACACAAAAGGGTCAGTAACGGATTTATTTACAAAAGGGGAAAAGAATAGGAAACAACCCAGGGAAAGAGAGTGGGATACAAAGTAACTGGAATACGTTATGGCTAGGCTGACTGAACACACAGAGTCAGGAGAGCTGCTTCCCAAACGAGAGATGCAATTGTGCCCTATTTATCCCCCAAATGTCCCAGAATTCCTGCTAGCTCCACCCTTGGGTCCTCGCAGTTCTCCCCCCTGGTACTGCTGGGAGTTGTAGTTTCCAATCACTGGAGCAGGGGATAGTGTCCAGAAAGCTGGAGTAGGGGGTGGAGTCCATAAGACGCAGCAGAGTTCCCCTTCCTCTTAACAGGGGGACCACAGAGGAAGACAGAAAGCCACTGAAAATTCAGTGAGTGAACATTCAAAGGACAAAGTTCACACTTTCCCTAGGAAATGACTTCATAACATGTCTTTTACCAAATAACCCCCTTGCACATACCCAATTTCTTACTCAGCTGCCTTTTGGGCAGCTGTTCCCAATAGACCTCATGATGCTGAAGAGCCTCAGGTGTTGGTCTTTAGATTTCCTTTCTATTAACATCCCCTCTGTAATGAGTTCATCCACTCTACTGGTTTTAAATTCTTTATGTTGATGACTCCCAACCTCCATCCCAGACCTGTCCACTCCATGACACCCAGGTATAACCACTCTGATGAATGCAGCCCTCTCCAACTTAACACACAAAACACGTCCCTTAATATCTGCCCCTATCTACAGATCTGTTCCTATCCCCCACTCATCTAAGTTTCTCAGACTATTCTTGACACCTTGTTTTTTCACAGCTCATATCCAAGCTATCTGCAAATCTCACTGGTCCACCTTCAAAACACATCCTGAATCTGACCCTTTACTACCTTCCTCTTTCAAGTCATCAACTTCCCTCACATAGATGGTTGCCATCTTTTCCCAGCTGGCTTCCTTTACTCCCCCCAAAGCCCATTCTCCGCACCAGAATAATCTCATGTTAAGTTAGCCCACATCAACTGGCCAAACTGGTTTATATGTATATCAGGGCCTTTTCATGTACTTCCCACCACCTGTAATGTTCTCTCTGACAGTCTCAGCAGGGCTGGCTCCCTCCTTACCTTCAGTTTTCAAAGACACCTTCCCTGATGATGCTATCCTGCTTAATTATTCTCCTTTCATTTTCTGATACTATATTTACTTGTTTATAAGAACCATCCCTTTCTTCCCACTAAGATTTATGCTTCATGAGGGTGTGACCTTAACTCTGTCTGTCTTGGTCACAACATAGCCTTACCACAAAGCCTGGCACACAGTAGGCACTGGGAAAACACTCGCTGAGCAAATGCATGACCCATCCTCAGTTTTCTAAAGAGAAGTCTATTCTTTACAACATTTCTTACTTCCTCTTCATTATAGCAATAGAAATTAAACTGATTCTAACGACAGAAATTTGTGGATAATGAAGGTCCTATTGAGTCAATTGAGAAGAGAGATTATCATGTAAAATGCCAAGTTGTGTCGTTCAATATTTTCGCCTGGTTTTCAATTAGCCCTCACAATAAAATGCTACCCTGCTCTTTGCTAGTTCTTTAACTGCTCTAATTGAAGGAATGAAATTGACACCCACTCTGCCCTCCTCTTTATGGCTTCATCCTTCCAGCATTCCTGAGCTGTAACTCTGTGGGGGTCCATTACCCAAATCCAGCATGAGAAAGACTTCACTTGGCCAGGACTAGAGTAAAATTTCAAGAGCTAATAGAAATGCTGTGATTTCCAACATTATTGGTCTCTTAACGGCTTATACAAATTAAAATCAAAAACCATGTGCTGCATTTGGTTAGTTCTGAAATAAAGCTGCTCTTTTCCTGTTGCACAGGACAGGAATATCAACAGCAATATTAACTAATGGGAGTGTTGAAAGAAGTAAATCATCTCATGAGTTCTTACCTTCAGCCACCAAAACATATTATAGTCATCACAAACACAGACAATCTAATGGAGGAGCAGGGGCAGCAGTGAGCCACTTCCCTCCCCTTCCCCCTCCCCCACAACCCCAGATGCTCAGAACCATGGATTCTATTTTTGTAATGGTTTTCAGTGGGAGGAGGTGAAAGCACATTCTCAGACTGCACTACTAGAGAATGTTGCTATTCTCAGAGAGATGTAAAATGTGGCAAGGGACTTGGGTTTAAAAGTACAAACACAGAGAGAATCCCACCTTAATGGGTACCATTATAACATCCAGTTCAGTATAATGAGGCTATTTCCACAATCTGGCCAGCAGCCCATATTAACATGGCTTTGCTGATGTGGATACAACAAATTCTGTTTGAACAAGAAATCCCCAGGAAAAAAAAAAAAAGATCCTTTCACAGGCTCTATCCATTTAGCAATCAATCACAGGAAAAAATACTCTTCTAATAAAGACAGCAGCTCCCATTTGAATCCTGGTGAAATATTAGACCTTCTAAATAAAATACTGTTCCACAGGTGACATGTATTGATTGCTGTTTTGTGAATATGTCATAACTGTTGATGATTAAACTTCTGACAGGAAGATGGGGTCAAGCTGGGGAGTGAGCATATTTCATGTCAGCCTACTAGGTTTTGGTTACACCCCAAAGTCTGAAAATAGACATTTTGTGGAGACACCATAAAGAACAAGAGTATAAATTATACATACACTTGTCAAAAGTCTTTGTAAAAAATCTTTTCCTCAACAGTTGGTAGACTCATGGAATTGCCAGTATTAACTGTTTTAATGTATAGAAGTGGCAATTTCACATGGGCGATCCTAGTACCTTATGAGCTTAAGGAGCGCATACCAAGGAGAATATGAAGTGAGCCCTGGTGTCCTGGACCTGAGTTGGTATGTCCACTCATTAGCTGTGCTATATTGCCCAAGCTACTTGGCCTCTCTGGTCTATGGAGCCAAGTAACTACCCTCATATGTGAATTATGCTTCATGAGGGTACTGACCTTAACTCTGTCTGTCTTGGTTACAACATAGCCTTTCTAACCATGGCAATGAATAGAACATCTCCCCAACCTTCCTTCAGCTTGGATCTGACAAAAATCTTTCCATCTCTCCAGGAGAGAGGTAATGCCTGGTAATTACCCCTTGAAGAAGAAAAAAACAATTTTACAAAGACCTAAAATGATTAATAATATCACTGACTGTAATACACCTGCAAAGGCTATTTTGAATCAAATGTGATTCTTTCGTTTCAAAAATCATTGAGACCAATAATTCTATTAGCAGTCAACCCCTGGTGGCCTGGTGGGTTAAAGCGCAGCACTGCCAAGCTGGCTGCAGGCACTTCAGTGCGAGTTCGATCCCCCACCTGGAAGGTGACCCACATGGCGCAGCAGAACTCTGCTGTCTGGCCCACTGCTCCGCTTAGCAGTGTTCTTCATCAATCTGCCTCTTCTGCTCCCCACTCTAACTAAGGTGAATCCTCTCTTTGCCCCCATTCCTCTAACCTGTACCCCAGCTCTGTATGCATAAATAAATCTTTTTTAAAAAGTCAGCCCCCAAAACACTCTAAAGTTCTATTCGAAGCAGAACAAAATTCAGCTCAACATCATTCCAACAGGACACAAATCAACTCAGACACAACTGCTTTCTAGCTAAGGTAATGAGACATACAGAACCCATATTGGGCAACATCCTGTGAGAATTAAAGTAGGGCCAGTTATTTTCTGCAAATCAGAAGTTCCACCAGCACACACACAGAGCAAGTACAGCACTCACCAGGGGCCCAGCACATCCAACTGCCTCCATTTCCTTCTTACCATGTAAACAGAGCGGAGTGTGCCCATACTTGAAGTTGAAGAAGTACCCTAGAGTGACCCAGGCACTTCCGGTGCTCTTTTAGTTGAGTGGAAGTACTGCCCTCTGTGAAGCAATCTTAGGCATTAGCATGCCCATGGAGAAATCAAACTAGGATACAACTTATTCTTGAGTTTATTTCTTTTTTCTACAGAACTTGGCATTGCACCTGACACATAATAAGTGCTCAATAAATCATTTATGAATGTTTGAAAATCTACTTGTTCCAACCAGCAAAAGGAAGATCTATTAATCCTTTCCATATGTATCAGAATGATTGGTGATTTCCCATTCTTCGGCAACACTTCCCCTTCCTAAGACTAAAGTTTTCCCTCCTTTAGCCCAAAGACATTTATATTGTAGTTATTGGTAGGCTTAAGCTATGTAATTCAATTTCACTAAGATATTCATCTTCATCATACACATTTATTCCAAGTCATTTTGTGTCAGGCACAGGGACAATAATCTCAAACATTATCTCATTTAGGTTCACAAGTAATCTATGAGGTGGATTCTATTATTACCCACATTTTATAGGTTAATGGAGGGGAGCAAAAGGGGAAAAGGAAAGAAAGAGGGTAAGAGAGAGAAATTAAGCAAATTGCCCACTGTCCCAGAGCTAGTTAGTAGCACCAGCAATTGAATAGGCAATAGAGCCAGCAGAGTCCAAGTTCTTAACTATCATGCTTTGTTGAGTATTAAAATGTAGCAGTATCTCATTTCATAACAAGTTTTCAAATACCATGTAATGTATTACTATTTATCGTGGTTTGAACCATCTAAGGAGTCTAGGGGTTAAAGTGCATCATTTTTGAATAACCGTAGAATTACGATATCAAATCCACCACTGGAGAGACTTTCTGGTTCTGCAAATCTGCAACCAGTCATGTAAGTACTTTGTAGCCCCCTCTCCTCCAATCTGTTGGTGATCATCATCCTGATATATAACTCACATTTGCTTTCTACAAAATAATTTTTTAAATACAACCTTGCATGTGTGTTATTACTGTACTAATTCAGTAAGATTTTATATTCAATTAGGAATACTAACATTCCTTAAAACTTTAAAAATTATACCCTATGCTTAGATGCTAGTAAGACATATTCATTCCTAAAGGTAGGTGACCCATTAGAAGATATACCAGCACTAATTTGGGAAAGGCAAGAGCCTTTCCAGTCTTGATGAAACACAGTCAGTTCCAAGTTAAAAAGCTCAAAATAAAGGAAGGGGGTGGGGGGAACTGTTTAGACTAGACCAGGGACAAGCACTGCTAAATCTAATTGCAGGATGATATTGTGTTCCAATGAATACTTAAAGAAAAAGGACAATGTGACAAATGTATATCAGTGCTGGCATCCTAAAAAGAACCTGCCTCTGGCTCCAGCCCTTCCTTCTCTTTCCCTGATCACTCCAACCTCACTTTAGGATCCTATGAGTTCTGTGCCCTCAGCAAACAGTTCCTGTACTGTATTCATTTCAAATTGTTAATCAGAGTTCTTAAATATTTAAATAGAACTCTTCTATTTTGCAAACTAAATTGTAAACTGCCCAAGAGATTCCAAGCCTTTTGTTTCATGTATTCACACACCAGGTCATGGCAATCAGCCAGTCTGTGAAACATCAGTGGAATTCAGGGTCTGCAGAATAAAACTCCACCGATCACCACAAGAAATGTCGGTATTACGTGTTTTATGCATTTTTGTGCACTTATGACATTAGTAAAGTTAACGATATACTTGTTCCAACTAAAGTAAACTTAGAAATATGATAAAAGTCTAGTTTCTTAAAACCTTCATTTTAAAAAAAAAATCAGAGGAATGCAAAGTACAACCACAAAGAGAAAAAAAAAAAAAAAAAAAAACAACCTTCATTTTCCCTAGGAAGGTAGCCCACATAAGCACTTTCCACCTTGCTCGGCACAACAAAGGCAGGTGGGAAGTGCTGGTTTTCTTCTCTCAAAGCAGAAATCTCAACTCCCCGCAGCTTATACTAGGATGGCAATGAAAAACAGAGTGAGCCTAACTAAATCTTAGAAATCCCCACATACAAGGAGCACGGTGCTGGGATAGTGAGGGGTAGGGGGATTGTGGGGATTAAGAGACAGGGAAGAAAGAGGAAAAAACACTTAAGTTTGTGGATTCAGAAATTCAAAGTAAAGAGGTGAGTATTCATCGTCTTTCAAAGTATTTCAGTTGACACCATATGATTGGCAAGAGCATATAACCATTATGACATTGTTAGCTGCTTTGTGCCAGGAACTGTGCTACATGTATATCATTTAATTGTCTTGAATCTTTAAAAGGTACGTCAAATGTCCCATTTCACAGGTTGTAAAATGAAGGTTCTTGCCTCAAGTCCCACAGCAGGGCCATGATCCAAACCCACATGACCCTGACACCAAAGTCACACCTTTCCCTCACAGGTTGCTTCAAATGATACTGTGGATTTTTACAAAACAAAACCAACATCCTCCTACAATATAACATCCTGAAGCAAAGTCACAGGTGGTAAACAGATGGTCCACATTCAGTCAGACCACAAATGCTGTCAACACCTAACAAAAGTAAGTTCGCAGTCCACTCCCTCTTAGCCCCACCTTCCCAGGCATTGACTAGCTCTCTTCTCTGCTAGCCTGCTGGACCTTGGGAGGCCTGAGGCACAGGCAGAATGCAAAATTCCTCCACTAATAGATCAGTAGGTATTTCCACGTTTCACCTAAACTCCCACCAATCCTTTTGCACACTGGCTTAAGCAAGACACTAGCAATCAAGCCAAGTGAATTTTTCTGTCACCTGTTCATCTGGGAAGATGTCAAAGTCAATGAGAACAGAGACTTGAGGAGGAAACAGTGGATAAGGAGAAAGAAGTAGCAGCCTTTATCAAGACGCATAACCACTCCTCACACACACTCACATACACACATCTTGTCCCAAACAAAGCAGTGTTCCCCACATGAACAGTTAAGTCAAAAGATGAAAACACACTCCCGTGCAGTTCAAGTAAAGGTCTTGTTTGAATCTGTCCATTCATTCAGAATAGCCTGTGTACATCTCTGACTTCAAATAAAGGTAGTGACACATATTTTTCTGTGATGTGACTCAAAACTCAGAACCTTTCTCCCTTAGAAGCTGGGCTGGCTGAGAGCTAGAGGAGTGGTCAGCTTGGTCACTGAGCACACACCAAGAGCCTGGTGACCTCTAGGTCAGGGCTACAACAGAGAAGGCCAGGGAAGCCTTGGGAGGGTGAAGCATTGCCATAGGGCCAGAAAGTGAAACCCTATCTGAGAGGAAGCTCTCCCTCCCCAGCTGATGAACAAAGTTCTCACGTGACTATCACTCTTGACATTCTCCTTCAGAAGCCTACAATGCCCCACCCCCATGCATGGACACATCATCTATGCCATACATCACACCCTATTGCCATACATCTGTGCCTCACCTGCTAAAAAGGGAGACATGGCTCACCAATCCATTGAGTTTGGTTTAATGCTTTTGTTTAACATGAATTTGAAATATTAAATTTGGTTGCAGAAATGAAATAATTAGTAGTGACAGTATTTTATCTATGTAATCTAAAGCAAGTAACTGGGGTGGGGGAAGAAATGTTTTTAAGAAAATCACTTTCTTCTTACAAAGTGAAAATGTCCATAATGAGACTTATTGGGGTGATATAATCTAATCGAATGTCATTGAGAAGATAGCACTTCTAAATTTAAACCACTAAATTGTTAATATCCATATACACTTGTGAAGTAGCAATGTAGAGGAAGATTTTATATCTTCCATCATGAGATCCACTGACCCTAAAGTTGGGTGGGCTGAACACCACAGCTCTGTCTCATTTATTCTATGCCTCTCTCTCAGACATTTCACACACACACATAACCCTACTCCCTGACTCCCACTCCCACAGGACATCAAAATACAGTAGTAAGAGTGGACACTCCAGTTTTTAACCCTTCATCATTTTCTCAGTATATCTGACCTCCAGCTTTTCACCTAGAAAAATGCGGACTATTCTCCCCATCCCAAACATCATAGACCGCTGTAAAGAAGAAAGCTGGGCACGGGATGTGATAGCACTTTAAAGAATATACCTAGACCCTGGTGACAAAATACAAAGGTTGAGCATAAATGGTGAATTCAAAACTAAAACATAGGTCATTTTGATTAAAAAAAGTGTAAAGATATATGAATAAGATTATATGAGTACTATTTACAACAAAGCATCATATAGTTTAAGACAGACTAAATCTTCCAGCTCTTTATTTTAACAAGGTATTTTATGGTTATAAAATTAATATTAATCTCTATTATTCATTTTGGTTGTTAAAAATTACTACTAATAAAATGTATCTTCGGGCCCTCCCTGGTGGCGCAGCGGGTTAAGGCGCTGCACTAAGAAGCTTAAGCCACTTTCGCATGAGTTCGATCCCCGCCTGCCCCGGAGGTGACCACATGGCGTGGCAGACCTCTCCTGACCCGCCCACTGCTCCCCTCAGCAGTGTACTTCGTTGATCTGCCTGTTCTGCTCCCCACTCTGTCTCTGGTGAATCCTCTCACCCTCCACATCTCTGGCCTGTACCCCAGTTCTGTATGAATAAATAAATAAATCTTAAAAAAAAAAAAAGTATCTTCAATTTATTTCTGTAATTGTTCAGTTACATAGATGAGCATCGGCAAAGAACAACTGTGTCTTTGATGTTCAACATATCATAATAATATTAAACACAAATAAAGACCAAATCTAAATTATGGGTATATATTAGTAAATGAGTATACTGAATGATCAAAACAATTAAATCTAAGTTCTCCTCCAGAGAGCTGAGGTATATAAGGACAGTTTAAAAAATATTTGCAATAGTCTGCATAAGTCAAAAGGTGCTTCATTCAAGTTTTAATATAAAGGAGTGGTTTTGCAAACCAGGAAAATAAAATTAACATCTATAACTGTAGCTATTACTGGCCAAGTTTTTAAAAGCCATTTTCTAATATTGACAAGTAATAACAATATCACTAGGTCTGTAAGTTAATTTTCAAAATTTCACTTGATGTCCAAGTTAACTGGGTACCATTAGTATACTTAAAGAGCAACCTAATGTGAGCATATTTTAATGTTTGCTGTTTTTTGGTGAGGATACATAATTTATATCCACAGAATATGTTAATATTTTTCAAACCCATTTAATTATGAGAATTATAATAATTTTATGCAAAGAATTACAAAAAATCATGGATCTAGAATAAAACATAAAGAACCATTTTATATGAAGGAAGTATGTCTTCTTTGGTATTTGTAACTTTTCTGCAAGTTCAAAAGTGTGGTTTCGTGGATACCAAGTGTTATGTAGAAAACTAGTGTGAATTATCTCTGCTTGTTCTGTTTTTTGTAAAACTAAGGTAAAAATTAACACAGAAAATTACTTCCTTCTCAGTTTCCATTGACTGTAAAGGTATGTGAGGTTTCCACTAAAACAGTCATCTTGGCACCAACAACTAAGCAAGTAAACAAGCAGAGAAGCCTTTTCCAACAAAAAAATGGCTGAACGTACTAAGTCCCTGATTCCGAAATTTCTCAACTAGCTTTCCAAATCTTTACTCTCTTTTACAGTCCAGGCAAAATATTAGAATTGCATTAGCTTACAATTTTCATTAGATGGCTCTTTAAAAATGCACTAACATTGCAAGTGTATTCTACACAAGTCCCTCACAAAATATCTTCTGTCATTCAGACTAGTCATATATCAGTGGGCACTTGATGAATTTCAGGGGCAGATTGTTTTTGATGGCATCTGTAAACTAGATTGCATGTATATTTCTGTAACCTTCTACACACGCTAATGTGAATACTCTAAATTGAACACACTAAATGTGTCATCATGAATGGCACAATGGCTATCTTTAAGTGGCTATATTATTTAAAGATGGAGTATCAAGATGTCTGTGCCTTACTTTGAAATGACTCAGCAGAGGGGAAACAATGCACATACAAATAGACAAACATATAAGCAGGAAGAGGCATAAGGGAAATAGGGTTTATATTATAGATGATGTGTCTTGAAATACGCGTTATATTATTCTTCCAATTTGTTTTTTAATTGAGGTAAAACTGCCTTACAGTACTCTATGTGACTTAGAAGAATAGGTTCAAAACTGTTATACCCCCCTCCACCACCAAAACACACTTTGCCCTTCACCATAGCCCACTGGGAGCCCCTCTCTTTGTCCCTTACCTCATATCCCCTTGTTTTTGTGTATTTGAAAAAACTTGTTTTAAACTGTTTTAAGATTATACATCATTACATCCTTAAAAGAAGGTAAAATGTTTTAATTTGAAAACATAAAGAGAAACAAGACTTCATTTTCTCTAGAAATTACTTTTCACTATCTATTGGGTATTCCACATTTTCAATTTTCTTCACATTAAGCCATCTGAACTGGCTATGAATAGTTAACACTACTAATTAAACAAACTCAAGAAATATGAATTCAAGAAAATCAGTTTGCTTTCCTTGTACTTTCCTGGATTCACCCCAGTATTCACTGTTACTAGACACTAGCGCCAGTCACCTAGCTTCTTAATAATAAGCAGGGAGCAGGAGTTGTCAAACATAACACTCATTTCAAAGCCTGTGGGCACTTAATATTTCTAAGATATGTTTATTTTTAAATGTAGAATATAAAGCTAACAGGATATGCATATCATAGAAAATCATGAACTGTATGATTTGGGGTGTGTTTTAGTTTGGGGCATTATTGTTTGATTTTTTCTTTAGTGTGAAAATTTAGGGGGGAGTTTTAATTAAGAGTTACAGAAACTGGGCCTTCTCTGGTGACGCAGCGGGTTAAAGCGCAGCACTAAGAATGGAAAGCCACTTCAGCTTGAGTTCGATACCGGCCTGCCACAGAGGTGATCCACATGGTACAGCAGACCTCTCCTGACCCCACTGCTCTCCTCAGTAGTGTACTTCATCAATCTGCCTGTTCTGCTCCCCACTATATCTCTGGTGAATCCTCTCACCGCCCCTGAATCTCTGGACTGTACCCCAGTTCTGTATGCCCAAATAAATATATATATATATATATTAAAAAAAAGAGTTACAGAAACTTCAGGAAACCAGAAGGAGCAGAGACAAACTAAAAGATGATATGAGTTTAAATATTCACATCGTCTCTTCTCAGTCTCCAAAACATCAAAATTGTACATGGAGATCATGCAAAAATCAGTAAAGGCACCTGGGTATACACCACCTCCCTCTAAAATCCCTATATTCACTAGGGGCATCTGCTTATTTAAAAAAAAGATACTTGTGGTATCTTTAGTTAGATAATAATGACTAAATTTTCTAGGCACATTAATTTTTATTGAGGTAAGAAGCCATATTTTAACTTCAATAAAATACTATCAGGAAATGAGAAAAATGAATGTCGTTTCCACCAAAATGTCACACCTTCATAAGATGAAAAAGCTTACTTAAAATTCTCTCTACCTTCACAATATGAAGATCCCTTCAAAATGTATTCTATTAAAATCTCTAAAATTTGGAAAACATCTGGCCTATGAAATTATGGAGGGGAGAGGTTTGTGGTTTGAAGTATATTGTTTGAGGTAATGTATATGGAAAGAATTCACTTATCATTCTCAGGCTTCATAGAGAACTAACCCTGAAAACAAATGTATGTGGTAGTTCACTGCTACCATAGAGAATCAATAGCCATCTATTTAATTTGCTAAGACAATGTAAATTAGTAACTTCCAGCCAAATGTGTGATATACATATCAAACAAACCTGCAACCTGTTCATTATCAAAATCCTGTCAACACACACACTGAGTCACTTAATGACATTTCATATAAGACAGTTTTCACATTTGCAGCTATAAAAAATTGTCCTAATTATTTTTATCCAAAGAATTGGAGTGAAGACTCATAAAAGGGTAGTCAATTTCAGCTTTTCATCATGTGTGCTTCTGCATGTTTATTTCAATTTCCATTCAGAGACATAAAACATTGACAAAAGTGTGAACCATGTTGATTTTCCTTTAGTAAATCATTTATCCTCATTACATCTTTTTAAGTTGATATAGAGTTCATACTCTAATCCTACAACTCTGAAGAGGTATGTAACATGGAGACTGATAGTCAACAGAAGAAAGCAAGTGCACTTATTCAGTGCAAAGCGAAACAGAATATTTCCAAATGACGACAAACATAAATTAAGTTTACCCTTTGGGAGGTCTTACTTGCATTCTGATTATTTATATGGGTCTGTGTGACTATATACCCTGCTGTTTGATAAAGAAAAAAAAAAAAGAAATGATTTCTAGCCACAGGCACCCACCAGAGATCAGAGTGTACATCTAATTCTCAGGATATCTCAGACATACAAAGCACCTTCTTAAAGATTGTCCATTTTCTTTTCATGGAAAGCAGACATCATTTTTTCACTCTTTAATACTTCTGCTTCGCAGAGTGGCTTATTTTAAGAATTATGCTTTGCCATCTTTCCTAATGTTTATTTTAGTAATATGAAAAATTATATCCATAAAAATGGTTTTGATTCATGATATCCAAAATTTGATATGCAACATTTCTACTGTGCATTAAAATCCACAGCTTTCTTACTGTTACCAAAAAATTAACAGTATTTATTTTAACATTGTTAAATTAGAAAAAGAAAACTTAATCACCAGCTATTCTTTAATACTCAATCCTCAGCTAAGCCATACTGTCAAAGTCTGCCGCATTAAATTTTCTTATCAAACAGGGCATAAAGTAAATAGTCTTATTAGCAAACATATTTCCAACTACTACATTTTTAATTTAGTAATTTAACAGGACGTGAAATGAATTTAGTCCCCATCACCTATAGTATAATCTGATTGCAACTAGCACCCATTAACCAACTACCTAATATCAAAATAGAATTTCTACTAAATGCTTCGTGTGCCAGGGCTTCCAAAGTACCTAACCCCCGAGGTCCCCTAAAATCACAAGCATTTCAACCTCTGCTAAAAATAAGTCCACTGCCACACAAAAGGGTTCTTCATAAAGGCTTCAACCTTTAGCAACTCGATTTGCCCAAACAGTATACAGAACGTGCTTTCTCCATCAGCCTCACACCAGGCCACGTGATCAGTCCGTAGGGCCACACAGGCAACCAGAAAGAATTATTATTTCTAGAAAGAACAAGGCTCACTCGCGGTCTCCCAGCCCACTCCGCCCGCAGGTGACACCGCGAAGCCGCTCCTCACCCCGGGGCGCGGTCATACACCGCGCGGGGTCTGGGCTTTAGCTCCGGTCATTTTGCTTTCTGGAAGTTAAAGTCAGACCCTCCTGGTCACTTAACCCCCACTCCCACCCCACCCCCGCCTTGTGGTTCAGGGAAAGAATCACTCTCAGAACTCTTAACTTTGATTGGAGACTCTGGTTAAAATTAAGAACTTCAAACCCAGATCTGAAAAAGTGAAACAGATGTCCTGTTTGTTAACCATAAATGGCTCCGTACGTCGGACCCTTTCCTCTCTCTTTTTTTTTCTTTCTGGCGCATTAAGTTTTATTTAATGCAGAGTTCGCTTAAAAGGTTAAAAGAGAGAAAATAGAAAGCAAATATGGACTGTAGATGGAAAAACTCCTAAATCTTTTTCTAGAATATAACGAAGGAAGCCTCTTCGTAAAGATGAAAGTGCTCGAGCTGCCGGCTCCCAGTGCAGCCAGCACTGGGGGAAGGGGGAGCCAACCCGCGTCCCCAATGGACCCCAGACGCTCCTAACTCGGCCGTGCCCATCACCTGCAGCCCCGTAAACAGCGGTGTCGCCAGGCGTGGGCGACAGGGTCCCAGCCTTGCACTCACGTGAGGACATAGTTGACGCTGACGATACAGTGTGGCCTGGAGGAGCGGCTGTTGTGCACGATGGTCGCATAGCTCTGCACCCACACCCAGCCTCCGTGCTTCGCCAGGAACCTGTAGTACTTGGTGGTCACCTGCCCCTTTACCAGCACTGATGGAGAGACAGAAAGCAGCTAGAGGGGAACGAGTCTGCTCCGGATCCGCCCCAAATACAACCCCTGGGGATGGGAATGCGGGTCCCCCGCGGGCCATAATTGCTGCGCGGAGGCTGGAGGGGGAGCGGCCCTGCCCATTCCCAAACGAATTGATTGTTCTGTTAATTTGCATTGAGTCCTTACTTCCCTCCATTAGCGAGGAGGGGAGGAGACGCGGCAAGTTGGGGTGGTCCCTTTTCCATTCCTCTTTCTCGAAATAGGGAAGGTAGGGTTTGGGCAGCTGAATACCAAAGCTAGTGTTCCCTGCCTGGGGAGAAAAAGCTCAAAGCAAAGCTCTATCGAAAGCCCGCGAAAGTCAAGGGACAGAACCGAATGGGGCTGACTTGGTTTTTGTTCCCATCTTCAGCGAGGTTTGGATGGAGCGAAAAATATCAATGGGAGAATAAGACCTCTCCCGGGGGTACTTTGCCCAGAAATTCCACCTCCACTCGTGTGAGCGTCTGTGAATGTTAGGGAAACAAGGTGTGCCCAGAGTTTAAGCAGCCAGCAGCAGCCGCAACCGCAGCAGCAGCGAGCAGGATCTCACATCCAGTCACCACTTCTCCACAGCGGCTCCCGCAGGTCTTACGCTTCACTCAAACCACACCCTGCGCTTCCTCCCCACCCGACACCTGTCGCCCTGCAGAGTCTTACGCAGGTGGTGGGCGCAGCGCAGATGGAAGGTGTCGCAGCCGTGCACGTGGTGGTACAAGGTCTTCTCGATCAGGTCCTGAGGTTCATACCCCGTCAGCTCCGCCACTCTGCAGAGAGCAACCCCCACGGGATGAGCATAAGGATCGCCCTCTTCCAGACAACCATCTCAGACCCCGGTTCCCACCGTGACTTTCGCAGGGTCCTAGCAGTTTCCTTATCTGCAAAACGGGCCCAAGAGGTTGGCTAGGAGCTCTCAATCAGACTGAGTCAGACTGCCCTCCCCTACAGGCAGTACTGTCTTGCCCTAGCCACCCACCTGGAGTCCAGGAAGATGAGCTTCATGTCCAGGCTGGCCCTGAACATGAACATGTTGCTGTGCAGTTTGATCTCCGTGACTGCGCTGGGAGGCAGTGAATGGCCCACTGCCACCAGGCCCACATTCTGGTAGCAGCCATCGAAGGGGGACATGTCCAGACTGTACTGGCGGATCTTTAGGTAACCGCTGCAGTGAATGACCTGTGGAGGCAGGGCAAAAAGTGAGACTCAGTGGTAGAAAACATACAAAGGATGGGAAGGGGATTGAAACATTTGGAAACTCTTGCAGAAACACCATGTGCTCAGGCTCCTGCACCCAGTTGTCTAAAGTTATCTGAACTCCAAAGGAGGTTTCTCAAGGCTGTGTCTGTACTGCTACCCTGGGCTCAGAGGGGTGGGAGGGGGCTGCAAACACTTCAGAGATTTAGGTCCTACCAACCCTATAATATCCAAATTGCATAGGGCCCTGGATCTGCCATCCAATCAAGTTTAATCTCAAACAAGAAAAGTATCCCAGCTAAAACTCAGGTTCTTAAAGGGGGGGGAGAGAAGGAAAGAACCTACACAATGTCAGAATCTGAATTTATAACTACTTGATGAATCCATTCAAAATACTGATCATTTCAGATGCTTAACAGTTTACTAAGACCCAGCTATGCACTCAGGTGGGTCGGGCAGTATCCAGAAGCAAAACCGGTCTTTTAATGAGTTCCAGGTGTTGAGGGGACTCTGGTTCCTCCAAGTCCAAGGAGCTTTGACAGAGGCCGTCTGAGCCACAGGGAAAACCCTCTCACACCTCTAACGCCTGGTGCCCTGTCTCCTCCTCATAAACGCTAAGTGGCTGCTGGTACCAGAAGCATCAATGTCTAGTCAACCACTCACTCACCTTGTAGCCACCGCAGGTGAGACCCGCGTTCCTCTTGGCTAACACACACTTCATTCTCAGGAAGAAGGAACGCTCAATCTCGTACTCTGGGAGAGAGGAGCAGAAGGAGGCATAGGACATGAGGATAACTGGGGAAAAGCCACAGGCAGATGCTAAGTGCACCCCAGAATCGCAGCCCACTGCCTTACCCTGGACAAAGTGAGAGTGGTAGGGCTGGTGGGCTGTGAGGACTGCGGTCATCTCGTCATGGTCAGCGGGGTGGATGTATTCATAAATGCTGTTCCCGGTCAGTTCTACCTGTAAAGAGGAGGGTATGGCCATCTCTGCCGAAGTGGTGGGCAGCTCTGTGGAGAGGCTGCAGGATTGGATAGGGGGGATCTACAGGACTGTGAAGTCAGGAATCAGACTCTAGCACCCAACGAGAGTTCTGATTCCAGTTTGCTGCCTGCTAATTCTTTCAGCTTGTCTAAGCCTCAGTTTCTTTACCTATGAAAGGAAGTAGCAGTAGTAGCAGCAGCAGAAACAGCTCCTGGCCATGTTCTGGTGATGACACGGTGACAGCTATATAACCTTCTATCATGGTGCTTGACTAAGTTAGAGATTCAAAATGGTAGCCACTGTTTGGATCTGGGGGAAAAGCTGAAGGATAGGGGGAAATAGAAGACAGATCCTGACCTCCTACCAGCTGAGATATTTCCAATTCCAAAAATGCACATATAAAAGCTTTGAGGAAACTCTACCTTACCTCTACCTCTACCTCCTGCCTCTGGTTCTAGCTATCAACTTTGAAGGCTGGAGGTATGGGCCACTCACCTACCTGAGAAAGACCCAGGTGGACTGAAGCTGTCTCAGAGATGTACATGATCTTCCCATCTGGGGCCACCACGAAAATGAAACCATCCAGGGTCTGGGGAAATAGAAACAAAGTTGGAGAGTCCACTAGGTCAATGGAAAAATTGGGTGGTTGGGGAGGTGGGAGAAGAGAAATTAGGATATTCAATCTTGAACATCAAAGCAATGTGGTAGAGACAGGCTAGAAGAAAATCAGACATAGAAACCAGACACAAGAGCCCTATCTTCTATTCATTACAAATTCATAAGCATATAGGATATGGACTGAGAGATATCCAGAACAAGTATGAATGAGGCTACTGCCCTTTAAACATAAGATCCATTGAACTGCATAAAGCAAATACATGTATAATCCACGCACACGACAGACATACATCTACCAGGGGAGCCTGTGACTGAGATAGGTTAGTTTCCTGGGATGATGGTCAAAGAAAGGTAACTTTCTACATCAGTCTCGGAGGAATCCATAGTGGTAATGTCCAATAATGGAAAGAATATTGGCCAGTTTTAAAAAATAATGGAAGGATGATGTAGAAAGACTGGCACTCTGAGTAGTTCATCCTCTGATGGGAACTGGCCAGTGGATCTGTGAAGTCCAGGAGAGGGAGATTTAGGAGATGAGAGGCTTTCCAGGCAGCAAGTCTACAGAGCAGTGCTATCATGTATATGTGTGTTTACACTGATGCTTTAAACTGACAGACCCTCCATAAGGGAAAGTCATAGGCGTTCTCTGTTCCTTTATTTCTGTGAATGAGGCTCAGTCCAGACTGTGGAGACAGAAAGCCCTCAAGTTGCTGGAAGTCTATCAGGGGCATTGGCCTGAAGACAGACATGACTGACTACACAGCTGACCAGATTGTGTTGTGGGGGCATGAAGACTACGGAGCCAAAGGTTTGAGGGGGAATCAGAGAGGCCTTAGAGTAGCAACTTGAAGAAACAGTTTGAACTGGAGAGAAGAAGGTATTCTAGGCAGAAGGAATGATGTGATAAAGGTAGGGACTGAGAGGAGGGATTTTCTGGGTGTTTTCAGGTGTGATGAGATTGGTAGTCCAGAAATGGATGTGAGGAAGTATTCTGGTGCAGATTTTCTGGAGCATTTGAGATGTCAACCTGAGGAACTTGGAGTTGTTTCTATAGGCATCAGGGTTCCAACAGAAGCTACTAAGCAGGAAATGGCATGCTTAGATGTGCTTTTTTTTTTTTTCTGGCAGAATGTGAACAGTGACCTATGGGAGGAGAGAGTGGGGGAAGAAAAGATCAGAGATGATCAAATATCGGTTTATGTGATCACAAAGGGGATTGGGAGGAGGTAAGTTTAATTCAAAGATGGTTCTGGCTATAGAATTTAACTTAGGGTGGTAGAAAGGAAAATTGAGACTGATTTTGAGGTTTAAAAATTAGGAAAGCATAATGAGTTTTTTTTTTTTTTAGTGGAAGTCTGGAAAAGGGAAATGAATTCTTGTATTAGAGATATTAAACTGGAGGGACATGTAGATTTCCATCTGCATGTGACCAGTTGGCAATAGGAAATAATAATCTGACTGGAAAAAATAGCTGGAGTACTGTAAATGTGGGGGAGGGGTTGAAGCAGAGGTTTTGCCATTGGATGTGATCACCTGAGATCATTTGGATGTTTTCAAGCTGTGAGAGGAGAAACAGAACCTTGGGGGAAATGCCAGCATTTACATCTAGCTAGAAGGAAAACTAGAGGAACAAGCCAAGAGAGAGGAAAATTTAGAGAATTGTGTTACTTTAGAAACCAAGAGAGGAAAGGATGTCAATATGTAATGCCACCTCCATCAGGTTTTTTCCCAAATATCAACTGATGGAGTTTCTTTGTGCAGGTGCCCATTTGAAATGTTACCAATGAAACACAGCCCTCCTCCTTCCCCTTCTTCTTCTTTTTTTTTTCCTGTAGCATCCATTCTACCTTTTAATCTATGAAGTGCACCCATGTTAATTTGTGACATTGAACTGCTTAGAATGTAAACTCCATGAGGGCAGGGCTTTCTATCTAGCACACATTTGGCCCTACCATAATTGTGGAATGAATAAAGCCAGGTAGAGTAAGATGAATATCTATGCTGAGTAGTGGAGCTTGTGTGGAGCAAGTACAATGATAAGAAAAATGGCAGGCTGTGGAGTGTGAGAGTATCAGGACAAGGTGATTGATGGAAACTGAAAGTATAAATAAATGCTTTGAGAAGTTTGGGGTAAAGAAGAAAAAAATTGGGCAAGAGCTAGAAGGGACAAGGGATTATTTGGGGTTGTTTATGTATATGAGAGAAATTAGCTAGGAAGATGGAAAAAAAGGCGTTGGGGGATAGAGATCAGTTGTTGAAAGATAACTGAGAAAGATACAGCATCTTTCTAATAAATTTGAGTGTTGTGGAGGCCAGCCCTGTGAGGAAATGTGCCAGCAAGGCCTTTCATTGCTCTATGAAAATGAAATCTCTTATTAGAATGAAGTCCAGGACAAGGTAGTAGTGGGCCTGGAAAGACCAACTCAGTTCTGCAAGGGATGCTGTTCTTCCTGGCCAAGAAGGGAGAAGTGGCCCAGAGTCCCCCGCTGCTGCTGATGGTTTGAGGCTCCTGTATGAACAGCTGAGGTAGACTTTAAAGATTTGCTAGTCACTTAAGCAGGCAATGGGCAATTTAAAATGGCACAACTGCAAACAACAAGGCAGTGTGTACCTCGTGTGCTTAAACTCATCTGGGGAGGTGTAAATGTGTACCCCAGAGTATGTACATGGCCTGGCCTGGGCTGAGCAAGGGTGGAGAGAGGAGAAACCCAGGAACTACAGGAAGGAGATGAAAGGAGTTGCAGATGCAGATGCAGCTGGAAGGTATGGGTTTAAAGCACTGGCAGGCATTTCTACCAGATTCCCGTGATTTCCTGTGTAAATCCCTCATTTCGACAGTTTGCAGCCGGTTTGGGCAGCTTGGCTGGGAGAGCTCTGGTTCCCTGGGCCTGTTGATGTCAAATGGCTCGTTCTCCCAGGTTCCTCAGCCTTCTGAATTGGGGAGTTTTCAACCCAATAAGTAAATGTTCACCTTGCCCCTTTCTCTGCTTCCAGTGGTGCAATCAGGCACCGACTGAGGTTAAAAGCTACACGTGTAAAGTTTGGAAAGGCTCGGAGAGAACCACATTCGGACCTGATTCTATTTTTCTGGGAATCCAGAAGTCCTGCGCGGAAGCCAGACACCCAGACACTGGGAGCGCGTTGCGCGATGACGCCGCGCACGTACCTGGAGCAGATGCGAGCCCAATTCTCTACCAACGTTGTCCAGCGGACTGGTCCGACTAGAGTGGCCCCACGCCTCGCCCAGCCCTGTGAAGACACGGAGCGACCCTTTAGTGATGGGCCCTCGCCCAGTAAGCAATATGCTAGTAGTCTCCAGGTTATGTCGCACTGAAAGGGCACATAGGGCCGGATAACATCTCTGCTCGCCACCCACCCACACCAGGAAGCCTGGGAGCCGGTTAATTCCAGCCCAGACTCTCAGCTTCTGCGGAGGTTAGACTCCCTGCAGGAAAGTCCCTGGTCAGACTTTCTTGAGGTCTTGGCTGCCCCTGGCAGGACTTGAAGTGGCCGGGTTTGGCAGTAGCTTCTGATCTGAAGAGGAACCTCGACACCACACTCCAGGGATGACTTTTATGAAGGTTCATCAGTGTGCTGGGGGAGTGGGGGTAGGTAAGAGTGGGTGAAAATCCAAAGTTTTCACCATAAGAGGCCGTGGATTTCCAGCCGTCCAAGAAACAGCAGACGACCTGGAGTGGCCTGAGGCGGTGGGTCGGACCTGTGGGTCCCTGGTGTGCTTTCTGATTGGCTCGCGAGTCTCCAGACATTTTCCTCTCTTCCGCCTCAGACTTTAATCTCTTTCAGAAAAATCTGTTTGCAACAGCCCTTTGCAATTCTTCTACTTCTGTCATTCCTCCCACCCCCACCAACCTTACGCATCCTCAATTCACGCCTCCCCTAACTCACACAAGCTTTTTTAAAAAATCAGTTACTTTCAAGTGTTATTGCTGTCTTAACTAGTTTTGTTCGCTTCTACTTTCCAGGTATCCTGTATCAGCAAATACAACCCCTTTCTTTCGTTGATGTCATCTCTGTAAGATCTTTCTAGACTTTGCCAAAAGTCATTTCTACGGTGATTCTAAAGCAAAACAAAACCTCTCATGATATCGCTGGCTGATTGCTAAAATTTAATATGGATTCTGCTTTAGTACCTGTTTGTAGAAAGAAAATGAAAAATAAAGCAGAAAAAAATCTTGCCTAGGTCACGGTTAAACTTATTTGTGTGTAATATATTTTAACAGTAATGCTACTGAAATTATTTTTAACTTAGTACTTACACACTTGTATGTTTACACCACTAAACAAGGTTTAACATCCCCCCAAAAGGTGATTTACTGATTGCTTCGTCATGGAGCAAATCACTTTAAGTATACAATGACAAACACACTCTCATTGTGATATGAGCATGGGGGCGGATCTTTCCGAATAAAACATGGAGTTGGACTCTTAAAATGGGATGGCCAGGAACTGCTTCCTAAGCAAGCGATCAAAACCCTGGTAACGAGGAATCGTGAGCGCCCCTTAAGCTCAAATGGGGTCTTTCCGGGTGTTTGCACATCTAAATAAATCTAACGATTTCCCCACTACTCTGCAAACACTGACGCTTCCCGCCCGCACCCTCACTCCTCTCCCTCCCAAGCGTCCAGGCAACCCTTTCTGCTTCTTCAGCCTGTTGCGGTTTTCCTCCCCAGAGTAGCTCCTGCTCATCTCCGGTCATCCTGCACCGTTCTGGACGATTGCGCCCCTGTAACCTATACACACCCTTCTTGTTGTCACCTCTTTGCATCTCCATTCCAGCCAAGCAACCCTTCTCTGTTTCTGGCACTGGCGAAACCATTTCTTCATCCCGGTTTACACTTACCCAAGCAGAAGTGGCGGGAGTGGTTACCTTGAGGAGGCCTGGGCGGGGGTGGGGGTGGGGAGTGGTGTGAAAAGCTCCTGAGGGTGGAGCCGACCAGTGGACGCCTAGGGTCTAAGATGAAAAACAGTGCTTCGCAGGGTGCTAGTGACCCCGCGCCCCGGCTCACCGGAAGCTGACCGAGGCGGTGATGTGTCTGAAATCAGTGTTCCCCGGCACCCCCATGGGTGCGATGTCTGTGCTTGGAGCCAACGAATGTCTTTATTCTAAAATTACATAGGCTTCCCAAAGCGGCTGGAAGACTGCCGAGAGAAGCCTTCTGACCCGGAGCATCTGAGAATCCCCGGAGCTGGGCTCCGGGTTAAGTACGGGTTCCGAACCCGCGATGCCAACCGTGGCTATTTGTTGCCTCGGGTTGCGGCCTCATTAGAATGCGCCTACGAGGGAAAAATAAGACTTCCCTGTAGGTTAATAAATAGCCCATCCTGTTGCAGGTTAACAAGGGCCTCCCTCGCCCTCCTCTGCTCCTCCCCTCCACCTTTAAAGGAACCTTTTGCTTTCACGGAGCATTGCCTTCCCGTCAGTTCCCGGTCGAAATCTCCGTCGCATGATTATGTCTAGGTTAATGTTTTATAAGGGGCTGGCTATTCTCATGTACCTGCCAGGCTTACCTGACCTAATACAGGGGCTAAACTCGCCCTTCAGCATGTCGAGGACACCTCCCGAAGCTTCAGCCATGGGCCTGACTCCCGAAAACCCTGGACCAGAGACCCCTCTCTTTGGACCCCCTCACCTCTTGCTTGCGGTGACGCCCTCCCGCACCCAGTTTCAGTTGGCGAGGGGGGTAAGCTGAGATTTCGTTTCTGCACTTGACCTACCGCAGAAAATTCTCAAATCCTTTGATTGTTGTTTAAAATGAGGAGGAAACCAGCTCCCTTTGCAGCAGGATTACAGTGGGAACAAGATCTAAAGATTCTCTTGTAATTCGGTGAGGCCAAGGGAACAAGGTTTTGCAGAAGAGAAAAGGAGCTCTGTGAGGGAGGCGATAACTAAATCGGGTTTTAGACAAAAGGATTTTCCCTAGCTAAAGTGGTTGAAGACAAAGGAAAACATAATCTATTTTGGAAGATTTCCAAGATATGCCACATTAACCTTACCAGATAAATGTTGCGTCTTCCCACCCCTCCTTCCCTTAAAGTCTGGTTTATCATATTTACATAAGTAGTATTAGAAGGGATGTATCTATTATGGATCTAAAGGGCTAGCTCACATTTCATGTGAAAACCCGGGAGAAGTTTCACTGTTGCTTTACCCTCAGTGTGGTTGAGCCATTTCCATTTAAATACCCCCTGACCCAAGGATTACCTCAATGGACTGACTGCATGGGTTTTGTAATTTCCTGAAAATGAGATTTCGATTTATAAAACAAGAAACCAATTAGTAACCAAATGAGGCGAAGTAGATCCACTAAAATTGACCTAATCCCACAGGCACAATTTAGGCCCGTTCTTGGCGAATGAATGATGAGCCCCAGTCTAGTGTGAGCTCAAAGCATCATCCAGCTGTGTTATTGCAAGCAGCAAAAATAAATTGATCGAGCTTTTCCTTCAGAATGAATTTCATACCCTTGACAAAATATAGATTGCAGACCCAGCATCAAAGCCTCCCTCAGACAGGGAGAGGAAGAAAAGGGCTTGTTTTGTTGTTCTATTATTATGATAATTATTATTTAATAAATAAACAGTATTTCCAGAGAAGTGTGTTCTAGTAGTCGGTCCAGGGAGCTTTCATCTTTCCAATGGGTCCTATGTGCCTTTTAGGGAATGTGGGGCTGGGAGTTGGGGAGAGGCTGAGACAGCTCTTCCAGAACCTGAACAGAATTTGGTGACTGTGATAGGAAAAGCCCTCTTTGACTGTGCCCTAAACTAGGGTCCGTGAGGGCCCCGTCACACGTGAGTTTTCTGCTGAGCTTGCAGCTTCGGGCTGCGTGCATAGTCCAAAGCCCTTTCCCAGTCTAGCAACCAAGTGACCTTCCTTTCAGGACTCAGGAAGTCTCCACGGTTGGTTTCTCAGGGGAACAGAGATACCGGGATTGAGCGACCTTGCCGAGAAAGATCGGACATTGAGTAGGAGGTTGCTTCAGTCACCCAAATACTCGCCTCCAGGGTTTGGGTCCTGCCCTTGCTCCAAACCCACTTCCTACACTAGTCGGGTGTGGTCGACCTCCCAAAGGCATCGGTGGTCGCAGGGGGGCCAGATTTGATCCCATACAGCTGTTTGGTCTCTACACTGTGTGTCTGTTGTCCACAGCGGCAATGTGTGCCTTGCCCTCCCCTAACAGCCACAGTGACCCTCCCCCCCCCCCCCCCCCCCCCGCCACGACCGGAGAATCACTAATGTTAGTGCAAATCTAGGGTGGAGACTGAGAGTCGCAGCGCTGAGTCTATGCCCTGTGCTCTGCCTTTCAAGCTAGGGCTTTCCGGTCGGGACCCAGCCTACTGGTCAAGCCGCCTGGTAAGCACCTAGGCCCGCCACCGGAGAAGTGTAGGGCGTAACTGAAGAGGTGCATTCAGGTTTCAGATAAAAAGTGGGACAAAAGTAAAGGCTGGGTTCATACAAATGCCACTCATGGCAACCAGAGCTCGTAAGCAGTGTCGACCCAAGACTCCTGACCTTATGCTGTGGTCCCGGCGGTGCTGTTGCCACCGGAAAGGCGGGAGAGGGCCCCGCCGAGGGGGCTGCCCCAATCGGCAGGCTGATTCAGGTTCAGTTCTCCTTGGACATGGGACCCAGCGACCGCACCGTGCTAGCCCTTCTGCGAACCACCCGCTCAGGTGGGGTCTTGGATTAAGGTTTAGAAAACATCACCTTCTTGTAGGCAGTGAAGGGCAGTACCAGGGGCAGCGGGCCCACACTGACACTCCTCTGTTCACGCGGGGGAACCCTGGGCCGGGTAAAGACTCGGTTGGGCAGAAAGTGAGGAGACACCATGCGGAGGCCGCCAGCTGGTGCACTCTTGCTCGGCTGCGGCACCCAGAGCGTTGCGTGAGGGGTCCAGGGCGGCCGCAGTGGGAACTGAACCTGAGGGGCACAGTGGACCTGGCCGATTTCTTGTTGATACACATCTCTGCAGAGTGCTTCCTCGGTTCTGTAGGAGCTTCGACAGGGTTTCTTGTCCCGGTTCTAATCAGAGTCACAGAGGTCGAGCGACTCCGCACACGAACCGCCCGTGGGATGCGGGTATCAGCGGAAAGTTTCTCCGCAATTCAATTCGCAGACGCCGTATTTTACATTATGGGATGAGTAGGCCCTTTGCGAAATAACTGCTCCCCCCCCCCCGCCCTCTCTACCATTTATCAGAAACTGGCTATGGTTAAAACCATCAGGTGTTAGCTGGGTCTCAATCTCATTTTCTTGAGAAATGCCCACTTAACAGATCTAGAAATTCAGCTAGAATCTCGAAACTGCCGAGATTTTATTGGAAAACAATTCCTCTAGAAACCAGGTTTCCTCTGAAAATTTACCCCCATTTTGGCTTAAAGTGGTGATTGTTCCCTGCTTTACAAGCATAGCTCGTGATGCCCTGCTCTGTGTTGTTCTTGTTGTTGTTTCTACTCGTGATCCCTCCTTTTAAAGAAAAAAGTAAACTTTTCATTGATCTGATCTACAATTTCTAGCACATAAATCTGCCCTGCAAATGCTCTGCATGGACTTTAGTTCTGCACTTTACATTTTAAATCAACATCAAAACTGGAATTAAACAGAGAGAAACAGCGTGGAGCATAAACTGCTCTTAAAGGCTTTTAAATGAGAAAAACTTCTGTAAGAAAATAAACATGGAAACCTAATGCTCAATCATTTCCCCCAGCAGCAAGAAAAACAGCCTTAAATCACCCATCCACGTGGGAAATAGGGGCCAGTTTTTTCTTTCAGTTCTCAGCGTAAAAAAAAAAAAAGTGATTAAGGATTTCAATCTTGAACTGAGTATTATAGAGAGGGTCTGTGGAGGTTTGTTTAATCATCCTTGCCCTTCCAGCCTTTGTACACTCTTTCCTGTAAAACTGCTAATTTCAACTCTGTGATTATTTTTATTTCCCCAAGATATCTTGACAATGGTAGTGTGATGTTACCAAGATTCTGAATATATAGATTTGAAAACATGTCTGATAATTTCAGAGGTTATTACTGCAAGCCAGTAGATTCCCTACCAAAACTGTACTATATCTGGCTAACAAATAATATTATTTCTTAGTATTTTGGTCTATTTTGCCTACATATAATGTCTTTTTTTTTTTTTTTGGTACTGCCTTTCTGGCTTTGATAAAGGCAAAGATATATATTTACATGCCTCCATTTTTCCTTTGCAAGGCTATTTTAGAATAGAAATGTTACCAAATGAAAGATAGGTAGTTATAATGATCCCATAGTAATCTTCCCTGAGTTATTCTTTATTATTAAACATCTAATCTAAAGCTTTATTCTTAATTATCCCAAACACCCATAGTCTATTCCTGTTTGTGTTCTTTCTCACTGCAACAGCTCAATTTTACCTGCTAAGATAAATACACACTGCAGTTTTCCTGTGGAGAACATTGTATGGGACAGTTGGGGAGGGATAGGTATGAGTTATAGTTTAAGTAATTTAAAAATTAATATAAATATTGGAATCTTTTTGCTGATATAACCTTTTGGGCATTATAGTGAAATGTCTAATGGCCAAAGATCAGTGGGGTTTCAAAGTCATTGTTAAAGTCATTGTTTGAAGTCATTGTTATGAAGTCAAAATCATGTTGCATATAACAGATTGCTTTACCATGAACTAGTTCTCTATCCCATCCTAAAAACACAATTTTATTGAAGATCTACTAACCACTAGGATGGCTTCAAGATACATATATTTAAATGAACTTCATCTTCAAACAAATTCTTTTCACTTCTCATCACTAAAAAAGATTCCCCCTTTTATAAAGTGTCTAGCTTTCCCACTGTCATAGACCCCAATCTTGTTCGCCTTCTCTAGATTTCCTTAAGAATTGAACCCAAATTTGGCACCCTCTGCAGGTTGTGCCCGGTTGTGACTTGTGATATCACTTCACTGAAAGCTTTCACTGAGAGCTGGTGGTTTTTTATTTTATTTTATTGTTTTGTTTTGCTTAATATTCTAAAGGGTTGTACTTGTATTTTTAAATCTAATCTGCCCTAAAAATTAAAACCTCATTCCTATGAACCAGATGCCCTGATGACCCTGTCTAGCTCGCCAGGTGGAGGCTCTGGGTGAATTATGAGTGCAACAGTAGCTAGAGAAATAAATGATGTGCCCAGAGTTCACACATCGTCCATCCCCTCTTCCCAATAAACTCACACTCACCGACTGAAGAAGGGAGGGGAAGGAGGGGCTCAGCCCCGATCTCTGGAGGAAGGGGGAGGGGGTGGGTGGGCTGTAGGAATCACCACCTCAGTTAAAGCTGGCAAAGGGGACCGCCTGGCCACCAAGGGGACTCCAGCCTAAGTCTTCACCAGTGCTGTTTTAAAACAAAAATTTGCCTGAGAGCGATTTTTGTTGTTACATTATCACGAAATTTATAATTTGGGCGTTAGCTCTTAAACAGAAAAGCTTGTTCGCTTGAAAACAAAAACGAAGCACAAAAACCAGCCGGATCCCTTCCAGGCCAAGCCTGCCCGGGGTCTGCCCTGATAGTCGTGGCCCTGGCCCAGCGACTCCCTGGGCGCTCCTGTCCCTCTCTGCGCCCTCCCCAGAACGCAGACCCGCTATTCTTTTCCTCCCGCGATTACTCAAAGCCCCACAAGCAGCACCATATGCTTCTTCTGATCAAACAGCGAGCGACATCGGCACCGATAATTGACGAGACCAGCTAGAAATCACGCAGAAAGGGAGCCCACTGAGACCGCCGGGGCTGACAAATCACTGCTAATAATCCTGTTAGGAACAGCGCGGCCAGCGGAGTTCGCAATAGCTTTATTTTTATAAAGTAGGCGCTGACAGTATAAAAGACAATGAGATCTCTTTTTTAAACAGAAGGCAGTATAGCATAATAGCGTTTCCCCCACCAGCAACTCTCACCACAGTCTGAATGGGGATAATAGTTTTAATATGTTTCCCCTCCTTTTTTTTTCGTTTTAACTTTTCAGGTACTTGAGGCTTTGATTCCTCTCTCCTGTGGTTTCCAGGGTAGATGAGATTGTTCAAGAAACTGTTTTAAGACACAATGACTATAATAGCACTAGTAGTGTTGGGGTAAATTTGAACTGTAATTTGAAAGTTTTCGTTTGTGCCCCAGACCAACTTGGAGAATATTTCCCAAGCTTTTGATTCAGAAACTAACTTTTAGTTAAGATAAAACAAAGTGAAACTCCAACCCTAGTAAGTACTATTCCCTGCCCCATATCTTTAAAGAAACAACAAACTACAAGCATTCAAAAATCAACAGCAATAAAAATCCCTATGGGTGAAATACAAAGTTCAGGTTTGTAAATAATGGGATTCTTTTTGGACTTTTTCTTTGTTTAATATTCTCTCCTATCCATATCCAAAATCTGCCACCACAGCAAAAACATATCTAATTTTTCAAAAATCTGTTCATATTATTGAATGTGGGTAGAGAAAAGGATAGAAAAATGGAACAGAAAAATTTACTCTTCCTAGTGAGTTTAAATAGTTTTATACAGGAAACAATGTTCCATGAAGGTTTCACTGTCTCCACACAGTGAATCTTGATCATCTGAACACAAGTTTTAAATCATGTCAACAGCTCAGCTATTCTAACTTGTAGGCCTTATATGATAATTTTCCCAGGATCTGTTTGCCAACCTGCCACCCAGAAGATATTTTCTAAGCCTGCTAGTCATCTAAATTCAATCTTATGTATTTGGGGACTAGCCTATTATCTCAGAGAGAATATCAAGCCCAGAATTGCAAATCACCAAGCCTTAGGGTTAGTTAAAGAATCTGTGAATGTCTCCTGAAATACTGAGAATAAATTTGCCATAAGCAGCTGAGAGACTTGGGCTAATTCAGGACATGCTTATTCCTGAATGTGCCTACTCTTCATTTGCAGAATTATAGACACATTGGGAAATTATTTCCTTGCTTTAGGTAGTGCCGTGTTCATAGGTCTCTATACATAGCAAAAATACAAGAATTTGGCAGTGCTCCTGCTTTCCAGTAGATACAATTCTAACAATAATAAAAAAGGAAAGTCATGTTTGGATTAGTAGTACTTTCAATTGGGCCCAGTATCTGAAGTGTTGACAAAAGCACTGTTGGGCTGCTTCCCAACCAAACATATCTTGATGGAGTGAAGAGAAAGTAATAATGGGGAAAGTCAAAAGAGTTACAAAAAGGCAACAGGAATTCTAAGTTCAGGGAGGTCCTTCATCAAGCAGCCACTGTAAATGCCCCTTTGCAGAAAGTATGTGGGTAATTATGAAGGCTAGATGTCCCTTTGCATAGAGTGTGTGGGTATGAACGCACTTTTCTGCCCTGAGGTGCAGGTTCACTCACTGGCAAATCCCATACCCCTTTTGCCTTTGAAATTCCATCTGGGCCAGGCCACTTACCTTCTGGGAATACTACTCTCATTTTGAGGTAGCTGGTCGTGAGTCTGATTATGGATGCTTTGTCCAGTTGTGAGGTGATAGCCGAAGGCAAAGGCAACAATTTAGCCAGTTCATAAAATTCACTGTTTTCCTTCTCCCTCCTAGTCCGGGCAGCATTTTTGGACTTCTCTTTCATTGTGTCTCGTTCCCCCTTTCCTCTTACAATATAAACTCCACAGATTCATCCAAAATAAAAAATAAGCTTTCAACTAGAGATCACATTTGGCAAAATATAAAGCATATTTTGACGAAGAGACGGAAGTCTTTACTTCTCTGTGTTGATGGTAATGAAAGACCAATAAGGCAAACAGAAAATATTTTCTTTAAAATGTGAGATGCTAATATAGGGAAGTTGCTGATCCACGGCGACTTGGGCAATCCTAGGAGTCTCTGGGTATTAAATGCTGGTGTCACCCTGAAGAAATCAGCCTTTTCTTCTATTCCTCGCTGCGAACCCGGGTCCTCGGAAAATCGACATAATGATCCCCGACGTTTGCTCTTCAGTGTGGGGGCTTTTGAGGCAGCTCCAAGCCTCTTTGGAAGAACAGGAATGCTGGATGCCTCTTTCAGGCCACTGTAAAGACAACAGCATCAGAGCTTAAAAGATCTGCAGGTCCACAATCGCTCACACATCACCCGAATTCCGAAAAAGCTCCCGAAAGGGCCTCAGCACGCCCCAGCTTTTCTCGACAGGCTCGATACTTTGGTTTGTTTGTAATATAGAAAATGGAGAAATCAGCAGCGAGACCGAGTCCCATACAAATAATGCTCCCATTCCCTCACCCTTGCCAGCCACATTCTGCAGCCCCCTGGGAAGTTGCCCAAACAACCAACCGCATATTTTTGAAGGCCCTTATTAGGAGACTCTCAGCCGCAGGTTCCAGTGCCCGCGTCAAGCCTGGCGCAAGTCCCGGGAAAGCAGGTTTGGGCAAACCAGAACTCCTCCACAGTACTCCCGGCGCCTTTCGGTCCCCCCATTTTGGCAGATCTGGAACTTGGCTACCACTCTAACTTGGGCCTCCAGTCTCAGGGATTCCTCAAAAAGTGGCACTTACACATCAAGTCCCTTGGGACTCCCGAGCGCTCTCCTGCTCAGCAGGGGCGGCAACACGCGGGGCAAGGCCGCGCCAGGTTAACAGGTGGCATATTCACGACAGCCCCCCACAGGCACGGGGCGGGGGTGGGGCGTGGGGCAGTGTCCCTGCCTCTCCCCCTCGGCAGCCCAGCTGCGGGTACTATTGGGTGGGCGCAGGTTGTCTTCCGCTTCACCTACCTTCGGTCCCCGCTGGCGGCCCAGGGTGCGGAGGAGCCCACCTCTTAATTGTACTCATGCCTACTGTCCAACTAAGCCACTCTGCCGGGCCCTCGGCTTCCCACCAGCAGAGAAGAGCCCAACGCGCTCTGGCTCCGTTTTCTTTTCTGGGTCATGAATTGGGGGAGGGGTGCGTGGGAGAAGGGGGATGCAGGCTTTGGGACGGGTGAGGTGGCTTTAGAATCCTCCTCCTTCTCCTCCCCAGTAGTAGCTACGAAGCCAGTATTATTCCTAATTGGAAGCCGAAAACGCCCCCCTGTAACTTCTTTATAGCTTACGGGGTTTAGCTTCAACTTCACTCCCGGGTTCCCTTTCTCCCGCCCTGCCTTAATGCCACTCACAAACCTCCTTGTCTCTGGTTGGCCCGGCGAGCCCGGGGCGCATCGCTCATTGGCTGACAGGGCTGAGCGACGCGAGCACGCCCCCCACCGCCTCCCGCGCGCCCCTGCTCGCTGCTCGTGGTTCCGTTCCCCGCGTGGCTGCAGCGCTCCTAACCAGCCCGGTGCACTGGTGTCCCAGCCACTCGGCAGCAACAACCGTTCCCGGCCTCCGGGGCCTCGCTGGCGAAGGGCAGGACCAGAGCTGCCCAACGACCCCGAGGTCCTGCGATCCCGAAGGCGGCCGGCTGCAGCCCCGAACCTCACAGGGCGGGCCAGCGGCTATGCCTCCCAGCAGGCGATGCCGGAGACTCGAGGCGGGGGGTAGGATTCGCCCCCAGAACCAGCGAGCGCTGCGCCTTTCCCGTGGGCGAGTCTCGGGTCCATGCAGGCCGGTGTTGGCCTTTGTATTCTCTTTCACGTTGTTGTGAAACCACAGCGCACCGAATTATCGCCCGAGGAGATAAGCAATCCCAAAAAGGAGAGTCTTTTTCGAAATGTGTGGAGTTGGGGGCTAATGTGTGAACAGCACAGTTTTGTGGGGTGTTTTCCAGTGGGGAACAGAGGGGGGACCTAAGGAGAAAGAGGTTATATTTCAGGCCAAAATTGAGTTCTTTAGGATGGTTGGTCGTACATAGATATCTCACAACCATCTGTTATCATAAAGGTGAGCAATGAGTTTTTGTGTCAGGACACACAATTTCGACGTAAATAGTCCTTAGAAAAAGTCCGCATGAATGAATGTATTACATTCACAATTTCCTCACAATTTATTCGTTTAAATAAAACTTTGTGTTTTTGCTGAAAAATGATGTGGCAGAGACCCTCTAATATGAACCGCCTTCTTTCTTATCTGAGACAAGACTACAGCCAGCGAGGAAAAGTTGGCTTACCCTCTCCTCCCCAAGACAATTATTGCTAATCACTCCCTTGTTTTGGTGCTGCTGGTGACAACGATTCTACTCCTGGAGATGCGCTTGGAGGTAGTTGTTTCATCGGCCATAAAAGACAGTGAGAGCACCACTAATGTTGCTCTTCTCTCCATAAAAGACAATGAGAACACCAGCTAATGTTACATGGCTCCTCTTGTTTGTGGCACTAATTGCCGCTGAGAAAACATATACTCTGAAGAGGGGTGTGTGCCATGCTGCTGGTATTTGGAACAACTTTAAGAGTGTTTGTTCAAAAATACAGGCATCTGCCACTTCCTTGCCGCCCGATGGCAGTAAGCTTGCTGCAGAAGGACAAGCAGCTTTCTGGGGCTATTTATACATCTGGGAAACACCCGGCAGGAGAAGGTGAAAGTTCTAGATAGAAAGAATAAGAAAAAAGAATGAAACATGGCGATGTTGTAGGTGTATCAAAACTGGGATTCAGCTAGTGGTCTGTAATGTAGAGAAAGGTAATTTCCCCAGAGGCCACAGTCACTTAAAGACTTGGCTGGACAGGATCCCAAATCACAAGTAATACAGTTTAACAGACAAATGGTAGAAAGACAGAGGAAGATGTTGTGGCTCCCATGTACACAAGATTCCAGAAAAACAAAACAGATGTCAAGTTAACTTCTACATGTACAGAGATGGATGAAAGAATATCTATCCTTTTCTTTTTCCCCTCTCTCCACTTCCAATCAGGGGTAAAATAAAGCCGTTCTGCTGAAGCCATGACCCTTTAGGGTTAGGAAGCAATTTTTCTGTTACGGAAAGGAGTTTAGTTCCTGCGGTTTCTATAAATCCTGTCTCTACTTCAAACATGCAGGTGTGTTGGTGCTTTTCTGGGGTCTGAAACCCATTGCCCACAGCAGGGGTTTGGGGGAGTCTGGTAGAACCAGGTTCCCCTATACAGGGCGCACTTCTTGCAGAAGAAACGCAGTGTTGTTGTTGTTGTTGTTTTTCCCAAGCAAGACAGAAAAAAATGTGCGTGGAAGTCTTCATAGCAAAGATGTTGTCCTAGGGGTCCGACCGAGCTGCTCTAGCTTCCTACTGTAGCTCAGTTATCGGTGAACAGAATGAATGTTTAATAAACAAAGTGAATGCATGGCCACGTGGTGACGGCTCGCTAAATCCTCCGCACACAACTGTCTGAGCCGCGTTTACTGAGAGAATGAATTAGCATGGCGACGTAACACCTGTTTTTCTAATCTTTGAACCTAGGCTGGAGTTGGAATGCATCTCTTCACTCCCCCGCCCCGGCGCAGAGACCCGGCCTTGCACCCTCCGGCGACCCCACCCGCCGGCCCCACACTCACGCCCTGCCAGCCTGTGCGTGAACTGACACCTTAGGTGCCTCCCTTGTGTTCCGAAAATTTGTGTTCGCCGCTAGCACGACCAATTTAAAATACATTTCTTGAGGCTAAGAGGCTCATTTTATCCAATTCTTTTCCAACGTGAGGGGGAAAGTTCTATAAAGGAAAAAAAGACAGGTACACAGGTACCACCACCAACAAACACGAATGCTATGTGGGTCTTGGCCGCCTCCTGCTTCCGCAGGTGTCTTAAAATGTAGTCCTCTGAACTCGGTTCTGTCTGCTGGGCCCCAGATTTCGAAGCTAATGATGGAAGAAAGCAAAGCCGATCTATAAACAAACATCTTCCTCTACCCATCCAGGAATAAAAACAGCCCTGCGTGACCACTACACTGGGCTTTCGGGAGCTTCTCTCACCGGGGCTAGGGGTGGGAGGGGCGATGCTGCCCTCAGGGAACCCACATTCAACCCGTCTGAAAGCTAAGCGACGCAATGGCCCAAGCGCCAAGTCCCCTGCGGAAAGGCGCGTCCGCCGTCGCGAATTGCAGACCCGACGCGCCTGTGCGTGCGGAGTCCCGCGCGCTGCGCGCTCCCTGAACGTAGAGGAGGGGGCCTTCGAAGGACTGCCGGGTCCCATCCAACATCATTCAAAGTCTGCACTAGAGAGCAGAACCCGTGGGCTGTAAAAGAACGAGTGCAGAATTGCGGCACAAATCGCTGCACCGACTTCTGCGCGGCTGCCCGACCCCGGCGCGTTGTGGGTCGGACCCCTGGTTGGTTACAGATCTCTATATTGCCTTTGACAACTCTTCTCTGCACCCTGCTGCTTGAGTATCCTATCAAAACTAGACAGGGTTGTCCTTCCCCCTTTCTCGCCCCCTAAATACATCTTTTTTGTTTGTTTGTTTGGTTTTGTTTTTACAGACTGCTAGGTACGTGCAACGCAAAATTTTACACGTTTGTACATCACATACACGTAATTGTACGAAGCATTCAGGAACATATTCCACTTAATGGCCAAGGTCAAGATGAAGATTGTATTTATAATTAAGATGCAAAAAATTGAAGACGGTCACTTAAGCGTCTCTGTGTTATAACCAGATGTTCACTCCCCGCTACTGCAAATTCATCTAGGGAAATTCTAATTTTTTTTCCTTCCATGTATGGAAGTGTCTCCTGCTCTAGTCCCACTTTATTACTCCATTAGACATTGTGATGTTGAGGCAGAAAAAGGAGTCAGTCCCCTACAACTGTGACTTGGTGGGGAGAGTCACTGAAAGCAAAGGATATATGACCCTAAAAAAGAGAGCCATATGCAATTCTTTTAAATTTTAAATCTTAAACAAACTTCTTAAACTATTTAAATATTGTTTGTTTGATGAGGACATTTACAAAGTATAGAATATTGTAAGGTGTTTTATCCAAACAAGACCAAAAACAAACAAACCCTCTGCTTCCCAGTCACAAGCCTAAATTGACCATTGAAATGTAAAATAATAATAGTAATAGCATTTGTAAATGGGGGGGGGGGAGAGGTGACGAAGAAAGTACAACAACGTGGAAAATGAGTGAAGAGTGCAAGTGAGGACTTTATATAGTTTCTCTAAATATATTATTTTCCAGTCAGATTTTTCGTGTAAAATAGTCTAAAAAGTCAACCTTGAATTGGTGGCTGAGAAACAAATACTTAAACTATACATCATTTAAAAAAAGCCAAACTTATTCCTACACTTAACAGCAGCTGGAAAACTGATGCTGCCCCTCCTGCGGACCGGAGAAGGGTGGGTGTCTACCGCTCTCGTAGATAGGGGGGTGTCTACCACTCTCGTACCGCACGTTTCACACTTCCCCTTTCCAGAAATCGAGTTTCGGTGATGTGTGAATGTAATTCAGCAAACCTGGGCACAAGAATACATCTAAAATGTTCAAGAGCTGAGGATGATCCTTAGTTCGCGACTTCGGATGAAAAGACACTTTGATTTATGAATCGGTTTCGGAATTTCAAGTCAAACCACTCTTTGGGGGACTTCAAGACCGCACACTAAGGCCTGGTTTTGCAAAGCCCTGTTGGGTGACCAAGACGCGCCCCGGTTGGCGGGCTGGCCGGGAGGGGGCAGAGTGAGGTCGGTGACCTTGAAAAAGGTGAAGAACGTCTGAATGGGCTTGTGCTTCATCTCTCTCCACTTTGGAGACTTTAGATTAGGGTTCCGTAGTCTCCTCTTCTCTGATCCTCGACTTCTCCTCTAACCCCTAGCGGAGCAAGAGCCGGAAAAGTGCCCTCTAGCTCTGTACTCTTTAGGCGGAGTGGTGAAGGGATTCTTCTTGTGAGGCGGATCTTTTTCACCCATAAGTAGATGACCGCTTTCAGACCCATGGAGATAAGAATCACCTGGGGGTGGAAGTGGCTGAGCAACTTTTATTTATGGCCGCTTAAGCCCCACCCTGATTTGGGCATCAGAAGTCGCGGTTGGACTGGTGAGTTCTTACTCGGTAAATTGTGCGAGTGGAAGAGACGTCTGGTGCAGCCCGCAGCTCGGGAAGCCGCAGGAGACCGGAGAGGGCTAGCTCAGAGGAGGGGCGGGGAGGGGCGCCGCCAGGACTTCTAGTGCGAGCGACAGAAACCATCCCAGAGACCTGGAGGCTTGACTCCCGTGGGGCGCCGCCTAGCAAGTCGCGGCTCCTCCAGGCCCAGAACCTGCCCCCGGGCTAACCTCTGGATCCCTTGCAAGTACCTCTGTGTCTTGGGGCGCATTAACGGGTTCTACCTTCTTTTGGACTCATCACCTCTGGACCCTGGGACTTAAGAATCTGCCTTTGAAAATCTGGGTATAATTGCTCTTACCTCTGTAGTTTGGGAATTTGAGCTTGCATGGGAATTGCCTGAAAGACCTGTTAGAAGACAGATTGCTGAGGATGTCCACCTAGAGTTTATGATTCTGTAGATCTAGGGTAGGTCCCAATATTTTGTCTTGCTAATAAACTCCCAGACCACACCAATGCTGCCTGTCAGAAAGCCACACTTTGCTTTCGTTTGCTTTTTCCCAACTTTGGCTTTGGAGCAGACTATCTGAAGGGAAAATATTTTAAGTGACTGGCTTACTATTGTGGGAACTTGGACATATGGCATAAAGTGACATGTTTGTCTGGTCCAGGACTGAGTCTCTAAAGGTGGGTCAATTCATCCTCCTTAGGAAAGATGGTGGGCTTAGGATGAGGAAGCAGAGGCAGGGACTCCACCAGACCATCCTTTATTGGAGAATTTGGCTAGAAGGGCAAGGAAATATCCAGTTCTGTTCCTATTCCCACCAAGTTTCCAGAATTCTTACTAGGCTCCAGGGGAGAAGTCTGGAGGTTTTAAATCAATAGACCAGGGGGGAGACCTACTGGAAAAACAGCAGATTCTCACTGCTCCTCCTTTTGCCCCTGAAATTGTTGTCTAGTAATAGGGTATAATAAGCCCAGTATGAGTGTGGTATTGGTGCAGGCAACTGACCTGAGCAAAAGACTTTCTGCCTGGGTCCATTGGGCCCTTAAATTCTTAGCCTTCTCTCAGGTGGCCAGTATTCCCTTTTCCTTAGGGCCGAGTCAATACTTAAGACTTTGTCAGCCCTTCCTCATATATTTATGGGCCTCTTCCACCATAAAATATATAAAAACTAGATTTTACAACTGTGTTGGCATCAAGATTCATGTTATTCAGGCTGGATTTATGATCATATATTCATTATTTTTATTTGTATACTTCTCTTCTGATGAATTTATTTAATTCATCATAAACCTATGATGGGCCCACAGGTGGGCACACCTGGGAGTTGGGTATGCTAAATAAGCTTTTCCCAGCCATGACTCCTATTGAACAGCCTTAGGAAACCTGGGGAAAGAGGCATTGGCACAAGTTGTGACCCTTGAGTCACAACTCTATTCCCCAGAGCAGGGTCTCCAGCCTGCTTTAGTTATGTTAGAGGTATGAGCCTAACACTGGGTTAAAAAATCCAAACAAGGTTAGAGTATCTATCCTTTATCTTAACTTCTGATCTGCTTTATTTATCAGGTATTTTCCTTACCTGAAAATACGATTTTTAAGTGAAATGCAATTTTAAAATGCTGTGCAAACCAAGCAGCTGTCGTTTTGGTCAGCCAGTTTGTGCCTGCTGCTATACGGCTATTTCATTTCTTATTATTTTTCTAGAGTTGCTTATACATATTCAAGAAACACTGGGTAATATTTTATCTGCTGTCCTGTATCCTGATTTTTTCACTTCCCATAACAGCTTTCTCATCCTTGCTTTCCTAACCATCTTATTTTCCTTATCATCCTAACCAGCTTTCTAGTTCAAGAATATACCACGACAGCTTTCTTATTCTTTCTTTCCTAGACATCTGTATAGCTTTCTATTTCAAAAATACACTACTCCCATTAACCTGTCACTGCAAGGGTATTGCAGTGGCAATAGGAGACACTGCAACCCATTATCGCAGTGGCAAAGCATGCAGAAGTGAGTTACATTGTACACATGTCATTTACCTGTGACTATAGGAAAGAGTCCTAAAAGGAGTTGCTAAATCAGGGTTTACAGACATTTATATTGCTACTGGGTTTTGCCAAATTGCCCTCCACACAATTGACATTCCCACTACCAAATTATAAGGGTGCCTGTTTCCCCAGAGCCTTGCAAGGAAGCACATTATAACTTTTTGTTGTTTAGCCAGTTTAATACTTGGAAACAAAATTCTTTAATTGTGGTGATTATTGAACATCTTTTCATGTGCCCTAAGGCCCTTTGAATTTATTTTCTGTGAAATGTCATTTCCAAAATATTTGAAAGTGGGATTCTTTTGACTTTGAAGTGGGTAAATGTCCCTGGGTGAAAGGGAGGGCCCAGGGACCTGACTTTTAATGGAAATGAGGGTTCTGGAGCCCCTGAGGAAGAGCTCACTAGTCAACACCAGGAGGTGGTGACAATCAGAAATACTAGGTCAAGGTCCTAGAGCCTACTACAAACACTTCTCCCCGTTCATATAACACATTTAAAACTCTCTAATGCAAAAACACAAAATAAGATACATTTACAAATATAATTTTAATGTGCCTTAGTCCAACAGATCTCCTGACTAATTATAGTCAATTACAGTGTACATTTGTTAAAATAGTGATTAATTTATGCATTCTACATGTGTTGAAATTCAGTTGTCCCAAGTTGATATTTAATCAATCTGTTTTTGTATTTTACCTATAAACACATGGGGACTTCACTACAAAACAATTCAAGCATGAACATATGCCAGCCAATCACTTCTCATGATTTAAACAAATAACCTGGAGGAAGCAAGGGGGGATAGAGTCTCATCCTGGCAACATTTTCACAGGAGGAAAAGCTGTAAAGGTCTGGTGAAGAATCTAAATAAAAATGATACATAGGAGAAAATAGGTGTACTGCAAATGTGCAGCCTATCGTAGTTTAGATCTGCTTTGGTATTTATTTTCACTCCGGGAGATCCGATAACTTGTTTGTAAAGATAAATGTCATACAATAAGCCATGTGGGTGCTCCCAGAATAATCAGAAGTCACAGAAAAGAACCAATGATGACAATGTAATTGTTTTACTTCAAACCAGACAGCAATATAAATGTGTATTAAAGTTGATATGTATGATAAAGCTCTACTGTAAAAATTTAATTTCTTATTCATTTTAGGACCTGAGGGCATTGGAATTATAACATAGTTCTCTAGCAAATACTCTTTTTCTCTCTCTTTCACTCCTGCTCTCTCTCTCCCCTCCCCATAAGAAAGAAATGATAATGAGAAACTATTCCAGCAGGAGGAGCTGGTTTAGAAGCAAATGGATTCCATGGCAACACCTGACTCCACATGACTTCTAATAACCAGCGTTTCAGTTGGAAATTGTCTGTGTGATATTCTGTCCAGCTCTGGTGCTTTATATGGGGTTTTCCCTAGTTTACATCTCGGAAACGGAGTCTTAACCTCCAGTTTCATGAATAAGCAGCAGCAATATGTCACCACCTGTAACCATGAGGTGGCCAGTGATTTGTCAAGTGTTTCTGGTTCCAATTTTCAGACTAGCTGACAGAGATGAACACTGAATGAGAAATGTCCAGAGTTGGTATCACATAGTGGAGAAAATCTGGGAGGTGAGTTCCACTGCAAATTGACACAGGGAGTCAAATGTTCTCATTCAACTCCAGAGAATGTGTGCATCAGGCCCCCAGCAGTGGGTTATAAATTTGGGGCTCTGAGTCACAGACCACTGTACTGGAAGAGGAAAGCTAAAGAAGGACAAAAATAGCCAGTATTCCTCCTTCCTTATGATAGGGAACCACACCTAGTGCTGAGCGGCCTGCTCATCCCCCAATGAGTATCGGCACTGGTGTCATAGTGACAAAAACGAAACTTGTAACAGGATGGCTTTGTAGAAACTCATGTCTGCATATTTTATAATTTTTACTGTGACCCAGAGAAAAATTGTGTCTCAAAAAGGTCAAGTGATTGCTCTTAGAAGTACTGAAAGTCAATGATGGAGTCAGTGCAAAGGTAAGGAAGTGCTGAACTTGTGTCCCCAAACACCTGAGCTTCTGGGTCCACTAGGGGAAAGCTGTGACCCCCTACCAGTGGGTGGGCAACAGGGTAACTTGGCTGTGGCCAGGTTGTATCCTACTTAAAGAGGCTGCCTTTTTTTATTTTTAAAGATTTGTTTACTTATGCATACAGAACATGCCAGAGGTGCAGGTGCAGTGAGAGGATTCACCAGAGACAGAGTGGGGAACAGAACAGGCTGACTGATGAAGCAGGCAGGTCAGGAGAGGTCTGCTGCGCCATGTGGGTCACCTCCCTAGCCAGGGATCAAACTCATGCTGAAGTTGCTGCAATAGCTTCATAGTGCTGTGCTTTAACCTGTTGTGCCGCCAGGAAGGGCCTAAAGCAACTTTTTAAAAATTCACACTTGCTTTGATTATTTGAACATCCGAGGAAGGGTATAAACTTTCTGTAGACCCATAACATTTAATAACATTTAATAACTCCCTACCAATAATCCAATGGTGGGCAATGCTGTAGGTTATACAGGACCTTCACATCTCTCTAGAATGAGCTGAAACATGACCAGTGAGACATGATTATTGGAAACACTTTTGCAATGACCAGATGTGGTGGACATTTACGGAGGGGAGTTTTGACAGGATCCCCAGTTACTCTACGATTTCAGGAGGAAGACTTCTTTGGGGTTTCTGTGAATTTATAATCCTCAATATTCCTGTGAGGAGGAAGACAGATGACACTTCTCCAAGTTTCCAAAAGGAAGGTAAAAGAACAGAGCTAAATAGCTTCCCCAGAATCACAAAGTAATGCTGTTCACCTGATTTAAGTATTTCCAGACTTTTTTTAAATGTGATTGTGTAACTGGATGGTCCCTAGGAAAAGGGGAAGTTCCAGGTTCTCTGCCCCACTCAGAGGTAGGGTGGAGCTGAGAAGAGAAAAATAAAAAAGAGAAGGAATTTGAGGAAGAAGGAAGCAGGCTGGAGAACCAGAAGGAGACCTGAGGAAGCCCCATGGAGCAGCAAGCATGTGAGGAAGAAACTGTGCTTGTTTCTTGGTCCTGCCTAGACTGGTTGAAAGAGATGTGGATGAGAGACCCATGAGGAGGTTGACTATGGCAGTGTTTATATTGATTTTGATTTTGCTCTTTTCCCAGACTTGTCTGGCCATTTCTGACCCTTTTCCATGGGTCCCGGCCAGAAGGTGCTTTAGTCTTGTGGCGGGCTTTCAGGCCTTGCTTTGGACCAATCCCTTTTGGGTGGACTTTTGCCCACGAGGTTATGGGTAACTTCAGGTGTTTGAATTAGAAATTATATTCTTTGTCTTCCGTATTGTATAATCACTGCATTAAAGTTCCTTTTCATTAAAGTCTTACATGTTTTGTCTTGATGCGGTGGATGGCGGAAATTGTTTAGAGCAGGCAGGTTTGGGGGTTCAGTGGTGCCTCTCTCTCCCTGCCCTGTAACAATTGGAACTTACAGAAAATAACCAAGTAAAATTAGGTTATATGTATTAGAAAAAGAGTTACCCAAAGGAAAATATTCCAATTGAAAACAAGGAAGCAGAAGCATCTTTGGGCAGAAAGAAGAGAAACTTACAGGACATACTGTAAAAGGGTAGTCCCCAGGAAAAGGGGAAGTTCCAGTTTCCCTGCCCCACTCAGAAGGAGGGTGGAGCTGAGCAGAGACCAGAAGACAAGAGAAGGAATCTGAAGAGGAAGGAAGCAGGATGGAGAGCTGGAAGGAGACCTGAAGAAGCCACATGGAGCAAAGGGAGACATGTGAAGAAACTGTGTTTATTTCTTAGCCCTGGAATGGTTGAAAGAGATGTGGGTGAGAGACCCGTGGGGAGGTTCACTATGGCAGGGTTATAATGATTTTGATTTTGTTCTTTTCCTCCCAGTCTTGTCTGGCCATTCTGACCCTTTTGTATGTGTCCAGGCCAGAAGGTGATTTAGACTTGTGGCAGCTTTCAGGCCTTGCTTTGGACCAATCCCTTTTGGGTGGACTTTTGCCTACAAGGGGATGGGTAACCTCAGGTGTTTTATTTAGAAATTATATTATTTGTCTTCTGTATTGTATACTCACTGTATTAAAGTTCCTTTTCATTAAAGTCTTATGTTTTGTCTTGATGTGGTGGATGGCAGAACCTATTTAGAGCAGGCAAGTTTGGGGGCTCACTGGTGGCCTTCTCTTCTCTCCCTGTAACAATAGTAGGTAACTCTTGAAACTTTTCTTAAATGTTCATTTTGAAATAAATGGTTTACAGGAAATTTATAGGCAGTTACCAAACAAACAAACAAACAAACATAAAACTGTACAGGGAAATCCAGTATCCTTATACAGCCTGTCACAATGTTAGTGTCTTTTATAACTATGGTATGCATTAATTTCAGGGAGCTAATATTGGTATAATCCACAGAGCTATTTAGGTTTCTCCAGCTATCCGTGCATTTATCTTTCTTCACTTTTATGCAGTTCTGTCCCTATTTTACCCATCATAATTAATATGTAGAGCTGTAACATTAACACAAGTCCTACTTGTGTTCTATTTTCTCCTGTCCTATCTCTAAACTCTGGCAACCACTATTTTTTTTTTATATTTTTGTGATCTTATTTCAAGAATGCTATGTAAAAGAAATCATATAAACTGTAACATTTGAGGTTAGTGCTTTTACTTCACCTCACTCCTTTGCAGTTCATCTGACTGGTTACATGAATCAATACTTCATCTTTTTATTGCTGAATAATATTCCATGGTGTTGAGCTACTACAGCTTGTTTAATTATAAACCAATTGAAGTGCATTTGTGCAACTTCTAGTTTTGGATTATTATGGATAAAGACACTATAAATATTTATACACAAATCTTGTTTAAACATGCATACATTGCTTTGGGTTGGATGCTATGTATGTATGGGAAATCCATTTTTAGTTTGAAGAGAAATTGTCATTCTATTTTCTTGTGTAACTACCATTTTACTTCGTTACCAGCAATATGAGTGACCTAGTTCTCCTCATCCTTACTAGCACCTTGGTGTTAAAATTATCTTTTTATTTCAGCCATTATACCTATTATCATTATGCTATTAATTTGTATCTCCCTAGTGGGTAATGATATTGAACATCTTTCATGTCCTTATTTGCCATCTCTGCATCCCCTTTAATGAAACATTGTTCATGTTCTTTGTACAATTTTTAATTGGATTCTTTGTGTTTTTACTGCTCTACTTTAAGGAGTTCTTTATATATTCAAGTTGGATGTGTGATTTGTAAATATTTCCTCCAGTTTGTAGTTTGTCTTTTCATCCCCTTTACAGTATCTTTCATATAGCAGAAGTTTAAAGTTTTGATAATGTCTAATGTCTAATTTTCCTTTTTAAAACTTGCTTTTACAAAGCTTTAGAACACAAAAGCAAACCTCAGTGTCAAAATCACAGTGATATGAATTGCTTTGCGATTACAACATGGGGGGAGGAATGGGAATTCCAATTCAATAACTATTAACAATCAACTGCATACCAGGAACTATTCTGAGTGACTTGACATTTTCCAGTGAACAGTATAGCAACAATCCCACCCAAGCAGCACTTACATTCAGAAAGGAAGAACCAGGCAATGAAGATAATAAAAGTTAATTATAGAATAAGTAAGAGGGTGGTAAGTACTGAAGAAAAAACAAAGGAGCAAAGCGTGCACTGTGCCCCTGGGGGATGTTGCAGTGTCAGCTAACATCAGGTGGCTTTGTTGAAAGTTGCAACTTGAGCACACTTGAAGGAGGTGGAGGAGTTAGTCAAGCAGATATCTGGCTGGAGGGGGCTGTTGGTGCAAAGACCCTAAGGCGGGGGTGTGCCAGGAGTGTTCTGGGAGCAGCAAGGTCAGTGGAGCAGAAAAGAGGTGGGGGAGGGTGAAGATAACAGAAGAAGAGGCCAAATTTAGGGACCTAAGGGGACCTGGAGGCCATCAGGAGGACTAGTCTTCAGATGAAGTGAGCAATTACAGGGGGTTGAGCAGAGCATGCGACGATATGCCTCCGTTCTAACAGAGTTGCCCTGGCTGCTACATGAAGAAGAGACTGAAGGAGGCCAGAACAGAAGCAGGGAGATGTGCAGGAAGGAGTATAGGGACCCAGGAGAGAGGTGGAGTTGACTTCTACAAGGTGAGAGCAGTGGAAGTGCTGAGAAGGGGTTGAACCTAGAACAAATTTGAAGGTAAACCCAGCAAGGCTTTGTGATGAATTGGATGTGGGACAAAGAGGGAGAAGGAAGGTTTCAGGATTAAAAGTAAAATATGGCTGGCCCTCCCAGGTGGCCCAGCGGGTTAAAGCACTGCACTGAGAAACTAAAGCCACTTCCGCATGAGTTCGAACCCGCCTGCCATGGAGGTGACCACATGGTGAGGCAGACCTCTCCTGACCCGCCCGCTGCTCCCCTCAGCAGTGTACTTCCTCCATCTGCCTGTTCTGCTCCCCACTCTGTCTCTGGTGAATCCTCTCACCCTCCGCATCTCTGGCCTGTACCCCAGTTCTGTATGAATAAATAAATAAATCTTTTTTTAAAAAAAAAAAGTAAAACATGGCATAAAAGCGACCCAGATGAGAACAGGAGGTTAATTAAAGAGAAAGAAGGGAGAAAGATGGAAACAGTCACCAAAAAAGTTGAGCCTTTGTACGGGACAATTCAATAATATTAAAAATTAAAATATATATACTTTGTTCCAACAGTTTTCCTTTATAGTTTTTAACTTTCCAGCTATACTTCTACATATGCAGTTACATGTAAAGGAATTTCACTCATAAAAGTAAAAGGCAGAAACAACTTCAGTGCTCACCAGCAAGAGAATGGCTTATATATCATGGTATCCAAGCTCTAAATCACCGTGCATCTAAAACTGACTGACAGCTAGCTACGTAAAGAGCTCCAAACTACATTATTAAACAAAGCAAGTGGCAGAATGAAATATGAAGAAAACTCTTTATATACACATTCGCATGTCCACATGCATGTGAACAACATAGGAATGAGTCTGCTATTAGGAAATTCTTTAAAGACACAGGGAGTGGGTTTACTGTCTGTATTTTTAAACATTTAGTGACTTTCTAATTAAGCACATTTTAAAATAATGAATTATCGCTGAATATTTTTAAAAGTAGTGTGGGAGAATTTTTCTTCTTAATAAATTAGAATCTTTACTACCTTCCTGGGGGGTGGAGGGCGATCCAGACCCATTCTGAGAAATTCCCTAGCCCAGCCCCATGCTTAGGGGTGAGTCCTAAAGAGGGAAGGGTGTAGGCAGCTGAGACCATTATTCAGAAGACCCTGGAGGAATGGACTGTGAATGATAAACCCCAACAGAACTAGTCCTACCTACAATTCCTGGATAACCTAGTCACATCCTGCCTTATGTTGGATAGCACCGAATGGCAGGTGGAGGCAGAACTTGTAATCCAAGAGCAACTCCTTGCCCCTGTAGTGTTTCTGAGCTACTGCTGCTGCATTTGTGAAATCATGGACAACAGAGATGGTCAAATGTGAGCTGTGGCCTGAGATGCTTTGCATGTGGAAGATCATTGGGCTGTCAAAACTCTCAAGGCAGGGATGAGTGTCTTTTGTTGCAGGGACTCTGGAAATATGTTTAAAATAAATGCATCTGGTATAATTATATGAAGTGTTCGAGCAGATGAATTGGACTATGTATTTTGTGAAATTCTGTATGTGGTTTTTATAAGTGTGTGTGTGAATGTTATTACTAGGTCCATTTAGGCTTTTTTGCATTCACCCGTTAAATTTCACTTTTAGCTCCATCCCCAGTGACTGTTTTGCAAGGGTTCTCAGGGACAGAATGCCAGCAGTGTAAGTTTGCCACCTATAGGTGGATATTTTCATTACAAGTGATTTCCCAGGACCTATTGATTAATAGTGAAAGAACAAAACCAAAAATCTGACATGCACAAAACACCATGACTCATTCTGTACATATTTGCTTTCACTACTCTTATGAATATTGGTATTGATTAAAATAGTCAAAAATAATTTTAAGACAATAAATCAGCGTAACTTTTGCTTTCTGAAAATTTTTCATTTTTTATTTTTCATTTGAGTGAGGTTGTTTCGATTTTGTATATAAATGTTGTATTTTTTCAGAAAAAAAAAAGTAAAATAACAGGTCTAATTCGCTCTGTCTCCCTGTTTGCAATACTAGTGAAAGCATGGCTTTGCACAGGTATAAACCACCATGCACACACTTGCGTATAGTGGGGCTGGAGGGGAACATTGGCTTTGTGTTATGATAGTTTAGCTGTACCTGATGATGGTCTTATCTCTGAACATTCATTTCTCATCGATAAATGAAATGATTGGGTTAGACTTTTTCCTGAAGCTTGCTGCAGAACTCAATGTATTAAAATTAACAACATCTAACATTTATTAAGACCTTTACTACTTGTCAGGGTTAAATGCTATCTTTTTTGGCTTCTATGATAGACAACTGTTATAAAAAAGAAGTCTGAGAGAGAAAGATTAAGTAACTTGCCCTACATCATAAGACAGTAAGAGCTAGGGCCAGAATTTAAACACAGACTATCTGAGGCCCAAGCCCTGCTGTAATACATATTCAGGTAAGTGCTGTACCTTTTCATACCGTCCCTTTCGAACTCTACCTAGATAGTCCCACAATGCACTGCTCTTTTTGGAGTGCTGATGTAGGAATAACAAATTAGTCAAAACCGTTGGACTAATTTGAATCTATTCAAAGCTGACCTTACTGATATTTGGTGACCTACAAATTATGACTACATAACTATTTTACTCTAATTACATCCAACATATATGGAACCAAGGAGAACAAAACAGGCCACCCCAAAATATGCATCTTTTGAATAAAAACTATTTTAGTCTGGTTATTTTTAAGAAACAGCAAAAGAAAGCAGAGAAGAAGTTGCCCTTTTGTAAGAGATATTTATATTTACAAAGAAATTTCCATTTATAAGGGTCTCTCTCTTCTTGTACCAAGTGGGAGATGATCCAGTCTTTGGAAGCTCTTATCAATGTTTCTATTTGAATCTGCCTAGTTACAAAAGGTGTTTTGGAAAGAGAGATCTGGTGGTGGCTTGTAGGGTAGATAGCAGGGATCAGATCCATCCAGAAAGGTGTGGATGAGGGACTGAGCTGGAGGAGCCAGTGAAGGAAGGGTAGAAGGGAATTGCTGCTTGGTGTGCCTGCCTCTGGTACTGACAACATTATGGAGATGACTTATGTATTCACAACTTGCACTGAAAGCCAAATGTCACTTTCAGGTGACTGAGAAGTTGAAAGGTAAATCTGAGGAAAACATTTAATGGGCAAGCATAGTGCCAATGAAGTGGGACTCCCTTTTGGTCTAGTCTCTCCCTGCCTTGGGTCCAGCTGCAGTTGCTGCTGTGTTTAAGTGGGATTAGGAGAAGTCTTTGTTTTATTTCTAATTTAATAAAAAATGCATCTTCCACAGTCTTACTACATTTCACAAATACCCTGTGGTGTGCAATCTAGGACCTATGGAAGCCAAGTTGGGTGTCTGGGTTGGAACACCAGCTGGGAGAGACGTGGATGAGAGTAAAGGACAATGAGTTCTGAGTTGTGGCAGAGCCCATGTCTGTGAAAGTGACAGGGAGACCCAGCTTTGAAGTGAGTGGCATGAGGGAAGGGGAAGGAAGCTATAAGAGGAAGCTAGTAGGGTGGGCCCTCACACTTATCATGAGGTCACAGTACCCAAAGGAACAAAGGCAAGACTGGTTTCCTTACCCAGGATGCTCCATGGCTCTTATAATTCTTGCTCTGCAGAGGGGGACACTAAATGTTATGTTGGTAAATAAAGAACACCATCCATGCTGTTAACTTGACCAATGGATTATTTCCAAAGAGAGTTGCTGGAGTATTTTATAGAACCCAAACTGCAATATGGTTATGAGTTTTATCTCATCTCTTTCAGGAACTGTTAAGGATGATTGACAGTACACACTTACTCTTTGGGAAGGGCCGCGGAAGGGGTCATCCTTGAGTTTCTAAAGAGCCTAGACAATAGTGGATCCTCACAAAATATTTATGGAATGGCTTGGTTCCAGCAGGTTGGAGAATGAGAATGTTAATGCTTAGAACTGTGTACATCTGGGGCCCTTCCTGGTGGTGCAATGGGTTGAAGTACAGCACTATGAATCGATCCACAGCAATACAAGTTCAATTCCCAGCCAGGGAGGTGACCCACATGGCACAACAAACCTCTCGTGTCTCACCTTTTGCTTGCCTCAGCAGTGTACTTCTACAGAACTGCCTGTTCAGCATCCTACTCTATCTCTAGTGAACCCTCTCACCTCTGGCTTGTCTCCCAGTTCTTGTATGCACAAATAAATAAATCTTAAAAAAAAAAGTATCGTGCACATCTGAGCAAAATGACACAACAGTCAGCCTTTCCATCATGAATCTGAGGTTTACTTTCAATGCAACTTTCCTAACTGAAGCATCCTTTGCATTCTCTTTTCTTTCTCTGGCTTAATTTACTTTCGTCCTCACCTCGTTTTCAGCAACAGAGGCAGAATTTGGGATGAAAAATATGCAGCCACGGGAGGAGCCCCAGATCAGGCCTCTTCAATTTGCCCCCAGGGGTTTCCTCCCTTGTCTTTTCCCCTGACTCTCACCCACTGCATTTCTGGACTCGGAAATGCATTGTAAAGACTGTCCTAATCGATTCCTGGATTAGAAAGCCTGGTCTGAAAATGCCGTGATAATCGCAAGAAGAGAAGGAGACCTTACTCCAAGTAAATTCTTTCCTTTTTGTTTTCATGTTTTGATCTTATGAGCCTTGATTAGGCTCAATTGAAAACAATGGCAACATCTTCAAAGGGGGACTCTCAAGCCCTCTGAATGGGCTAATTCTACTCCATGTTCCCACCATAGATCTGCCCTTGACAAACTCCAGTAGAAGTCAACAGGTGGTTGTCCAAATATAAACGAAAAGGCTTAACTCTAAAACATCGCTGTCTGAGGGGATTTTTAGAAGACTTTACTCTGTGGTTTTGGCAATGACTGTGTGTTTCTTTGCCAGTGTAATCCGAACTGTGTCACTCAAGAGTTAGAGATTTTCATCACTACTGTCTCCACATAAGATCTACTCACCTCAAAACCAGTAAACTCAAAAGTAAAAATGAAGAGAAAGAGAGCTGTGGAGATAGAGGTAGAGAGCCTGAGGGAATAAAGGGGTGGGGATGATTCAGAAATATTTGGTGAGTGTGTATTTACTCTCATTAAAGTCACAATTATATATGTCAATAACTGCGGATAGTTTGATATATGGGCAGAATGGAAGCAAAGATGTTTTACAGCAGATTTTTCTCAATAAAGTTGCTCCATGCTGACAGTACTTTGACAGTCTATTTGAATTTCCTATACAAGCAACACATATTTAAGTCTGCCAACTTCTGAAGTGAGGACTGAGAAATTAAGCGTTAGGGATGCTGAGGAGGGGAGAGGAAGCCTCCTAGCGTGGCCTGAATTTTCTTCAGGGCTTTCTCACCTTTAAATTTCTTGGGCAACCAATCCTCAGAGTCAGATCATGTGATCTTATGGGAAAATCTTGCCTCCAGGCAAGACTCACTTTCTAAAGCATATTCTATAGGTTTCAAAATTGCAGTCAATTGCATACAGAAATATTATTGAGAATTTGGGATTCAATTCAGAATCTAATTTTATATTTTTTATCTTCCCTAGAAAATAGTTCATTTGATACTACTTTAGAAAAATAATCTTTCCATTTTAGTGAGCCATCCTGGTGTGGTATGGCAAGCCACACCATTCCAACACCACTGAAAAGGAATAAATGGGACACGTTTTTGAAATCAAAAGCAAAAAGCTTTGATTCTATAAGTGAAAAGTTTATGCATCTGAGTTTGAGTTCAACTTACTTATATACCATTAATAACTAAGTTATAGGAATCAAATACAAAAGTCTGAGGTGAACATCAGTCATAAAGGTAAACACTCACATCAAGAGTAGACCGATCCCTCTTGTCCAGGATGAAAACACCTTGACCTCCAATCCCAAAATAGCACGTTGGATCACTGGGAACAACACCTGCCTTCAGGAGCTATTGTCTGAAAAGCTCATTGTGGAGAGGTTCCTGTGCCTCTTAACTCTGGAGTTTTCCAAGATTCCCAAAGCTTCTTCTCTGAGCATCCTCCTCTGAAATGGCCAAGGGAACACACTCTGTTTTAGCCTGATGCCAGTTTTGGATGGAATCCTGACAGCTGACCTTTGTAGGGCAGGCACCCCTGGTAGCCGGGGCGACTCCACTGTGTTCCCAAACACCAGGATCCCATCTCAGCCTGCTGTGGCTGGAACCTCAGCATCAGTGCTGCAGGGGAGAGCCCCAGTGCTTTCTTCTCTTTTGGATAGAAGGGGCAGCCATGGACCATGAGGAGATGCACAGATGCTGCAAGTGAGTCCAGAGAGAGCATCATTTAGAAATGACTTTATCCTTGTTCTTCCCATATGTACCCACTTTGATCTTTCCCCAGAATAAAGAGCAGTTGCCATGGGAACGGAGCCAAAAGCATTTGGAAACGCTGTGGGTAATGAAAGATTTTGTATTTCAGCCCTGGCTATGGGATGGCAGCGATTAGCACTTGATAACCTTGATGGCCGTGAACTTTTGAAGTAAGTGAGTGTCTCCTAATGAGTTTCTAAGTTAGGGAGGAGAGGAGGCTCCAGCTACCCTCCACATGCCATTGGCATGGGCCACCACGAAGCTATAACTTAGCACTAATTGTAACAGCTAATGGAAGCCAGAAAATGTTGTTAAGTAAGTAAGAAGCCTATAGAACAAATCCACAGTGGCCTCTCTACTAGCTAATTAGTTCTGTGGGTTTTCAGAGAACTACTTTACTGTAACAGAAGTAAAAAAAAAAAAAGTCAGAATCCAGGTGAAGGGGGAGAGAGTATCATCAAGTTGTGAACGTCTAAATAGAAGTTTCTGAAAAGCATTAGCAATAACTGAATACCAAAATGTAGGATCAAAAAGGAAGACACTAGCTTTTCACACATTGGAGGAACACCTTCGGTCCTGGGAAAGCTGACATCTATTGGAACAGCTATTGCATGGTACACATATTCAAATTTCTCTTTGGGAACTATTTTAAAAATCAATTTCTCCAGAATCCCAATTTTATCTTGTTTTTGACCAAAGTTATTATTTTTTTTTTAACTTTTTTTCTTTTTTTTTATTTGTGCATACAGAACTGGGATACAGACCAGAGATGCAGAGGGTGAGAGAATTCACCAGAGACAGAGTGGAGTGCAGAACAGGCAGATCAACGAGGTACACTGCTGAGGGGAGCAGCGGGCGGGTCAGGGGAGGTCTGCCGCGCCATGTGGTCACCTCCGGGGCAGGCGGGAATCGAACTCATGAGGAAGCGGCTTTAGATTCTCAGTGCTGTGCTTTAACCCGCTGCGCCACCAGGGAGGGCCCGACCAAAGTTATTTTTAACTTAGACTGTTGTTAATTTTGGTCATTTCCAGGGATCAAGATCTTCTCTCGGAGAATAAATGTATGCCATCACTGAAAAGAAATGTATCACAGGTTATGAAAGAAATTCCCTAAGGGATTTTAGAACTTGTGGAAAACTGCACGGTTGAAATAAGCAGTGTGAAGCAAATAATATTCAGGTGTTACTCTGAAGATGTGTTAAAAGTCAGATTGCTTTATAATCATGCCTTGTAAATTTGAGTATTTATATAACCAAATTTGTGAAAGGTATTTTTAACCAAAGAAAGAATATCGTGCAGTTACTTTTAAGATATTAGAGGAAAAGATAGTCTTTTCTAATAAAAACATACTGGCATCTTAAGGACTCTGCCTTTAGGTTCTCAGTGTTTATAAAAAAGATCTTAGGTCATTTGCCATGTCTATAAGTATTGGCTAAGAATTCCCTCCTCCAATAATTTTCTTTATTTCCATCACTATCATTCCCAACTTACCATAATCTTTGATATTTAATTCACTTAATTTTATCAAGAAATTCCTTTACAGATAATTCTCAAGCAGTCAGGAAACTGGGACCCATTTAGGACAAATAAACATAAAAAAATCATAAAAGGAATCAAGGAAAGTCTGAATTCTTAGGAGAGCCTATTAATTTTATTGTCAAGATTTCTTGGGATAAGATTTCCCAAATACTGATTAATTGTAATAATGAGAGCATATTTGACCTGAGCATGAAATCATTCTTCCCTCATTCCCTACTCTGAAAAGTCACATTCACATTGACGGCTCTGAAATCTTTGGAAATTTTTCAAAGCCCCAAAGTTTTCCAAAGTGCTGACTTAGGAAGCTGGCTGCTTGGTGCACATTTACAGAACTTTTCCACAGGTTTCCTATTCACGTGGCAAAGTGATCAATATGGATGAAGCAAAAGAATAAAGCGCTAATCTTTGCCTCATTAGGAAACCACCACCTCAGCCACACACAGATTAAGCACTCTTGGTTACTTTGCAGAGGAGGTAGTATAGGACAGAATGGGAGGGAAGATGGTAGCTTCTTGGAAATAAACAGCAATCACCTCTCAAGATCTTTATATTATTTCTTTAGAAGCCACTGGAGCAGAAAGGCAAGCAAGGGAATCCTGTCATGAGCACAGGGTTGGAGACAGGGAGGAGACCCAGGGCCACCTTGCCTACCCCAGCCTCTACTCCACACTTAATTTTTTTTATTATAATAGTTTATTTTTACATCATTTTGTGCCTTTTCCCATCTCAGTTGTAACCCCTGTGGACTTTCCATCACCAATTCACACATGTGCCATCACCATAGTCCCGTGCACTCCCCAACTCCCTTTTGATTCCATTCTCCACTGCACCCCAGTAAAATGTCTCTGGTATGTAGTTGCTCATTATTATTATTATCTTTCCCGCCCTGGTCCTTTATGCTCCTGCTATGAGTGAAACCATCCAGTATTTTTCTTTTTCTTTTCATTTCACTAAACACAATCCTTTTCAGTTCCATCCATGTTGCTGCAAAAGGCAGTGTTTATCTTTTTTGATCATTAGTAATATTCCATTTTGTATATGTACCACATCTTTTTAATCCAGTCATCTACTTTTGGGCATTTGGGCAGATTCCATGTCTTTCCTCTTGTAAGTAAAATAGTAATAACGTGGGGTGTTGGGGACCGAGGCCGGCATCTGGCGTCTGTCAGCAGCCATAAAAAGGTGAAATGGAGTCCGGATAGAGAAAAACATCCGGGTTGCAAAAGGCATGTGGGAAGAACCCCCTTGCCCCCACCTTTTCCTTTTCCTCTTTCTTTTCTCGCCCATTTTCGCCCCTTGCGAGACCAACTGCCACCAAAACATGTTGCATTTCTATTGGCCTTCTCCCTTCCTGGCATCCCTCTCCTCCTGTATAAAGCTGAGATAAAAACCTAATAAAAGCTCTTTCTTTGTTCTGCTACACGTGTGTGACTGCTTCTTTTGTTCGCCGGACCTGGGGCCCCGAATCTCGGGCCTTGCTGGTCAAGGTCCCCCGCAATGGGGCTGCAGGTGCTTTTTTGAATCAGTGTTTTTGTGTCTTTTTGGTAGATACCTAGGAGTGGGATTACTGGGTCATATGGAAGCTCTATTTTTAGCAGTTTGAGAAAACTCCAAACAGTTTTCCATAGTGGTTGTACTAGTTTGCACTCCCACTAGTGGTGTAAGAGAGTTATTGTTTTCTCCACATCCTTGCCAACATTTGTTGTTGCTAGTTTTAAGAGGTGCCATTCTCACTGGTGTCCACACTTAACTTTTTGATCCCCGGGGCAGACAACATGGACAGCCTCTGTGCTTAGTAGCCACATTTTTCAGGGTCCATGCTCTATGTCTGTGTGAAACAATCAATCTTCATGGTTAGGATGCTTGAGTGGACAGTGCAGCCCAATGGGATGCTTAGATCAGAAATCCAAACCTTGGGCTCACCATATATTGGTTGCATGTCCTTCAGAAACTTACTTAGTTTCTTTGGGTACAAAGTGAAGAGTAGCACTAGCCTCATCGATTTGCTGACAGGATTCAGAAGAGAAGGGAAATAACATGAACAAGAAGTTGTTCTATACAAACATACTACTTTCATGTTGAACCCCTACATCAAAGATGTCAGCATGCCGGGAACATGACTCAGTTCAACCACACAGGCAGTAAGTAAAGCTTGTCTGATTCTGATTCAAGTCCTGTGATTTTTTTGAGACCCCACAGTACTCAGTAAATGATCATTTCTCTTTAACAAGATTCCTTAAAGCTAGAGAGAATGGCATGGCAGTGGGGAGCAGGAAGCTCAAGGATGGAGACATACTCAATGACTGGTAGAAGGCACTAGGGCTTTGTGGGGACGTGCTGGCAAAGGAAAGATGTGTTTTCAAACCCATGTCCTTAATACCAGCCAAGGTCAACCCGAGAACAATTTGTAGTGGAAAATTACACCAGGCAAATTCTACAGCCTGATCCTAATTAGGAACTAACCTTTCCTTTTAGGCAAACTTTTTCTTTATTCATTCACTGTGGGGAAGGGACTTTAATTTGTTAATAAAATAGCATGTTAAAATATGTCATCTTATAATTTGTGGATGATCAAGAGAAAATATTCCTTCATTAAAATAATGGGGCTTTTAATTCCCACTTTTCTTTTTTAATTCCTTCAAAATCATTAGGCATTTAAGCAAGTTCTTTTGGTCTTATAACAAAAGAGTAGGGAAATGAGACCACCTACTCTTCAAGCGCTTTCTTTCACATCTATCCTTTGTTCAGTCCTGTGGTTTTGTGGTTTCTATTCAGTCAACGTGTGTTTAGTTCCCAGAGGACACTGAATGACACTCTCCGAAGTGGAGATTATAGCAACAAAGAAACTTAGGACCAAATGCAATCAAGGCAGAGGCACATGTAGACAAGTGAGGGATAATGGGAATAAAAATACCATAGATAGCACAGATTTATAACCTAGGCCTGATGCCACTCTGAGGGCTCTGTTGCGCTGGGCTCTTTTATCTCACAGGACCTCAGATTGAGGATGAGTTATGGATACAGAAGTGCTAGAAACAGGCCACATGCCCTCATCTTTCCTCATCACAGTGTCTTCCCTTTCTAGGCCACCATGAGTATGCTTAGATTTTGGGCATTATCTCTTACTTTGGAGGAGAATGTAAATGGTGTGTCTTTTTTGACAGTGTTCTGCCAGCCCTGGGAAGAGGGCAGGTGAACTCAGGAACAACTCATGGACTGCCTGTATCAGGCACTGTGTGTGATAGGCTGAGGAGTAAAACATGGAGGTGCGGTACAGGCCCACCGATAGACCCTGTAAGCTTTGTGAGTGACATAGCAATCTAGTGAGGGGCCCACAAGGGGAGAGCAGTGAATGGGTAGTTTTCCTGCTCAAGGAAATGCTCGTGGCCCACTTGAGAATGAATGACTGGTCTTACCTATAGCACAAGGGGAGCTAAGGTCTTCTAAGTGCAGTGGTCAACTGAATCCAGGCCTGGAGGTGTGGGCAGACAAAGAATAAAAGTGAGGAGAGGTGTTGGATTTGACACAAATGGTCCTAGCACTGAGGCCTGGCAGGAGTGCTAAGGGTCTGTAACCCCAGGTGATACAAGGAAGATGTGTACTAGGGCTGCCATAATCAATTCCTAAATCCGGGGTCACTTAGAACAACAGGAACTATTGTCTCACAGTTCTGTTGTCTAGAAGTCTGAATCTAGGTGTTAACAGGAACAGACTCCATCAGAAGTACTCCTCCTTCCCAGCTTCTGGTGTCTGACCTGCTTCTTGACTTGAGGTGGTAACTCTGGCCTCTGCCTCCACCTGAAATCCTTCGTATCTTTACATCATCTTCCCTCCATATCTGTCTGTCTCTGTGTTCATATTTTTGTTTGAGGATCTGAATAGTAGTGGATTAAGGCTCACTCTGAGGACCTAACTTTACCTTATCTCTTGTTTCCATATTTAATCATATTCTGAGATATTGGGGTTAGGGCTTCAACAGATCCTTTCAAGGGAACACAATTCAACCCACAAGAGCAGTGAAAAGAGAAAAGACCTTGAGATTTTTTTGAAGTATAAAAGAAGCAAATAGAAAACCCAGAAAAATCTCAAGTTTTTCTCCAGAAATACAAGATGCAGTCTGCTTATGCTTTAATTGTGCTTTATTAAATAATCACCTCTAAGTTTGTGGGGTTTCATAGACAATTTGAGGGCTTTGGGAACTGGCTGTGCCATTTCTATGAACTGCAAAGGCTGGCAAACCTGAGGAGGGTCCCTTTACCCCCAAGTGAGTGAGAAATCCCACATTTGTTGGGCTACAGCTTTTTCTTGAACACTCCATGGAACTCCTGTCTCCTGAGAACCACCTGATAAGGAAATACCAAGTACAATCTTTTGGTCTTGTTTTGTTGGAAGGATGTGTTGTAATCTTAAGAGTTAAAAAAATTATCAAACATTTTAAGCAAGAATTTTCCATAATAATATTGTATAAACACAAGGCAAAAAAAAAAATCAAAGTGCAAAACATTAAACACTGTGTCTCCCTCTAGTCCCCTCCTCAAAAGCTATCACTCATAAATTTTTCATACAGCCTTCCAGAATTATTCTATGGAGAGCCTTGAACTCTTTAGACAATGCACATTTAGTCGGGATGTGTTGTTAAATGAATAGCAGTCTCGGGTGGAGGCTATAAAATATTCTCCAGCAGTGTCTGGTAGACGTCAGGGACTTTTACCACCAAACCGGCTGCCTGAAAAATATCTTTAATTTGCTACATTCTGTTCTTACTTTACTCTCTTCTAATTATCAGCCCACCACAAGAAGGCGTTTGTCTGACTAATGACCTGTAAGCAGGAAGGATCCTCTGTTAACCTCACTTTGTTCCTCTGACCTTTGCTGGAGATGCTTCACTCACCCTTTAGGAGAAGGTAGGACACTGAGCAAACTGGTGTTCAAGAAAACGTTACCAAGTTTATGTTCCTCTGTTAGCTTGATTATTTTAATTTTTTAAACCCCTCATTTTAAATTTGCATCTATTCTTCAAAATTTCTCAAGTGTCTCCCTGGTACAGGCAGTATTATGCAGATGAAGGTGGGGTGAAGATTTGCTTTACAAAGGCTGACAGGGGGGGGGGCGCCCCTCCTTAGTTTGCAAGCGTGGGCTCTCAGAGGAGGCAGCATTTAAGGATTGTGGAAGGGCCGCAGGGCCAGGAGGGGGAAGAAGCCAGGGAGATGTCCCTGCTTATGGTTGTTGACTCTTCTGTTCTGAACTTAGAATATATTTCCTGCTGCACAGGATCTAAAACATATATATTCCTAGAGGTACAGTTACTTCAAAAATGATTCAAATATGGAAGGAATTGTAGTGCTATTTTTTTTGTTTGAAGAAATACTAAGTTGCAGTACACTGGTGATTCCCATTCTTTAAAAAAACCTGACATCCTTTAAATAGACGACCCATTCGTGTGCCTGATCACAGCCATTCAGGGTGTGTCACAACCCAGTGTTACTATATTTGCATCACTGGCTTTTCCTTATTTGACACTTTTGTGCTTCAGGGCTATAACTGTAGCTAGAATTGGGAGTTAATAGTCTGCAGGATCTACCTTTTCTATCAACCTGATAGGAAATCTAAAGAAATATGTTTAACCAAAAATGAGTTTGTTATGTATACGTGGAACATAAACAACAAAGTGTTGGATAAAGTCAAACTAATAAGAATCCCCCAACATGAATAACCAAATGTACCCCCAAATACTGATCAAGTACACTGTATGGGAGAAGTAGCTTCCAAGTCAGCTTCACAAGTCTGTATATCAAAGCCAAATGAGACCCTTTATCAACCCTGTCACACCATGAAGCATGAGGCCCTGCTTGTCAACTCTTGAGGACCTTTGAAACAATTCCTATTTAGCCGAGAGGGGTCGTGACAGGGCACCTTCCCGTTTGTTAGGTTGACAACTGCAGCTTCACTGCCACGGTGCCGGGAGAGTGACTGACTCCCCAGGCCGGCCCAGGGTCACTACACCGCTGCAGCACTGCACAGGGGCTCCTGGTGAACCCAGCTCTGCAGAAGCCGCCCACGCAGGCACAAAAGAAGCACCCACTCGGAATTCCTGCAACTAAATCTAAGCTTAAAGGTACAATGAAAAATAAAAGAACCTGCTAGGAAGGGCAGTCTGTACCTGAAAAGGGAACATGAGACGACACTGCCTGACTCCCTCAGCCTCGGCCTGAGCAAGGGCTCACGGCTGCCTTTACTCTCTGTACAACTTTAACATCATTTACTGACGTGTTTCTGTGGAGAAAGTTTGACTTCACTTTGGTAGATTCAATTTTGCCTTAAAAATGGAAATGTCATACTAGTTTAGATAAACCACAAATTCTAATTTCTTTTGATCCTTGAAATAAATCTTAACTTGAATATGTAGCTGTGGGTATTTTACAATATTGTTGTGTTTTAGAGGCAACAATCCCTTTGGCTGTTGTTACCAGACTCCAACCCCATCTAGCACTCATAGTCCACTATCATAGTCCATTTTGTTCTCTCCCCAGTTTGTTCACCCCTACACCCCTCTCCTATTCCCATCTCGCTTGGCAGCCTCAGTTCTACAGTCAGATTTCTGATTTTATCGGATTCTTTGTTTTGTTTCTCTAAGTGCCCTGTATAAATCATAACACCAGGCATTTGTCTTTCTCCGTCTGACTTATTTTGCTTAGCATAATCCCCATCCATATTGTCACTGTGTGCATTTAATGAAATTAAAGATAATTCAATGAGAATAGAAACATTTATTGTAGTAGTTATTTATAGTAGCAAACACTGGGAACAAATATAAATGTCCACCAGCTTAAGGACGAATAAATAAACTCTGATATATATAATACGGTGCAACAAACTAAGCCAACGTGGATAAACAATATCAGCTAGTCTCAGAAATAGTTATCTCTTCACTCTGTTATAGTCTGCTTATTAGAAGTGAATCTGGTGGCCTCCCTGGTGAAGTAGGATTTAAAGTCTCAGCAGTATGAGCAGTATGAGGCTATCAGCAGCCATGACAGCATGAGTTTGATCCCAGGTCAGGGAGCTGGCACAGCAGACTACATGGCGCAGCAGACTTCTCCTGTCTCTCCCACCTGCTCCCCTCAGCTGTGTATCTCAAATCTACCAGTTCTGCTCCACTCCCTAACTCTGGTGAATAGTCTCACCCCCTCATAACTCTGGCCTACACCCCATTCTTGTATGCATAAATACAATAGAAATCTTTTCTTAAAAAAAGTGAATTTCTAAGTCCAGTTGATATCTTAAATGTTTTTTGAGAATACAGGTCAGTGGTGTCAGAACTACGCATGTGCTTTACAGATTTAGTATTATATTTGTATTGTTGTGCAACTGTAATGAATTCCAGATACTGGAACTACAAATCCCATCAATACCAAGGAGAAGCACACTGGGACATGAGGGTGGAGCTAAGCAGCCAGGTTAGGATAAAACTTGACATGTGGGCTCTGGGAGACTCTTAGCCTGGTGGTTTGCGGCTGGTCGTTTGGCTCTCGATCCGTTTTCAGTGTGCTTTTGGAGTCCAAGTCAGCAGAACTGGAGGATATTCTAGTTAACTTGTATTTCTCTCTTTTTCCCTGGGTTGTTCCTTTACCTTTCTCCTTGTAAATAAACCCATCATCGAACCTTTTTTATGTGTGTCTGCAGTATGATTGGATCTTAAGCGCATGGGTGAGAACCCACAGACAGGCAACTCAGTTCACACTGGGGTGCCCTGTAACATGACCATCACCACACCCATCTCCTGAGCTCTTTTTAGCTTGTAAAACTGAAACTCTATGCTTACTAACGCCCCCTCTCTGGCCCTCAGTCCCTGGCAACCACCACTTTACTTTTTGTCTCTACAAAGTTGACTACTCTATGTTCCTCATGTAAGTGAAATCATACAGTATTTCTGTGACTGTCTTACTTCACTATGTCCTCACAGTTCACCTAGGTTGTAGCATATGTCAGAATTTCTTTCCTTTTCAAAGGTACATTTATGCACATGACACATTTTCCTTATCCATTTTCTGTTGATAGACATTTGGGTTGCTTTCCTGTTTTGGCTACTATGAATAAAGTCGCATTTAATTGTTTCAGGTATATACCTGAAAGTAGAATTGCTAGATCAGATGGTAATTCTATTTTAAAATCTTTTAGGAACTGTAATACTATTTTCCCACAGTGGTTGTATCACATTATTTTCCCACAACAGTGCACAAGGATTACAAGTTTTCCATATTCTTGCCAATTCTTGTCATTTTCTGTTTTTTTTTTTTTTCCAACCCTGTGGGTGTGAGGTAGAAACCTAGTTATGGGTTTGATTTGCATTTCTCTAATTAGCAATGTTAAAATAATTTTTCATGTGCTTATGACCTATTTATATATCTCCTTTGGAAAACTATCCAAGATCTTTGGTCATTTTGTGTTAGGTTGTTTGGTTTTAGCTGTGGAATTTTAGGAAACTTCTAAATACTCAGGATATTTGTCATTTTTTTTAAAAAAAGATTTATTTGTGCATACAGAACTGGGGTACAGGCCAGAGGCTCAGGGGCGGCAAGAGGCTTCACCAGAGACAGAGTGGGGAACAGAACAGGCAGATCGGCCAAGTACACTGCTGAGGGGAGCAGCGGGTGGGTCAGGAGAGGTCTGCCACGCCATGTGGTCACCTCCGGGGCAGGCGGGAATCGAACTCATGCGGAAGTGGCTTTAGCTTTTTAATGCAGTGCTTTAACCCGCTGCACCACCAGGGAGAGCCTGGATATTTGTCATTTTTAGATACATGGTTAGCAAATAGTTTCTCCTGTTCTGTGCCTTTTTACTCTTTTAATTGTGTCTTTAATGCACAAGTTCTCAGCTTTTACAAAGGGTAACTTGTATATATTTTTGCTGCTGCCTCTGCCTTTGATGTCATCCAAGAAAGCACTGCCAAACTGAATGCAAGATATTTGATTTTTAATTACAGGTTTCTACTTTTCTTTCCCTCACTATTCACCAGTGTGGAATCAATCTCATTTTTTCTGTCCACTAAATCTATAAAGCACATGCGTAGCTCCAACTTTGACATACTTCACATTTTCCTTTTTCATTCTAATATCTCACTGTTACAGTTAACATGATTTGATTAAAAAATGTTGGAAGAATTTTCCTAGGTATCTGATTACTATAATTGGTATTATCTTACTGATTCTCTTTCTTAGCTGTTCTCTCGCATCTTAAAACTATGTATTCTGGTTCTGATTGCTGATGCACGAATTGGTTGGATGCACATGCAAATTGCATCTCTGTGAACAGTTACTTTAAATGTGTCAGAATTGTCCCTAGAAGATTTCCTAAATAAAATTTGATTCCAATCAATTTACCTAAATTCATTCTGAATTACCTCAGACTCTGTCTTTAACACATTCAGTATTTATGCAATGCTTCCTCAGGAGTGTTTCAAAGATATTGTTTGAAGATAGAATGAAGCATCCAAAAATAATTAACACAGTGGGCAAAGATAACGAAATGACAAAAGTGAAATAGAAGATAAAAATGTATAATCATTTTCAGCATGAAAAGTAACGATCAATTGAGAGTAAATCTTCCTGGGTTGGAGAACTGCAAACAGCAGCAGGCCCCATGTTTCTGAGTCGCAGTGTTTTATAAGATGGACAGGAGCCAGGATCATCACCGTGGAACATTATATGATCTGGGTACAGTTATGTTTCTATAATTGATTAGAATTGTCCATGGAGAATGTTCTTTGCTGCAATCCAAGGATTTCTTCAATGTTTCAGTTTCTCCAAAGGCCACTTGAAGGGTAATGTGTTTTTAGAGGAATGCATTTCTCTAAAGTATCAGAAAATAAGATTGAGGTTTTACTAAGATGTCCATAATATTCTCATTGCTTCTGCTAAAAACAGTGCCATATTAGAAGCCAGTGGCCTTTTTTCCCCCTCCTTATTTTTGGTTAGAGTTAGATTTCAGAGGTTGGATGTAAAAATAGGTGTTTCTTAAAGAAAATACAAGTATTTGCTTTTAAAAGGAAAGGGTTTATGTTTTTACTAAATATACGTAAATTGATTTTAATGCTTGTAAAAGCATGAGGGCAACATGATACCTAGGGAGATTGGGAAGAGTTGGGTGTTGCTTGAAATATTAAAGGAAGTACACAAATATTTTCAAGGTATTATAGAACTTGCTAAAAATGTCATTTCACTCTGAGTACAACATAGCTCACGTTCCAAACAATTGGTGAACATGCAAAGTTCATCTATGCTCTTCCTCTCAAATATTGCTCTATTTCTGATGGTCTCTTTTGCTGATCTGGATGTCAAAAAAGTTCTTGGCAAAACTGTTGTTTATCTTCGAAGCCAAAGGGGTGGAAGTAGACAGCCAGGAATCTCTTGCACTGGCTGTGTCCTTTGTGTGCCCACAATTATCCATTAGAACACATCACCAGGAAGCATCCTTAGAGAAGTTCCACCTAAGTAACTCCCAAACCCATCTGGGTGTTGAGTTGCAACTGCAAGTTTGCATGCACCTGCATTTGGATGGGTGGAAATACTGGAGCAGAAAGGAATGGACACAAGTGAATCTTTGGGCAAAAAGCTTTTATTGTTTTTGGTGGGGGTAGCTATGGTGGGCTGGCTCAGAGCTGCCTGCCCCATTGATAGATAAAATCAACCCTGAATGAGTTTATTTACAATTTATCACCTTGGACTTTACATTTTATTTATTCTTCATGGTTTCTTATAGTTTTTCTAAGCAGTTACTCATTTGACAAAACAGATAAAACACTTGCTATACTAGGCACTGTGTATACACAATTATGTTCATTTCCCTTTTGTCCCAATGGAACCAATTACTCTGAGACGAAACTGGGTAGGAGTTACCATTATTTTATAGGCGAGGAAATGGGAACAGAAGAGTTGATCAGATTTGATACAAAACCTTCCAATACATTTGGGATAATCAACAACACAGGAGTAAGAAAATCATTTGGAAAAAAAGAGCTCCCCCCCACCCCCTGCCAAATAAAACTGCTTCTCTTGCTATAAAGCAAGCTCAGTTTTTCTAATCTATACCCATTCCTTTGAGATCTTTGGCGAATCTACTTTAACAGGAATTAAAGCATATTTTCTGATAATACCCACTGAAGGTAACACAGGTAAAGAGGCATATTCCTGGAATCCATAATTAAGTTCATTTTAGTAGTATCATTGGAATGGCTTGTTTGAAATCTCAACTGCAGCTACTGACATTCTTTATTTGGAGGATGACTGACTACACACTTTTAAGAAGTGGTCAGGAGACAGAGGCTTTGTGATTCTTTTCAAGTAGTGTTTAATACTATCACCATACACACCATTAAATTACACCTTTAGTGAAAGAAGTCTGCATAGTTCAAGACTTCTCTTTTCTCATGGCCACTCAAGATCCTCCTGCAATTTAAACTTTCTCTTCCTTATTTTACTGAGAACATAACCATCATTAATGCCCCATTAGCCACAAGGGCTTTTGATGACTTCTTGACTCCTCCTTGTTGATACTTACTACCCATTACCCACTGCAGGCATGGATGCGTGCCCTCCCTGGCTCCCGGCTGCTTCCTCTCTCCCTTGGTTCTATGTTCTAGTCCCAGGACCTTTTGTGCTGACCTGCCAAGGAATCCCACATATGTACATAAAATCTGCAGTCCTCATCTAGTCCAAAGTCACTCATATACTTTCCATTCTTCTGGCTTGTTACCCCTGTCATGTCTCTGGAAATTCAGACACCTTGGCATTCAGGTAGGCGCTCTCAGAGCCATGCTGTTATACATGGAATGCTTGTAATTCTAACCATATTCAAAACTCAGCCAAACTGTCCCTTCCTGATTTTTCTAATATCTTATAGCTGAACTCTCATAGCATTTCTCAGTGCTCCTACTAGTACATGTCATTTCTTTATTATGTGCATCGCCTTTTCATAACTAGTCTTGAGAGCAGGATGTCTTTGATTCATATGGCTGTCAGAGCACTCAATGTAGTACCTAGAACAAATACCTGGAACTTAAATACTGGGAGCTGATAATATTCAGATGGATAAGAAATGACACAGCATGAAATCAGAGTTGTATCACAGAGCAGCCAGTCTGGAAGTGTGTGATCTGAGATGTTGGGAGCATTCCAGTTGAGAACACTTTAATTTAGCCCAAGGAAATCTTTTATCAAAACTTCTCCCCCCAAGAAAAAGAAATTCCCTTCAAAAATTTTAGGACGATAAAGAAGTTCTTTTTCATTAGGATTTACAATAAGTTGAAATATTGGTGAAGTTCTTGGCATTAATTGGGAAGTTAATGATCTACAGCTCTGAAAATAGTATTAATGTGATTTTGTTGGCATGTGTCCTGTTATAATGCACTCTTAACAATAACATGCTAGTTAATAGGTGAGGGCAAAGTCGTAGGCAAATAGCATTGGTTACTCATTGGAGTAAGATTAACTTTTCCATCAAAGTGCACCTTGCCTTATCAGGATCCTCTGCAGCTTATTTGGGACTAATCACTTTTAATTTTAATTAGTCATATTATTTTCCCTTGACGTGGTGAATATAACAACTCTCCCTACTGCCTCTGTGTCCTGTATCCAGTGAAGAAGCTCTTACACCTCTCCGTGCCTGCCTGGTCTCTAATGAAAAGATATGAGGCTGGAAACATGAACAAAATGACTGTTTCTCCTCAGGCTCCTGTATGAACTGATGATCATTTGTCTATAATCTTCATTTTCTTTGAACTTCACTAAAATGCTGGTTAAGGTGTGAATTTCAATTAGGATTAAACAACCAAAGGAAAAGTGGAGCAAACTATATGAAGTAAGCTTCTAAGATGATGTCCTTCAGACAGTTCACATTCATTCTTCAGAAGTGAGTGCCTACTTCTCCTCATCCTACTTTTTCTTTTTCCTTATTTTTCAGCAAGGGAAAGCATGTACACACACGCAATATGCAGCAGTTTCATAGAAACTTTTAAATTGTAATACTTGTGATAGTTATACTGGAAAGTACTTTAAAATAATTCACCACAGGGCCAGGAATAACTGACATTCCTTTGCAAAGATAGAATTTCATTGCACTGGAATGACACAGACACTGATAACTTTTTAGTTTGAATTCTAATAACTTTTTTAGTTTGAAAAAAAAATACTTTCAACATGAAAATTATTTGGACATAGAGAAATTTCCTTTATCACAGGTAAAATTCTACCCGTAATGGTCAAAAATTTTCTGTATTTGCCTCAAGCAAGTTTTGAGAACACAAACACAAAGTGTTATATTATATGGGCTGTATCTGTAACCACACAAAGCAGTGTTTCTCTCTTTATGTATAAATAGTTGGAGGGAGTAGAAGAAACAATAAAAGAGGAAGATGGTATATAATGAAACGGAAGCAGGGAAATAACTGAGTCAGCTTATCTTGGAAGAGGCACTCTAAGTACTTTATTTCCACCAGTTACAATATCTACATTGTCTAAGATCAGTATATTCTGTTATTTTTTTGTCATCATTGGGCTCCATAATGTGATTTCATTTCATTTATTATAACTGCAAGATATTCTTCTATATGATATACTTTGATCTGTGGTCAAAGTATAAATATGCTAACAAGACATATGGCACCTTCCATCTTATCTTGTGTCTGTCTGTTATGCTGCAGGGTTAGAAATCTGCTACACAAATCCTAACACTGTCAGCACTTAGTGTAGCTTTCCTTAAAACACAAAACAAAAACAGTACTCTTGTAAACAGAACATCGTGAGATGTGGAATTTGACTGATAATTTCTATATATCATCTTGAATTACACAAATTTGGTGACTCTCCTATATGCTTACTCATTATCAAGAAATTCTTGAAGACATTTTAAAGTCAACATTTGTTAAAAGGCCTCTGCAGAGAACTTGTGTTGGTGTAATCAATCTTCTGAGTAGTTTGAGGTTAGAAGTAGATTTTTACCGAGGCAAGCACCAACAAGTAATGACGTGGTCTAGAAGACTGAACAACCTCACTTCTTTACCACTTATTTCAAGTGGCTTATCTGGGTCTGTTTACTTCAGTTTTAGGTCAGTCAGGGCATCAGAGACTTCCTCATTGACCTGTGCAGAAACGCTTGCTGGGGTGACGTTGAGATGGATGTCATATTGCTGGTCCATGCCAAGATAGCAGTCACTCATGAAGTACAGTGTGTAAATATACCTAAAATGTGAAATTAGAGCAGAAATGTAAAAATACTTTTTTGTCACAGTCATAATAAAATTATCCAGAACTTTGGTGGTAAGGTTCTGCTTACCTCCCAGGTGCTTCAGGGGTATAAAAAGAAATGGAAACAACATGATGATTTCGAACATATCCTACTCTTTTCAAAGCAATAAGTTCTCTCTTATCCACTTCTCCTAGTATCAAAAACCATCCTTCATCTTTCAACTTGGGAAATCGAGGGGCAACTGCATGGCTGTCTTGCTTTCCCTGCAAGCCAGAAAAAAAAAGACAACATGATGTATCACATTGTAAGTGTCAAGATTTTCTATATTCACTTGGTTGCAGCTAGAAGATTGTATCTTATTTGAAGGTGATATCTTTCATGTACTGCTAACTGGGATGTTTTTCATTTTCTAGTTTGACATCTTTGATATTCTCTCACCTACCTTTTCTCAAGGTCTACAAAGCACATTACAAATACTACGTTGTGGTTAAAACTGCCAGAATATTTGGTAGAGTTAGAATGGAAAGACCCAAATCTTGACATCAAATCCTCACTTCAATTTGATGAATGATACTGACATTCCATTTGCAGGTGAATACACGAGATAAACCATGCTAAGCAACTATTCCAAAGCATTGTTGACAAGAAATGGGGGAAAAATGGCATCAAAAGTAGAATCTGTACCTCAAGAGAGTAAGTACTATATCATATAAACACCTTCTCTTTATCCAAGAACAAAACTCGCATGTATTCTAATGTGGTAATATTAAAAAGTCCTTTTCTGAGGCACAGGAAATTGTGAGGCAAGCAATTTATAAAAGACATTAATCACCACAATCCAAGATTAGATATCATGATAATGACAGCACTTGAAGTCTTTATTTTAGATTCATTTTACAAAATACAAGATTATTCCAGTGATTCTTTAAGACAATGACTTTTTTGCATAAAATGTATTTATAATGACACGTACCAATAATGACATGATCTTAATCAGATTCCATTCAGTATTCTTTTGAGAGATATTTCACTTAAGGTATTTTAACAGAGAGGTCAGGGATTAATGTATTTTTATAGCATTTAGAAACACAATTTAGAGCTTTTCTAGTATGCTAAATCTAATGCTTAAGTAGCAATAATAAGGTAAAAGTCTCCCCCCCCAACTTTACCTGTATGATTATCATTTTTTTATAAGTCAACAGATATGAAGCCATCTAAAAATGTCCACAATAAAATCTACAAAATGCTAATGCTTATTAGAATGAGGTGGGACTTGAAGACACAGCTCTGACAAGACAGCCTGACATCAGAAAGTTAACGACTATTTTGCATGTGAAAACAGAGGGGCTACCACTACAACTCAATCCTGATGTGTTACCCCAGATCTGGGCAAGCTCTTGACTCCCTTGGGCTAAAGAGAAGACTCTTACTCAATCACTATGGCACTAAAACCTATCTGCCTACATCGTGGGCACCAATATCTTTAGAAGGCTAAGTAATTAATTTTGGTGTAACTGGCAACAGAAACGAGCACAATCATTTAAAATAAAAATACTGTAAATTTTTTACTTCTATGAACATTGCCAAAGCTCTCTCATATGCATTAAAAAGAAGTTCCCTAAAGGATGCAGGCAGAACAGGCAATGGAGGTGTAGAAAAGTCTTATTCAAATGCACAGAGCTAAGTGAAGGAGCTTTCTTCTCAACTACACCTGCCCCAATGTGCTCCTGAACCCAAGGTACCTCTGGACAATGCACCTCAAACTTTAATACCTTTAAAAACTCAGTGCTTTATAAAGGCACAAATTTTGAGGTCCCACCCTGAGATTCTGATACTGTCACTCTGTGAAAGACCAAGGAAATCTGCACTCTTGCAGGCATCCCAGGAAATTCTGCTGGACTGAGTCTACAGACCATACTTGGGTACAGAACTCTAGGCAGCTCATTATTATATAAGGTGGATATTCTAGGGTTGAAATATGGCACATGAGGAGAAATGACTAATTTCAGAAGACTGACTCTTGCTGCTTAAGGCCAGTTGAGAAAGCAGGATTCATGAATGACACGGACACATTAGTAATATGAAAGTTATGTGTGGTGGTGCACGCTGGCATCTGGTGTGAAGCATTTGAGAATGGAAACCAAACATTATACCTTTTGGAACCCAGTGTGGACTCTCTGCAAGCCGACTTGAAGCACATACTCTTGATCAGCATGCAATTTGATCCATCTGTTGTCATTTCGTTTGTCTGAAGTCACAGTTGTGATAGAGAGTTCGTTATGTCCTTCAACCGAGTCATCCCACCAGCCTTTAACACTTAAGCCAATATCTATCACAGGCAAGTGAGATATGAAATTCCATGCCTGAACAAAATAAGAAAAGACAGTAAAGGAATGGCTACTGTGAAATGCAGTGATCAAATAAGAGGCAGTGGTCTTTTAAAACAGTCAACCTCTGATTTGAAACTAATTCTGATTCAATGCAACTGTAAGGGAAACTACACAGAAATCTTGTGCACCATTTCCCCAGCTTCCCCCAACGGTAGCACTTTACAAAACTAAATTATGATATTAATACTGGGATGTCCACACCATAGTTGTTCACAGACTTCCCCTGTTTTTCTTCTCTTCATTTATGTATGTGTCAAAAGAATATTCTTTTAATCTCTGTTATACAAATCCTTTGACGTGCAACCCAAAAAGAATTAATATATTTGTTAATGTGTGACCACTTTAGTGTAAGTCTTTCCTAGATATTGAATGGGTATTAACTACACTAATAAATATTAAAAACATTTGTTGTTGAACTAAAGCCTCTATTCTAATATTTATATGACTCCTCAGGTGACAGGTATTACTTGGGGAATAAAAAGGCAAC